>NC_044330.1:83708734-84349734 GCF_007399415.2 Gopherus evgoodei | reverse complement strand
GCTGGGAACTGAGGGGGCAGGGCCCAGGGGATAGTATAGCAAGGATTTTAATGGTGGTTGAGAAACATTTGAGCTTGTAGATGAGGGCTGCCTGGGCCAGAGGCTAACAGCAGCTCTGATGAGGGGCCGCTGGACACCACACCTGGAACTAATCAGACATGGCCTATCACCTGCCTGGCCACTTTGCTGCCATCTTGGATCCTGCTCTCCCTCTTCTGACCTTTTACAGTGGGACAGGGAGTGTGCCTTCCTCTGTGCAGGCACGAGTACATTAGGGGAGCTACTGCAAGATCCAGTGATAATATTCATAATTATCTATAATGCATGTGAGTCCCCCAACCCACTCACTGGAAAGAAAGGCTCAGCTAGAAACATGTTGAACAAATAGAGAGGGTTTCTCTAGAAATGGTCAGTGTGTGGCACTGTTGGCACACGGGGTACATATAAGGAAGGCCTGGAGTTCAGTGCTACTGGGTTCACAGGTCGTGTCTGAGCAGAGCCTCTATCAGAGTCGTATGGGATATGTCTGGGGGAGGAGCCTGGCTGGTGCGGCTGGGCAAATTCAGCTCTGCCTGATGCAACCAGAGAAAGCAATCCACAATAGAAAAAAATGTCAGGCTCGAGGATTTAGTGTTTCATTTTTCCTACGCTTTTTAATATTGCGGAAGTTCAGCAAAACAGCCCCAGTCATTAGTGCAAAGCATAGCAATGGCATCACCCGGGATTTCTAGGGCACCTCTGGAATGAGCATCTTGCTGCACTTCACAATATGCAAACTAGTCAGCAGCTGGCTCCATGCGAACACTTCTCATAAGGCCAGGAGCCTGTCAGAGAGCGAGGAGCTGAAAATAGAAAGCGCTATTGTTTTCCCACCTGTCCGAGTTACAAAGGGCCAAATGGATTTTCAAGAAATGTTATTAAAAAATGAAAAGGGTTTGGCTTCGGGGCCAAGGCCCTGTTTGCCAATTCAGCCCCAGGCAAAGTTTTATGACTGAGTATATAATAAAACCCTTTGAAAGAGAGGCTTATAGGAGAAGACTCCACAGACCATCTCCTCTCAAGGGCTGCATATGGTACTGCTATAATACAGGAGGATTGCAATGCATTCATATCCTGCCTGCACTGTCCTCTCCAGAAGGTATTTTTCCATGACAGGGACATAATTAACCTCTAGACATACTCACTGTTCCCTGCATCATTACAGCACTCACTTGACTGACACTGAGTTGCTAAAAGGTGTCATGATCAACTGCTGTGAAACACAATGATTGCTCCTCTCTTAAAGGGGAAGGCTTAAGAAAACACAGGAGGAAAAGGCACCTGTTGGAGTAAACCACAAAGGGCTGAGGAAAGCAGCTATCAGGCAAGCATAATGGGGTCCACTGTGCTGTCCATACGCATGGGGAGTGGATCTCCCACTGGCAGTAAGGGTTAGAAACATCTGTTCAAGGGATGATGACACTTCATAAAGGCAGTAAGTGCCGGTAGAGTCATTGCTCTGCTAGTGCCTCTAAATTCAGTTCCACACCCAGCCCTGCTTTTCTAGTCCTTTGTCCCCCTTCAGTGAACCTCAGTCCTGATATACAACCCCAAGCTGTTCCAGACTGGCCTCAGCCTTGACCTGCAGTTTCTCGAGACCTGGTCCCATGTCTTGGTCCTGACCTGCTGCAGCCCTTGCTATTCCAGCCCTGGTCCTTCCTCCTCCAGCTCTGCCAACGTACCTGGATCCTGACATTCAATATCCCCAGTAATTCCAATTCTTTTCCCATTCTAGTGCCTCTGAACTCCAAAACCTTCCCACGCCCACCTGTAACTGGACTCTTGGTGCCAACATAACTGTCCTCACTCCAAAAGAAACACAAGTGTTTGCAGGCACTAGACTTCATGTGCTCATTGGCCTTGGATCCAGTGGGATAGCCCTGCTCACCATTCAAACCAACTTGCTGGAGGGGAAGGCTTGTCCAGGGGGTAGGGCATTACCCTAGATCCTGGGACACTTGGGTTCAAGTTACCTGCTCTGTCACAGGCTTCCTGTGTGACCTTGGCAAGTCACTTAGACTTTCTGTGCCTCAGTTCCCCATCTGTCCAATGGCGATAATAGCACTGCCCATCCCACATTGTGAGGCCCACAGATACTGTATATGATGAAAACCACTTCAAGCCAGGGAGTGCTGCTGCACCCCCAGCACCTCTAGTCCTAGCATCCCCTGACTCTACATTGAACCTAGATGAGCTGGTGGGAAATACAATGCATTGTAGAATTGACCTGATTACAGACCCAATAAATCAAACTGAACAGACTAAGGAGAATCAGTCAACTTCTCCTCAAGCTCAGAGTGGGCAAGAGGAAATGACCCACTCACCAACAGGGCCAAACTAACTTAGAGACACATACAATATGTGCGCAGATAGAATAACCCTGGCATTCTGACCCTGAATGACTGCTTAGGGAATGCCTCTCTCCGTAATAACAAGAAACACCATGCATCACACATCACTGTACAAGCATCCAAAGTGCTTAATACATGTATTTGAAAGCCTTGTATAAGCATTTGAAGGGTGTAGACATTGAATGGCTTTGGGAGGTCCCTGGGGATATAATCTGGACAATGGCCAGTTGAATAATTCATTGAAAATTTGCTGCAACATTTGGCATTGAATAATTATTTTCAAATAATTTTTCCATTATTTGAACAGCTCTAATTAGAAGGAAGGAGAAGAAATAGAGTATTTAGACTGAATATCAGGAAAACTTCATAGCAAAATTGGCTATATTAGATGGCAGATTAGTGTCCCAAAGGATGTGGTGGAAACCCTGAGACATTTAAATGGAGACTGGAAAAAGTCCTGGAGGTTAAAGCACAGAGAACAGCCCTACACCAACCCTAGGAGGATAGACTAATTGATATACAAAGTCTTTCCCATTTCTCTCTATGCATCCCAGTGAGGAACTGAAGAGAAAAATTCATATTCTCCCTTCCTACAATGATTGCACACTTTGCCCATGAAGAATAAATTCTTGGGCACAATTCTTTTGTGTTAGGGCTTTAAATTGGCATTTAACAAGATCACTAAAGCAAAGTAATGAGACATCACTTTAGCAGCAACTACCAATCTGCAGTTAAAAGGTGTGTGTGTGGATTGATGGCTTTGTTTCCACAGTTGTCTTGTTATATGTCAGTCACATGGCTAAGCAAGCCTTTCAAACAGATAGCTAGAACTGTGAAAGATATAAGTGTAAGTAAGTGGGTTATGTATGTTATTTTGAGTTAATTACGGAGTAAGAAACAGCAGAAGCTGAATGCTGGACATTGAAGCCCGGTGGAGTGAAGCTCACTGGAAAGACAGAAAAGCAAACAAACAGGTATGTAAGAATAATGCTTTGGTTTGGATCCTGACCAGGATTTAGGAACAACCAAAGTAGAGATTCCATCTCACATTTTAGACAAGACGGTGCATACTGGGTAGGGATTTGGGGAGTTATGATGAGTTCTTTGTGGTGTCCAACCTGGATAGATGGACTGAATAAACTCGCTGGTGCCTGACCTTAGCTCTGAATCTTACTGAATAAGTCCAGTGGCCCCCAGCAACTGGGGATGCAAAAGGGGAGAGAACAAAAGGAATCTGAAGGATACCTTGCAAGTTAAGTGAAAACGTGATGGTCCAGGTGTCGTTTCATGAAGAAGAGGGTGAGGGCAAATGGACTCTGGGAAAGATGGGAGGAAGAACTAAGGGCATTACAGGAGATGTCATAGAGAAACCCACAGCTACACGGATGCCTTTGAGCCATGTGAAGCTGGGGCCATGTGGGAGAGATGGAGATTACAGGGAAACATCAGTAAGTAGGTTTATTTTTTCTGTGCCTGTTACATTGGAACAGAGCACTGTTGAGTCTCAGGGACACTTTCAGTGGTTACTGGAGAAGAAGACGACTGAGGGAATCTGATGGCAACCAAGCAGGAATGTAGGAGACAGGACAACCCCGCTGAAGGGCTTCAGTTTCTTACTCTTGCTTTTACAATCTCTCTAGTCCTAAAACTGGATATTCCATGACTCTATGGTTCCTGGCCTGGGCAGACCTGACTGAAAGTACTTGTGTGCTGACAGGCTACAGCTGTCATCCTATTTACTAAAGGTACCTCTGAAGTGGGCATGGAGTTTACCAGGAGTTCATGGGACCAGAAAGGACCAATTGAAAAATGAATCACTCTGTCTCTGACACTCTCCAGCCCCTCCCCGCCTCAGCTCCTCTCACCCACCAGCTGCCTGTACAAAGGGAACAAGACTCATTGTTAGAGGCATGGTGCAAGGTTGTTCAATGCATTACCCTCACTAACATGTCCTGTTTCAATGCCAGTTAGGGGTGCAGTGGAAGCTTTTAATACATTCCCTAGAAAATTAATCCAGACTGATCACAAAAAAACAGTGATCTCCCTCCAATAGTATTAGTCCTACATTTCTCTGTTTGCAAACTGCGGCACTGAAGCTTACCACAGTCTCTTTCTTATCTTCTTAGGTTCTGCAAGAGTGGTGCTCAGAAGAACCCAGGGTCTTTGTTTAATCACCTCAGCTGTCCTTCCTGCAGTTTTCAAAGTGTCAAAGGAAGAGGGGACCGTCTGCTGCTCACCTCTGGAACACCCAGAACAGAAAGGTTTCAGCTTTCATTGCAGGCCTCTTTGAAAGCACCGTCCGTCTTGGCTCATTTACTCAACGAGGTTGCAGGATGGAGCCACATGGGGGCACTGGTACCTCATGAATGGCTCAAGGATGCTTAGACATATAGGGAGATTGAGATCCCCCTGAACTCCTGGTTTCATTAAGCTCTCTCCTTCCCCTCCCCCTATCACCCGAGCAAACATCCACACGCTCATTTCCTCTTGGAAACCCCTATAATCCTTTTATTATAAGGTCAGAACTCCGCTCCCGGTAACAAATATGTTTCACTTTTAGTTTTCCCACCATCGACTCCCCCCCATGCCCTTTGGGATGGGGGATTGTGACTAGATTAATCTGATTATGGAACTGCTTCTCCCTCTCTAGATTTTCCCTCCTGTCTCTTTTCGCTGCTCTGTCATCAGGATGGCTTCTTCTTCCGTCTTGCACATCTTCGTTGCTGAGCGCTTGGGCTCTTGTTAGTTTCTGTTCAGGAGGCAGAGCGCAGTGAAAAGCAGACACAAAAAAGGACTGTTTATTTCACTACCGAAAGGAACAAGTGCATATGGATGAGAGAGAGGGATCAGTCCTCAGTCCCTTCCCATCCCTCAAGGAACCTCACCCTGCGGAGGCAGTGAGCAATCAGGTAATATGGGACAGAGCTTCTGCTTCCCTGGATGCCAAGTTACAAGCAGAGATGGGGCCCATGCAGAACCTCAGATGCAAACACAACTTTCTCTGAAACTCTGGAGGGTTTGAAACCTGGATCTGAAATGTTGCTGATTACTGAGCAGAGCCTGCTGGCAACAAGCTAGGGGTGGGGAGTTAGGTTGGGATAGGTAGGCTGCATTTTGGGGGCTTTCTTACTCAGCCAGAAAAATTTGCTCCAGGCTGAAAGGCTGCCTGAGCAGTGACATGAGAATGTGTTTGATGTGTGTGACTACATGCTGGGTGGTAGGCCAAGTGCATTTCTGCCATTGTCATAAGTGTCACCAAACAACTTAATGTGGCACATCACCTTGATAGCACCAGGACACTGTGCCTGCCTCACTCGCCTCATTCCAGGAGGTAGGTTCCAACCTAGAGCCAGCCAGAAAATGGAAATCCTTTCCCTGGAAAAAACTGATGAGACCCTCCCAGGCGATGAGCTGGACAGCCACTATTTCAATTTTCCCAACAGGAAATTTATTTTTTTGGCAAAATTGAAATTTTCCTATGGAAAATTTTGAGTTTGTGAAACGGACATTTTATAGTGGAAAGTTATTCCAATGGAAAATCCCTGACCAGGTCTAGTCCTATCACCTCATCTTCAGTTCCCTTCTGCAGCTCCCTATCCATCCTTTCCATTCTCTGCACTATCTTCCATCCCCATCTCCTCCCCAGCCCAATTCCATCTCCTTCACTGGCTTCCTATCCATCCCCCAACCATTCATGTCTTTTGCTGGCTTAGAAATGCTAAATAATCTATAATAAATAAATACACAATGCCCAGCCTGTGGTGGACTGTGCACATATGGGATTTATTTATTTAATGTAAGGGAAGGCAGAAAATGTAAAATTTGCTGCTAACAATCCGTTATGCGGTCCATCCCATCCCCCGCCCTCTGCCCCACTTTCAAAAACACATCAACCCAACTTCCTCTTAAGGAGTCTGAAAAATGTAGTCCAATAGGCATTTCCTGTTTTCAGAAGTACTATAATTAGGGGTACCGCTAGAAGGCATTCAAAACACTAATGGCAAGACTATCAAAAGCACCTAATGGATTTAGGAGCACAATTTCCATTCCTAGTCAGCCCCTTATGTGCTTTGGGAAAGCAGTCTCTAAAAACTTATTGTACTGCACTACATCCTTTGCCACATGCCCTGGCTTACCTATCGCTTTACATCTGTGCATCCCCTTTGACTTCAGTAAAGCTGCATGGGTGGAAAGTGAGGGTAGGAGAGTGGATCCTGGAATTTGTGTGGATCTGCCCAGCATCCTGCAAAACCTGTGCTTGGCAAAACTCTTGAGTGTGTGACTCTTGAGGAACCCAACTGATTGGTGCCTTTTTAGTGGTTGGCTCCGTATAAATGAAAGTCTAATGGGACACAAATAAACCAGCTTCAATAGCACAGAAAATCTATAATAAAACTAGATAAGGATTAAACTATAGAAATGAATTATGGTTCTAGCAGACTCCAGTTCACCACCTATATCTATATCACAGACCTAGTGCTGTAGAATGTATTTTGGTGTTTGTTAAATTGCTAGATTTCTTTGCCTAGGAGCCACAAGTTATTGCACGCAGGTGTGTGATCCATCAGATAGATATTTCTTCATTTATGATTTTAGACATCTAGGAAATACATTGAGAAAATGTAGGCAGAAGGAGGCATGATTTGGTCACACCTGGTCTTCTGTCTGCAGCTGGTTGTGTCAGGGCTGGTACAACAAAATCCATTCTTGTGACTGAGCTAGAAGACAATGGAGACTAGGGGCTGGTCTACACTAGGGGAGGGGATCAATCTAAGATATGTGACTTCAGCTACGTGAATAGCGTAGCTGAAGTTGAAGTATCTTAGATCAAGTTACCTCCTGTCCTCACTGCGCGGGATCGATGTCCACGGCTCCCCCTGTTGACTCCGCTACCGCCGTTCGTGTTTGTGGAGTTCCAGAGTCGACAGGAGCGCTTTCAGGGATCGATATATCGCGTCTAGATGAGACGCAATATATCGATCCCCGAGAAATTGATTGCTACCCACTGATACGGCAGGTAGTGAAGATGTACCCTAGAACAGCACTGATTAAGTGTCATGGCAGCCACAGAACAGGAGAATTGTGAGCATCCAGGGACGCCATAGAGCAAAGAACTGTGGTATATGCAAGCATCAGAGACTGCATCACTCAGACTTCTGCATACAAATGAATGGCAGTGACCTTAACTTTCTCTCTCATTCTAATATCAGATTCTTCCCTGTCCTTACCCCCAAGACGTTCAGTACAAAACAAAATAGAACAAACAACTTGCTCAATAAAAGCAGCAAAGAATCCTGTGGCACCTTATAGACTAACAGACGTTTTGGAGCATGAGCTTTCGTGGGTGAATACCCACTTCCTCAGATGCATGGAGCAAGCTCATGCTCCAAAACGTCTGTTAGTCTATAAGATGCCACAGGATTCTTTGCTGCTTTTACAGATCCAGAGTAACACGGCTACCCTCTGAAACTTGCTCAATGTTGCTATTTAATGGAAAATATTATTTGAAATGAATGCAGTTAAATAATTGACCGTGTGAATAGGTCTGTTGGTGTGGCAGTAGTGTGTGGTGCTGCCACTGGAGGGAATCTGTGTTCAGAAGAAAAAGTATCAGTACCCTCATGGGTGATTGCACTCAGTTGCTTTGTGCAGAGCTTGAGATTTTGGAGTGGAGGAAGGAGAACACTGCAGAGGATATGGATCTGCTGTGGGCCTCAGGAAGTCTCGTATGGTCTCTAAGCTGAGTGATGGAAACCATTTCCTAGAAGGAGGGGACTTGGAGGTTTAACAATGGCTGGGAGTTGGGAACAGAGGATAGCCCCAGTACAAAAGGGTTATGAGAAGTTGAACCATAACATGGTAAAGTCCCACGTAGATGCCTGGTGGCTAGGCACTATGGGGCATCCAGTCCTGACTCCTTCAGCTGATTGAGATGGAATAGGGAGAAGTCTCTTCTCCTCCGAGGTGATGCAGTAGGTTTGTTTAGATGTCAGCCCAGAGGGATGCTACAAGGAAACAAATATGTTTTGTGCTTAAGCTATGGACTCTTTCTCCCTCAACCTCCCCCACACCACCAGATCTAAGTCCCCTCCACCTAACGCACCAGTGAAGAGCAACTGGTATGTGGTGGGGAAGTTCCACAGGGGACCAAGCATGGCACTCCCAAAGTTAGCCAGCAGCAGACTGAACATTTGGAAGGGGGAATGTGTGTGTGTGTAGTAGTGCAATTCACATTCCTGCATCTCTCTCTCTCAGGTTTACACACACTCAGCAGGAGATGAAGACTGCAAAGCTTCTGGCCTAGAGTCTGGAGGTTGTCTCATGACTCTCTTGGCTCCCATGCTTTGGAACTACTAGTATCTTGGCAGCTTGGCAGCTCCCAGCCCCTGGCACAATTCCAGACTGGCACTTCCATTTGTCAGTGCTGTAAATGATTTATTACTAATTCCACAGAGACATCACTGCATGATCCTTGGAATGAAAGAGTGGACGGAATTCAGCAAGCCTTGCTTACAGAAATCCCACAAAACATTGCTTTTAGACCTGTAATAGAGATCCACAATATGACTCAGAGGAGAACTTCCACAGGTCTCGATGCAGTTTCTAGAGGACAGGTGTTCTGATCACAAAAGCCAACATCACTATCGGAACACCAATGCTGGCAGACTCAATAAAGAAGCTAAGGACTGAAGGGGCCATGGTGACATTGGTGGAGTCATTTTTAGGGAAGTTGGTATTATCCTTGCCCATGAACTATCTCCTCTATGAATAAGTCAAGGACTTCACTCCCCAAGGAAGCCCATTTGGTACCTTCCACTTGCAACACATTCACCATCTTAAGATGTTTCAGGAAAAAGGAGGAAATTTGCATAGTAATCTGCAAAAATCAGTGACAATCACTATATTATTATTATTGTTAGAGCTGGTTGGAAGACAACAATTCTGTTTGTGTCATTCCATTCTGCATTGGAATGAAACCAAAATCATTTGAACGACGTTGCAAAACAATTGTGTTGAAATATGTGATTTCAGATGGAGAAGGCCAGGTGTTTGATTTGTTTCTTTCTCTGTGGTCAGAAGTGACTATAAAGCCCTGTACCTCAGAAATCATCCTGTCAAAAACTTCATCAGAATTGATACATCACCACAAAATATTTCCGGTTTTATGAAACAACATATTTCAACACAATTACGTATAGTCGAAAATGTTCCAACCAGCCCTAATTATTATTCTTTGTTACATAACATCACTGGTGTGCCTGGCACACTATGGAAAAATAAGAAAGCCAAAGCCTTGTCCCTAAGATCTTCTCATCTAGATGATTATTATTACTTACTTGTCTCACAATAATATCTTGAAGCCCTAGCCCCATTGCGCTATGCACACACAACAAAAAGTCCCTGCCCCAAAGAGCTGATGATCTGAGGTTAAGACGAGAGAGACAACAGATGAATGCAACAGATGGGGCATCACAAAGTTACAACAAGATTATTATGGTCTACACAATAAGCTGCCATCACAGCTCACCAGCTGCCAACAATTGTTGAGTTTTTTGTAAGTATCATGGCAGAGGAGAGTTTTAAGGAGGGCTCTGAAGCAAGAGAATGTGGTAGCTCTGTGGATTTTTATGGAAAGGGACAAAATGGGAGGAAGTGCAAAAGAGCTAATTTGGACACAAAGTCACCCTGGGAGTAAAACCTGCCGAGTCAATTGAATTGCACAAGTGATTAATTTGTATGTCTGCACACTGGTAAAAAACTTCTCTCTCTCTCCTCCAATTTCTTACCGGGTGGAACAGCTGTAGGGGCAGGTGAAAAATTCTAATGAAAAATCCACACCAAGATACATACTGTTTTCTGTATGGAAGAATTTTGACCTTTTTGCCACACAAAAGTTCATCTGGCTAAAAATAGGTAGGGAAAAGTGAAATTTCAGCTTGGATTGGATTTATGAGCACTGGTGAAAATGGCAATTTCTACAAACAAATCCTCATCCACAGTTGCCATGTTCCTTGTAAGAGGTGGCTGCATATCATTGTGGGTGGTGGGTTCTGTTTGTATTCAGTTTGAAAAGTTTGTTTAGTGCTTTGGATATCTGGATGAAAAAAACAAAACAAAAGGAAGTGCAAGTTATATATGGCCAGTCAATCAGGAATCATACATCATGACTTTTTTGATGGTAATGTAGAAAATCTGAGTCATTCTTCACATTCCACTTAGATTTGGTGAATCTGAGTCCACTATCAGATGTAGAGGGTCAGATTTGTACCTTATGTATGTGCATCGAAATCTAGACTGACACTATTAACTTCAACGGGGTTACTTTAGATTTACACCAGCATATAACTGATATTTATTATCTTAAATATCAGTCAACCTGACAATTGCATCAGGTGGAGAGAGTCTGAATCAGTGCAGCTGTACAACCCAGAGAAGCTGAATCTGTGTCCCCTTGCATTCCTGTGTAAACATAGTATGCTGGTGATGTGAATCACTGAATATGTATTACTGTTAGCCAGATACTGTTCCTTTCACAGCTCTGTCCCCGGCTGGCACTGATTCTCAGCATGAGCTATTACCTTTCCCTCTGAACCTCAGTTCTCGTGGACCATTGTGTCCCAAGGCAGGGCTGACGTTAGAATACATCCTACGTTAGGGGAGAGAACTAAAATATGAGATGAAAACTCATGGACCAAAATGGGTGACCTCTGTTATTTTGCAATGACCTCACTGTGTGAACTCCAAACTGGCAGCTCCACAGCATACAGGCTAAAAATTCAGCATGGTTGGAATGTGTGTGTGTGTGTGTGTACATGCAAGTGTTCATGGCATTTTGTACTCCACAGGGGATCAGCTGTGACAAAGGACAATTATGAGTAAATGTCTTTGTCTTTCCTGTGACCCTGGCAGACCCAATGGTGTTGAGCTTTGCTCGGTTATTTGCTCCACATTAAATGAAATGGCACATGTGAGCCAGTGTATTTGATTCTGGGAGGGTCAGGTGGATGGTGCAAAGATAGTGACACTGATTTGGTTTGATGGGGTCAGATCGGTCACTACTTGCTGAGAAGAGGCTGGGAGAGACTGCTGGTGAGTCACACAGATTGAGATTGCTGAATAAGACCAAGGAGGCCCTGTTTTCTCAGGAAGCATACACAACACGAGAGGCTATGGTCTGAATCGAACCTGCTTAGCTTTGAGCACCCTGCAGAAGAATCCAGAGCATTGGAGGGGAGGGGCCAATTTTCTCTTTCGACTTTCCCTGTACTCATCTCCTCTGTATTTTGGGATCTCTGGGATCCATAATGCCTGAAGGAAAACCCCCTGGGGATAGAACTGGGTAGTGAAAAATAAGGATGTGTTTTTTTCACTGGAATTCTGTGGTGGGTTGAATGCAGCCACCTCCATCATTAGTATGACAGCGTAGCCTATGGTGAAAACAGATCCCATCGCATGATGCTCCACCTTGATCCAAGCAGCCAAGCAATTGGAGCATTGTATGTTGTGACCTGGCATCTCCTTGGGCTGCATTTTAGAACCCTAAGTCTACATTGGGCTGCACTCTGGCCAAACCTCATACAAACACAACATATTCCAAGTTAAAATTTAGCACACTTTTAGATAGGATTTTAACACGTTCATTCAGAATCTAGGTGCTGCTGGAAATCTCGGCTAGGACTTGCATCTGGCAATATTACAGCAGCCTGCACGGGCAGGCTTCACTCTAGTGCACAGGGAGAACTCATGGCTGTATGCTGAGACCCAGTGAGGGAGGGCTAGATAACCCACACTGCACACAGCCTAGGCGGGTGGGGATTGTTTTTAATGTGTAAGGGGTGAAAAGGTAAAACATGGTAGGCTGGGCTGGCTCAGAAGGCTGGGAATGGCTAATGGCGTGTTTGGCCTTAGCAATAACAATCCAGCTGAGTTTGTTAATGACCAAAGATGTTAGCAGAATCTGGTGACCTTTTGGTGCCATATGTGAACCGTGATTCTCAGTTCAGCTCTTAGATGTGTACCTGCTTCACAAAAACCAGCATAGCAACTGGCCCTCATGACTGGCCTCAACTGAGAATCATGGCAGTGTCAGCAGTGGAGCGAAGCAAGGATGGAATGGGCATGGGCATTGACTTCCCTTTTATTGGCCGGAAGCTGGCCCACAGTGACTGATTGGGTCCCACTGGCATGGAGTTGGGGTGGGTTTGGTGTGGGGGCAGTTGTCACAGCTGCCCGTGCTGTACCTGTTCTAAGGATAAATAGAGGAATGCAGACTCCAGAGCTGTCAATCTGGCATGACTAATATCAGCATTTTTAAAAGTGGGAACTCTCATCCCCCCCCACCTAAACCTCAAAGAGGGATGGGAGAAGGGATATGAATGTTTGGAATTGCTTAGTACAAATTCGAGTGAGCTGAAAACTATGTCAGGCTCTGTAAATATTTATCAGATGTATTAGAGCAGGAGTTTGAAATGTTAGACAGCTGATAAATGAGTGTTTTTACTAATTCTCCTGATAAATTAAAACTTGGGGTGCGGGGAGAAGTTGTTTGGGAATCTCAGCACTAGAGAAGCCTGATAGATCTGATATGTGGAGCTGCAGCTGTTGTTAGGACTTGACTTGTTGCACTTTCATGATAAAGAGACAGCACTACAGTACTTGTATGAGGTAAATTGAAAAATACTATTTATTTTATCATTTTTACAGTTTACATTATTTTTATTACAAATATTTGAAGTGAGCACTGTACACTTTGTATTCTGTGTTGAAATTGAAATCAACATATTTAATAATGTTGAAAAACATCCAAAATATTTAATAAATTTCAATGGGTATTCTATTGTTTAACAGTGCTATTAAAACCACGATTAATTGCAATTAATTGTTTTGAGTTAATCGCATGAGTTAACTGTGATTAATTGACAGCCCTACAAAACAAACATTTATAGTTCCTCTTTAAAGGAGACATCTGGGCTCAGCATGGATGAGGCTGTATGAACAGAGATGATCACCCAGAGAAATATATACAGAACAAATAAAATAACTAGGGAGAATTCCTTAGACAGCGCCTGGCTCCTGTGTCTCACTCTCACGGCAGTCTTTACAGCTCTCAAGTTTTCCTTAGATGAGCATGTGTCTCTTGACTTCGGTGCTGGCATCTGATGGCACATTCTATCACCTGCTCCTTTAAGAACAAAGCAATCTGAAGGCATGGGACAGGGCTGTTGTGGGAATCATATACAACAACTCCAAGGTTCATTTTATAATTGTGACAGTGGCCCTTGATTGTTGGGGAAGAGCGACAGAGTTCTTGAATTGTGTCGAGGACTTGGAATGGGCGACCCTATGGAGGTGTAAGAGTTTAGTGTCCTACTCTTATCTCTGACCAGGGTCAATGACTTTGCAGTACTCTGCCCTATAATATGCAGTAAAGCCATCCTTCTGGATGAGGCTTTTTGGTCTGTCCCCTGTGCGGTGTGT
Organism: Gopherus evgoodei; assembly: GCF_007399415.2. Taxonomy (NCBI): domain Eukaryota; kingdom Metazoa; phylum Chordata; order Testudines; family Testudinidae; genus Gopherus; species Gopherus evgoodei. Next base: position 84,335,866 of record NC_044330.1, on the reverse strand, counting down.
GGGATTCTCCCTGCTGTCTGGGGGGGTGGAGCATGGCTGCCCTTTGCCCAGTCTGTGCTGATTGGCATTTATTTCTCTGCAGCTTCCAGGCTAGAGCACTTTAGAAATAAAAATGATAACTATGATTATTCCAGGTACTATTACAGATGGAATAGTAATAGTAATAATAATGCTGTAGGCAAGTTAGAAAAAAACACTAGGGAGATAAACCCTCCTGTTTCAAATGTAAACCAGCTCCCTGGGGTTAAGAAGAAACGCAGGACAGGGCAGGGCAGGTTACTCCATAAATGTCCTTGACAAGGGTCCTTGCACATTCTACTACAGCATCAGGCAGTGTCTCTATCAGGAACAGGCTTCTGATCTGGATGGAGTCCTGGTGCAGCAATTCCTATGTTTCTCAGCGATTTGAGGCTTGAGGAGAGCTGGAGTGTGGCTGAGGCAGAAGGATATAAGGTGGTTTTTATTTATTGGTCTTTTAATGCTTTGCCACATCCACCTTTCATGAAATTCCTGTCTGCGTCCAAGCGGCCTGCTCCAGTCTTAGGCTCTGCACACGGGCTTCATGTGGATTCCTTTTCCTCACCAGTAATAATCAATCTGTTAGTGAAAGCGTTTGCTGGAGGTGTCTGCTTCTCAATAGGAAAGCCTCCATTGCCTGCACAGGATGTACGTGTCAACAGCCTACAAATTCTGCTTCTGCTCTGGTCCCTCAGGGTAATGGGGCTCAGCTGCACTCCTGTCTGATTCACACATGAGCTTCAGTCTCAGGGACAGGACGAGAGGTGGGACTGGGAGGTGGGGCCTTTTGCCTCCCTGTTGGGATGATTATTATTACACTGTCAGTAGATGTTTCTCTACTAACGTCACAAGCAGCCCAACTTAGTTTGTTGGGTCTCTGGAAACTTCCAGTGCATCACTCCGTCAATAGCAACCGCATGGGTGGTGCCGTAGAAAGTCTGAGGACAACCAGATACATAGACACGTTCATCACACATCACCACCTGGCCTGGAGAAAACAAGAGCAAGCACAAACCTGCCCCCAGAGCTACCGCAAAGCTTCCAGTCACTTAACTTCCATATCGTCAACCCCAAGAGTTCATAAACCATGGGCCAGGTCCCCAAAGCCATGGGTTTAAAAACACCAATTCATTCAAGGTCCTTTGTATTTGGCATTTTGAGCCTTCAGTGGTCCCATTTTTGATCTGTGCTGTGAGGGCTAGAAATGTATGTTTTTATTTCATTGTCAGCTGTGATTCTCACGTGCGCCCATGACTCTGGGAGCTGGGGCTTTAAGAAAAATACCAAATGTCTTGAGAGTTGCAATGAAATCATGAGAGTTGGCAATGCCATTTGCCATTTTTCAAAGTAATGCGATTGGTTTACTGTCCCCCACACTGTGGGGAGAGTGCAGGGGCCAGGGTGCAGCTTGAGAGGCTGGGGGCCTGGACAGTGAATGAAAGCAGTGTTTATTTTTGGGGGAGGGGAGGGTTGGCAGTGGCACACTTGAGGCTGGGTAGGTGTTTTGGGGTGAGTGGTCTGGATGCATTAAAGAGCCATGGGGTGGTCAGACAGTGCTGTCACACCTTATTCATTCAGATACCACTAATGTGTCACTAACATATTTTTTCATGTTCATGCTGCCTCTGTATTTCCAGGTTGCATCCTTTACCTTTGACTGGAGGCACTGAGAGACAGTGACAGAGGCCATTCTCATGGTGTCTCCAGGGCGAGTCCTGGAGATATTTTGGCTGGATTCTGGCACACACTGAATCCTCTTTGTGACACTCCAGCAGAGGGGATTGGAAATTCCCCTAAATGGGGAGCTGGTATAGTACAGAGCCCTCATCACTGCAATTACATCACCCTCCCTCAGTCCAGAGTCCTTGCCCTCCAGCCAAAGTGGAGTTGCCTGGGACAGGAGAGATCACGGCTGGAGTGCCTAGGGTGTAGGGCCTTTATGAATCACTATAACTTAGAGTAGCCTTGAGAATCAGGATGGTGATGGTGGAAGCGTGGCACACAGCCAGTTGCTCCCAGGCAAACCAGCCTGCCTGAGGATTGAATCCATTAGTCAGTGATACTGCAATAATCTCTCTTCACTCTCATCTCAGTGATGTTCCTTCATGCAATGCCCTCTCCCTCCTGGCTCCCCAAGCTGCCTCCTTCTCCAAAACAATATCCTTCCTAAAGATTCATTCCTTCTGTCATGCCCACAACAAGCTGACAATACAAACCAAGTTCTCTGACATTTCCTCTGCCTCCAGGCTTCCCAGGGAGTTCTGTCTCTTCTGTGTCTGTCTTGTAATCTGGGAGCTCTTTTGGAGCAAGGGCTTTGTTAATTTTGCTTCTTGTACAATGCTGAGCACATTCCTGTTAGCACTGAACAAATTCAGTAATGATCACAATTAATACAGTGCCATAGCTGTGTGTAGCACATTACAGACGCACCAGAACACAAGCTCATTTCCCTGAGGAATTTACTATCTAGTCAGATGCTTACGACAAAACCCATTATCAGGAGATGATAAAGCTGTTTTTTAAGACCCAGGAGGTTAGGACAGGTAAGAGAAGAAGCCAGACTTTGGGGGCCTCTTTGAGCCAAACCTTCAACAAACTTATGGGGCTTCTCCCATAAAGCTTTGGGACATTGACACTGGCCATATCCTTAAAAATGACATCAGCTCATGGTTCACTCTTAAACTGACAAAGAATTGCAGGAGCATAGCTAGTCAATGCCACTTAATACCTGTCCCCAGATCATTCCAGTGTTAACCAAAATGGCAGTTAAGTCCCAGATTAGTCAGCGTAGGCCAGGAAAGAGCAAGAGTATTGGTGTGTCTACACCTGTTGCGCCTCTGTGTGGATAAGCAGAGCACCTCAGCCTCTAGGGCTGTAAATATAGCACCTTTCACCATCAAGAAAAGGAAAAGAAATATTATAAAAAAGGCCAGTTCCCCTGCTGCACCAACAGTGTGAATCCTCTTGTAGTAAAGTGGCAGAACAGGTGTTCCCAGAGATAATAATATCTCACTATCAAACCCCCTCGCTGGCGCGCTGAAAAAAGATAAGAAGGAGATAGAAGAAGAAGTCGTTTTCTAAGAGCACAAATCAATATTTATTATAACGAAAGGCAGAGATTGATATCAAGAAAGGAGATAATAATAAAAAAAACCAAGACTAAACTTATTATTCCTACTTATTCTCCAGGGGGAAAAAAATCACCAAAAACCAGCTTTTGTTGATTTCTTTTGGTCTGTAGAAATAGCTTCCTCTGATACCCTCACTTAGATTTTCTCTGACACCCTGCTGAGGTTTTGATGTTAGACTTTCATCAAGAATATTGAGCATGAAATCTAAACATTATTTCTGGTGTCTGGTGACAGCTGATGAAGAGATAGAATAAAGGATAAAAGAGGATTTAGTCTGGACCAATCTTCTACCTGTAGGAAGGCAGGAGAACCTAGAGTAATTCGGACATGGTGATGGGGGGCAGGGAGTACAGGGCAATACGTGTTTACACTCAGGGTGGGGAAACCATTTGAGGCAAAATAAAAATTGGCTCAAAGGGCAAATGAATCTTTGCTTTATTATTGGTGTTATTGGCACGACAGTAGCAGGTTGAGAGGTGGTGTGGTCTAGTGGAAAGAGAGTCAGGACACCTGAGTTCTATTCCTGGCTTTGCCATTGGCCTGCTGATTGGGACCTTGGAGTTTTACCCAGCTTTCTCTAGGCCACACTCATCAGGGATCAGGCAAAAGGGGAAAAGGACTGGCCATTGTTTGCCTTGGTTTTTCCCACCTTCTACCTCTATATTTCTACACTGGACTTGGCAGTGTTGGGAGCCGAAGTATATCCAAATGTCAGAAGAGAGCCTTATAGGCAAAGCCTTGGGTAGGCAACGGTTGCATTCTAGTTTCTTCTTTTGGGGAAGATGGAGGAAGTCCATAGCATGGCTTGGGCAATGGAGCTCTGGGCGATGCAACTGAGGGGGTGGATTAAAGGATAGTACAAGACGCTGTAATTTGCCAATTCCCTGAGCTAGTCATGGGCTGCACCCCAAAATCTCTGTTGTTTGCATTAATCACTCTAAGGAGAGACACTGACCGAACAAGAACAAGGTGCCTGTTTAACAAGACAAACGTTATTGAGAGGATAAAGCCTTGTTATTAACCAATATGTTAAATCACTGTTCACTAAATCCTCATGATTCTTGTCTTTCTGTAAAAACAAGAATTTGCTGATTCCTCCATGTACAGTATGCCCCTATTCAACTACCATTTTCAGTAAAACACTTGCCATCTCATGTTTCCTGTCTTGCAGTTATTTATTTATCCACATTTAACTTCTCTAGCAGCAATTCTGCAAATGAACAGCATTTCAGCAACAAGAACCTCACAGCTAATCAATGCTGGAATTCAGATACTATTTCTCCAAGGTAGGCGGAACATCTTGATGTATAGTGTTTTCAAATCATTAAATGAGTTTGACTCAATGTTATGCTGTTGAGGCGTTTTCCATTCTTTCCCTATTTGCTTGGTTGCTCTTTGTTTGGGATTTTATACAGGGTTTCCTCCTTTTAACTCAGCACCTGCCTATTTCACAAATGTACCTGCTGTAACTGCAGTTAACAGCACAGTTTCTTCCTTTGCATATTTCATTCTCATTCAAGGTATTCTCTGAAATATGTTAAAGCACCGAAGTTTGCTTCTTCAAAGAACTTCAAACCTTTCCCCTTCTTTCAAAGATTAATTACAGTGGCTTATAGCTTCAAATACTTCCAGATACTTTCTTCAGTTACTGCATCTCTACCTAGTAACTTTTCAAGGATTAGAAGTTATTGTGCCTTTTCCCAGGGAATGTCTCAGATCAAATATGTCCTCGGTCTATCAGCTGTAGCAAGTAAAAGCTTTTAAAAGTGTGGTTATATGCTGAAAAAACTGCAGTAAGATGTTACTTGTTGTCTCACAAAGGATTTTAGATCATGTGTAGTTTACAATAGATTATTCTTCTAGCTGCCAGCCTTGCAATCTCAAAATGGGATCTGAAAGTTAAGGTAGGTTTTTTCCTTTGCACACATCAAACACTAGTAAGAAAAAAAGTTCCCATTTCTGATCTCAGGCATGTCTGTGGAAATCAGGCATAGATTCACTGAAGTCCGTGGAATTGCACTGGTATGCAACGGGTGTAAGTGAGGTGAGAATCAGGTCCTATGCCTCTGCAATCAGAAGTTAGCTGATGCTTTGGTAGCTAGTGTGAGAGCTGGGATAGGATTGCAGCTGTTTCCCAATGTTATACTGGCTCATCAGGGCTGACCAAAATAGAGGGCGTTAAGTGTTTAAATTTTATTTTAAATAGTCAAGTACCTGTTCCTGACTCTGGGACACACGAGGAACAGGTCTGTTAATCCATTTTTATATGGTCATTTTTCTGACCATCACTTCATTTTTGCCCATCCAGAATTTTCCCTCTGGAATGATTGATAATCCTATATGCTCATTATCAGAGCCAACCCGAATGCTGCTTAGCTACAGGGAAGGGGATTCAAAAGCCTAAATGGCAGTTCCTGTTCCCATCTGTCAAATCATTCCTTTGAGTACCAAGTGGTTTCACCAATGAGTGGAGTGGATTCAGTAAGGAATTGAGAGGCAGAACCTAGCATTTCTCCTGCCCTCCTCTTCTATTTCAAGGTACAGTTATCACCTAGGATAGGGCCAGGTGCATGGATGTCACCCGTTGGGGCATCAGGCAAGCTGAAGGGCTGTGTGTAGTGGTTGGAAGGAGATGGAAAAGGTACTAAAGAAGCTGGGCCTTGGGAGTGAGACCTACAGACCCAAGAGGGCCAAGTCTGATACCCTGGGATCTATTTCAGACCAATGTCTCAAGAAGGAAGGGTGGGGAAGTAGAGTGGAGGGGCACAGAATATGCTAGTTTTCTTCCCACAGTAACTGACATGAGGTCTGGAGAGACCCTCTCAATAACTGTGCTCAGAAGAGGAACAGTGTCCCAAGGAAAGTGGTGGACACTCCATCCCTTGAGTCAATTAAAACTATGCTAGATGAAGCACCTCTAGGGAACTATCCTGGTCTGCCATAGGAAGGAAAAGATGGAGTAGATGTCCTAGTGAATTCTCTTCTTTGCTAATTTCTATGGGAGAAATTCTCTGCCAAGTCAATGGGCAAAACACTATTGTGTCCATTGACACAATCAGAGAATTTGGCCTTATGAGTCTTGATGTGTAGAGAGCTTGGTCTCGCTACCCACAGGGGTATCTCTAGCTCCCCAGTCCTGCTGTTTGGAAATTGCCTGAAGCAGGATTAATGATTACCCAATGTGCATTGTCATTTGGAGGCCATTGCCTGATTTGATGATCTTTTCCTTTCAGGGGGGTGAATCCAGAATGTATTGCATTCACATCACCATCCCAGCCACTGAAAGCAACCTGGAATGAAATACAATTGATTGATATTTGCAGAGACAGCAGGATAACACCGTTGTCTGATGAATTGCTTCTTTGTCTTTTAATTTTAATGATGTTAACACCATATTAAATGGACTTTTCCCAGAAGATGAACTGTAGAGTCAATTGGCTTTGTTTGCTTTGGTTATTTTGCTAAACATACAATTTGTGCTACCAGGACAGACGCCCTCCTGCTTCCGGGAAGTGATGATGCAATTTATATCATTCCAATGAACTGATTCTCTTATCTACATTGTCTGTACAGTATCTGATGAAGTAATGAAATATGCAACAATTCAGCAATAGAAAAGACCTCACTTTTAAATTAGCACTAATTAGAGATAATTATCTTGGCTGGTTTGATATTTCTATGTAATGAGCCCGAGTTCTCTTTCGTTAAGGGTTTAGTGTGGTCAAATAAATGAAATGCCACATTGAAGATGAACAAGTACCTTTTATTCCGGATTTATTTTTACATTTCCAAGAGCTCCACTCTGCTCTTTGATGACATTTTGATTACAGATGCTGGCATTCTGAGAATGGCCATTTTTTATGCAGCCCACGCCTGGGTGAAAACAGTACAATTCCTGCAGCTTTCCCACACCTCTCTCAAATGGAACAGTGAGGAATTGACATGGGACCAGAACTTGGATCCTATGCATTGTCACTAGAATGCTGCAGGTCCCCACAGTGCTTCTATGTCCTGCTGGCCTGGTCACTGAGGGCTGGACATGGAGCCCTAGGACATGCTCTGTGCTGTCATAACACTGGCAGTCCTGTAGCCCTTCCCTGCTTCTGCCTAACAGCCTGAATAGTGATCTGATTTCTGATCATTTTCCAAGATGACCCCTTCTCTTTCTTGGCAATTTTGTCACTCCAGTCCTAAGTGTGACTGAGGATGTCCCAGTATAGCAGCACCCAGCACCCCACAGGCTTACTGCATAAATCATATACTCAGCAGGAGCCTTGGACTCTCTATTATCTCTGTCCATCCATCTGTTGTATTTCTAATGCACCGCCCATGTATTTAGTGGTCTATCAGATTTCTAAGGCATTTTGCACTATCTGATGTCTCTCTGCCTGTCTTTGTGGGGTATTTCTAAAAGCCTCTAGCACCATGTGTCTAGCTGTCCCCGTACTGTGTCTCTACTATAGCACTGTCTGTCTATCAGCCTTTCGTGTTTCTAGAGCACTTATCACTGCAACTTCTAGGTGATCTATCATATATCACATAATTACCTTTTCCATCCAGTAATCAGTAATTTGCAATAGATTCCCCATTTCTCAAGGGAACTTTAGCAGCCCAGTGGGTGACAAGTTGCCAGGGTGAAGTTCAGTGAAGTGCGATAAAACTAAACAACCCTCTGCCCCAGAGTGAGGCCCGCTTTACTCTCCCCCTCCTGCTTCATACATCCGTAACCTGCAAGGTGCAAAGACACCAATAAAGTCAGAGTACAGTGGGTGTGCTTGTGTGAACGCCCCCCCCCGCACTGAACTGAGAGCTGCTAATCTGCACCCCCACCCCGGTTGGGAGAGAGGGAGCTGTGGCCAAGCGGGTTTTGCTTAGAGAGAGGCCACCTAGTAAGGAAAGGGCTACTGGCTACAAACTGCCATATAATTCTGTCAGCACCTGCTTTATGGGCCCGAAATGGGGCAGAGTGAAAAGGTTTCCTTTTCTTTACGACTCACGCCCAGTCCCCGTTAATGAAACAGCAGGTCCTCCCCCCTTCCCTCCTCCTGGCTTCCTCCTAGCACTGCTGAGCCCAGGACTTGATCAAGGCCTGATTTCCCTCCCTTTCTTAGTGCAGGAAATCACTGGCTGGTTCACTGAGAACAATGTATTCTGTGCACTTCCCTGGCTTTCGTTGCTTAATTGGAGTGATGCCTTGAGGTCCCCTGGCACGGAACGGAAGGCCGGTGGTGGCAGGCAGCCAAGATAATTATGGTTGAATGGTCCTCTCAGAGTCCCTGAAGAGTCTTTATGAATCATGGGGTAACGGCTATAGCTCAAGAGAGCGCAGTCTTTGGGGAGCTTGTATAATTACTGAGTTTTGAGCCCTCTCTGGTAGCACTTCCCTCGTCCCCCTTATCCCCTCCCCTGCCACCCTCTTTCTCCCACCTCGTCTCAGACGCTGTTTAGCCACATTTTTGATGGGAAGGGCCAGCATGTACTATGTAATAACAAGCCTGCATTTGAACTCTTACTTGTAAGGGAAAAAAGGAATAACTGACCTACAAGATACTGCTTATTTTCTAGATTATGTCTGCCTTCCATTTTAAGCATGCGGAGGGGCAGCTCTGCAGATAGCACCCTTTGTGGGAAAACCCAAGCGAGGGCAGAGAACACGGTGAGCGGTTCAGAACAGGCACTTGTGCCCATTTGGTCTGCAGGGCAGCTCCAGCAGTGGAAAAGCTGCAGGGCATGGACCATGAAACTAACAACAGGGCAGGTGAAGGGGAACGGCTTCAGTAACCAATAGACTGAAAGCAATATCACAATATCCAATTATATTTAACACATGATATGACATTACTGGAAGTTCCTAGATGGCACTATAAACTTGGCCTAACTGACTGTACAGGTAGTTAGCTCTTGGAGAAATACTCAGTGTTGGGTGTGGTGCAATTCTTTTTAGAGTTGGAGCATATCATTAGTAAATTGTATTCCTTGACTGAATGTTTGACTGTTTCCTAGGTGCTGTCTACAGATTACAGCCACATAAGCAAACAAAACATTACATCTATCTATGAAACTTACCTTTCCCCCATTACCATGGTATTTAAGCTTCTCCCAATTTTTAATATATTTATCCTTGCTGTAACCTGGGGAGGTAGAAAAGTACTGGGAACAAAGAGACAGAGAGGCTAAGTGGTTGCCCAAGGTTAAATCCAGGAAAGCTGTGGAATAACTTCAGGGCTCTGGAGTTATAGGCTGGTGTCCTAACCACTGAACCATCCTTCCTCAGGATGTTAAAACAGTATCTGGAAATTAGAAGCATGAGTTTTAATCAGTTGACAGTAGTATTCATGTGGGGAAGATCCCCCAGAGATTCCTCACCAGGAACTTCAAAAGAAGAGCATAGCCCCCTGAGAACTCATACTAATTCTTACACTGTGCATGCTGGCTCAGAACTTTGGAAGGATACTCATCCAGTGCAGACACGTTCAATATAGCTCATAGCCATGCACCTCAATACTGAATCTCATTGTTTTTGTTTAGGAGAATATAGCCACGTAGGCCACAATAGCACCAAAGTGCAAAGGCCTCTGGGCACCTTAACAGAAATAAATGCAAACGACATTACAATAAAAGAAAGGGAAGTCTCGTGCTCCCCAGAGCTGGCAAACTAAATGATCAGCATAACCTGCTCCCCCTGAAAACAGCAGGGATGCAAGTCTCCCAGAAGATTGACTCTTCTTTGCCTGGGGCATGGGTGGCGGAAAGGGCAATGATAAAATAGATAACAGGATGTCAGGCCCTTGCGAAATTGGGAAGGCAGAAGCATAAACTAAAGTAGCAGTTGGCTCAGGCAGCCTCTTCCTTCTGCTTCAGTTCACAAACTGATTCCATTTGCCATTGCAGCCTTAGCCTCCCCTTCCTGCTTCTTCTGTCTTGAGGCCTGAACCCTGGGACTTCTGAGGTCACGTGTTCAGAAGTGCTCAGCACCCAGCAGTGCCCATAATCCAGCAGAGTTCTTTTGAAGATCTGGCCTCAGTTGTGAGTGATGAGCCCTTCTGAATATTCTGGTTATAATGGACGTGAAACCATCTCACTGGGGACTGCTGGAACCAGCTTATCACAGTCCAAGAGCAGATTCCTTTGTGCTGCCAGCTCATGCAGTTCACACACAACTCCTGATGAGTAGTCCTGCAGATCTGGAACACCTTCTGCTTGGCTATTAAAGAGACCTGCTGGAGCAACCTTAACTGGGAGTGCACACAATCCAGAAACTGAAACTCTTTGTCCGTTGCAGGTCAGTGGAAATGCTGAGAGTCTCCAAATGTTCCATCCCCATTGTGTTCCTAGCACTGATAGAAACTCTTACACTAGTAAGATGAGATGATGCTATTGCAAAGACAGCAACCTGGTCTGTTGTCTGGATTGCAGGAATAGAGAATAATTCTGAATCTATGGATGGCATGCTTAGGTATACTGCCAGTGACAACAGACCAGGAAGCACCAGCTCATTGCTGGACTATACTAATAGAGGCTTACCTATGGGAAATCCAAGCACAATCAGGATGCCCCAAGGAGTCATAAGAGCCAAAGCTTCAACCTCCACAACTAACATAAGACTGTGTTTACAGAGTTTATTCGATATGAGGAGAAAAGTTAATGGCAACCCACCACTCTGTGGGCCAGTTCAGGCCCGGTGTCTGGGGAACATCTGCAGCAAAGTCTGGGGAGTTGCATTTGTTTACTCCAGTTTGGAATTTGCCCCATATCTGCCAAAGAAAGTGTGAATAGGGGAACAAGGTCCCTTGAAGGATTCCCTGTCCCAGGAAGTTAGTTCAGGCCACAGCTTATATTAACTAACAGCAATCTTCATCCAGGGTCAATCAAGATCCCTCTCACATCTTCATGAGGGTGGGCAGACAATGAAGCCACGTGCCTCCCCTTCTTTCTGTATGTCAAAGTTCCTCTTCTCCACCCACCAGAATGGGGCTGTGTGTGGGGAGCTGGGGCTGTATGGGCCATGATTTGTATTGCCTGGAGAGAGGTTGTTTTTTTTCTTACTTTCGAAGCTGAGTATTCGAAGGATAGAGTATTCAACCTTGGAGCCATGGTGTAGAAACACCTTACATCTTTGGCAGGATTTTCTCTGCACATTGACTCCAGAGATATGAATTTTCTATTCCAAATCAGCAACCATGATTACAACGATCCATGTCAGATACCACCAAAGAGGCTGTCAGCATGGATAACAAAATTGTATTCAAGATCTCTCCTTTCCATACTCCAGGATTTTAGGGATCCAGGTGGCTTTCCCCACTCACATTCTCCTCATTTCATATTTCCGCACCTAAGGTCCCACCTTACTGTAGTCACTGGCCAGTCAAGGATGGCAGAACAGGACTCTTTGGGGAGACCATCAGTACTGCTGCTAGCCGATGTCTCTTAGCAAGCAATGAGTGGTACATTAAGAATTAATCATGTATCTACTTACCTACCTAATCTGCCTAAACATTTCTCCCGTGGTAGCTGAGCACCTGAGAAAGGTGAAGGGATGCTGTGTGCACAGAAAGGAAAAAGGAAAGCGTGTGAGTCTAGTAGATGGGATTGGCTGAGGAACTACCTCTCAAAACATTCCTGGCTCTGCCTCTGCTGCTCTGTGGCAAGTCAATTAACTACTCCATGCCTTAGTTTCTCCATCTGTGCACTAGGGCTAAGGTCGCCTACTTGCCTCCTAGATGGCTGTGAGGAGTCATTTATTTTTCATACACTACTTTGAGTGCTTTAGATGAAGTATTCAAATATTAATATTGACACAAAAAGGTCCGATTCATGTGCACTCAAAAGAGGTGTCTTCACCTGGGGTTTCAGGCTGCTCCTTGTAAGCTAAAAAAAGTTAAAAAAGCATTTTAAAAAAATATGTCATCATAAACTGACTGGACTGTAGGTGGTGACCCAAGCAAAGGTTAGCTAAGGTGCCAGGTCCGAAGTCTCTGGAAATGCCCTGCCTCACCCATTAACAAACCCACATGCTTGAGTGTCGCTTTTCTCTTCCATTTCCAGTTTATGATGTTAATAACATCCTCAACTCAGGGAAACTGCTGTGGTCCCTAAGATCCCTCTGTCACACCATCAGTTGCATCCAGCTGGTCATTAGTCCCTAGGAAATGCCCTGCACTACAATTATTATTGTTTCATTAAAATCCCCAAAATGCCAATTACACTCCATCATCCCCCCCACAACCCAAAGCATCTCATGCCACAGTGCATCATCAGAGCCAAGATGAAGAGCCGCTTCCCCCACGGCCCCAGCTTTTCCAACCTGAGGGCTTGGTCACCAGGGTGGTGGCAGGGACAGAGCTCCCGCCAGTTACTTGGTCAGACAGGTGGCACTGGAACCTCCCCCACTCCCATAGTTCACTGCTGGATCCTCACAGATACATGGGAGGTCAGGGTCATATTCACAGATGGTCTCTGCAGCCATCAGATGAAGTGGGTACCCACAAAAGCTCATGCTCCAATACGTCTGTTAGTCTATAAGGTGCCACAGGACTCTTTGCTGCTTCTGCAGCCACACTGGCTGTGACTCCCTGCATTCCCAAGGGCCCTATTGGGGATGCCTGTTGTCAGTGGCTGCCCTAGCATCCTGGGTGGAGGGAACATTGTTGAAACATTAATACAGGCTCAAGTTATCTTGCCATTTGCTGGAACTCTCTATGGGGCCCGAGTGCATTCCTCCCAGCCCCATCCTGGGGCTGCCCACTGCTTCCCCTTCCTACTTAGTACACATCCTCCCCATGTGGACATTAGGCCACCCTCTGCAAGGTCCCAAAAGGCAGGGTTGGGGATAATGCGGCAAAGATGGCTGATGCCCTTGTCAAATGGTTGGGGAAATGACCTCTATCTGTTGATATGGAGGCAATGAGGGAGGTGATCCCACTCAACACCATGGAGCATCTCCAGAGTGTGCCTTTAGGGCCTCTGGTAGGTACTGCATTGATTTCAGAGCTGAATTTGGCCTGGCGGTTCTTATAAACAAGGCATTTTCTATTGCAATGATGAACATAAGTTAGGTCATTATAATACTTGGCTTCCTTCTTAATTTGCATATAGAAATTCATTCACATCTTATGAAATCCTCACTTGTCTTCCCACTCCTTGCATAGGTGGCATCTCCCCTTAACTCTTTCACTGCCATGCAATAATCCATGCAGCAAACACTGACGAGGGGGTTTGATGTTTGTTAATTATTAACACTCACATTGGAAGGGGCTGCTGTATTAGGGCCCAAGTAGCTCCTCTGTGTCCCTGTCTCCTCAGACTTGATCAAAGCTACAAGTGCCACCTGCAGTCTTAACCAGCAGCAAATCTGTGCTGGATTGTGTACAGAATGGCTGTCTTGTACTAGGAAATATTTGCTGCTACTGTGTGAGTGCTACGCAGGCTCTTGTTTAGATTTACATTTCAGAAGGAACAGGCCTGCCAAGTTTACTGTTGCACATCTCATCTGCTTAGTGTATTTGCATACAGTTCACAGCAAGACAACATTCCAGCTCTGGGCTTTTTTGTTATTTTGGTTCTGGTTTTTTTTTCCCAGATGTTCTGTGCTGATGCTTTTCCATTCCCTAATTCCATTTCTCTGGCAGATGACACAGACTCTTATTCAGTCAAACCCTTTTGTCATAAACAGATAGTTAAGGGTTAATGTCTCTTTTACCTGTAAAGGGTTAAGAAGCTCAGTAAACCTGGCTGACACCTGACCAGAGGACCAATAGGAGGACAAGATACTTTCAAATCTTGGTGGAGGGAAGTCTTTTGTTGTGCTCTTTGTGGTGGTGTTGTTCACTCTTGAGACTAAGAGGGACCAGACGTCCATCCAGGCTCTCCAAATCGTTCTGAATCAGTCTCTCATGTTTCAAACTTGTAAATAATTAGCCAGGCAAGGCATGTTAGCCTTATTTTTGTTTCCTCAACTTGTAAATGTTCCTTTTTGCTAAGAGGATTTTACCTCTGTTTGCTGTAACTTTGAACCTAAGGTTAGGGGGGGTCCCGCTAGTCTATAGGAATCTGATTACCCTGTAAAGCATTTTCCATCCTGATTTTACAGAGACAATTTTTACCTTTTCTTTCTTTAATTAAAAGCTTTCTTTTTAAGAACCTGATTGATTTCCCCTTGTGTTAAGATCCAAGGGGATTGGAGCTGGACTCACCAGGGATTGGTGGGGGAAAGGAGGGGGGACAGTTAATTTCCCCTTGTGTTAAGATCCAAGGGGACTGGATCTGGACTCACCAGGGATTGGTGGGGGAAAGGAGGGGGATGATAAATTTCTCCTTGTTTTAAGACCCAAGAGGTTTGGATCTGTGTTCATTGGTGAAGTCCCTCAAGGCAACCCAGGGAGAGGATGAAGTTTTGGGGGAACAGAGAGTGCCCCAGACACTGGAATTCTGGGTGGTGGCAGTGTACTAGAGCTAAGCTAGTAATTAGTCTTAGAAGTGTCCATGCAGTTCCCCACATCTGTATCCTAAGGTTCAGAGTGGGGAAAGAAACCTTAACACCTTTAGAGCTGTTCTTTAACGTCCATTGGTTTCAGGTGGATGTTGGCTTTTTGGGACAGCGTGGAGACCAAATGCGGAGAGAAAATAGCCCCCCACTGCTGTGTACTGTTGCCACAGGAGGGGTAGGATATCTGCAGGGATTTTCAGCTCACTGGGAGAGGTTTTCAACAGCAGGTGATAGATGCAACCGTGAAACCTGACACGCTTTCGACCCATTTATCAAAGTGCCTGCAGGTCACATTTCAAGACTGGCAAAACAATAACAAATGCTGAGCAATGAAAATCCTTGTGTGCCATGATTGGAAAGTTTGTTTTAGTTAAAAATAAGCAACACGCAAGCTTAGTGATGTATCTTTCCTTGTCCTGCTGTTTCCCCTTTGAGCAAGGATTTGGGAGAGAAAGGAGATGTTCTAATACCCAGGAAAGAGTCCCTTCCTTCTCCCTCACCAGGATTTTGGCACAACCAGCGTAGAAGCAAATGCTGAATGAACCTTTACAAGGGTTACAGCCAAGTTTTGCATACAAACCAAGAGTAGATATGATTTTTCGGAGGTAGGAGGGAGACTTTTTTGGATGATTTTGCCTTTGTACCATCTCCATTTAGTTGGGCCATAAAGCAGAATAATCCCACCCACTTAACTCTGTCTAGCACCTTCCCCAAGTGCTGCAAAAATGTTATGCAGCGATTTCCTTTTGCATTAAAGCTGAAGACGGGAGCGGCACCCAGAATTAACAGCACTGCAGCAGAATGGATATTAGCCTCTTACAGAGGGCCAGGAGAGGGAATTGAGTGCAAAAGATCAGACACTGAGATTCTCATTAACTTTTGCTAACACCTGAATGACTGACAGACACTTGCCTTTTCAGATTATATTCTGCACATTTCCAGCCTCTGACCTTGGGTGCTCTTCAGTCCCTGTTTACTTAATATGCAATGTCACCAGAGCTTAGGCTATTCAGTGATGCAGGCTCATCTGAACTGTACTTAAACTGGAGCATCCAAACCCAGATGCATATGTGAGCATCTGTGTGGAATTTCAGATATGCTGTCTGTGTCCTTAATTCCTTCTTCTATTTCTCTCTGTATCCTGCTGTCCTTAAACTGAGTGAATAGCGGAGAATTCAGGATTGCTAAAGAATTTACTACTGCTTCTCCTCACGCCATGCTCCCCTCTTCACACTTAGAAAGGGCAATGCACAGACTGTAGGAGAAGCCAGCTGCAGTGCTAATGATGCCAGGCAAAATCTGCACACAGCCGGTGGCGTACCTTTAAGGCATGACCTTTCTGGACACACTATGGCACTTTACGTTATGAGGAAACGGGTAAAATGCCATTAGACACTGGCACATCTGGTCCATTGTTCAAAGTTCATGCTTCAAGAGCATCAGACCAAACTTGGCGAATTGTGTAATATGTATCATAAAGAGACAGGAGGATCGTGGCTAGTGCACTAGTGTTTCTCCTCTGCAGGCCCAGATTCCAATATGCTTTATATTATACACAAGAATGACTGTGATAGGTTTTCATACCAGACTGTTCGGAACGTGCGTGCATTCAGCACATACCATTATGCCCACCTAACATGAGTCACAGTCTTTGCTGCAGAGGGAGGCTCAGCACTGGAACAGCAGATGCTGTGGCAGGTTGGGGTTGTGGGGGCACTAACAGCTATGTGAGGGGTCCAGGACTGGAATCAAAGGGGGTTCTGCAGGTTGGGATTGAAGTGCATCAGCAGGACTGTGCATGGGGAGCCCTGGGATACCACAGGTCAACAATGAGGTTCCTTGGCAGAGAGAGAGAGGGAGAGTGTGCGTACTGACCCCATGACCCTGATCGTAAAGGGTCTATAAGTTTTGTGTACAATATAATTTATCGGCTAATTATGCTTACCCAGATAATAATGGAAGTTACTGAAGCTGTAATGGGCAATAGGAGAATATAAATAATTGGGTTAGTAAGCCTGTTTTATTGATGTGAGGCCTAGTGTGAGAGGTTTGGTGGTAGTCATACTAAGGCTGGTTTTGTTTTGTTTTTTTTCAGTTAAAATGACATAGACCTGAAGGATTTATAATCCAGGTCACAATTTATGCCTTCTCCTTCTGCACAAGTAAACAAATGACCACAAGTTGCTCGAGTTAGAAGGGGCTTGGAGGCTGTCATAACATTTCTTCCCAGATCTGGACCTTAGCATCCAAAATATGGGTGTTAGCATGAAAACCTCCAAGCTTAGGTACCAGCTTGGACCTGGTATCGCTGCCACCAGCTAAGAATTATACAGTGCCTAGCTCACTGTGGTCTCCCCAAAACCTTCCCTGGGGGACCCCAAGACTCAGATGCCTTGAGTCTCACAACAAAGGGGAATAAACCATTTCCCTTCCCCCTCCTCCCCTCCAGGTGTTCCCTCCCTGGGTTCCTGGAGAGATATACAGAAGCAAGCTCCGTGAATCTAAACAAAGGAATTCTACCCTCCCTGTTTCCAGTCCTGGAAACACAAGTACCGAGAGAGCTAATCTCTCTTCCCCCCTCACCCAGAGGATATGCAAAGTCAGGCTTAGTAAATCTAACACAAAGAGATTTTCCCCCTGACTTCTTCCTCCCACCAATTCCCTGGTGAGCTGCAGACTCAATTCCCTGGAGTCCCCACTAAAGAAAACTCCAACAGGTCTTAAAAAGAAAGCTTTATATAAGAAGAATGAAAAAAGGACATAAAATGGTCTCTGTAATAAGATGACAATATACAGGGTCAATTGCTTAAAGGAAAAAAATGAATAAACAGCCTTATCCAAAAACAATACAATTTAAAACATTCCAGCAACTACACACATGTAAATACAAAAGAAAAACAATATAAACCTATTGTCTTACTATCCTTGTACTTACAACTTGTAATTAGAAGATTAGAAAGCCTGGAGATAGAAAAATCACTCTCAGAGCCGAGAGGGTCAGACCCAAGACAAAGAACAAAGAACTCACACCCAAAACTTCCCTCCACCCAGATTTGAAAAAGTCTTGTTTCCTGATTGGTCCTCTGGTCAGGTGTTTCAGGTTACTGTTGTTACCCCTTTACAGGTAAAAGAACATTAACCCTTAGCTATCTGTTTATGACAGAGGCTTTTTGCAATATGGTAACTAGGCAATAACTATGTGGTTAGACCAAAACAATGTATAGGAATTATTAAGAATTGACTGATGCAAATTAATATTAACGATTAGACACTAAGGGATATCCAGAATGCCACATATAGATTATGGGTCGGTATTCATCTTGTTATGGTCATAGAAGATGATTAAAAACGGTTGTGTATTCATATAGTTACATAAAGAAGGGGTTTAAAAGATCTAGTCTAGTTCTCTAATTTTGGGGTACATTGGTTCGCTGAGACAATGTAAACTGAAGCAGTACCACTTCTTTAATGTGCTACACTTACTTTTCCTTCCATCTTTGTTTCTAATGGTCTCCACCACATAAGATTGTTAAGTATGAACAATACAAGAAACCACTGTACTGTACTTTATGTCTTATATTTATGTATATTGATTTTTCTGTATTAACTAAAGCCCTTAACTTTCCCTGTGTTCCACCAATCTTATCTTCCTAATTAACTCTAAGTAGCCACCTGAAAAGAAACCTGTTATCTGTGACAAGTGCATATTTCACTCCAATGAATAATTTTATAATGAGCTACGTGTGTGTGTGTGTGTATTTTGGGACTGAACATCGGAGTAGCAAGTGTCTGGATTTCCCCCATAGCCATCTGTCTTCATTTGCTCTTTTCACTAATAGCAGCTCCTCCCAGATTTTTAATATAACCTTTTGGGGATGTGGCAGGTGCTCTTTAATCTCACCCACTAACAGACGTGCTGATGTGAAGCCTTTCCCTAAGTTCTTTTCTCTAGTCTTTGTTCCTGATATGGTTTGATATTTCTCTCACCTGCACTCACAGCCGCTCCAGGCTCCTCTCCACCTGCCCTGTCAGTCTCCTTAGTAGAACAGCAGCAGAATGTTAACCTTGTTAGATTTCCTGTTTGCCTTTTGTTCTTTCTTTAAAATCATCCCCCCTTCCCTTGTGGCTTTTTGCTCTTCTGAAGCCAGGCTGTGATTGTTGGGAATCTTAGGAAAGGGATCTAATACAGCTTGAAAAGTGGAAAATGTTCTCTGTGAAGCCAGGCCAACCTTTAGGATGTGAATGGCCGAAACCTGCAGCAGGCAGCCTCTGGCACTGCAGGATTGGAGACGGAGCATTTACAGTTGTGATCAGGTTTCTTGGGAGGGGCTACTAAACTCAGAACCCTACCGAGTTCAGGGGACAACAAATGCAATAATAGGAACAGGCATGGAGGTCAAATGGCCAAAACTAGGGAACCAGAAGGGGACACTGAGCTGAGAACCCCGGACAGTGCCCATTGCTCCTCTAAGGCATTGAGAGAGCCGGCGGACGCTGCCCAGAGGAACTCTGCCCAGATACGTGAACAAAAAACAGCCCCACAGTTGCAGGTCCCTGCCTCTGCCAACCTCCTCTCCCTGGTGTCATGAATGGCCGCCATGGCTAGGAGGAAGATGATGAGGTGGTCCCATGACTTCCTGGGGCCTCAGATCGGGTGTGTGTAAATAAACAAGTGTGGGGAAAAGTGCAGCCAGAATGTCAATAAGAGGTTCAGGAGGAGCCAGAAGAAAAGACAGGTAAGTGCTTTACTGAAGAAGTGAGAGTTAGCTCTACAGCCAGGTGTCCTGGGATCTTTGATTAACTCTTTCTATGCCTAGTGCACAGTGGGGTGCTGTAGGTCAGGCATGAGGTGCATTAGAAGAGCTAATAGGGTTTGTTGGGGATTCCCAGGACTGGACTAATCAGATGGAGAAAATAGCTCGCACTATGCTTAGCTCATAAATAAGTTGTTTTCATGAAAATGTATCAAATTAAGGTCTTTTAACTAACAGCAGTGAAAAGGCACTGCTAGCAAAACTGCTTCCCTTGTTGACATTGCAAGCTGTAAGATCCATCTCTTGCTCAGCCTGTTAATTAAAGTTACTGTGAGGTCTCCTAAGACCTGGCTGTGTTGCTTTTAAGCATTTCTGTCATAAGTTAGTCAGCTCCGCAGCCTTGGACTAGACATATATGTGGCTAATGAGAACAACCACATTTACATTAGCTAGGAAAAAAAGAAGGATTTAAACCTGCATGCTCCAGGCCATAAGCCAAGCACTAACTGATGGGGGCTAAGGAAGGAACATCCCCAAGGGGCTGGTTACTATGTAACTGTCTAGCATGGAGTTTCTTGCACCTTCCTCTGAAGCCACTACTAGTGCTGAAGACAGGAGACTTCACTAGTTGGATCCCTGGGCTGATCCAGTGCAGTAATTCCTAGGTTCCTAGAATGCAGGACAATTAGCTGGTGAGAGGTACAAAAGCCAGAGGTTTAAACAGCCCTTTTGCCCATAAGCCCCAAAATAGGATGGTCCCACAGCCCATATATTAGGAACAAATAGAAAACTGTCCCTTTGGGGATCTGTGTCAGACCCCAGCTGTAGGGTCACAGAACCCAAGTGGCTGGGCGGAGAGTAGCTAAAAATGAAGTTAGGATGCTCCTGTCAGAAACCAACACTCGAAAGACAAGAGGCAGAGGCTTCTCTGTCTGTTGAGTCTGCAGCAATTCTGGTCTGTATTTTTACCCCAGCCTGCCTCAAGGGATTATTAGAATACCAACACACCCTTCCCACTGGCTGGATTTATCCACCCCCTGGTTTCCTCCTCTCTCAGTTCTACTTCACTGCCCCTAGCAGTAACTGGTCTCAGCTGAGTCAACTATGCTCCTCTCTCACAAGCTATGCAGTCAGTGCAGAGGAAGTTTTAACCCTAACCTTGCCAGGTGCACTCCAACCCTCCCCCCCCCCAAAAAAAACTTTTAAAAATAACTGCCTAGTTCTCAAATCAACAAAGTACAAAGATGAACTAATTCACCCTCATTGTAGCATTTATGCATCCCCAAGCAGTGCAGCTAAGGTGACCAGACAGCAAATGTGAAAAATTGGGACAGGGCGTGGGGGTAATAAGAGCCTATATAAGGAAAAAAGAGTCCAAAATTGGGACATCTGGTCACCATAAGTGCAGAGCTGGCTGCTTTCACAATTTCCATCACTGCTCATGAACATGGAGTTTTCTACTAAGTGCACAGAGAACAAGAGAAGCACTTGTGAGTGACTATATCCTTCCTGCCCAGCTGCAAAGTATAGCTGAGCAAGGGAAACAAAAAGCAAAGCTCAGCCTGATAGAGCTCTGGAGACCTCCAGGAACCAGGAGTGATGCTGTCCCTTGCCCTCTGAGGCCTGCAAAGAAGGGAATAGGAAAACTGGTTGGGCAGAAGAACTGAGCCCATAATCTGTGCCCAAAATAGTTCTAGAAAACTCAGCTAAGTATTTTAGGGCTGCTCTCAAAATCACATAGCAACATCAGCAGGTGGAAGAGGCAGCTGCCTACTCAGGAAGCATATTACACCTGTGCTTTAGAGACAGAACTGTCTGACACTCCCAGGTGCAACTCAAGGGTTGGTTTTAATCTGGAGAGCCCTTCAGAGTTTGGAGTTATCCAAGAGATCTGTAAAGACTTGCACGGAAGCCATTTGCAGTCATTCTTGGGTTGGGGTACACTACCATCTGAGGTCAACTGGGATTTACAACTCCTTGACTGATAGGTTGAGGGGTAGAAGTTGTGTGTTTTCTGCAGACAGCCCTCAGCTTTGGGGCTAGCTTTTTCCTTGTAGTTCCAACCAGTCTTTTGACTGCATCTGTTTGCTCAGAATGTTTTTAGAGGGTGCTGGTTTAAGAGTGGAGGATTTCGTCTAAGATTTCCAGTGGAAAATACTTTCAAGCATCTTGGGGGCATTCCGGAGCAGATTCTGATTTCGGTCACACCAGAATAAAACCAGAGTAACTCCAATGAACTGACATTGGATAACAGTTCAAATTCCTCCCAGTATGAATTTGATTGCGTACATAGTCAGGGTTTCAAGGAGTTGCTGATCAGCACAGAACAGGTGAATGACCAAATGATCTGAAAACAAAAAATCCCCTACACCTTTGAGCTTTCCGAGTTCCATAGGGTGCAGAAGCAAAGGCTGAGAAATACTCAGCTCCTCAGCTGGTGTAAATCAGCATAACTAACTTGAATGGATCTACATCAGCTGAGGATCTGGCCAGAGAGGAAAGGCTGTTTTCAGTATATTTACAACAAAGCTCAGCTAGGGACAAGAATGGAAAATCCTGCAAAGGAACAGTCAGGTCTCCTAAGATTTCTACCCCATAAAATGCCTTGAACAAGAAGCCGCTCAATTATTCCACCCTGTCCCCCTTCCTTTTGCATCCCTACACAGGGCTGTGAGTCCTGCAGACTTTGGGCTTCCTTCATTATGCAGACCACTGCACCCCATCATCTAGCAGAGATCTGGGCCTTAAATAAATGTGACTATGTAAATAAACCTAGTGTAGGCTGAGAAGCAGGGTAATGGCTAGGGAAGCCAGGCATGACCTCAGTGACATTTCAAATTAGTTCTGCTGCATTGGGCTGGGGCTTTGAAGGGATTTTGCTTTGGCTGAATGTGGCAAGAAACCTTAAAATGCATCATGTGAAGAGTCTCTCTAGAGCTTCCATCCTCTCAGGATTAACATGCATGCTCAGCCCAGGTTAGGAAAGGTCGAGAGTTCAGCAAATGATGCACACAGGAGGCAACACTTAGAACTGTTCCGTACTGCGTTGTGACCCCATCACAGCTGCACCGAGAATGACAAGCACCAGCTGAAATGAGTAGAACTCTGAGGGGTGGGGAGGAGCTGTGTGGCACAGCTGCATGAGGGCATGGAAAGCTGGCAGAAAGGAACCCAGCTTAGTGACCATGAGAAAATGGTCCATGTAAGGGTGCAGGACTCACCCTGTGGTGCCCCCCCCTGCTGGCTGTCTCCAGGAATTAGCTCTTCCAGCATCCTGGAGCACCCCCTGTAGACTGGTGATCCACCTTACCGCTGGCCTCCACATCCCTCCCAGACCCCATGCCCTGTTATCTGGGGTGCTGCCCCCTGGCAGTAACCCCTCAGTCTTAGGGTATCCTCTCCCCAGGGAACCCCCATCCCACTATCCCCACCTCACCTCAGTATACAGCTACTGCCCATCATTGTCTAGCACCCACACCCTGGGGCAGATTGCAGTATCAGCCTACACATCACTGGCAAGGTGAGGTTTGGACCTCCTACCTTTGCCTACCCCTGGGCTGCCCTCTGCAATCCCTAGTGCCTATTAGCCCAATGTTAGATCATAGCCTAGGGCTTTCCAGGCTGGATCTCCCCAGCTCCTCTGCCTTTCCCCAGCCCTGCTCCACTCAGCTACCCTGTCTCTAGCTCCCTACAGCCAAGCCCTTCTCCCTCTACAGCCAGAGAGAGACTGTTTGCTTGAGCTCCTGGCTCAAGCCTTTATAGGGCCAGCTGGGTCCTAATTGGGGCATGGCCCCAGCTAAGCCTGCTTTCCACTCAGCCTGGGCTGTTCTTCCAGCCCTCTTCCAGGGCTGGTTCCAACCCTCTGTCAGGGCTGGAGTGGGTAACCACCACCTGGCTACAGTCCACAAGGCCTCTTACGTTTCTGGTTACACTTTTCCCCTCACCTCCTTTTGTATGCACTCCCTATCCGTGGCCCCACGAAGTCCCGGGACCTTCTGGTCAACCACCTCCTCGCCCTGGCGAAAAAGGCCATCCACGCAACCAGGGAGGGGAGGTTGGCCGATGGAGACTCCGGTGACTGTGGGGCTTGCTTCCGCTCCATGGTCCGATCACCCATCCGGGCGGTGTTCCTCTGGGCGGCGTCCACTGGCTCCCTTGACGCCTTCAAGGAGCAGTGGGCGCTGTCCGGGGTTCTCTGCTCGGTGTCCCCGTTAGGTTCCCTCCTTCTGACCCTTTGACCTCACTCCTGTCCCTGTTCTTTTCTTAGTTGTCCCCCGAACTCAGTGGGTTCTGTGGCCCTGTGGTTCCTCCCCTTAGGCTGGGGGAGGATCCTTTAGCAGTGGGCGGGCTTTGCCCGCCCACTTCCCAGACACCCAATAGGTACAGTCCACAAGGTTTCATCGGGCCCCTGCCCCGTAGGCCCGACCGGCCCCCCCATCCCTTCTCCGCAAGCCGGCTGCACGACCTGCAGCCGGTCCGTTTCCAAACCGCGCCGAGGAAACAGCTCTACACGCTCGTGCTCCACACCCTTCACTTCCTCACCCTCGTGTCCCGCCCTGATACGAAGTGGCGGGACCTCCTGCCACCTCTGGAGGGTGAGGAGCCCCGGTGGGCCAGCCTCTATTCCACCCTGGTCCCAAGGCCCACTGGGGATATCAGTTGGCGGCTCCTCCATGGGGCCGTGAGCACGGGCGTGTACTTGGCGTGGTTTACCCCTGTCCCGGACACCTGCCCCTTCTGCGGCGTGAGGGAGACCCTGGCGCATGTTTACTTAGAGTGCGCCAGGTTGCAGCCCCTACACCGGCTCCTCACAGCCATCCTCTTACGTTTCTGGTTACACTTTTCCCCTCACCTCCTTTTGTACGCACTCCCTATCCGTGGCCCCACGAAGTCCCGGGACCTCCTGGTCAACCTCCTCCTCGCCCTGGCGAAAAAGGCCATCCACGCGACCAGGGAGGGGAGGTTGGCCGATGGAGACTCTGGTGACTGTGGGGCTTGCTTCCGCTCCTTGGTCTGATCACGCATCCGGGCGGAGTTCCTCTGGGCGGCGTCCACTGGCTCCCTTGACGCCTTCGAGGAGCAGTGGGCGCTGTCCGTGGTTCTCTGCTCAGTGTCCCCGTTAGGTTCCCTCCTTCTGATCCTTTGACCTCACTCCTGTCCCTGTTCTTTTCTTAGTTGTCCCCCGAACTCAGTGGGTTCTGTGGCCCTGTGGTTCCTCCCCTTAGGCTGGGGGAGGATCCTTTAGCAGTGGGCGGGCTTTGCCCGCCCACTTCCCAGACACCCAATAGGTACAGTCCACAAGGTTTCATCGGGCCCCTGCCCCGTGGGCCCGACCGGCCCCCCCGCCCCTTCTCCGCAAGCCGGCTGCACGACCTGCAGCCGGTCCGTTTCCAAACCGCGCCTAGGAAGCAGCTCTACACGCTCGTGCTCCACACCCTTCACTTCCTCACCCTCGTGTCCCGCCCCGATACAAAGTGGCGGGACCTCCTGCCACCTCTGGAGGGTGAGGAGCCCCGGTGGGTCAGCCTCTACTCCACCCTGGTCCCAAGGCCCACTGGGGATATCAGTTGGCGGATCTTTCATGGAGCCGTGAGCACAGGCGTGTATTTGGCGCGGTTTACCCCTGTCCCGGACACCTGCCCCTTCTGCGGCGTGAGGGAGACCCTGGCGACTGTGGAGCTTGTTTCCGATCCATGGTCCGTTCACGCATCCGGGCGGAGTTCCTCTGGGCGGCGTCCACTGGCTCCCTTGACGCCTTCGAGGAGCAGTGGGCGCTGTCCGGGGTTCTCTGCTCGGTGTCCCCATCAGGTTCCCTTCTTATGACCCTTTGACCTCACTCCAGTCCCTGTTCTTTTATTAGTTGTCCCCCAAACTCAGTGGGTTCTGAGGTCCTGTGGGTCCTCTCCTTAGGCTGGGGGGGGGGATCCTTTAGCAGTGGGCGGGCTTTGCTCGCCCACTTCCCAGACACCCAATAGATACAGTCCACAAGGACCCAGAAACCCAATAGATACAGTCCACAAGGACATTACAGGCTGAGTGTGCAGGGATAGCATAATCAGTAAGCAATTCTGCATAGGCAAGCCCATTTACTGTAAGCCAGAACACTAACCTCATGCCCCAGGGGAGTGAGTGACCCCATGCGGTTTGTCTCATACCTTCAGGAGTGCTGCCAAGCTTTGTACTAGTTGATTGTGTGATCATTTCACATCTCAAAAAAGGAGCAGAGTCAGCTAAGATGGAAGGCCTTCATGGACCATCCCAGTCCTTTAGGAAGTAGTGTGAGTAGTGTAGCTCTGAACCACCGCTCCAGCATGGTGCTAAGGGGCCTTGTGCCCCAAGGAAAGGAGAAGAATCCAAGCTCCTGCTCACCTGTGATCAATACAGATCCCATTTCACTTTTTAGAAGTGAAAGGGGTGTGGCTCCAGCGATCTTGTCAAGTTCCTGCCTGAGTACACTCTACCTCACAAATCCCCACTGCACGTTCAGCAGGATACAGTACTCTTCTCTTCTTCCTGTATTCAACTGTTGTATAGTGCTCTTGCAGTCTGCTAAATAGCTGTTACTTTCCACTCCAGAAGTGGCTGCATTTCAGCAATAGGGGAAGTGAGCCATACAGCATGAGTGTACTATTATGTTTGTATATTGTGTACAAAAGTATATTAAAGAATGGCAAGGTTGCAAAGTCCAGCATTCCAAAGATAGGAAATGCCTGAATTAAGGTCTCCTCTGCAACTTTAATGTATCCTCTTGACATATGCATTATGATACAGTCTTTACTTAGCTGATAACATACTACTATTTGGACCACATCTCTGATACTAAGGCAAGCACTTGTCAAATTTCAAGTCCCTGCTCCACAACCTCTCAGCAAAATGGATAGAGATATTTTGTCAACATAGCAAAACAATATATTTTCCCTTAATCTCATTCTGAGAAATAGCTGAACTATTTTTGCTGAAAATTAAAATATGGCTGTCTTTTAATTGCAGTTAACTTACGTGATTAGTTCAAACAAATTAATCGCAGTTTTAATCCCTCTATTAAACAATAGAGTATCAATTTAAATGTATTAAATATTTTTGATGTTTTTCTACATATTCATATGTCTTGTAATTGAAATCAAAGTGTATATTTTTATTACAAATATTTGCACTGTAAAAGTGATAAAAGAAATAGTATTTTTCATTTCACCTCATACAAGCACTGTAGTGCCATCTTTTTGTTATGAAAGTGCAACTTACAAATGTAGATTTTTTTGTTACACAACTACACTCAAAAACAAAATAATATAAAACTTCAGAGCCTACAAGTCCACTCAGTCCTACTTCTTGTTCAGCCAATTGCTAAGACAAACAAGTTTGTTTACATTTACAAGAGATAATGCTGCCCACTTCTTATTTACAATGGGCTTGTCTACACTGGTAATTTACAGCTCTGCAACTTTCTCACTTGGGGGATGAAAGAACACCCCCCTGAGTGCAGCAAATTTCAGTGCTGTAAAGTGCCAGTGTAAACAGTGCCCCAGCGCTGGGAGCTACGCCCCTCGTGGAGGTGGGTTTTTTAGAGCACTGGGAAACTACAGAACCTTAACCACCAAAAAAGAAAATCAACCTTCTGCTGATGACATTTGACTCATAATGAAAATGAACATGTGTTGGTCCACGCTGCTTTGGATTGTTATCGAGCAGAACCCATCATCAGCATGGACGCATGTCCTCTGGAATGGTGGTTGAAGCATGAGGGGACATATGAATCTTTAGTGCACGTAAATATCTTGCGATGACGGCTACAACAGTGTCATGAGAATGCCTGTTCTCACTTTCAGTGACATTGTAAACTTGTTTGTCTGAGTGATTGGATGAACAAGAAGTAGGACTGAATGGAGTTGCAGGCTCTAACATTTTACACTGTTTTATTTTTAATGCAGTTTTTGTACACAATTCTACATTTGTAAATTCAACTTTCATGATAAAGAGATTGCACTACATTACTTGTACTAGGTGAATTGAAAAAACACAATTTCTTTTGTTTTTTTTTTACAGTGCAAGTACTTGTAATCAAAAATAAATATAAAGTGAGCACTGCACACTTGGTATACCATGTTGTAATTGAAATCAATATATTTGAGAATGTAAAAAAAAATCCAAAATATTTAAATAAGTGATTAATATTTTTAATCATGATTTTTTAAATCTCTTGATAGCCCTAATTTAAAATAAATAAATAAATTCAGCCTGAGGCAGATGCCCGGTGTGTCAAATTTCCACCTGAACAGCTAAAGTGGGGCAAAAGTGTAAGCAACTGAAAACAAGGTTTTATAACGGAAACTATCTGGCAACCCTAATTATAGATATTTCTATCTGCGCCACCTCTGATACACATATAGTCATAGTAGTCTGTGAAGTGTATTGGGTTCTTTTAAGATGTGAGATCCTATATATTTATGTAACAGGTTGCAATACTGAACACAGCTTGGAGAGGGAAGAGACAGACACACACACACACACACATGCAGGGTCCTACACAGTCTAGTCTGCCAGTGACAGACATTGACAAGGATGCCATTATAAGCATGAAACCAGATGGCATTAGTACGATTAGCTCAAATGAGGGCCGTGCCTTAGGCAAACCTGCGTATTTTTAACAGGGCCACAGACCATTCATTCACGGCTTATCCTGCTTTCCTTTGAATCCTTCCCATTTTTCTGTCTTGACATATTTGTTTTCTTTCCTTATTAAAAGACTATTAACAGTCTGATTAATGGAGAAATACTGGTGGGATTTGTTTCTCAACCATCAAGTCTGATGCAGAACAGCCCCTGTTTGAAATAATTAGTTGGCTGGAATTGTTTGACAGAGGGAAAAGGCTACCCTCCCCATTTACTCCCCCCGCATGCCTGCCTCGGGGATAGGGGCTGCTGAGGGCAAGTACATATGGCAGTAATTTCATGGCATAGTCTGTCTGTCAGTCAGTCTGTCAGTACTGTGTCACTGGAAAGATCTTTAACAGCAAAACATGTTAAGCAGGAAGATGTAAGTTCTGAGGTGAAATGAAAAAGGCTGTAAGTTACACATTGCTAAGTGGATCTACAGAGTATAAACTAGCATAGAAGCTCTCACACAGTACAGACTACGTCACTGGGGTTTCACCACTGTAAGAAAAGACATAGTTTACCTAGGAGAGTCTGGAAGGTTTACACGCCACCAGTTTCCTAATTCTCCTTTGCACCACTGTACATACCACCTGTGATTTTGACCCTTGGTGTCTACTCAGGAGTGTCCTTGGCATCTTTGATTTCACATCTGTCATGAGACTGCTGGTTGGGCCCTTGTTCCCACCCTTGCCCACGGTATTAGTCAGGAGATCTGGTTTCCCTCTAGTCCCTTAGCCTGAGAGGCACACAAACCACCAGCCAGGGATGCATGTTCACTTCCCTCTCATCGGAGCAGTTCCAGGTGCATCTCCCACCACGGAACAGTAGTCTTAAGGGTCAAAAAGGCAGAGCAGCATTCCCCACCTAAAACCCTTACAACTATGACCCCTCTTTGTCCCTCTCATGCAGCAAGACCATACATAGAAGTTTCTTGGTCTGTCACTGCCTCTGAGCTAATAGAGCTGATCTTTGGCTTGTGATGCCCCAGGTTTCATCCCTGCAGCTGACCAGTCCGGGGGCATCTGTAAATTACTTTGAGCGACTTCACATCCATTGAGGGCCCTGTGGCTGCAGCAAGCATGTGCTCCCAGATAACAACCCTCAAACCCAACTATCTTGAGTTCCAAATCTTCCCCCAGAGACATCCTTGTCTGACAGGAGGCCAGGGGATGTCACGTCCCTAGGTCCCTCCCAGAGACTCAGCAACCTAAAGAGGATCATCCCAGGGTATCAGAGAGTTTCCCTTGGGAGGCTGGGATCAACTCTGGGTAGACATGAGATTCATTCCTTTACACTGGTCCATTTGTGACCAGGCTGGAAATATCATATGGTCAGCCTTTCCCAGAGGGGAGCAGCACTTCAGCGGCAACCCAGGATAGATGCAGCTGCAGAGGAAGTGAAAAACAATCCCTATTACGCACCTATTTCCTTACTCAGAGGGCCAGGTTGTGACCTTGAACTTAGCTGACAGTTCAGGCTGGTTGGTCATTGTACCTCCCCATAACTGTGACACTGCCTTGCAACGCTGGAGGACTCTTGCTCTTCTGGTGAACTGGGGTGAGAGAGGGTGTGGGCATATCGGGATTGTCACCTGCAAGTTATGGTAAGGTAGTAACTGAGGTGAGTCACATCACCTGTGTATGCCTCATTTAGAGAAAGCACCCATTATCCCTCACCATGCCTCCATGGCAGTGCTCTTAGTCCCTCACTGTCACAAGTGCTACATTCAAAGGCAATCTACTAGGGGCACAGAAGAATGTTATGCTCTGCCAGTTGGGAGTTGAGCTGAGAGGATTCCATTGTATCCACCTGAATCTCTCTCGTTCCCCAGAAGCCCTCTGCCCACTGATGTCACTAGTTGCTCCAAAGCTACCTCACTAATGGCCCACTCCCCACACCACCCGTACAAAATCTTCTGGTTCTGGGCTTCACTCCAGGAAGGTGGTTGCACTAGCTGGATCTGCCACTGCCGGGGTACCGTTGGTACTGCTGTTTGGGGATGGAGTGGTATTCAATTGACTTAAAAGTCACATGTAAGCCTTTCTTAAAATCCCAGAAAATTCAGTCAGGGAGGAGGGATAGCTCAGTGGTTTGAGTATTGGCCTCCTAAATCCATGGATGTAAGCTCAAGCCTTGAGGGGGCCATTTGCGGGTTTAGTTGGGGATCAGTCCTGCTTTGAGCAGGAGGTTGGACTAGATGATCTCCTGAGGTCCCTTCCAACACTGATATTCTGTGATGAAAAGTGATAAATGACCTACTACTCATTTTTGAGACCAGGGGCCAGATTCATTCTGGGTAGAAAACAGAGCCCATGGGCATTGCACCTTCTTATACTGTGGGTGCATTTAATACTGTGATCCTGCTTCTCCATGAACATATGTCATTTATCTCTGTGCACAGTGGGTGTAAAATGCAATCACAATGGGATACTCGATTCATTTACACTGGTGGTAGCAGCGTACACTGACTTTAAATGGCTGAACTACAGGATGCGATGCGAGGCAGTGGTGAATCAAGCCCCGTAGGTTTGCAGCACTGCATAAAGGAAGGAGGAGTGTGTATTTCAGTAGCTTTGGCTTGCGGAGCAGTTAGCAATTGGGGAAGATGAATCCCTGAGTGACTGCAAAGAGGAATGAGCCTGGGCTTGCAGCCTTCTGAAAGTCCTCCAAGACCCTTGCCACTCCATCTAAATGGGGATTATTTTGTCCTCTGAGAATGGCTTAAGCACTAATAAAAACCATTAAAAATTAATTTTCCACGCTGTCTGTTGGAGTTTCTTCCAATCCTGGAATGCGCTCAACAAGCAGAACTGATAAGCAAAACCCAAATGACGTCTTCCATGCTAATGATTCTTTCCCCTTTGCCTCCTCCATCACACAGGCGCGCCCACACCAGCCAGGATTTCATTATTAGGGGCTGCTGTGCAATTATTAAAATTCCATCTTTCTTCCTTTCTTATAAAAAGGAGATTTTGTTAGCAGCTTATGCGCCTGAAAAACAGCACATACTAAGGAAATTATGTATATATAGACACACACACTGCGTCTCTGCCTCTTTGATCGGTCTTTCTGCATCTCCACAGTGCCAGGAGGGAGTTTTGCAGAGGGTAAAGTCTGCAGAAGGAGAAAGGAGCAAAGGAAACAGAAGGGTCCCAATGTTAGCCATAGGGATGTGCGACACAGTTCTGCACAGAAAGTAAAACTGGCTCGGTTGGACTTTTCATTATGTGTGTGAACAATCCCTGCCCTGGGCCAGAAACGCTGCAGGAGGCAAAAAGGGAATCTCTAGTATTCCCATTTGGCCAGCTCTAGGACCAATGTTAATGCCCTCTTTAGCAGTCTGAAACCTGCTCCTTCATACGGAGGGAAAGTCTGCTGCCGTGATGTGAGGTCTCTGAATTTCAGAGAAGGTGGAAATAGGGGTATTGTCCGTTCAACATTGGCCTTTGGCCTGCACAGTTTAGTAGCAGATGTGAGTAAGTAGTAAGCAGGCAGTGTGAATAAAAATGTCTTTTTTACTTTGCAAAAGAGTGAAAAAAATGATGATATTTCATGCACACGAGCTTGCTCAGGAAATAGAAAAGGCCTTGAATTCCCTTGTGTAGCCAGCACAGACACTGTTGTGTCCCAGTTCCTGAGATCCTTGAGTAAATACAATATGACTTTAAAATAACAAAGATCAGGGGTGGGTTAGGATCACTGTCCCCATTTCTAGTGATAGAAAAACCAAGGTGCAGAGAGTAGGAAGTGGCTTCCCCCGGCTGCACAGTAGCATTGTGAAGAGTGCTATAAGCAAATCTCCCTGGCATAAAATCCCCATTATTGCTGGTTTGGAAAATAAAGATGAGTTTTTGTGTGTGTGAGTGAGTGAGGGGATGATATGGCAAAAGTTGGTTTTGCAGATGTGGCAAACTTTCTCTTTCCCCCAAACACCCTCCGAGGAAGGGAAAGCAACTGGCTGGGCCCAGCTTTCTCGCCCACTACCCCGCTAACTCCTTTGTAAAGACCTAGGGAGAGTGTACAGCCAGGGAAATGCACGGATACCCTATTCCCAGCCATCACCATTTCTGAGTTTGCCTCAGTCACCTTGGAGCCACCCAATTAAAACTAATTAGCTTTTCTGCCATAAAACCCCTAAAAGGGAATGGAGAAAAGCCTCCTGCCTTGGACAGTAATGAAGTTAAATAGATATTTATTTATCCTTTTATTAGACAAACCAATTATAATTTTACGCTTGAAAAAGCTAATTTTTAAATGTGGTGTCTGAGCATATGTATATACTAATGTAATATATAGCCAGACGTGGCCTATAACAATCCTGCCTCATTAACAGCATGGTTAGGGTTATATTTAAATATACTCTAATGCACCCATTCATAAAATGATAATTAAAACTAAGCTGAAATGAAGCTATTAAGACTAAAATCTCCTTTATGTATAGACTCTGTTTTTCTTTTGGAATGATAAAACCTGGAGTAATTGCCAGTGTCGGGTGAAGTTTTGCTTTCCCCACTGCTCTGGCCCTCTGAGCCTGGGAGATTAAATGTTGCTCTTTCCCATAGATTTTGTTATTGGTCTGATAAAAGATATTCTGCACCTAGGTAAATCTATACATGAATATATGCATGGGTTTGTTTAATGTATATTTAGTGCTGGTGAAAGGTGCCATATTGGCAGCCCTGGAGATTGAAAGGGCCTGCCTGTCACTTGTTTCCTTTCTGCATTTGGGTAGGAACAGAGAGGGGTAGTATTCTCCAAATGCTACCTGCCTCAGGACTGCTATAACTTACAGTCTGCTT
Organism: Gopherus evgoodei; assembly: GCF_007399415.2. NCBI lineage: Eukaryota > Metazoa > Chordata > Testudines > Testudinidae > Gopherus > Gopherus evgoodei. The sequence goes on along the minus strand of NC_044330.1, from coordinate 84,303,024 downwards.
CCTGGGGCCTCTGGAAGCAGAGAATGCCCATAATGCTCCAGCCATGTCTCTAAGATATCCCTACAGTGGGACTGGGAGGAGGGCCATGTTAAACCCTCATTCCTTCTACACCTGCCACAAAGCCTCCTTCCTCTGGGAATATTCTCAGGGGGCTGTTTTTGCCCACTTTGAGGCCGAAGGGGGCATTAGGGCAAATGAGGGTCAGGCCAAAGGTCTCTAGATCGCTCCAGTACAGGAAATGCAGTGTAAGCTTCTCCCACCAAAGTGCCTTCTTACCTGCCCTGAGGGGAAAGCTCCTAGGTCTGGGAAAGCAGTCTATTCTCCACAGAGCATTTAGTCCCTGGCCTCATTGTTGACGGGCTCAGTGAGAGGGACAAATAGTGCAGGCTGTGGTGGTGGCTTTTGTGATGTGGACATGCATCCTGCTAGGAACTGACTGACACTGCCAACTTGTCTTGTATAGGGGCCACTGAACAGTCATCAATTGCCAGTCACTATAAGCTGTGGATGCATAGGTGTCGATTCTGTGGGTGCTCAGTGGCTGGAGCACCCACCGGCAGCTCCCCTATCAGCCCAGCAACAACATACCCACGAACACAGCTCAAGGCATATGAATAACCCTACAACAACAAGCCAATCAGCCCTACAATAACAAACTAATAATCATAGTCCAATGCCTCAAGAATGACCCCATGATAACAAACCAACACGTACATACCTAATAGAGAAAAAACATTCCTGTGAGACAAGAAATTTTGGGTTCAAGTTTCCAAAGGTCTATTATACACTCCAGCAGGTGAAGCAAAAATGCTTTCAAAATGCTAACAAAATACTTGGATAGTGAGTCTGTTAAAGAAAAAAGAAACAGAGAAAAGCGTGTAGTTACACAATGTGTTATTTTGAAGCCTGCAATAAAAGGAATAAGAGAAATGATAATTAAGCCATGCTGGCTCTCAGCATTTGCAAATACCTAATTGGAAGCTGGAGGCAACTGGTAATGAAGAGGTTTGGTTTTGGTTTTCTTTCAATAATCAAATGTTTAGCGTGTCTGCTCCAGGGAAGCCTTACCTTCACCTTTCTCTCCAGGTCAGTGACCAAGCTGGCTTGGAGCCAGAAGCACAGATTGTCTTGGGAGCATAGATCCACTGCATGCTCAAATGATCTCTTCCCAGCACAGACATTGAAGGGGCAGGTCAGTGCACAGAAAACAGAGCCCACAGGACTGGTAAGAGTGTTTCAATCTGGCAGTTGCATACCTCAGTCATCCGCAGATTCCCCATAAAGCACTGTGTCTGGGTCAACAGGCAGCATTCTGGCCTCTGGGGCAAAAAGCCATGAATTCAAGTCTCTGCCTGGGGCCAGGGTTGCTTTCCAATACTGACAACATAGGGTTGCACTTCTCAGAGATGCTTAGCTGAGAGCCTTTTGAAGCACCTCGGTAAGGCTGCCCAGGGACCAGTTAAAGATCTATAGGGAAGTTGTTGTACAACATGAGAGATAATCCTGTAACGGTGTCTGGTGTCCAAGTCCCTGTGAGAGCTCTGGTTGAGCACTGAATGGCTGCCACTGACTCTTTGCCCCCACGGTTAGACACTGCCCTGCCAGGATCTGACTTGCGGCTATGAAGATACTTCAAGCATGAAGAGCACTGTATTAACCAAATTCTATTCTGAATGGGCACCTGCAAGTCAGGGCTCAAGCCCAGCTTGAAGTCTTACGTGAAATGAGTTTGATGGTCTCAGCTCAGCCCACAATAGACTTGTCAGGGCTGGTATCTCTTTGCATAGGAAACTGTGGTTGTGGGAGAACTCCCTCTAGACCTTACAGAGTGTGGAGTCCAGACATAGCAGTGTTGTAATCATTCTTTGCCCAGGATAGAGAAGCTCTTGCTTCACCTATCTGACTGCATTTGTCCTATGGGAAATAACAGGGAATTAAAACTTTCACTGATGCCTTGGGTTTTACAATTTGCACAGACTTGCTGCAGCTGATCTCATGGATCTCATATACCTACCTCCATTTTCCTTCCCTGCCCTCATCTCCCCCCAGCTATCGAGCACTCCCCTCCACCTGGTCACTCTTGGTGAGAAAGCCTTCTCCTCTGCAGCTTCTGGAACAGCATGTCTGCACCTCTCTGGCTCAGCAGCTCTATTTCATTTTCAAATCTCCTTTGCCTCTTCCTCTTGGCTTCACCCGTCTTCAACTCTCATTTATTACTAATGTTGTCACTTGCACTATTCAGCTCCATACAGCCTTTTGGAATAGAGTTTGTAAAAATGAAGACAGACCAAATTAATTGTGTTTGCATGGAGTCTGGTGAAAAGCAGAGAGACCATGCCAGGCCTTGCAGCCGGATGTCACTGTGACTGGGGCACAGCCGGACTAGAATGATGCTGTAAGGCAAACCGACTTTGATTTTCTTCTAGACGATTGTTATTTTGACATGTTCACCAAATAGTTTAACTACATAATTATTATGCTATGGGTTGTTTGGGAACTATTGACTTGTACTGTTTTCTATTTGCATCATGTGGTGGATCACCTCATTCACATGGCATTGCCTATCACCCCTTCACTTGATGAATGAAACCTTACAAGCAGATATTTAATGTGGCCAGCCTAACAAACAATCCTTCCCCGCCTCCTCTCCCAAAATGTACGTTCTCTTATAGGAATTTTTGGATCATGCTTGAAGCTTCTGGGATTCACAGACTTTCCCACAAGTATTCTGTGGTTGTACAAATCCTCACAAATGCCCATTAACAGCCCATGAGCAGTAGGAAACAACTCAGAACTTGTATTGGTCAAAATATGACTAATCAGGTTTTCACTGTGAGACCAGCTCTCCCGCCTTTGCAGGGTTATTACCCTGCCGTACAAAGGCTTTCACTGCAGTGGGCACTGTTGCTACCCAGACAGCTGACCACCACTTCCCGCAGCTCCCACTGTCTGGGCACGGCGAAACACGGCCACTAGGGGCTGCAGGCCACCGGGCCTGCAGATAGTCAATGTAAACAAATTGTCTTGCAGCCTGTCAGTGGATTACCCTGACTGGCCACATGTGGCCCATGGGCTGCAGGTTGCCCACCACTGCTGTATATGATGGAAACCACTTCAGACCAGGGGCTGTGGCAGTACCCTAGTTCCACCATCTATGCCTAATTTACAGGGTTGTTGAACAGAAAAAAGGCTGAATAGTAGGTGTGACATTCTGTACCTCAGGGGAACACCCTGCACCCCCATGTTCATCCTTATAATATGATTGTGTGGTATCCAATGCAAAGTTTGTCATGTCGGGTGTCTTCCGAAGGCTCATGATGCACTGAGCATTGTTGTTATAGTAATGTTATAGTGATGTTATAGATTATGAGGCTGAAAATGTGTCCTCATGGCTTAAAGCAAGTTCAGACAAAACTCTCCAGGTACAGAGGGGCAGTTCATACCTCATCAGGTCATATATGGGACAAACCCAGCCCGGCCTCACAGGAACAAAGGACATTGGCCTAGGCAGCAACAAAGGATCTGTTGGACTCTTGAGTGAATCACCCCCCTTCCCTTGGTCATTCAGGGACTGAGATGAGGTAATGCTCACCTGACCCTGAAGGGGTGTGCGGCAAAGCCAAGAGGGAAGAAAGAACATGATAAAAGGGAGAGATGTTTACCATGATCTTCCTCTCTCTTCCACCTTCATCTACAGACATCACCACCAAGCGACTGAAGCACTGATCAAAGAGGCTAGCCTGGCTTAAGGGCAACCAACCAGTCTGTGGTGAGAAGCATCTAAGTTTGTAAGGGCACTGAAAGTGTTAAGATCATCTTAGAATGTGTTTTGCTTTTATTTCATTTGATCAAATCTGACTTCTTGTGCTCTGACTTATAATCACTTAAAATCTATCTTTGTAGTTGATAAATTTGTTTGTTTATTCTACCTGAAGCAGTGTGTTTGGTTTGAAGCATGTTAGAGACTCTCCTTGGGATAACAAGCGTGGTACATATCAATTTATTTGTATAGGCTTGTAACGTCCAGTGGTCATAACTGGACACTGCAAGCCGGAGGTTCTTAGGCTTGTGTCTGGGACTGGAGATATTGGCTAGTGTCATTGGGTTGCACAATCCAAGCAGTGGCTGGCCAAAAGTGCCCACTCATGTAGCTGGGAGCAGCTCTCATGCCAGAGGCTGTGTGTGAACAGCCCAGGAGTGGGGGTTTTCACAACAGAGGAGGGTAAGACTGGCTCCCAGAGTTGAGGATTGGAGTGGCCTAGCAGACCACCAGTCCAGATAACACCGGGGAACATCACAATAGGTCACCTTCTGAGTTGGCCAAGCGAGTCAGTGTTCCTATCCCATTAGACCATTGATGCAACTTGCTCCCCTCTAAGTCAGGGTCAATGTGTGTTTCAGTCATTTCCCCATGGCTGGATTTCCTGCCCCATATGCTTTCTCTCTGTCTTATTCCAAGAGTACACCTGTAATTTCTCCAGTCCGTTATCCCTCAGTCCCACTTTGTCTGGAGAGAATTCTAATCTCCTACTGAGTTTCTAACTATATATACCCAGCCATCTGGATGTGGGGAAGGGTGGCTGGAGACTATCTGACGTCTCAGCCAAACACAAGACATCACAGACTGTAGAAGAGATTTTTGTAACATTAATTTTGTTGGCTACAAAGCTCCAGAGAGCATAATTCAGTGCTCAACTCAGCTGATCACTCCTGTTTAGGGCAGCTCCAACCACAATGATACATGAGACATTTTAGGGACATCAGGGTCCAAACTTGAAAGCACAAATCCCATCTAGCTCATCGTACAGGTCCTGTTTCTGCATGATCCCATCTTCCTGCCCTTCACCAGATCAGTTCCTCCCCTGAAACAAACCCCGGGATCTCTTGCACTCACTTCTACCCTTTGCTTCACTCTCCTTCTCCAGTGACTCATTCCCTGTCCTCATCTTCCTGTGCAGTTAGTGGTTCTGTCTGAATTCCCTGTTTTCCTCATTTTGAGATGAGGGGGCCTAGTTTCTATCCCCTCTTCTCCTGCCAACACCTTCCCCATTGTGAAAAATGCATTTCCAACACCTTTCCACATCTCCTTTATCTATGTGAACCCCCTGGCTCTGTCACCCTCTTTTTTCTAATGAGAATGAGTTTAACTACTTTTACATTTCCCTGGAGCTTAGATTCTTATGTTTGTCCTCTCTAGAGCAATGATCCCCTCTATGCGGGATGAGACTCAGCACATGGGTTCCCAAGTGGGATCTAATAAATACTTTAGAGTCCCAGTATCACCTAGTTTAGGTCTATCTTCATCCTTCTGCTCATGCAGCCAAACATCTTGTTTGCATTTCTCGTGCATATATGCCCTGAGATGTTGTTTTAATAATTTCCCTTCTAAAAGATCTTAGTCCTTCTCTTTATCCATTTGCTCAGTTTCCATCAGTTGGCTCGTTGAACAAGATGCTTCCTCTGCTACATGACATGTATGGAAATAACACCATGAAAAGGGGGTGGGGAGACCATGCAGACTGCGGAGGTGGCTATATGTCTTCCTGCAGCCCATCCTTGTGCGAGCTCAGTGCCATGTGACAGGCACTGTGGCCAGCTAGAGTGCCAGTGGATTCATGGAAGTATGAGAATATCCACTTGGGTTTTTTCCCCCCTCTGAGTTATTTCTTGCTTCTTCCTCCTCCTCTTCCTACTCCATCGCTTTCAATCTAACAAAGGCCAAAGAGACTATTTAAAAGTGTGTGTGTGGAAAAAATCCCTCAAATCAATGGAGGAGGGAAGCACCCCTAGTCACAGAAATCATATGGAAGCCAGACGTTTGAGAGCTAGTTGTGGTTTATGTTACAGGACATAAGTATCCCAGACAGGCTGTCCAATGGGAATTCTCTAGGGCTTACTGGATGAGGGCCTGCAAATGTTAATTTACCTTCCCATTGCCCTATAGCAATTCCAGTCCTTCAGCTCCTGACACATAGCTCTGTCCATGCATTTCAATCCTGACCAATAGCACCCCTAAGCTATCCCACTCATGGGGCTCTCCAGCCAACTGTACCAATGCCTCTCAGTCCTGGGCTTCCCACACAGCTCTGCCCATGCCCTTCAGCTTTGAGCTAGAGCTTTCCACCCCATTTCAGTCCTGCAATTCATGTATAACCTAAATAGGTCTGAGATCTTATCTCCCCAGATAAGGTTGTTCTGTCTCTGTTGTAACTATTGAATCTATGCATAAATTGGTAAGTCACCTCCCAGTCAGTTTTCATCTGGTGAGGCGATGTTAGGAGACAGGTGTCTCCCTTTGCGGGGCTGCCTTTTATCATTTGATATGTTCACTTGGTATCATGATCCATGTTATCTCTCAGCTTCTGTCAGCTGACAATGGAGATCTGCCTTTGATTATGACAAGAAGTGCCATCGGCGTGAGTTGCAATCAGACACACAGCCGAGGGTCTGCCGGGGGGAAAGGGGAGGGATGTTGTAATTAGAATAATTCTTCAGGAGTTGATCCAGATCTGCCCATATGTGACCACCCAGAAGATACCTTGGTTGTAGTGATTTTAATTGTCTTCATCTCTACTACTTATATTTTTGTGAAAGCAAGTGGCCAGTAGCGCTGGATGGAGGAAGACACAGTGAAAGCAGGTCCTGGGTATATTTCCACACACTGCTCTGCCAATGCACATCACTCTTGACCTGCACTAGCTGTTGCTAGCCCAGTCCTGACCTGCTACCCACAGCCAGAGCTCTGCCAGTGCCCTCGATCTTACTCTGCTAGACCATCTATAGGCCCCCCAGTGCAGGTCTGGTAATCCACCTTGCTGCTGACTAACAGTACCCCATCCTGTAGCCCCATGGGACCCAAGCCTGTCCTGCTAGTCCAGCCCTGTGCTTTTCCTGAGCACAGTCTGCCATCTGTTCTAAACTGCTTGAACATTTGGCAGCCCGGTCTAATGTTCATTGGAGAGAACCTTCTATTCACTTAGGACCTAGTTAGGATTTGACCTAGGTCTCTGTGGAGATAAAAGCATCCACCCTCTTTCGTCTGTTCTGCCCCTGTCCCCACATGGAGAGAAGACTGGAGGTAGCATGATGTCGAAGCCTGCTCTTCATTCAGGGGAAGCACTTGTTACCAGTGGCCATTTCCCATAGATGTAGGCCATAGCACCAAGGGAGATCAGGATTTCTTTTAAAGGTGTGAAAGGTGGTGCATACATCTCGGTCTCTCAGTCTGAGACTAGCTGATCATCTAAGGAAGAGCTTTGGGTCAGGCTGTAGGTAAGCGGCTCGGCAGCAATACGAACCCTGAATCTCCTGGATGTTGGGGAAGGCGCGTTCAGGTTAGTGGGGCGTGAACTAATCTGTGGTGTCTGAGCAAAGTCAAACCAAATGGCAGTGGATTAATTCTAATTCTGCTCTACTGTGGTGCAGCCATTATTGACTCCTCTGCCACTTCTTTGCACTTCTAAAGAAAGCATCAACAAGGGCTTCACAGTCAGGCATTTAATCAAGGCTCTTAGCTCCTCTTCCCGCCTGCCCTCGAGGTGTGTTATGTATTATTATCCCCCTTTGACAGTTGGGGAAACTGATGCAGTAAGTTTAAGTGAGTTTTCCAGAGACATACAATGAGTGACTGGCAGAGTCAGCAATAGAACCCAGGAATCCTGACTCCCAGTCTCAGTCTAATCACTAGTCTCTCAATACATTTTCTACTATATTCACTCCAGCCAGAAATCCACCAGCTTTACATCCTCCTACAGAGCACAGACACACACCACTTAGTGAGCTAAACAGGAACTGCAACACATCATTTATTAAAGGGATGCTGTCAAGGTTGACAAGCCCCCAAATTAAGTACCTTAAAAATTCCATTAGCTCAGGTCCTCCTGGTGCCATGTCCTATCTTGCTTTTGTTTATCACCCTTCACGGTTCTGACTATCTAGCAGCAACTCAGCTGTATCAGAACACTAAAGAGCAACAGGAAAAGAGAATTCACACAGAGCAATAAGCAAGCACAAGGATTTCACTACAGTGGTGCACTGGAACCTAGTAACATCAGCCTGTAAAGTTATGTCCCTGTGGACGAGGGGGTGCCGGGGCTTAACCCTCCCTGGGGAGGAGGGGAGCCACACCGCCTCATCTCGTCGTCCGAGGGCCTCTGCCCTCGGGATCGCAGTCTGCTCCAGTGGTTCGGACCCTGTGCGCGAGACCGAACAGCTACACAGTTAAATACTAGGGGCCCAGCCCTTGGTTTGGGCTGGTACCGACAAACGCAGTAACAGTTATTAGCTCTGGCCCTTTAAGGCAGGGCAGAGCAGTTGCAAAGTCAAAGGGGGCCCAGCCCTTGGGTCGGGCGGGGCACCAACAAACACAGTTATCAGCTCTGGCCCTTTGGAGCAGGGCAGAGCAGTGGCAAAGTCAATAGGGGCCCAGCCTTTGGGTCGGGCGGGACACCAAACACAGTATCAGCTCTGGCCTTTTGGGGCAGGGCAGAGCAATGGCAAAGTCAATAGGGGCCCAGACCTTGATTCGGGCGGGAAGAGGGGGAGTCTGTCACCCGGTTACGGGTGGCAGGGGGAACGCAGGCCCACTCACTACTCTGCGTTCCAGCCCGGGGCCCTAGTAGCGGCTGACGCCGCTAGTGGCGGTCAGTGGGGAGGTCCTGACCGAAACACACTGACATAGGCGCAGGGCCTTCTGCAGCCTGACTGTAGTCAGCAGCCCCTGGGCTACTTCCAGCCTCCCCGCTGGTTCCTACCTGGTCCGTCGGGGTGTCCAGTACCATGGGCTCCTCCTAGTCCGGGCAGGGCGGTAGGTCCGGGAACACCTCCGGGACGGCAGACCAGGTCTGGTCTAGCAGCTCCTCGGGGCTGTAGTGGGGACGGGGCAGCTCCGGCAGCTCCTCGTCGTAGCGGCTGCGGGGCAGCTCCCACCTGCCTCGGGCCTCAGTGGCTTCCCGGTGAGGAGGGTCAGCGGGCACGTCTGTTCCTGCCAGCGGCCGGGGCCTGACTGAGGCCTGAGGCCCGGCTTTTATCCTTCCGGATCACCGCCTGACCCTTTGAGGGGCGGGATTTCCTCCCAGCGGTTCCGCCCTGGGGGGTGATTGACGGGGATCAACCCTCCCTGAGGAGGAGGGGAGCCACACCGCCTCACTACAGTCCCCTACTTCACAAATATAAGCAGCAAAACAGTAGTTTAGATGGAGAAAAAATTCCCAATAAATTGGTAAATTGGTTTCAGTTTTAAGTTTCCAAGATTCTGAAGATTGCGATCCATACGCCACCATTCCTGTTGAAGATAGTGCATCCTATCCTGAATCCTGAGGCTGAAGTTCCTTGACACGCTGAGTTTGTTTGCACCACGACATATTCCTAACATAGATGTGCTGAATTTGTTTCAAGCCGAGGTCCGCTGCAGTGGTTCAAATCACGGTATACAGTGGTGCAGCGTGCCTACAGCAGGCACAGCTCTGAGACTGCAGCATCAAAAAGTGTCACCTTTGCTAGCTGATCTTAATAGACCTACCTGTTGGAGACACCTGGCCAGACACACTTGTGGGCGGGGTTGCTATCTCTTCACTCAAATCCAATATGTAGGATGTGGAAAGAATTGCATGTTTAGTTAAGGAATGATGTGGCATTAAAATGTACCAAAGCATGATGACAATGTCCTGTCTGGGGATGCTGCTGCCCCCTTTGTATTATTGGGCTGTTGTGAGGCAAAATGGGATACTATTGGCCCTTAGAAGTAAGAAAGAAAAGGGTCAGAATCCTTTTCAGGGGATTCTGAAGTCCATTTCTATGGTTAGGAGCAGGGTTTAACTCCTTTGGACTGCAAAATGGTGTGATCAAAATCAAGGCTGGATTTAGGGGCAGATGACCGTGGAGTGCCAGGCTTGGTGGGTGCTGGGCTTGGGAAGCTGTTTTTGTTGTTAGCAACAAAAGGGAAAATAGAACGTTTGAAGTAAAATGTTTCAGGGATTCCCTATGTGGATTCAATTTTCACTAACCTCCGAGAATGTTCTGGACCTTTGTAGAATCCTGAGGAATCTTCCAGACTTTCTGAGAACTACATTTTCCTCAGACCTCCTGGAATGTTGTCAGCCACGCCCTTGAGGGTATATAACTAGCCAGGTGTTGCCAGTCAGTCAGTGAGATATAAAAATGAAGTGAAGTGAGAGCCCAACTGTGATGTTGGGAATCTTGTTTTATTATGTACACCTCTACCCCGAGATAACGTGACCTGATATAACACACTTTTGGATATAACATGGTAAAGCAGTGCTACAGGGGGGAGGGGCTGCACACTCCGGCGAATCAAAGCAAGTTCGATATAACGTGGTTTCACCTGTAATGCGGTAAGATATTGTGTCTCCCGAGGAAAGCGTTATATCGGGGTAGAGGTGTAATTGTGAAAGTGTACCTGTGTTTTAAGACTTGAAGAGTGTAAGTAGCTACTAAAAAAGGACACTGTTAATGAGACTGGCAGAGATATCTATCAACTCCCTATCTACACAACAATATAAAAGAAATACTGTTACTTCTTTTGCCATGCTTAACATGTAATGTTTGCGGACTTTCTAAGACTGCAGAACATTGACTTTTGCTCTCCCTAATACTCTCTATTTTCAGTACAAATTCAATAAAAAATAAGGTATTCAAAAGGTTAACAAATGAAGAGGGGGGCACCAAAGATATTCCTTGCCTGGGACACCTTTAGTTTAGGGCTGGCCTACTGTGAAAATAACCTGGAAGCATCACAGCAGCTATGAAATAATTGATGGGGTGTAGCCAGTAGATGTCATCTATTGTGTAGCATGCCGCTTTCATTTCTTGGGGGAATATTGTGTTTGGGTCTTTATTAGGCCTTTCATCATCACTTTGCTAGATGTCCCTATGTAACTTCACCTGCAGGGCTGGAGAACATAGTATATGTATTATAATGGCGGGTCTGTTGGAGATATTATGAGAATATTGTGGGTTGCAAGGAAGGGGCAATGGCTAAGCCAATGTGTTCACAGACTTCAAATTGCTACCTATATGCCCTGGAAATAACATGCTTTGATCTGCCATGGACTAAAATTATATAGTTTAGCTGTAGATTTTTGCACTTGCCAGTGTGGTATAAAAATCTCTCTCTGTACGGTATATGTCAGAAATACAAACTTCCTATCTGCTGTGAAATGTTCAGCCCGCTGCACTGCAATTTTCCTGAAGGCTGGTTTAGTAAGTGCTGCTGGAGGAAGCCGTGTGTTTCTCCACTCTGAGCTGCGACCGGGCTGTACTCACCAGTACTGGAGCTGAGTTCACAGGTGAGGGATGGATTACAAAGGCAAGTGGGCATCCATTCCCACTAGCACAACCCTCTCTCAAAACCCAGAAAGGGAAACCTTGGGGTTCCTCACTTAACTGAAAACAAAACTCTTTCCCAAGCACTGAGGAGAGAGGCTGCAGACACAGGTGACTTTGCAAAGCAACAGTGATCTGTTAGAAATTATTCTATTCAGGTGTTTCTCTTCCTTTCTATTTTCATCACCTCCAGCAGTTTCATACAGGAGATTGATCCTTTAACTCCCACTGCTCTGCTGCTTGTACTCCACCCTACATCTCTCTGGGTCACATCACTCTAGGGAGTTCTGGAAATGACAGTGATGTCCCAAATGGAGGAAGGAGTGCAGCTAAGAGCAATCCCATTCAGATTAAGTAACCAGCCTGACATTTTTCGCCAAAACTCAAGCTAAACCCACCCCTAGATAGTAGCAAAAATACCAAGCAGAGGCAGCAACCTGGATGCACTGTGGAAACAGGGCTGCACAGTGGTTTTTGGAAGCCAAGGGCAAAATCTGAAAATGAGCCCTTCCCCTCGTCCTCCTCAACCCTGAACCTCTGACCTCGAGGGGTAGGAGGTGGGAGAGCAAGTCCTCCCTGCACTCACCCCACAGCAGCAACTCTGTCCTGTTGCAGGCAGTGAGACCTGGCACATGGGGTCACCGCACTGGCTGTGAGTGCAGAGGGGCAGCTGGCTCAAATGTAAGTGAATGGCATTGCAACATGGCATTGCAACCCTGTGTGCAAGGTCACCACACCATTCACTCAAATTCCATGGGTTTGGAGGCCCTCTCCAATGCAGGGGCCTGGGGCAAATTGCCACCCCCCCCCCGGACTCCTTCTGGGTGGCTCTTCCTGGGAATATTGTAAATGTCACCTGAAGGCTTATTCTCATATGATTCTCAACCTGATTTCCAGACCAGGAAGAACTGGATGCATTGCGAAGATCAACTGAATTTTGGATGCTTTTCTAAAACATTGTTTATTTTTAAAACAAATTGCACCTGTTCTCACTCTCTAAATGCAAGGACAGTGGTAGATCTAAATACAGATCACATTAGTAATCCAAATGAGTATCATATAGAAAAGCCTTAATCCCCCATTGACAGAACTACCTGGCCCATTAAAATCCTCCTTCCTCAACTCTCCCTCTCTGAAGAAGCATGAGGGACTGCATGGGTCCTGTAAGGAAGGTCCTATTCCTGGACAGTCAGTATATTGGGCTTTATGGGCCCAAGATGGTAGTTAGATGCAAATCTGAGTAGGCACCATGAGGAATGCTCATTCCCCATCCCCTGGATTTTGAAATCTAGGGATCAGAGCTGTGTGATTAACTCCTAATAAGTCATCTGTTTGTCAACCTTCTGGCTGAGAAATTCTCACATGTATTGGTTATTCAAATTCTTCTAAAATGAGCCCCCTGATTTTGTGAAAGGTACCTGATCAAATGTTTCTGGCCAAGTTTTCATCTTAATGAAGTGCCTGCTGACTTTAATGGGCATCAATGGGTTCAGGATTTGGCCCTTAGAGACTAGGGCCATATTCTGCTTTAGGTATGGCAGAAGTCAAACTAAGAGCAGAATTTGACTCAAATCCTAGCCACTGACCAGGTTCAGCACAGAGAGCAACTTTGTAAACTTTTGCCTACACACTTTGTTGCCAGCCAGTGTGCCTCTGCCTTAACCTGGAGAAGACCATCTCTAGGGCTGAGACAGGAGTTCAGTCTCCATGACCTACTAAGCAATTAAAATATCTCCTGAGGCTGCCAATTTGCAGTTGTTGTTTTTCATATGGACACCTATCATTAAGACCTGGACTGAGACTCACAACATGACTCATCTAACACCCATCCAGTGGGAACGTCTTCAGTTGACTAAATGCACTGCATGAAGAACAGAAAGGCTTATCCACAAACATTCACTAAACCCCCATTCGTTCTCCTGAGAAAACCAGGTTTTGTTTGCATGGGTATTTGAGTGTGATATTTGCACAGTTGTGGCTATTTGTGCACAAACGAGTGTATGTGCGCAAGCAGGAATGTATTGCTCACCCAGCCAGTCAACCCATACAAGCAATTACTTGGTGTAATATGTTGAGGAAATTGAATGCAAAATTGATTAGCTAGCAAATAAATTTGGGTCATATCCTTCCTTCTCTCTCAGACAGGAATGGACCCAGCTATTTTTAAGTTCAGCATCCATATATGAGGCCAGCTATAATGCTTTTTCTTGTACAAAAGAAACAGGAGAAATGCTGTATGTCCGAGACCTGCCTATTCCCTGTATCTCGCTCCCCAGCTTCTCTCTGGCATACTTAAGGCCAAAATGATTTATCTCAAGGCATTGCTCTTGCTTATAAAGTTCACATCAGCCAACCAGGAAACAGAAGCTAAACCATGTGACTTCAGTGGCCAGTCACACAAACCGAATTCCAGATGTGAAATATTTGAAGGAGACCCTCTCTAGAATAGTTTGTGAAACTGTGACAAGGTGCTGGCTAGGAAACCCTGAACATGAGAACCCTAGACAACAGAGCTTGGAGAGGGTAGAAAGAGGGAAAGGAGGTGCGGGGGACATGGCCAGCCCAAGCCCCTTAGAGGGACAAAAGGGGCAACTGGAGCTCCCCACAATGCAGCTCCCAGGAGAAGAAATGGGGACCCCACTTGGTGGCCCGGGAGAACCTGAGGCCCGAGGTGTCCAGCAAGAGGTCGGGATTGGTCTCGACCCCCTACTGAAAGAGGAGGAGATAAAGGAGAAGGGATGCCCACAGGGGTGTGATTGGTATGAGGACCTGTGGTGGCAGCAGAGCTATGGGGATATCACCCCCCCAACCAGTACTTTTTGTGGGCGGAGGATGAAGGAACCTCCAGAAGATGACGCCGGTAATAGCCCGAAAGAGGGGGAGAGGCTTTCCTGGACGAACCCCACCAGATGGGGGGTGGAGAGGCCGAGGAAGGACAAACCTAGTGGTTTTTAAGCGGGGAGGTGTGTAACAGAGTGTTGGCTAGGAAACCCCCAGCCCTTTGTCATGCCAGCTCCAATCACAAAAGGGGAATTGGAGCTGACTGAGTAAGCCCAGCCCTAAGTGACAAAAAGGGAACAGCTGCCAGCCTTGTTAGCCAGCCAAGGGCTGCATAAATGTTGGCAGGAAGAAAGCCAGAGGGAGAGGAAAGGGAGGAGCCGGGGAGTTAGAGGCTGATCTTCCCTGCTGGCTGCAGAAGCTAGCAGTCCCTGAGGCTGTGAGCCTGATGCTGTCTGTAGCTACAAGGTGGTGGGAACTTGTACTGTCAATAAAGAGCATGGGTGATTGCACCAAAGTACAGGTCTCTGGCTGGTTTGTGGGCGCAGAAGGGGCTAAAGATAGAGCAGCCCATCTGTGCCCTGTTACAGAAACTCACTGACCCAAATATTTTGATTCAGAACTATTCATTGGGCAATTAGGAACAATAAACAAATGAAATGGTGAAAATCAAATGAATACATTATTTGCAACTAATAATCAGATGTGCTCTAGTTACTAGTACTGTTGGGCCCAATTCAAAGCGGTGGTGAGTGCCTCCTGCAAGGTGCTGAGCACTATTTGTTTACACTGGGGTCAGCTGGAGTTGAGGTCACTCAGCTACTCTGATGATGGTGCTAGTTTTAGAACCCGGCCTGCAAGGCACAAATACTACCCATGCTTATGAATACATTAGAGAGAGGGGAAAGGGGAATAGAAAACCTGTGTTAACCCAAGTCCATTACTCCTGTTGCTGATGCCTATATAACTTAAGGCAACTTGTATTTTTGGACAAAAAGAGGCTGCAGGCTCCAGTGTTCGAGCTGATCCGATGGAACCATTTGTGCCTGGGATTATTGCCTCCTCTCTTGGAAATGATGGCTTCTGACAAGCTCGCTGCATGAACAAAGCAATGTGAAATTGACCTCATCACCACCAATCATATCAGATTGTTTAGTACAGTGGGAATGTTTAGCCTGACAATGACCTAGTTAGTTCCTTAAAGGAACAGTATTCCCTGCTATGGGAAGATGGCAAGGGGCAGAGGTTGAGGGGAGGGGGAGAGGGAGAGACGAGGAAATGAAAGAAGCAAGACATTATAAAATATAATTGCCCCAAATTGTTTCTTTAGAACTTGTCACTTGACCTTTAGCTCCAAAAGGTTTCTTGGTGTGTCACAGACCCATGGGAATTGGCACTGGGGAGGGCCGGATGCTCTTGAAACTCACAGAGAAGTCTGAGAATTTTAAACCTGTACACCCAAGAATATCTCAGAGGGGGCGAGGGAGTTGTGTGATTTTAAAAAGGATCAGATGAGATGCCACGAGGGGGTTGGTGTAAAGGTTAGGAATATCCTCTGCCTGGCAAAGAGGAATGTGTGATGTCTTTGTCCATAAGCTAAGTCCCTTAGTCCTGAAGGTTTTTCAGGTGCTCAGAGCTAGCCAGACCAGAAACTTGGGGGGCTGACTCAGATTCATCCTTTGAGAATGGCTTTTGCAGAATGCTGCTCCCCTACAATGTAGTAATGTGATCGCAGTGTGCATACATGGTGGAGTAGCTAGTATGGGCTGGAAGGGGCCAATGCCTTCCTAGCTCTAATCACAGAGCCAAAGCACCTCTTGAAGGATTCATGCTCCCCTGAGAGCTACAGCCAACCAATCCTGTGACTCCATTCACTGAGCATTCCAAAGGGATGATGGATCCTCTGGAACGAAAGAGGTTCTGTGACAATAGCTCATTCTTTTGGACTGTACCAGAGAAGGGTTTAGTTTGGCAACAATGGTCTATTACACTTGGATTGCACCAGAGAGACCTTGGGTATTA
Organism: Gopherus evgoodei; assembly: GCF_007399415.2. Taxonomy (NCBI): domain Eukaryota; kingdom Metazoa; phylum Chordata; order Testudines; family Testudinidae; genus Gopherus; species Gopherus evgoodei. The sequence goes on along the minus strand of NC_044330.1, from coordinate 84,286,881 downwards.
ATTGTGCATTCCAGTGACGCTGCATCCAAAGTATCTTGGAGTATGTCTAAATGGCAAAAACCCCACGGTGGCAGCAAGTCTCAGTGTCCAGGTTTGCTTCATGGTACTAAAAAGAGCAGTGTAGACATTTGGGCTCAAGCTGGAACTCAGGCTCTGAAGCTTGGGGACAGGGGTGGGTTTCAGAGCCTGACTGTAGAATGAACCACAACATTCTTCCTTCACCTCTCCTTCCCATGTAGTTTCTATTAAACTTAATATATTTTAGTTCTTAATAAAAAGCAGTTGTTATTTTTTCCAGTTCACCTCCAGAGTGTTATGAACAATTATATCAAGCACAACATAAGCTAAATAACAAGAAGAACCATGTATTTTGCTGTTTATAATTATTAGTCATATTTAGTATGGTACCAATCGAGCTAATCAAGCATGGGGCCCTATCATGATAGGCACTGTACGAACACAGAATAATAGTCAGACCCTGCTGTGAAGAGTTTACGCTCTAAATATGAAATGTAAATCTTGCTCCAATAAAATTTCCTTACTATATTAGAAGATTCTTCTTCCCTTTCAGGCATTGGAATAGACTAACTTTTCACTGTGATTCTCACAGCCTCAGCACTAGGTCTGAATGAAAAACTGGAATTATTTTCTGCAAAAATTTCATATGAAATGAAAAATCTCATTTTGTTTGATTTGTGTGTTTGGATTTTTTCTGAATTCTCAAATAATAAAACACAAACACTGTTTAGAACTGAATTGAACTGAAACATTTTTCTTTCAAAATGGAGTTGAAATGATTTTTTAAAAAATATATATATTTTTTATTTTCTTCTCGTCTCTCTCTGTTTTTCTTTAAAGGAAAAAAAAACCAAAACAATTTTTTTTGTTTTGAGTCCACTCAATTAGAGCTGAAATTATTTGTTGTTAGAATCTTTCCATAGAAACATCATAAAGTTTCAACAAAAAATGTTCATATAATATGAAAAGCCATTTTTTTCATCAAAAAGCCCTCTCTGATTTAATTTTTTCAACGACTTGTAAGGAGCACACAGGGCTTTTCTGAGACAAATACAGGAAGGGGACGGGGGACTTTCTTCTAACAATGTAAAGAAATCTCTATCACTGAAACAGAGGACACCCCCGAAATCCAATGGAACACATCATCTTTCTCAGGGTGCTCCAGATGGCCGAGGATATATTGGGTTAATGGTAACTACTCTCACTATGGCAGGCAATAGCCAAATATTTCTAAAATTATCTGTTGTTAAAACCAAACCAGATTTGCCACAGGGTGCCCAGTTTTGCATTCTATTTTTTTCCTGGAGGGGGTTGGATGGGATTAAAAAAATTTAAATCCGCTCACTGATCAACCCTGTACTCTGAACTCCCCAACACATTTAAACAGGCTTTCTTTAGCCACCATTTCTGTCCTCTCTTCTCCTTGCTAATCTGCTCAGAGATGTCAGTTTTGTGCTGTGTTGCTTGACCTAAAAAGACACAAGCTCCCTGTTGCGTGGAATTCAGTTTTGTTTATGGTTAGGGCTTCAAGCAATTAAAAACATTAATCGCGATTAATCACACTGTTAAACAATAATAGAATACTATTTATTTAAATATTTTTGGATGTTATCTACATTTTCAAATATACTGATTTCAGTTACAACACAGAATACAAAGTGTGCAGTGCTCACTTTATATTTATTTTTTATTACAAATATTTGATCTGTAAAAAACAAAAGAAATAGCATATTTCAATTCACCTCATACAAGTACTGTAGTGCAATCTTTTTATAATGAAAGTTGAACTTGCAAATGTAGAATTATGTACAAAAAATAACTGCATTCAAAAATAAAACAATGTAAAACTTTACAGCATACAAGTCCACTCAGTCCTACTTCAACCAATCGCTCAGACAAACAAGTTTGGTTACAATTTGCAGGAGATAATGCTGCCCATTTGTTTACAATGTCACTTGAAAGTGAGAACAGGCGTTCTCATGGCACTGTTGTAGCCGGCATCGCAAGATATTTACTTGCCAGATGTGCTAAAGATTCATATGTATCTTCATGGTTCAACCACCATTCCAGAATATGTGCATTCTGCCTGATAACGATCCAAAGGAGAGTGGACCAACATATGTTCATTTTCATCATCTGAGTCAGATATCACCAGCAGAAGGCTGATTTTCTTTTTTGGTGGTTCGGATTCTGTAGTTTCCGCATCGGAGTGTTGCTCTTTTAAGACATCTGAAAGCATGCTTCACACCTCATCCCTCTCAGATTTTGGAAGGCACTTCAGATTCTTAAACCTTGGGTCAAGGGCTGTTTCTGTCCTTAGAAATCTCACATCTTCTTTGCATTTTGTTAAATCTGCTGTGAAAGTGTTCTTAAAACCAACATATGCTGGGTCATCATCCAAGAATGCTATAACATGAAATATATGGCAGAATGCACGTTAAACAGAACAGGAGACATACAATTCTTCCCCTAAGGAGTTCAGTCACAAATTTAATTAACGTTTCGTTTTTTTAACTAGCATCATCAGCATGGAAGCATGTCCTTTGGAATGGTGGCTGAAGTATGAATACAGTAATATAAAGTGAGCACTATACACTTTGTGTTCTGTGTTGTAATAGAAATCAATATTTTTGAAAATGTAGAAAAACATTCAAAAATAGTTAATACATTTCAATTGGTATTCTATTGTTTAACAGTGCGATTAATTGTGATCAATTTTTTTAATCGCAGTTAACTGCGATTAATCAACAGCCCTATTTATAATCATTGTACTTCATATTATCGTTTTAGTGATTGTCCTTTTAGAGTTCATTTTGTATCAACTGTTTTAAAACTAAAAGAGTTAATTAAATATAAAAAGGAAACAAAGTACTGCTAGGATTTTAAAACAAGTCACCTGTTCCCCATTTGCTTGGTAGTGAATCCCCAAAACCAGAGTGTTTAAAATATAGATAGGCAAGACTACCATGATATATATAAAAGCAACAGGAAATGGCAAGGATTAGTGCTAAAAAGAGACTAGGATTAAATTTTTAATTTTTTTTTACAAAACTGGAAAGCCAAGAGACAAACTAGGCATAAAAAAAGAAAATGGCAAACACCAAAAATAACTGAAAAAGTCTAATTAAAATTTAGAAAAACCAAAGTGCAAAAGGAAAATGCAAGGGTTAATTATAAACAATGTAGAAAAACATTCTCTATATACACACAAAGTATATATATACAATTAGGTAAAGGAATAATAAATAATTGTATACACACACAAGGAAATAACCAGCCATGAATCTATATTCAAGCTGAGCACTTTGCTTGTCTGTTGTACCCTGCTCGCTCTCCCTTCCTTTACTGGCCTGTTTAAACCCTGATCCTGTCATTGGTCACATTAGTGTGGATCCCTCCTCTCATATGGAGCCCCACTGACTTCAAAGGGGGTCTGTGAGCAGGGCCGGTGCAACCATTTAGGCGACCTAGGTGGTCGCCTAGGTTGCTGGCATTTGGGGGGCACCATTTTCTTCAGCAGCGACCACGGCGGCTGGATCTTCAGCCGCCCCAGTCGCCACCAGCATTTAGGCAGAGGGAGCTGGGGCAGGGGAGCACAGGGAGGGCCACCTGCAGCAAGTAAGGGGGGGCAGCACACAAGGGAACTCCCTGCCCCAGCTCACCTCTGCCTTCCTCCTCTCCCAGCACAACGTGGCCGCTTCACTTCTCCCACCTCCCAGGCTTGCGGCGCCAATCAGCTTAGGCGCCGCAAGCCTGGGAGGCGGGAGAAGTGAAGCGGCCGCAGCATGCTTGGTGTGCTCGTGCACGGAGCCGGGGTGAGCTGGGGTGGAGGGAAGGGTGCCTCAGAGTGGAGGGTGGGGAGCTGCCGCAAGGAGGATGCCTCAGGGCAGGGGGGGGGGAATCTGCCACGGGCGGGGGTGCCTCAGGGTGAGGGTGCAGGAAGGGGAGGGCGCAAGGTAGATGTTTCACCTAGGGCGCGAAACATCCTTGCACTGGCCCTATCTGTGAGGGCACAAGGGTCTGCCTGTGCCAATGTGAACACAGATCTGATGTGTTAGAGGCAGGAATCATGTTTTCCTATGTGCTTGTGCAGTACCCAGCACAATGAAGCCCTGATCCTGATTAGAATCGTTGGCTACTACAGCAAAATAAATAATAAGGAAGTGCTCAGCGTGCTGGGAAAGGGCGAATCTGTTCTTATATAGTTATAGCCCTGATCTGCCTCCTCTCTTTGCCTGCCCGACCCTGGTTACCTTTCCCCTGCTAATGCAAGCCTATACTGACACCATTGCTGCAACATACTTTTATAATACTGCTTATTACCGCTACATTTCCCTGATGCTTTAATTTCTTCCCCGTCTCTCTTCATTACACTCAAGGACTGTGGTTCTCCCAGCGGGGAAACGGATCCTTGCAAACAGTAACAGCCATTTACATGGAACAAATGCTTCAGAGTTCACGTTGTGGTTTGGTGACATGATCTCAGTCTGTGGCACTGAGGTTAAACGTACACAGAGACTAAAGGAAGGGGAGATGGCCTTGTTTCTGGTCTCCTTTCCATGTTGGAAGCTCCTGTTTTCTCAGCAGAAAAACTTCAATGAATCAGAAAACCAACATCTCAGAACCACCAGGCTTGGAGGTTTGGAGGCTGGTGGTAGTGGCCATCTTGATGATGTGAAGGAACAACATGCTTGACTCCAGCAGTGCACAGCGGGGGCCTTGTGTGTTTGAGATGTGAAAGCAGCCTCCCTGCAAGCTGCAATAGAGGCTTAACAAACAGAGGGAAAAAGTTACTGTGTAAACATGGAAAGTCGTTACTTAAACATGAAGAGTTCTTCTTGTGATGTTCAGCCAGAATCCTAGCTGGATGGAGACACGTTTACACTAAGGATGGGAGGAACAGCTGGGATAAAATAAGGACTGATCCGACCCTTCATCCAGAGCTTAAGATGGATCCTAAATGTCTTCAGAGCTTCACAACATTGCACTTCAATAGTCCTGTCTGTTAGTTTGAAATGTTACTCTGAGCCGCTGCTTGGCTCAGTTTCTCCTGGGGTTGAAGAACAAATTTATGTGTGGTGACACAGCCTGTACTGGAGAGATTCCCAATCTCAAGAGGTTCAGATGTGCTTCAGCACATATGCCATCTTTTGGCTTCCTCTCTGAAGCATCCAGAGCCTGCAAACATTCAGAGTTTCAACTCTCACTAGCCTCCAGTTTCTGATGTCACATATAATGTCACCTTTATCATTATTTATTCTATGTATTGCCATAGCGACTAGGAGCCCTGGTTGGAGACCAGGACCTATCATGGAGTTGTACAAACACAGACCAAAGAGATGGCCTCTGCCCCAAGGTGTTTACAATCTAAGATGAGACAAGACACAACAGGTGGATGCAGACAAATGGAAAGGGCTACACAAAGAAACAATGAGCCACATCTCAGTAAACTGGCAACTGCCAGCACAGATGCCCTCTGTGGAAATACAATCTTTGTTAATTTCAAACACACATCACAGATTAGAGCCGGTCACTTTCAGAAGTTTTTCATCAGACAACGCAGCTTTGTCAAGACCAGAACATTTCACAGGAATATGTTCATTCTGACAAAATTTCTGACAGGGAAAATGTCAATATGAAATTTATACTTTCTCATTTTTTTCTGATAAGGTAAAAAATTTTCATTTCCACATTATTGTTCTGATTAATTTCATGTTTACTATCATATTAAATATTAATTGTAGTATGAATTATATTGTCATTGTCTAGGTATTATATATTAACTAGATAATATTATAATTCTATATTTAATATTATATAATTATGTTTAGACATTATTGACATGTAAGGTTTTTACCTTATCAAAATGATATGATTTGACATTACTGAAACAAAACTTTTCAATGGTTCCAAATTGAAATTTTTCAGAATTTTCATTTTATGGGAAATTTTAGCATTTTGTTCCATTTGGAACAAAGAGAAATTTTGACATGTCAAATTTCCCATGAACAGAAATACCACTTTCTGACCAACCCTCTCACAGGTTATATACTTGCCTCTGCCCCTATAAAATCAGCCTGCTGGGCTTACTGAGATAAGCACAGCCTTTCCGCTTTAACCAAGGCAGGAAACATGGTTCAGGACCCCACTTAAATCCCTTTTGACCTTTAAAAATGCTTCCTCACAAATTAACTCTTTCAGAGACAATATAACTGGGTTTCTTCCTAATCAGCAGGTTCTTCATTATATGAGACTGTAGGGCCTCATTGTTATGAGGATAGGGTGACCAGACATCCGGATAAAATTGGGACCATCCCAAAATTTAGGTGTTTGTCCCGCATCCCGACCGATCTTTGGTCGGGAAGCAATTTGTCCTGATATTTCGCTCTTCCGGAAGCACTGGTTTTCCTTTTTTTTTTTTTTTTTGCTCTGCCGGCGGACCCTCACCACTCCATGTGTCCCGATATTTTCTTCCTCTCATCTGGTCACCCTATATAAGGATTATATTAATGTACATCCTAACCTTTAAGGAAGATACCGTAGGCTCTTTCCTTCTCTCTCCACCACGTGCAGTCTCTTGGGGGGAACACTCAGTCACTCGATATTGAGATATTATTATTTAGCTCAGCTAAAACAGACCAAAAAATCAGCTGGAGATTTATTTAAAGGGACTCATACAGTCTCTTAAGCCCATTTTGGTCTTCCTTAAATTTGTGCTGATGTAGAGGGAAACTGTTCTTCCAATTTTAGCTACTTCATCATTAATTATTATCATAACTAAGGTGCTGCTTATCCTCCGTATTTATTTTTATATTCCTCTCCATGTAATCTAGGCATCTGTATGTAGGGCCCTGATCTTGCAAGTAACTGCGCAGATGTACTTCTTGTATATGAAGAATGACTTGTAGGATCAGGACCCAAATACTTATCTTGCTGCCCATCACCTTACTATCTGAGTGCCATCGTGCATAGAGAGGAAACCCCTCCACAACAGTAACCATTGTGGCGTGCTGTGTGCGGCGTTAACACATGCATGCGCACACATGCCCTTCTCCTTGTGATGCAGACCCGTCAGTTTTATTCTGTTTATAATGCAACACACATACCTGGTACTGTACAAATAAATAAAATACTAACCCCACTCCCACCCACATTGAGAAGTCAGGTGGGACCCCTCTCTGCTTGCTGTGCTGTTTGCCCCAAATTATTATTGTGCACATTTTAAAGGCTCTGATGACTAATAGAGAATTAAAAATACACAAACAAACAAACCCCCTCAAATCGACTTTTCTTTAAAAATTGCATTGACTCTTTAAAAAAAAATTATGCTTGAACACATTGGTTCCAAATTCAGGTCACTTTCTTCAACCCTGATACCCAGCAGGGAGGGCGCAGTCTCTGGCAGCGGTTTGGTCAGCCCCAGAGAGGAAGAAAGAAGAACCTCACAACACTGATCTCTAGCAACCTCTTCTGGTGACTTGGGAACACTGTTGCTGCACTCTGTGTCCCACTGAGGAAGATAGGAAGGATGGGTTAGCATGCCATGAAACTTAGAGTGGGCAAGGTCCAGAGGGAAAAATGAGGGGTATCCAAAAGGCCACCCCCTTTAAAAAGAAAGGAGGAGAGAAGGGGTTAAATCAGATGAGACATTTATAGATCCCATGAGTTTTTTAAATGCTAAGTTTCTGATGATCAAGTGCCTGAGTGCTCCTTTGTAAACTTTCTGATTTCAACGAACAGAACCTGAACTCAAGTGAAACCAGAAGTGTCTCTGCCAGCCACTGAGTTTGCAGGGCAAAGCATCTCTCTTCCTTTGTCTTCCTTTCTGTTGACTCAGGGCATTTTTACATCCCCATTGACAACGTGTTTGGGATGTTCAGACATTACAGTGACAGTGGCATTTCTATGACCTGAAACCAAAGACTCTGTTGTTGCGGGCTTTGAAGACATTAGCTGTCCATAATCATGAGTTAGAATTTATCAGGCTTTTAAAAAACACATGATGAGAACAACTAGTGACAAAGTGTTTCTACAGAGAGTGATCTGGCCTGGCAGTGTTTATCTCTCCTAGCCCTTGAAATTTGCAATATTCATTAGGAGTTGGGGAAAATGTGCTTCCTTTGGAACAATGCAAATTCTTAAAGAGAACCTTTCTCACTTGTAAGCCCTGGAGTGGTGATTCTGGCAGTGGGGATGACAGTGTGTTGGGAAGCAATTAAAAATGTTCTAGCCCATTAATGGCCTAATTCATTAGATATTGTTGTTATTTGGAATGGGGCGCTTTGTGGTGGAGGCAATAGAATGGGATGAAAGCATTCAAAAAAGGACAGAAGTGGCACAAAATACTACTTAACAAATAAATAACACAAGAAGGAGAAGTAGGTTTTCTTTTTTTTTTTTTTTTGCTTCTTAAAGGAGCCCTCCACCTATCTTGCTTGGTATAGAGAAGTCTGAAAGTTCACGATTCCCTGCAAAGGGCTTGTCATCAGGAATAAATAGTAAAATATATTTGACAATAAAGTGTTTAATTGCAATCAGGGTGTCAAAGAGCCTGATAGTGGCTGCAGCCATCTTGGTGAAGTTGACATGATTGGTGTATGCCAGGGGATGACTGGCAGTGAGTAGGAAGCCCAGTAGCAGAAAGCATTAACCAGATTCCAGCTGACTTTGATAATGGTTTATAGCTAGATGATTAACTGTAATGTTAAGGACCTTACATGTAGCTTCAAATTGGAGGATGTTTGAAGAACTTTATTGTTATATCCTTGGGGGCAGCCAGTTTAGGAAGAAATCACTTGAGGCTAGACAGCAGACAGCTAACAAAACTACCATTTATTTACAGACACAGAGCTCGCCTAACCGGCCGAAGCTGGTTGGGCTATCCCCTAATAATCTAACTCAGTTGCCATAGGAACAAAAACCATAACAACCAAATACACAACATTTATAAATTAGAAACAGCAATAACTACCCTGTCCCCAACCACTTCTGGGGTGGAATACAGCAGATAATTAATAGTGCACAGCAACGCCAGTCAATAGTCCAGGCAGAGAATGAAGAATCCCATGTCCAACTGAAGTCACAAAGGTGATTTTAGGATACAAACTGCAATGAGTTTGAATTTGGCCATAACCCTGTGAAAGGGCACAGTTGCGATTAAGGCATTGGACCAGGACTCCAGAGCGAAGTTCTATTAACAGCTCTGCCACAGACTTCCTGCGTGCCTTTGGGCAGGTCACTTAGGCCCAGATCCACAGAAGTATTTGGACTCCTAAGTTCCACTGATTTCAGTGGAGCCTAAATACCTTTGAGGATCTGGGCCTTAATCACTCTGCTGCAGTTCCCATCTGGAAGATAGGGATCCTGATACTGTCTTTGTATCTATTGAGATTGCAAACTCTTGGGAACAAGGTTTGTCTCTGGTATCTGCACATACTATGACTAGCACAATGTGGTGCTGATCTTGGGCACAACCTCTAGTGTTAACTACCACCATCAGTCGAACGCCCCCTAGTTCTCACAAAGAGTGCCATGGGATCTTTCAAAACCACAAGTGGTAGGAAGGACCATGGCTTTACAGCTCATCTTCTCATATGCAAGATGCACTTCCTTAAGGATAGCACAGCTACAAACACCCAAGGAAACCAGTTCAGTAATGAGTCAGAGAGCAGACTTCCACTTACTAAATGAATATCAACTCCTACAACAACTAGTCCCGTGCGGTCTCCCATTCAAATGTTCACCAACCCTAACTCTGTTTAGCTTGGGGTACCAAACATAATAGCAAATTAAGGTGGTATAAGTGCAGGCCTGTATTAAATATTTCACAAGGGTTTAGCTTTTTAACATGAAAGTTATTTTTTGGATTGCTGAGTCAGTAGGATCACAACCAGATGGAAACTAGTTTCGATTCTCTGACATTAGGGCTGCTCCATGTCACGCACAACATCACTTTGCAGCAAGACGGAGGCCACCGGACTCCAAAATGCAGTGAAGCATTATTACCAAAGAATGGACATTGCGCAGTTGACTCTTGATGAGACAAGCTGTTTAGCATGGGAACGTTCAGACCCAGCCACACTGAGCAAGTTTTGGGGGCATTTCCTTATAGGGAAATTTCCTACAAATGAAACTATTGAGGAGTTTAGCTGTCAGCCAATCAGACGGGCCTCCTTCCTTCCACAGGGCTCACTCCCACCAGCCCGGGGTGCTTGTGCAGATGAGTGTCTTAGCATCTGCCAACATTCAGGAGGATGTGGGTGGTAGGATTTTTGCAGAGAAGCTCTCCTCCCACTCCCCCCCATTGCTTGCCTCTACACCCTGCTACCAGATGTTTGATTTTCATCTTTTATATACACATATATGTATATTTGTTGGTTTGACCTTGGCTTTCCCCCCAGCCTCTGCAGAAGGCTTGGCAGATGTGACTTCCATTTCCATAATGAGTGTCAAAAAGAATGAACCAGGAAAGGCTGAGAAAACTTTTCATCAAAATGGCCTTCTCTCCTGCTGAGGCATACAAAGCCTTTTTGCGTTTTCCAGCCCATGCTTAGGGAGTTTTGTGATTCAAACAGCTGCATTATCCAGCTGCACCCTTCCTCCGATGCAAGGAATGACTCCTGATTTTAACTTCCCTGCCATTCTGCTCAGCCTGCCTGGCAAGATTCCAGCATGGGACAAAGAACCAAAATACAGGACATGAAAAACAACAACATCTGAGTGAGGAGTTGGGAAGGTGGTGGTGGCACTGGGGGGTGTTTAGGAGGGAAGAGTCCATTTTCCATCACCTTCATTTCCTGATGTCAGTGGTTTGTAATAACGAACAGTGTGAAAGGCCACTGTAGGTCTATGCCAAGCAAATGTTACCTTGGTTCTTAAACCAGAGATTTGATTCTGTCAGTCGGTGAGTATCTTAATCACTATTTTGGAATCAGTAATGTCTGGTCTGCACTACAGAGCTATATCGGTACAATGACGTCTCTCAGGGGTGTGAAAAATCCACACTCCTGAGCACCATCGTTATATTGACCTAGAAGCTGCCTGTGTCAGTGGGAGGGCTTCTACTGCCGACATAGCTATCACCTCTTGGGGAGGTGGATTAACTACGCCAACGGGTGCAGCTGTGCCAATGCAGTGATTTAAGTGTAGCCCTGCCCTCAGAGCACAGTAAAGACATTAGCTCATAACTCCATTGACAGTATAATGGCCACCATTCAAAATGTCCGCTTTTCAGATGGGGAAACTGAGAGACAGAGCAGTGCTGTGATTTGCCCCAGGGCATGCAACAAGCCAGCAGCAGATTCACAATTATATCTCAGAAGTTTCTGATTTCCAACCCATGGCTCATGCCTCTATACCAAGCTGCTTCTTGTAAATGTTTTATCTAATGGAATTTCTGCTGCCACCCCATCACTCCTCCACCCCCTCCATACAGGAGTGCAACCTTCCATCCTCCATAGCTGATTATGCCGTCCTGAATGGTCTTGGTGGGCTCCTGGAATGGGCTCCAATACCTGTCGGCAACTCTTGTGTGGTTCTCTCTGGGACCTCTTTTCCATTTGGTCATGTACAATATACAACCTGTGTTGCACGATGGGCCAGTGGCTCCATCTCAGGTGACATTCCTGTCTTTTACACGGCCACTCGCCTTTTCTCATCAGTGACATTTCTCCTTGTTCAAGCATCCCCACAGACAGCCGCCGATAGGGGGTGAAGAAGGCCTGTCTGGAATGACACACATACTGGCACTCAGGTGAGGCTGAAAATTGCTGCAGATGAAACCTGAAGAAAAGAATCCCAAAAAGAACAGTGGACTTGTTAATGTGTTTGATACCATGCACTGCATACACACCACACTATGCTATCTCTAGAGGGAAAGGGAATTGGTCTCAACTTGGTTGATCTCCATAATAGTTAATATACTGTATGTGGTTGAACGCTAGTGATTTTGATAAGCGAGCTACAAAATCACTTTCCCTTTCCTCTCCAAACTCATGGCCAGCTGCTCTGCTTCCCTAACCTTCACTTTACCTCTGTAGTTCTAAGCCTGCCTACTCCCCCGTCTTTTAACTCTGCCACTTTGAACCTTGGCACCACGTCTGCCCCCTCCCCTGGACTTTCCACAATGATGTGTTTTGCAACCTTCTCTCCCCCTGTTTACCTGGAACCCCCTCTCTGAGCATCTTGGAATTTCATCTCCCTTTCCTTGCTGCTTTACCTCTGAGACACTGAGGCCTGGTCTACACTACGCGTTTAAACCAATTTTAGCAGCGTTAAACCAATTTAACACTGTACCCGTCCACGCTACAAGGCCCTTTATATCGATATAAAGGGCTCTTTAAATCGGTTTCTGTACTCCTCCCCGACGAGAGGAGTAGCGCTAAAATCGGTATTACCATATCGGATTAGGGTAAGTGTGGCCGCAAATCGACGGTATTGGCCTCCGGGCGGTATCCCACAGTGCACCACTGTGACCACTCTGGACAGCAATCTGAACTCGGATGCAGTGGCCAGGTAAACATAAAAAGACCTGCGAAATTTTCATTTTCATTTCCTGTTTGCCCAGCGTGGAGCTCTGATCAGCACGGGTGGCAATGCAGTCCCAAATCCAAAAAGAGCTCCAGCATGGACTGTACGGGAGATACTGAATCTGATCGCTGTATGGGGAAACAAATCTGTTCTATCAGAGCTCCCTTACGGAAGATGAAATGCCAAATCATTTGAAAAAAAAAGCTACAGGCTACACAGTGCTGCGTGACAAGTGTTAACGGGAAGCCAGAGACTCAAATGGACGCTCATGGAGGGAGGGAGGGGGTACTGAGGACTCCAGCTATCCCACAGTCCCCAGCAGTCTCCGAAAAGTATTTGCATTCTTGGCCGAGCTCCCAATGCCTGTAGGTTCAAACACATTGTCCAGCGTGGTTCAGGGTATAGCTCGTCAATTAACTCCACCCCCCAACACGTGAAAGAAAAGGGAAAGAAATCATTTCTTGACTTTTTTCTATGTCACCCTATGTCTACTGAATGCTGGTGGTAGATGCGATGCTGCAGCAGTGAAGAGCAGTATCTGCTCTTCTCCCCTCCCCAGTGGCAGATGGTACAATATGACTGCTATCCGTCGTCACCATCAGCCTGTGCTTGATAACTGCTGAATACCCCTGTCTGGCCTCAGGGGTGCCTGGGTAAAAATAGGAATGATTCCTGGTCATTCCCAGTAGATGGGACAGAACAGCTGGTAACTGTCCTCATCATAGCAACTGGGGGCTGAGCTCCATCAGCCCCCTCCCTTTCCTGTGTAAAGAAAAGATTCCGTACTGCCTGGACTATTATAGCAGCGGCATGCTGGGCTCCTCTCCTCCGCATTGCTTAATGTCCTGCCTGGACTGTCGTAGCACCGGGAGGCTGCCTCCCCCTCATTTTATCTCACTAACAAGTCACTGTTTGTTATTCCTGCATTCCTTATAACTTCATGACACAAATGGGGGGGACACTGCCACAGTAGCCCAGGAAGGTTGGGGGAGGAGGGAAGCAACAGGTGAGGTTGTTGTATGGGCACCCCCCATGAGTGGCATGTAGCTCATCATTTATGCAGGATCTGACACGGAGCAGCTGTGCTTTCTGATACACTGGTTCTCTAGTACACTTGCCCCATATTCTAGGCAGGACTGACTCTATTTTTAGAAACCATAAAGGAGAGATTGACTCAGGGAATCATTCCCAGTTTTGCTTTTGCGCCCCCGGCCAATCTCAGCCATGGGCACCCATAATAGCAGCAGACAGCACAGAAGGACAGATAACCGTCATCTCATTGCCAAATTACACTGGCAGCAGACAGTACAGAACAACTGGTAATCATCTCTGCTATCATGCAAAAGCAAATGAATGCTGCTGTGTAGCGCTGGAGTATTGCCTCTGTCCATGGCATCCAGTACACATACGGTGACTGTAAAAAGAAAAAGCTGAATGGGCTCCATGGTTGCCATGCTATGGTGTCTGCCAGGGCAATCCAGGGAAAAACGGTGCGAAATGATTGTCTGCCGTTGTTTTCCCGGAGGAAGGAATGACTGACGACATTTATCCAGAACCACCCGCGACAATGATTTTTGCCCCATCAGCCACTGGCCTCTCAACCCAGAATTCTAAAGGGCGGGGGAGACTGCGGGAACTATGGGATAGCTACGGAATAGCTACCCACAGTGCAACTCTCCGGAAATCGACGCTAGCCTCAGACCATGGATGCACACCGCCGAATTAATGTGCTTAGTGTGACCGCGTGCTCTTGACTTTATACAATCTGTTTTATAAAACCGCTTTATGTAAAATCGGAATTATCCCGTAGTGTAGACGTACCCTGAGTGAAGTATTTTGTGATGCTGTGTGTGATGCATGCTCTGTATATCAGACAGTGTGCATATTTCAAATACAAGAGAAAATAACCCAGTTTCACAATATTTTAATATCTAATATAATACCAGATGCAATTTACATTTGACATTGTCTACAAATTGTGTACAGTATCTGATATGTGAACACTAGACAGATCACGTGCATCTAAATGGAGCAGGAAATGAGAGCCCGACTGCAGCCTAATGGCTGTTGGTGATTGCTGTATCCTTCTTCCCACCTATTTCTGACAGAGGGTCAAGTCTCTAATTTTCCTTATGAAATAACTAGAGCTGGGTGAAAAGTAAAAGCCTGATTCACAAATATTTTGTTACTAAAAGTGTCAAGTTGTGTTTGCTGTGATTCATGAGGTCCTACTAGTCATTGTTCAAGAGCATTCAGACTGCTGCTGGGTATCTGTGAAAATAATCATGAATCCTGAAAGTTTCCCAAAGCCAGTGAGGAATCTTGGGGCTGTGACGTGCTATACTTGGGGAATATGTCCGAGCCGCACATGCATCCATCAAGACTGGCTCACGAATGATTCAAAACAGCCAAACTTTCAAAACACCATTATTCAAAATGAACAGTTCAACCCAGTCTAGAAGTTACTGCAGGATGCTGCAGCCCACTGGAGCTTCCTGCTGGCTTTCAGTGAAGTCATATACATGCTTAAATAGTAAACACATCAGGCCTGTCAAGTATATTTAAGTATAAACACCCATGTCACAATAGCAGTAAGTTCCTCTCCAGGCAGCACAACCCAGGGTGATGATAACACTTCTTGGGTAGTTCTCGGGTTCTTCGGCCTGGTGCTTTATAACATGCCTAGAGGGGTGCTAAAATCACCCAGAACACACAACTGTCATGTCTGATTACTGCATTGCAAAGCACCTTGCGAGGCAATGCCAGTCAGACCACTGCACATTTTTAACCCTGGCGCTTGGCACTAAGGGGCAGTCTCAGGCCCCAGAGTTAGCTGCTCTTTAGATTGTTCTACTCCCACTGCTGGTCTGGTCCATTCAAAGGTTACATTGGAACGGCATGTGGAGAAGAAAGCAAACATGCCTAGCCGTGTATGTTAGCTGATTTCATATCACTGACTCTGTTATTTCAAGGAGGTCATTAGTATTTGCTGGCCCCACAGCCCCTGGATTTTCATTGCAGAGTGTGTCCCATACTCAGCAGGTCCCAGATAACCACCCCTCATTGCCAGTGCATGCACAGCCTGCGCTGTAATGACTCAATGCCCCTTCTGTTTTTACAGAACACAGTGGAATCAGGCAGATTCCTCTTATGTTTGGGATAGGAAATAGCTGTGTGCTGCTTGTTGGTAACTGTTGGCAGTTTAATGGTGGTCTCCATAACCATCTAAAAAGGAACAAGCTGCCCTCAGATGGTCCAAAGAACCAATGCCATAACTTGCCATGAGGATACTTGTTAGGACTACACAGCCTCTTCACCATCTAGATCACTGTGCCACAGCCACACAGGGGAGTTTTTAAAATGAAGCAACATTTTTATCTATTATTTTTAACTAAAATGTCCTCAACTGAAATATTTTCCCTTGTTCTCTCACTGTAATAAGCACATGCCTGTGAGTGAACATGTGTATGTGAGGCAAGTGTTACAAATCCTTTTCTTCACCTCTGATTTCCCCTGCCCAGGGGCGGCTCCAGGCACCAGCATGCCAAGTGTGTGCCTGGGGTGGCAAGCCACGGCGGCCACTCTGCCAGTAGCTGCGATGGCGGCAGGCAGGTTGCCTTCGGTGGCATGCCTGCGGAAGGTCCACTGGTCCCGCGGCTTTGGCAGACCTCCCGCAAGCGTGCCGTCGAATCTGCGGGACCTGGGACCTCCCACAGGCAAGCCACCGAAGGCAGCCTGCCTGCTGTGCTTAGGGTGGCAAAATACCTAGATCCGCCCCTGCCCCTGTCTTCTCCCTCCCTGAGTCAGGAAGGCAGATCAGAGGGTATCTGGGAATTAAATCACCTGTAGTTATAGCTGCGGACCTGTGAATGCTACAGGCAATTAGAATGGTTGCTTGTGTCTGGGGCATCCAATTTTCCAACTATCACTCTGCTGAGCCTGTAGAGCTATCATGCAAACACACAAGGAAACTGTTTCCTTTGGCACATGATATTTTGCATATTTGGTTTATTTCAGTATTTTGAACAGTTTCTTTCTCAGTGCTCCATAAGCCATTTTCTAAGCAGAGAAACAAGGCGTGTCATAAGCACAAATTCTAAGATGAGTGAGTGTCCATCAGCCAATAGATACCCATCCATTCCAAGCCCCCATGCACCCTGCTGCCCTTGCCATAGGGCCAAGTGCTCAGCAGAACTGTGTGACCACAACTCCCGTTGGCTTTCTTGATTCCTCTCAGGATGTAAACCACTTTCAAGGAAAGGGTTAATCAAATTCATTGTCATCGGGTTTTGGAAAGTTCCTTTTTTCCAGGAGGCTGCCTGACACACATTGACAGAGGCCTTTCACTTGAGCACAAAGGCAGCCCTCTCACCTTGCCCTCTCCATCTCTTCCAACTGAGCCAACAAGAGGCTATAATCTCACTAGCAGAGGCTTTTACCGCTGTCAGTTTGAGCCGCTTTTGCAATGTGAGTAGCTCAGATCTCTAGCAATGCAAAAAGCTAATGAACTAGTAATAAACAAGTGTAACCAAGCAGAAAGCCTGCATGCAATGACATCTGAGCCAACTCAGCTTTTAGGCAAAGCTTTGAGACATGACCGACAAACATATATCTAATTATAGAACATCTAATCTTCATTGGTATCCAGAGATAAAAAGGGGAGATGAGGAAACAGAAGGAGAGCAAGAAACTGACAGAGAGAGAGAGCGAGAGAGAGAGACAGAGGAGGAGGAGGAATTGTGAGGGTAAGAGTGAGTGACTGAGTGAGGTCAGGACTGCAGGACAAAGAGAGAGGAAGATAGGAGCTTTCATGGCATGTATTTTATATTTATCCCATTCTTCTCCCAATAAGATAGAGAAAAGCTAGAGATTCCTTCTAGGTGAGTCAAAGTATCTGGGAGCGTATGTGAGGTATCTGAGCTTGACATAAGCACTGGCCTCAGATAAAAGCTGACCAATCAAAAAAGAACATGGCTGGATTCTTTTCTCAGCCCTGCAGGCTCTTCCTTCGTGGATGTCTCTTCTCCTTTTCCCGCTCCCATTCCTCCTTCCCAATAACTCTGCGATGGTGTATTCAGCAGGATGATGCCTTATTTAAGCCCACAAATATGGTACCATTGTGCTAGACAGAGCTTGTATAAACAGCAGTGACCTGATTCTGTTTTTGGCTCCTCGTCGAGCTGAATTGATCACCTCTAGGGACCAGCTGCAACATGCTAGCACAATCAGTCATATTTTCTCAATGCTGATAAAGAAAAAAACGAACAAACAAAAAAATAAATGCAGGTAGTCTGGCAAAGATTTAAAAACTCATTAAAGTTGCCTTCTTTCTTCTTACTAATCATAATTACTCATTACAGCCCTTAGGGGTCAGGGATCATCAAACAAAGGAACTAGTTCTGCTTATGTCAGCAAGCTCTAATTGTCTGAGTTTTGCTGCTGTTGATCAGCTATTCCTTCAGCTGCCCCTAAGATGCTTCTTTATAGACCCAGCTAAGATAACAGATGACAAAGGCTGTCCTGGCATAAGATCGTCTCCTGGAAGTGTAGCACAGGGGTTCTCAATCTTCATTGCGCTGCGACCCCACGCTGACAACAAAAATTACTACACTACCCCAGGAGGGGAGACCGAAGCCTGAGCCAAAGCCTGAGTTCCACCGCCCTGAGTGGAGGGTGGCAAAGCCAAAGCCCAATCCCCACTTCCTCAGGCAGCGAGGCCAAAGACTAAGCCCAAGGGCTTCAGCCCCAGCTGGTGGCCTGTAATCTGAGGCCCGCTGCCCGGGGCTGAAGTCCTTGGGCTTTGGCCCCGGGCAGTGGGGCTCAGGCTTTGACTGTGGCCCCTGGCCCCAGCAAATCTAAGCCAGCCACTTTGGGGTCCCAACCCATAGTTTGAGAACTGCTGGTGTAGCAGATTCTTCTGCATCACTTCCAGGATATTTCCTCCATTACAGCCACACGTGCACCTCTGTGCTCCTTGCTTATACCTAATCACAACCCAATATAAGGGAATCTTATGCCTTGTCATAGCATTCTTTCTCAGATCTGAACCTTAGAGTTCAGAAAATGAGATACTAGCATGAATTTCCCTAAGCTTAATTACCAGCTTAGATCTGATAGGCTGCCACCACCCAAAAATATAGTGTTTTGGGACACTCTGACCTCCCCAACCTTCCCTGGAGACCCCAAGAACCCAGATCCCTTGGGTTCTTAGAACAAGGAGAAATAAACCATTCCCCCACCTTCCCCCTCTCAGAACTTCCCTCCCTGGGCTATCCTGAGATACTGATCTAACCTCTTAAATCACCATACAGAGAAGCATCTCCCTTCCCTTCCACAAAGAGGCAAACAGATTCAAGGAAAACAGAGAGAGGTTTTATCTCTCCCCCTCCCGTCTCCCCACCCGTCCTGGTGAGTTATCCTAATCCCCTGGGATAAAACAAGGGAAACAGAGAAAAAACAATCAATCAGGTTCTCTAAAAAGAAATCTTTTAATAAAAGAAAGGAAAAAGTAAAGAATTATCTCTGTAACTTCAAGATGTAACTATTAGAGGATCCTATAGCTTACAGATACCAGAAAGAGACCTTCCCCCAAGTACCAATACAAATCAAAATATTCCCAGCAACTACACATATAAAAGTTAACCAGCCAGATCCACAAATGCAAATAGTGTAAAACAATTAAAAAGCCTAAACCATCTGTTTTACTTACTATATGAAAAGAAACTTAGAGAGCCTGTAGTAATGTCTGGTCTCTCTCAGACCCTCCGAGAGAAGAACAAAGAACAAAGAACTCACACCCAAACTTCCCTCCACCTGAATTTAAAAGTATCTTGTCTTCTGATTGGTCTTTTGGTCAGGTGTCCAGTTTCCTGCTTGTAACCCTTTACAGGTATAAGAGACATTAACCCTTAACACTCTGTTTATGACATGCCTAAAAGCCAATTGAAATGCTTTATAAATCTATGACTAATAGTCCTTGACCTACATAACTCAAACTCTATCTCCTTTATCTCTTTCATAACACTGATTATAAAATTATGGTCAGAATGGCATGAGAGAGAGACTGAAACTGTGGGAGATCTCTTAGACAATGACAATCTTTTAACATTTGATGAAGTGCCACCCATGTTCCAAGGCCAGATGCCATGATGTTTTTCCTAATTCCCCCAATTAAAACAGAATTGTTCCCCAACCTCCAACCCCCCTTGAAATCAAATCACTTAAAGAAATAGTTGATCTTGTTACCACAGACTGAAAGTCGGAGGAAAGCTGTCAAGGTTCCTCCCACACTCTGAACTTTAGGGTGCAGATGTGAGGACCTGCATGGACACTTCTAAGCTTAATTACTAGCTTAGATCTGGTAACACTGCCACCATCCAGAAATTTCCGTGTCTGGAACACTTCCTGTCCCCCCAAAACCTTCCTCTCCCTGGGCAGCCTTGATAGGCTTTTTCACTAAGTTCCTGATGAACACTGATCCAACCCCTTGGATCTTAACACAAGGAGAATTTAACCATCCCCCGCTCCTTTCCCCCACCAATCTCTAGTGAGTCCGGATCCAATCCCCTTGGATCTTAAAACAAGGAAAAATCAATCAGGTTCTTAAAAAGAAAGCTTTTAATTAAAGAAAGAAAGGTAAAAATCATCTCTGTAAAATCAGGATGGAAAATACTTTACAGGGTAATCAGATTCATATAGCCCAGAGGAACCCCCTCTAGCCTTAGGTTCAAAGTTACAGAAAACAGAGGTAAAATCCTCTCAGCAAAAAGGAACATTTACAAGTTGAGAAAAGAAAAATAAGACTAACACGCCTTGCCTGGCTGTTACTAACAAGTTTGAAACATGAGAGACTGATTCAGAAAGATTTGGAGAGCCTGGATTGACGTCTGGTCCCTCTTAGTCACAAGAGCAAACAACCCCAAAACAAGGAGCACAAACAAAAGACTTCCCTCCACCAAGATTTGAAAGTATCTTGTCCCCCCATTGGTCCTCTGGTCAGGTTTACTGAGCTTCTTAACCCTTTACAGATAAAAGAGACATTAACCCTTAACTATCTGTTTATGACAAAAGCGAACTTGTTGCATCAACTATTTACAAAAATCTTGACACAGGAAGGTGAACAATTTGAAATGCAACTAAAAGGATAGGGGAAAGTAACTTGGGCCCTGATTCAGCAAGGTGCTTAAGCACAGGGCTAACTTTAAGCATGTGAGTCGTCCCATTGAAGGAGGGCATTGAAATCAATGGATCCAGTTACATGATTAAATTCAGGCATATGCTTAAGTCCAATTAAGTCCTGAACAATTAAACAGACCATGGACCCATCACAGTGAAATGGCCTCCAGGATGGGTCGGTGTTTCTCTTTCTCATCTCTGATGATCAGGTTCTACATTGCATGCACAAGCGTCCCGTCCACACGTGTGGTATACTCCAACTAAACTAAACTGAACTGAATTATCAGTCAGAGTTTGTTGGCCTTATCAAAAAGACACTGGCCCTTTCTTTTTAATGTGTCTTCTGTGAATGGAAAGTATTTCATGGATGTTGGATACAATTTTACTCTCAGCATCCCTGGATTTTGAATCGTACATTATCTTATTCAACAATAATTGTAAAATGGATTTTCTCATCCATACAGCCATTCTTACTAAAAATAGGTGGACATCTTTATAACAGCTGCTCTGTGAAATGCAAGGAGAAAGCTGAAAGATGAATCTAAATGATTGGCTACTGAGTGGTTTAATAAAATCTGCTTAATGCATAGGTAGGAAAATAGCAGCAGAAAAATGTTGCCACAGTCTCTGTTACTTGAATCTGGAAATGTCAGATTTCATAGAAAGAGAAAGAGATATATTACTTTTGGTATTTTTTTCCTAGTTTTGTTTAGCCTTGTCCTGGGTGGTCCTTTCTTAGTAATATGTTTTATTATATTAAAATTTATAATTCAGTTTATTATTATTATCACTCAAATCCTGAAATCTGTACTCAGTTCTAATTCAGGCAAAACTCTTCTTGACATCAAAGGCAGATTGCTTGAGTTATGTCTAAATGAAAATTGAATAGGGAGTTCAGGATTTGGTCCTTTGGAGTTACTTTCAGAAAAGCAATGTGATCCCATGATTAAAACAATTAAATGCAATTTAAAAAAATCTCTGAGCCTTGAACACAGATGAACACCTTTTGGAACTACTGGGTGACCTCAAACAACTTCTGAGACCTGATCTTGAAAAAACATTTCCGGATACAGGAGCATTTGTGTTATAGGTGGGTCCTAAAAAGAAAATTGATCTGCTTTATTTGGGTAATTCCAATGTATTTAGAAAGGACCAAATTCTGACCTCCCTCTTCCCAATGGAGTCAACGAGAGTTTTGCCTAAGGAAGATTAAATAGAAAGTAACAGCCTCAGGATGAGGGCCCAGATTAGCAATGTTTGGGTAAGTGACTTGACTGGCATCATCTCAGTATGAAGAAGAGGAGTGAGTATTTTTTCCTCCTAGTCATACCAATAAGCCATCCAGCATGTATGGGAGCTCTCAGGAACCCTGCAAGCTCTATCC
The DNA here is from genome assembly GCF_007399415.2 of Gopherus evgoodei. Taxonomy (NCBI): domain Eukaryota; kingdom Metazoa; phylum Chordata; order Testudines; family Testudinidae; genus Gopherus; species Gopherus evgoodei. Next base: position 84,264,776 of record NC_044330.1, on the reverse strand, counting down.
CAGGAGGAAACGAGTTAATAAAGCTCCAAAGAAAGCTATACTCTAGTGTTGTTATGCATAGCGGCTGCAATGAGGTTAAGTTGTGGTCTGGTATCAAGCTAATGGTTAGTAGGAACTGTCTGCTCCTCCATATCCTGTCTTCTACTCAGTGGTTATTTGGCACAAAATCAGACACTTCATCCTTTCAATTTGCAGAGCAAAAATAGACTGACCAACATTTCCTTAAAGTATATCTAGAGTGAGTGATGTATCGTCTGCACCTGATTCAGCTAGGCCTGGGAGAGTTAGCAAAGAGGGCAGGGCTTCCTATAGAATATTAAAAGACAAATACTGACACTCATTTAATGTTATCAGTATGAGCTGAAACACTAAGAAGTCAGGAAGTGAATACATTTAGTTTCTCAACTCCTCCTCCGCACATCAGCTCAGCCCCATTGCTGGATATATCATGGCATGTAGATGTAGCAGTGGCTTACAACTATATTTTAGTATGTATGTCAACATAAAATGTGTGCATAAAACAACTTCTTTGCAACACAGCTGAGATCTCTGACAATCTTCTCCTTTTGATTTCCCCGTGTTTTAAACTCACAACATGAGCATTGAATATTTAAGCTTGTTTCCTGAGATTCTGTATTTTATTTTTAATCCAAAAATCCAGAGCTTGATTTGAAGACAGAGCGACCAGTCTGGGCCCCGCGCTTTGGGGGGCTGGCATGATTGGCCAGCCTGGTCGGTCCCAAATATGACGAGTTGGTCTTGGAAGTGATAGATTCATCACTTCTGTTCCAGGCCCCGGGTACCCCTACGGATGGCCTTGCTTGAAGAGATGATACGCTCCTTGAAACACATCTAGTGGGCTGGCAAAGTCTGTAAACTCCTCAAGAGAAACAGCTCCCTTTTGTGGCAGAGGCTCTAAGCAGAGTAGGAGAATAACAAATTGCAACTTGTTTCTGTGATAAAATCTGGTTGCAGGGAAAGTTACCCACATTGAAATTTTTACTCACAAATATTATCTTTGTGGCTACCTTAGTGCCACAGTTTGCACAGTTTCTCCCAAACTATAGCTAAAATTACTGTTGTGCATGCCGGAAACCAGGTTTTTTTTTAATGTTTACAACTCAGTTTGTTTTCATTTGTTATATACTGCAAATAAAGAAAGGAAACCAGTATCCAGAAATGAGTAGCCAGTCTGAAAGTTGATGATGATAATAATATTTATAATAATGCCAAGAGGCAGCTAGATCCTTCTTCACAGAAACAAGGAAAACCATGAGATTCAGACATGAAATAACAAGCGAGAGTTGTTAACAGGCAAAAGAGGGGAAAGGAATAGGAAGGATGAGAGTAACAGGTAGCTCAGGTAGGGGCCTGATCCAAAGCCCTTTGAGATTGGGAGTGGGTCTGCCCATTGATTTCCATGGCCTTTGAAGCAAGTTCTACACAATCTTGTTTCTTTGGTGTAGTTTAATTCAGTTCTTGGGGGCAACACAGCAAAAGTGAGTTCTGAGGAGGGATCTGAATGAGGAGTCGCCATTCCAAGTTTAGGGGACAGAATGGAAGAAGGTCCAGAGGTGGCATTCAGGAAGCACAGCCTCTCCAAAGTCCATCCTACTCCACACAGAAGCACCACTGTATGTGGGGACCTCTAAACTGGAGGAGTGGAAGGAGAGGGCAGGGGTTCTCCTGGTAAGCAATTCCACTCCATGCTCATGTTAAATCCATTGTGTACACTCTTTCCTGCTGAAATTCCACTCCCAGTTTTTCACTTTCTTCCACTTCCCTAGCCTGTATGCTTCCTACAAACCTGGCTTAACCACATACTTAGGACACCAAGGAGATGCCTCAAAAAAGTCTGTCCCAACAACATGCAAGTTGCTACCCAGCAGGGTGACCAGACAGCAAATGTGAAAAATTGGGATGGAGATGGGGGATAATAGGAGCCTACATAAGAAAAAAGACCCCAAAATCGGGACTGTCCCTATAAAATCGGAGTATCTGGTCACCCTACTACACAGTGAACTGACGGATCAGCTCTACTCGTTCAGTGGGCCCTGAGACTGAGGGTACGTCTACACTACGGGATAATTCCGATTTTACATAAACCGGTTTTATAAAACAGATGGTATAAAGTCGAGTGCACGCGGCCACACTAAGCACTTTAATTCGGCAGTGTGCGTCCATGGTCCGAGGCTAGCGTCAATTTCTGGAGCGTTGCACTGTGGGTAGCTATTCCGTAGCTATCCCATAGTTCCCGCAGTCTCCCCCGCCCCTTAGAATTCTGGGTTGAGAGCCCACTGGCTGATGGGGCAAAAATCATTGTCGCGGGTGGTTCTGGGTAAATGTCGTCAGTCATTCCTTCCTCCGGGAAAGCAATGGCAGACAATCATTTTGCGACCTTTTTCCATGGATTGTCCTGGCAAATGCCATAGCATGGCAACCATGGAGCCCGTTCAGCTTTTTTTTTTTTACAGTCACCGTATGTGTACTGGATGCCGTGTACAGAGGCGATACTCCATCGCTACACAGCAGCATTCATTTGCTATTGCATGATAGCAGAGACGGTTACCAGTTGTTCTGTACTGTCTGCTGCCAGTGTAATTTGGCAATGAGATGACGGTTAGCTGTCCTTCTGTGCTGTCTGCTGCTATCATGGGTGCCCCTGGCTGAAATTGGCCGGGGGCGCAAAAGCAAAACTGGGAATGATTCCCTGAGTCAATCTCTCCTTTATGGTTTCTAAAAATAGAGTCAGTCCTGCCTAGAATATGGGGCTAGTGTACTAGAGAACCAGTGTATCAGAGAGCACAGCTGCTCCGTGTCAGATCCCACAGAAATGATGAGCTACATGCCACTCATGGGGGGTGCCCCTGCAACAACCCCACCCGTTGCTTCCCTCCTCCCCCAGCCTTCCTGGGCTACTGTGGGAGTGTCCTCCCCATTTGTGTCATGACGTTATAAAGAATGCAGGAATAAGAAATAGTGACTTGTTAGTGAGATAAAATGAAGGGGGAGGCAGCCTTCCCATGCTATGACAGTCCAGGCAGGACATTAAGCGGTGCAGGGGAGAGGAGCCCAGAATCCCGCTGCTATGATAGTCCAGGCAGTACAGAATCTTTTCTTTACACAGGAAAGGGAGGGGGCTGATGGAGCTCAGCCCCCAGTGGCTATGATGAAGACGGTTACCAGCCGTTCTGTCCCATCTACTGGGAATGACCAGGAATCATTCCTATTTTTACCCAGGCACCCCTGAGGCCAGACAGAGGTATTCAGCAGTTATCAAGCATGTGCCGTCTGCCACCAGGGAGGGGAGAGGAGCAGATACTGCTCTTCACTGCTGCAGCATCGCGTTTACCAGCAGCATTCAGTAGACATAGGGTGACATTGAAAGAAGTCAAGAAATGATTTCTTTCCCTTTTCTTTCACGTGGGGGGCAAAGTAAATTGACAAGCTATTACCTGAACCACGCCGGACAATGTGTTTTAATCTACAGGCATTGGGAGCTCAGCCAAGAATGCAAATACTTTTCGGAGACTACTGAGGACTGTGGGATAGCTGGAGTCTTCAGTACCCCCTCCCTCCCTCCATGAGCATCCATTTGAGTCTCCGGCATCCCGTTAACGCTTGTCACGCAGCACTGTGTAGCCTGTAGACTTTTTTTTCAAATGCTTTGGCATTTTGTCTTCTGTAACGGAGCTCTGATAGAACAGATTTGTTTCCTCATACAGCGATCAGATCCAGTATCTCCCGTACGGTCCATGCTGGAGCTCTTTTTGGATTTGGGACTGCATTGCCACCCGTGCTGATCAGAGCTCCACGCTGGGCAAACAGGAAATGAAAATGAAAATTTCGTGGGTCTTTTCCTGTTTACCTGGCCACTGCATCCGAGTTGAGATTGCTGTCCAGAGTGGTCACAGTGGTGCACTGTGGGATACCGCCCGGAGGCCAATACCGTCGATTTGCAGCCACACTAACCCTAATTCGATATGGTAATACCGATTTTAGCGCTACTCCTCTGGTCGGGGAGGAGTACAGAAATATTGATATAAAGGGCCTCGTAGCATGGACGGGTACAGTGTTAAATTGGTTTAACGCTGCTAAAATTGGTTTAAACGCATAGTGTAGTCCAGGCCTCAGTGTCTCAGAGGTAAAGCAGCAAGGAAAGGGAGAGGAAATTCCAAGATGCTCAGAGAGGGTTTGGTTTTAAAAGGAACCAGAGAGAATTTTTTTTTCTGTTCTCTCCTGGCAGTAGCTTGCATATTAAGCAAGGAACTATTAAGAGTCTTTTGTTAAATATAGCACTCCCATTAAGAGTCAAGTACCCAACACAATACACATGCAAATAAAGTGGTTTCTCTGATTTACTTTACATTTAAAAGATTAGCTAGAGAAAAAAATAGGCACTGTTGCTAGGCAAACCCCAGGAGACAACAGAGCCAGCAGTTCAGACAATAAACACCGGAGGGCACCCCAACACAAGAAAACACAAGGAACCAGAATGTCACGAAAACCAGAAGCAGTACAGCTGGAAGCAATGGAAAAACAGATAGAACTACTAAGAACACAAATGGCCAGAGATGAGGCAACTCACAAAAAGAGATGGAAAGGCTACAAAAACAAGAAGAAGCCAACAATGCAGCCCACCAACGAGAGTTGGAAAAACAGGGAGGCCCCCCAACAGGCCATGGCATTAGAACAGGCTAAGCAACAGAACACAGCCAATCCTAACAACCCTTCGCCAATACTTGTTCCACAGCACAAGAAATTTCCCACCTACAAGGCAGGTGATGACACCGAGGCCTTCTTAGAAAATTTTGAAAGAGCCTGCCTTGGGTACAGCATCCCTGAAGACCAGTATATGGTGGAATTGAGGCCACAGCTCAGTGGACCTTTAGCAGAGGTGGCGGCTGAAATGCCAAAGGACCGAATGAACGATTATAAACTGTTTCAAAACAAGGCCAGATTCAGAATGGGGATAACCCCGGATCTTGCCCGTCGGCGTTTCAGAACCCCAAAGTGGAAACCAGATGTGTCATTTCCCAGACACACCTACTACGTTGGGAAAAATTATGAGGCCTGGATATCAGGAAACAATGTCAAATCCTTGGACGAACTGCACCTCCTCATACAAATGGAGCAGTTCTTGGATGGTGTTCCTGAGGACATAACATGGTACATACAAGATAGAAAACCCAAAAATCTCACCAAGGCGGGGGAGATTGGAGCTAGATGGATGGAAGTGGCAGAAAGCAAGAAAACTATTGTCAAGGGGAATGAATACCCCAGAGGGCACACCGACAATAAACCCTACAACCGAGGGCAACCAAAGACCCCACCTACAACCCAAGGAAAGCCACAGACACCCTATTCTTCCATCTCACCAGTCTCCAGTAACTCACCTCGACCCAGTGACCAGTCAGCTGGAAGATGCTTTAAGTGTAATGAACTGGGACATATAAAGGCCAACTGCCCAAAGAACCCAAACCGAGTGCAAGTCATTACACCACCATCACACCAAAGATCCCCAGGCCCAGATGCCTCTCAAATACCCTTGGAGCGAAGAGAAATTTTGAGAGTGGGCGGAAAGAAGGTTACCGGGTGGAGAGACACTGGGGCACAAGTGTCAGCTATCCACCAATCCTTCTTCGACCCCAAATTCATCAACCCAAAGGCCTAAGTGACAATTTACCCCTTCATGTCACAAGCTGTAGACTTGCCTACAGCTGAACTGCCTGTCCAGTACAAAGGCTGGTCAGCAATGTGGACTTTTGCAGTCTATGACAATTATTCCATCCCCATGCTACTGGGGGAAGACTTGGCCAACCAGGTGAAGCGGGCCAAGAGAGTGGGAATGGTTACATGCAGCCAAACCAGGCAAGCTTCCAGACCCATTCCTGTTCCTGAGCCATCCACAGACGCCCCGTCTGTGTTACCAGAGACCCAGACAGAGGTAGTGGACCCGGATTCCATGCCAACAACTGAAACAGCCACAGCAATTCCAGTCCCAGGCCCGGAACTGGAACAGCAACCAGCACCAGCAATTGCAACCACATCTTCAAACTCAACACCAGAGGGCGCCAGCGAGCCAGAACTGGCAGAAGCAACGGGCAGCCATACCCAAAAGGCTCAGCCAGAGCCTGAAATACCCTCAGGTGCACCAGCGGAGAGCAGTTCACCAGCAATGGAAACAACTCCGTCACCTACATCGCTTCCAGAGGGACCAAGCCCAAGCCACAGTTTGAGGAAGAACTGGTGACCCCAGCCTCAAGGGAACAGTTCCAGACTGAGCAGGAAGCAGATGACAGCCTTCAGAAAGCTTGGGCGGCGGCACAGAGCACCCCACCACCTCTCAGCTCTTCTCACCAATCCCGGTTTGTTATAGACCAAGGACTTTTATACAAGGAAATTCTTTCTGGTGGACACCGGGAAGAATGGCAGCCGCAAAAACAGTTGGTGGTTCCAACTAAGTACCAGGGGAAGCTCTTAAGCTTAGCCCATGATCATCCCAGTGGCCATGCTGGGGTGAACAGAACCAAAGACAGATTGGGGAAGTCCTTCCACTGGGAGGGGATGGGCAAGGAAGTTGCCAAGTATGTCCGGTCTTGTGAGGTATGCCAAAGAGTGGGAAAACCCCAAGACCAGGTCAAGGCCCCTCTCCAGCCACTCCCCATAATTGAGGTCCCATTTCAGCGAGTAGCTGTGGATATTCTGGGTCCTTTCCCAAAAAAGACGCTCAGAAGAAAGCAGTTGTCATAACTTTAGTCCCAGATTTGGACCTTAGCGTCCAAAATATGGGGGTTAGCATGAAAACCTCCAAGCTTAGTTACTAGCTTGGACCTGGTACTTGCTGTCACCACCCAAAAAATTAGAGTGTTTTGGGGCACTCTGGTCCCCCTGAAAAACCTTCCCTGGGGACCCCAAGACCCAAATCCCTTGAGTCTCACAACAAAGGGAAATAATCCTTTTTCCCTTCCCCCCTCCAGGTGCTCCTGGAGAGATACACAGACACAAGCTCTCCAGGAGCACCTGGAGGGGGGAAGGGAAAAAGGATTATTTCCCTTTGTTGTGAGACTCAAGGGATTTGGGTCTTGGGGTCCCAAGGGAAGGTTTTTCAGGGGGACCAGAGTTACACAGACACACAGACACACAGCTCTGTGAATCCAAACAGAGTGACTCCCCCTCTCCGTTCCCAGTCCTGGAAACAAAAGCACTTTCCTCTTCACCCAGAGGGAATGTAAAATCAGGCTAGCAAATCCAACACACACAGATCTCCCCCTGATTTCTTCCTCCCACCAATTCCCTGGTGAGTACAGACTCAATTTCCCTGAAATTTCCCAGTAAAGAAAACTTTAACAGGTTTTAAAAAGAAAGCTTTATATAAAAAAGAAAGAAAATACATAAAAATGGTCTCTCTGTATTAAGGTAACAAATACAGGGTCAATTGCTTAAAAGAATATTGAATAAACAGCCTTATTCAAAAAGAATACAAATCAAAGCACTCCAGCACTTATATTCATGCAAATACCAAATAAAAGAAACCATATAACTTACTACCTGATCTCTTTGTCCTTACACTTAGAAACAGAAGATTAGAAAGCAGAAACTACTTCTCCAAAGCTCAGAGAAAGCAGGCAGACAGACAAAGACCTCAGACACAAAATTCCCTCCACCCAAAGTTGAAAAAATCCGGTTTCCTGATTGGTCCTCTGGTCAGGTGCTTCAGGTGAAAGAGACATTAACCCTTAGCTATCTGTTTATGACACACCCCCCAAATTGCAGACAGTGGGGAAGCTCACTGGCGGCGATTTCCGTCTAGAACTTTAAAATAACCAGATTACTACAACACATGCACCTTTACATATACCACTAAGTATATAACTAACAGACTTCTACATTTTAAGAACACTTTTTAACTACTGAAATCTGGGAAACTCTCACGGGAGAGTGCATCAGCTACTTTGTTAGAAGCTCCTGTGATGTGCTGAATTTCAAAATCAAAATCTTGGAGAGCTAAACTCCAACGAAGAAGTTTCTTGTTGTTCCCCTTGGCAGTATGAAGCCACTTTAGTGCAGCATGGTCAGTTTGTAGTTGGAACCGCCGTCCCCAAACATATGGGCGTAGCTTTTCCAGGGCGTACACAATGGCATAGCATTCCTTTTCACTGACTGACCAGTGACTTTCCCTCTCAGACAGTTTCTTGCTGAGAAACACGACAGGATGGAAGTTGTGATATGTTGCTTCCTGCATGAGCACTGCTCCTATACCACGCTCAGATGCATCCGTGGTTACTAGGAATGGTTTGTCAAAATCCGGGGCCCTGAGTACAGGGTCAGACATGAGCGTTGCCTTAAGTTGGGTAAAGGCTTTTTGACACTCATCAGTCCACTTAACTGCATTTGGCTGGGTCTTTTTGGTCAGGTCGGTCAATGGGGCAGCGATTTGGCTGTAGTGTGGCACAAATCGCCTGTAGTATCCGGCCAAGCCTAAGAAGGACTGAACCTGTTTCTTTGACTTTGGGACAGGCCACTTTTGGATAGCATCCACCTTGGCCTGTAGGTGGTTTATGGTTCCTCGACCCACCTGGTGCCCCAGGTAAGTCACTCTGTTTTGGCCTATTTGACACTTTTTGGCCTTAACAGTTAGTCCGGCCTGCCTGATGCGCTCAAAGACCTTTTCCAGGTGTAGTAGGTGTTCGGGCCAGGAGTCTGAAAAAATGGCCACATCATGGAGGTAGGCGACTGCAAATTCTCCCAGTCCAACTAGTAGACCATCTACCAGCCTCTGGAAGGTGGCAGGTGCATTTCGAAGGCCGAAAGGAAGGACATTGAACTCATACACCCCCGCATGGGTGACGAATGCTGACCTCTCCTTGGCAGGTTCATCTAGCGGTACTTGCCAGTACACCTTGGTTAAGTCTATGGTAGAGATGAACTGGGCCCGTCCCAACTTTTCCAATAGCTCATCGGTGCGTGGCATTGGATAGTTGTCCGGACGATTTACCGCATTTAGCATACAGTAGTCCACGCAAAAGCGTATTTCCCCATCTGGTTTGGGTACCAGAACCACTGGAGATGCCCATGCACTGGTAGATGAGCGGATTATACCCATCTGTAGCATGTTCTGGATCTCCCGTTTTATAGCAGCTTGGGCATGAGGAGACAACCGGTAGGGTGGGGTTCTAATTGGATGAGCATTACCTGTGTCAATGGAGTGGTATGCCCGTTCAGTCCGTCCTGGGGTGGCTGAGAACAATGGGGCGAAGCTAGTGCACAGCTCCTTGGTTTGTCGCCGCTGCAGACATTCCAGGGTGGTTGAGAGGTTCACCTCTTCCACGCCACCGTCTTTTTTCCCGTCGTAGTAGACACCGTCAGGCCACTCAGCATCATCTCCCTGGACTGTAAACTGACAAACCTGTACGTCTCTGGAATAGAAGGGCTTGAGAGAATTAACATGGTAAACTCTAGGTTTTAGTGAGGAATTGGGAAATGCTATGAGGTAGTTCACAGTTCCCAGGTGCTCTTGGACCATGAATGGCCCTTCCCATGATGCTTCCATCTTATGGGCCTGTTGCGCCTTCAAGACCATAACCTGGTCTCCTACCTTGAAGGAACGTTCTCTGGCATGTCTATCATACCAGGCCTTTTGCTCTTTCTGAGCATTCTTTAGGTTCTCTCTAGCAAGGGCTAAAGAGTGTCGGAGGGTGCTTTGTAGGTTGCTTACAAAGTCCAGAATGTTAGTTCCTGGAGAAGGTGTAAACCCCTCCCATTGCTGCTTCACCAACTGTAATGGCCCCTTAACCTCGTGACCATACACAAGTTCAAACAGTGAAAACCCTAAACTGGGATGTGGTACGCTATCTGTTTATGACAGCAGTACGTACTGACTTTCGTGGACTTTGCTACCCGATGGCCGGAAGCAGTAGCTCTAGGCAACACCAGGGCTAACGCTGTGTGTCAGGCCCTAACAGACATTTTTGCCAGGGTAGGTTGGCCCTCCGACATCCTTACAGATTCAGGATCTAATTTCCTGGCAGGGACCATGCAAAAACTGTGGGAAATTCATGGGGTGAACCACTTGGTTGCCACCCCGTACCACCATCAAACCAATGGCCTGGTCGAAAGGTTTAATGGAACTTTGGGGGCCATGATACGTAAATTCATCAACGAACACGCCAATAATTGGGACCTAGTGTTGCAGCAGTTGCTGTTTGCCTACAGGGCTGTACCACATCCCAGTTTAGGGTTTTCACCATTTGAACTTGTGTATGGCCACGAGGTTAAGGGGCCATTACAGTTGGTAAAGCAGCAATGGGAGGGGTTTATGCCTTCTCCAGGAACTAACATTCTGGACTTTGTAAGCAACCTACAAAGCACCCTCCGACACTCTTTAGCCCTTGCTAAAGAAAACCTAAAGGAAGCTCAGGAATAGCAAAAGGCCTGGTATGACAAACATACCAGAGAGCGTTCCTTCAAGGTAGGAGACCAGGTTATGGTCTTAAAGGCGCAACAGGCCCATAAAATGGAAGCATCATGGGAAGGGCCGTTCGCAGTCCAAGAGTGCCTGGGAACTGTGAACTACCTCATATCATTTACCAATTCCTCACTAAAGCCCAGAGTGTACCATGTTAATTCTCTCAAGCCTTTCTATTCCAGAGACTTACAGGTTTGTCAGTTTACAGTCCAGGGAGATGATGCTGAGTGGCCTGAAGGTGTCTACTATGAAGGGAAAAAAGACGGTGGCGTGGAAGAGGTGAGCCTCTCAACCACCCTGGAACGTCTGCAGCGGCGACAATTCAAGGAGCTGTGCACTAGCTTCGCCCCATTGTTCTCCGCCACCCCAGGACGGACTGAATGGGCATACCACTCCATTGACACAGGTAATGCTCACCCCATTAGAACCCCACCCTACCGGGTGTCTCCTCATGCCCAAGCTGCTTTAGAAAGGGAGATCCAGAACATGCTACAGATGGGTATAATCCGCTCATCTACCAGTGCATGGGCATCTCCAGTGGTTCTGGTACCCAAAACAGATGGGGAAATACGCTTTTGTGTGGACTACCGTAAGCTAAATGTGGTAACTCGTCCGGACAACTATCCAGTGCCCCGCACCGCTGAGCTATTGGAGAAGTTGGGACGTGCCCAGTTCATCTCTACAATAGACTTAACCAAGGGGTACTGGCAAGTACCGCTAGATGAACCTGCCAAGGAAAGGTCAGCATTCATCACCCATGCGGGAGTGTATGAATTTAATGTCCTTCCTTTCGGGCTGCGAAATGCACCCACCACCTTCTAGAGGCTGGTAGATGGTTTACTAGCAGGACTGGGCGAATATGCAGTTGCCTACCTCGATGATGTGGCCATTTTTCCTGACTCCTGGGCCTAACACCTAGAACACCTGGAAAAGGTCTTTGAGCGCATCAGGCAGGCCGGACTAACTGTTAAGGCCAAAAAGTGTCAAATAGGCCAAAACAGAGTGACTTACCTGGGACACTAGGTGGGTCGAGGAACCATAAACCACCTACAGGCCAAGGTGGATGCTATCCAAAAGTGGCCTGTCCCAAAGTCAAAGAAACAGGTTCAGTCCTTCTTAGGCTTGGCCGGGTACTACAGGTGATTTGTACCACACTACAGCCAAATCGCTGCCCCACTGACCGACCTGACCAAAAAGACCCAGCCAAATGCAGTTAAGTGGACTGATGAGTGTCAAAAGGCCTTTACCCAACTTAAGGCAACGCTTATGTCTGACCCTGTGCTCAGGGCCCCGGACTTTGACAAGCCATTCCTAGTAACCATGGATGCATCTGAGCGTGGTATAGGAGCAGTTCTCATGCAGGAAGCAACGGATCACAACTTCCATCCTGTCGTGTTTCTCAGCAAGAAACTGTCTGAGAGGGAAAGTCACTGGTCAGTCAATGAAAAAGAATGCTACGCCATTGTGTACGCCCTGGAAAAGCTACACCCATATGTTTGGGGACGGCGGTTCCAGCTACAAACTGACCATGCTGCGCTAAAGTGGCTTCATACTGCCAATGGGAACAAGAAACTTCTTCGTTGGAGTTTAGCTCTCCAAGATTTTCATTTTGAAATTCAGCACATTTCAGGAGCTTCTAACAAAGTAGCTGATGAACTCTCTCGTGAAAGTTTCTCAGAATCCAGTAATTAAAAAGTATTCTTAAAATGTAAAAGCCTGTTAGTTATATACTTACTGATATATGTAAAGGTGCATATGTTGTATTAATCTGTTTATTTTAAAGTTCTAGGAATAAATCGCCACCAGTGAGGTTCCCCACTGTCTGCAATTTGGGGGGCATGTCATAAACAGATAGCTAGGGTTAATAGGGTTAATGTCTCTTTCACCTATAAAAGGGTTAACAAACAGTAACCTGAAACACCGGACCAGAGGACCAATCAGGAAACAAGACTTTTTCAAATCTGGGTGGAGGGAAATTTTGGGTGTGAGTTCATTGTTCTTTGTCTTGTGTCTGTTCCCTTTCGGCTCTGAGAGTGATTTTTCTATCTCCAGGCTTTCTAATGTTCTGTTTCCAAGTTGTAAGTACAAGGATAGTAAGACAACAGGTTTATATTGTTTTTTGTATTTACATGTGTGTAGTTGCTGGAGTGTATTCTTTTTGGATAAGGCTGTTTATTCATTTTTTTTCCTTTAAGCAATTGACCCTGTATATTGTCACCTTAATACAGAGACTATATTTTATGTCCTTTTTCATTCTTTTTATATAAAGCTTTCTTTTTAAGACCTGTTGGAATTTTTCTTTAGTGAGGACTCCAGGGAATTGAGTCTGCAGCTCACCAGGGAATTGGTGGGAGGAAGAAGTCAGGGGGAAAATCTCTTTGTGTTAGATTTACTAAGCCTGACTTTGCATACCCTCTGGGTGAGGGGGAAGAGAGATTAGATCTCTCGGTACTTGTGTTTCCAGGACTTGAAACAGGGAGGGTAGAATCCCTTTGTTTAGATTCACGGAGCTTGCTTCTGTATATCTCTCCAGGAACCCAGAGAGGGAACACCTGGAGGGAAGGAGGGGGAAGGGAAATGGTTTATTCCCCTTTGTTGTGAGACTCAAGGCATCTGAGTCTGGGGGTCCCCCAGGGAAGGTTTTGGGGAGACCACAGTGAGCTAGGCACTGTATAATTCCTAGCTGGTGGCAGCAATTACCAGGTCCAAGCTGGTAACTAAGCTTGGAGGTTTTCATGCTAACACCCATATTTTGGACGCTAAGGTCCAGATCTGGGAAGAAATGTTATGACAACAGAAAATGAAAATCAAAATTTCGTGGGTCTTTTCCTGTTTACCTGGCCACTGCATCCGAGTTGAGATTGCTGTCCAGAGAGGTCACAGTGGTGCACTGTGGGATACCGCCCAGAGGCCAATACCATCAATTTGCGGCCACACTAACCCTAATCCGATATGGTAGTAACGATTTTAGCGCTACTCCTCTCATCGGGGAGGAGTACAGAAACCGATTTAAAGAGCTCTTTATATTGATATAAAGGGCCTCGTAGTGTGGACGGGTGCAGCGTTAAATTGGCTTAACGCTGCTAAAATCGGTTTAAACGCGTAATGTAGACCAGGCCTCAGGATTACTTAAGCATCTTTGATATACAGTCCAACCAGTAGAGGGCAGCAGTTTGTACTCCCAGCACACTGCAGGCTATTTTGCCAGGACCATAGCAGACATTATGAAGAAGAGTTGAGATAATATTCTCTGTTGTAATGCAAACGTTTCCAGGCTCATTGCATTTTCATTTATCACATAAGCATGTCAAATGTCATTCTATCTGTCAGGGAACCTTGCAGTTTGTTGCCTAGACCAGCTAGTTATCTTCCCCTGGGACAAGCTTCGAGAAAGCAATTTAGAAAGATAAGTTGTTGCAAATATTTCTTACATGTTTACTTCTCACAGAACCTGGGTTATGGTTATTATTATTACTACTTATTATTTATATTGTAATAGTAGCCAACGGCTCCCAATTAGAAGGGAGACCCCATTCTGCTGGGTGCTGCACAAACACACAGGAAGTCATAAACCCTGACGAGATCAGAATCTAAATACACAAGGCAGTCAAAAGGGTAGGAGAAAAGGAAGCCCTTCATCAGCTTAGTCATCAGAGTGATGATCCTCCTTTTTATATTCTAATAACATGCAGAGGGGATGGTAACTCGGAACAAAGGAACAGGAAGAGGAGGAAAGGAATGGGAGATACCAAGTTTTGGGGAAGGTGAGATGGGAAGAAGGAGAAGTGAAGCTGGCAGCAGATGGACTGGGCAAAAATCAGCAGAGGATAAGGCTATCCCAGTCACTAGATTTGTGCTTTGTGTTATATTCAGCATCATCAGCATTAATGAGCTCCCCCAAGGATCTGAACTTGGGGCTTTCTGCTTCAAACACATCAACCTCTAGAGCTAAAGCAGCATGTCCTCCAGCTGAGTCTATAGAGCCAACAACAGTTCTCAGGGACTCTCCATAGTGCAGTAGAAGACAATGGTCTTTCTTATACACACACCAGCCAGTCTGTCAGGATGTATCATTCACACAGCAGGAACCCCTGTAATTGCATTTTGTTTCATGCCATTTATCTGGGTGACCACTGTCACCCCACTGGAATTTCAGTGTTATCATTGCAAGTTTCTTAGGATGAACTCCTGTACACACAATGGGTGCAGAGCACTGGACTCCTGCCTTGCTGCTCTCTCCCTCAGAGCAGTGGAGGCTGCACATATTTGCATTAGAGGCACTGCTAATGTGCCTCTCAGCTGCTTGTGATTGCCCTGAATATTCAGTTGATTCATCTCTCTGGGAGGTTTGGAACCACTGACCATGTGACCTTTCTGATGTCCTTCCTCCCAATTCCTACCCATTTGCATACCTCACATCCTTGGTGTCATGTGACAATGGCAAAGCATCACAGAAGGAGTTGCTCTCTTCTAACACTGAACAAGAAACTTTGTCAGAATGAGGAAAACTGTATTATCCCTAAAGCTATTCTCTCTCTCTCTCTCTGTACTTCACTGTCCAGAATCTTCCCCAGTGTCTCTCCCAGCTTCCTGTTACAGAATTAACCCGTAAAGTTATAGGCCCATGACCACTCCCACTTATCCTCAGCACATGGCACTCTCCTAGAGACTTTACTTTTGTTCTTTCTCATTCTCAGTTTAAGATAAAGGTCATTCCATCTGTTAGTCCTTTGTGTACGGCAAATCAAAATAGAATCTGCTCAGTTAAAGACCACTTCTTACTAGGGTGACCAGAGAGCAAATGCGAAAAATTGGGACTGGGGTGGCGGATGGGTGAGGAGGTAATAGGAGCCTACATAAGAAAAAGACCCAAAAATCGGGACTGTGCCTATAAAATCAGGACATCTGGTCACCCTACTTGTTACTGGATGAACTGAAGTAGCAGAAGCCTGGATAGAGAATCATGACTGCTGGCTGGCTGTGTTTCTCCAGCTCCCCTGATCTGACACTCGGAGGTCCATGGTGTGCTGCACTGAGACCATGGGGTTAATGTTTTATGGCAGCACCAGGGAAGGGAGAAAGAGGAAAAAGGTTCTTAAATGTCAACCAAAAAAAAAAGTTATCTTGTGCAAATAAACATAACAGAGGGATTATCCAGTGTTTGCTCTGAGAGAGAAAGAATTGTTTGCTCAGAGAATTGCTGGAATGCCTGCCTGATACAGGACTCTCTCAAAAGCTGCTGGGAGTCTATGCTTGTATTCCACAGGGTGCTGGCTCCAACCCTCTTTGCTTTTTGCCTTGTGCTTTCAGAGTGATTTACCTTGGGTTCCTTTTCCCAGACTGTGCTCTGGGTACATGCATACTGCATGATAAAGCAACTGGGGATGTTTCAGCCATTCACATCATGCAGATGTCCCAATGAACTTCGATCTGCTGTGTGGATAAACAACAATGCAAACCAGGACTTCGGTCTGGCACCTTCTGGCTGCGCAAAAATCATCCCTATCAAAGAAAAGAATGGGGAATGGCCTGGAGAGAACACAAGGGCTATAACAAACAAACAAATTCAAGTGTAATTCATTTACCCTGTTGCCTGAGGATTTCAAAGCACTTTACAAACACTAGTTCAATCAGTATAATTAATAAGTATAAATTAATAATAATACAGAGCACTGACTCTCCATGGTGCTTTCTATTCTCAAAACCCTGAACAAGATTCATGAATAATTGCCTGCAACCTGGGGGGAAGTAGGTCATTATTATCTCCATTTTACAGATGAGGAAACTGAAGCAAAGGGAGTGGAGGTGATTTGCCCAAGGCAGCTTTCCTATGTGAGACTGGAGGGAGCCCAAGGACTAGGGTGACCAGACAGCAGTATGAAAAATCGGGACAGAGTGTGGGGAGTAATAGGTGCCTATATAAGAAAAAGCCCTGAATATTGGGACTGTCCCTATAAAATCGGGACATCTGGTCACCCTTCCAGGGACTGCACAGAGTTTCATCTGCTCCCTGCTCTGACCACTAGATCACATAGGCTGGAAAAGCTGGGATAAAGGCTGGAAAAGCTGAGATAAAGGCAATTGCTGCTTGAATACTGGTTAAAACCTGAGATGAGCTGGAACCCTGAGATTCTCCACTACATCTGACCTGTCCTCAGGAGTAGTGAGCTGCAGGGAGCCTTGAGCCTCAGGCACCAAGCCCTGGCAGCAGGAGGTTACTCCAATTTCTGCTGCTGGCAGTAATGGAGCTTCCACCTGTGGAAGATCAGCCCATGCCCCTCCCCTCTATCTATCCCAGGGTGGGTGGCTGGCAGTGTGGGTGGCGGAGCTTTCCACGGGGAGAGTGCTCCTCTACACAAGGAGAACTCTGCACTGGCTATGTTCAGAATTTTTAAGGTCACTTTGCACTGAGCACACTGGAAAATTCAGCCCAAAAATTGAGATCTGGATTTGAATCTGAACTTTAACAGAATCTGAGAGGCTCTAGATTTGAAGTTCTAGTTTGGCCCTGGGTGGCCCCAACTGTGAAGTCCAGCTCTGAATCTGAACTTTGAGAGCACAGTGGGGCTCAAATCCACAGGTCCATCTCTAGCTGGGAGATTTGTGATGTGGTGAGAGTAGACAGCATGCACAGGTCCTGTCCCCACTGCCTGGCTCAGACCACCAAGCGCATTAAGATTCATATGATTCATATGTGATTTCCAGCTCACACAGATGTACCCCAATAGCTCTGCTCCACCTAGCGTGCTAAAAATAGCAGTGTAGCCTGAGTAACACAGGCAATGGCTTGGGCTAGCTACCCACATACATACCTGCTTGGACCCCCGGGTACATACTTAGGCAGCTACCTGTGCCACCCCCATGTTCCCCGGCCACACTGATGTTTGAGGCACACTAGGCCAAGCAGAGCTAGCATGGGCATGTCTATGTGAGCTGGATATCATACCCCCGGCTCAAATGTAGATATAGCCACAGACACGCACCTTTATGTTCATGCAAACACATGTGCACTACAGCAGGATATACCCTAGTGTGTTATACAGGTCAGACTATATGATCTCATGGTCCCTGCTGACCTTAAATCATTGAGCCTATGAAACATGAGCACATGTGCACAGTTATGTTTGCACACACAAGGATCACAATGGTCCCTTCTGTGAATCTAAGACTATGAAACATTGTTTGGATGACACTGTGAAGGGTGTCATAAAGCACACTGCACAGCTCTGGTGCTACATTACTAAGAAGAGCAGCTCATGTGGTTTGTGTGACATCATGGTCCCCCCTAGACTTATTCACAGTTTTCCTGTGTTGTATTTAATAGAGTTAATGGATCACACAACATTTTAACAACAATCCCTCTGTGTTTTTATTAAAACCACATACAAAAATCTCCCTTTGCCCTAGCCCTCCTGCAGTTAATTCTGCTGAGATTCTGTTTCTGTTCAAGACAATCAGGGAGGAAAAACAAAACAAAAAAGAAAGCAGAAGGAAAATTGAGGGATACTTGGTTTCTTTAAAATAAATAAACCTACAATTTCATAGAAACAGTGTTTGCGCTGCAGGTAGCGAACAGGAAGGGGATAGAAAGGGGTTGGGATTGTGACCTCTGCAATGACCCAGCCAGTTATCAGAGAACATTTGACTACAGCTCATTGATGCAGTGAAACGCTATTGGTTAAAACGCTGCTAACGCAGTGTCAGATTGTTCCCACGCTTTGAATCATTTCATAAACTATGATGCCACATCTGTATGTTATGAGAACACAGAGGGGAATGGGATTTTTATAGTTGCTGTCTATGATTTATTTGCTATCTCCATGAAACTTAAAAGCAATGCCACGGGAAGAAATGTTTCCTCGTGCCTTGATCTGTGCTATCACCTACCTAGTCTTATATTTTTAGTTATTATTAAACATTTAATAGTATGTGTGAGCTGGGAAAAGTCACTAAGCCTTTCTGTGCCTCAGATCCCCATCTGTAAAATGGGGATTACAGCACTGCTTTGCCTCACAAGGATGTTGTGGTGATAAATACATTAAAGACTGCAAAGTGCCTGAGAGTCACTGATGAAAAGTACTACATAAGAGCTAGGGATTATCATCATTTATCTTCCAATTGCACCTGGCGATAAAACAGATTTGGACTCTATTGTTTTAGGTGCTGCACAAATATGGTCAATCACAGTCCCTGTCCCAAAGAGCTTAGTTTTCACCTCCATGCCACCTTTCCTGTAAGGCACTTCAGAAACTGATATACAAACAGTATCTAGAAATCTTTTCACCCACCAGTGAAATGCAGCCACCCTTGGAGAGGGGCTGGGTACCTATTTAACAGTGCACAGTAATACCTGTACAAGAGTTTAGGACAGGAAGTGTAGAATACCTCACTCAGATTTTTAAAAATTATTATTAAATTCAAGCAGTGTGGCTGTGGCACAGGCGGCCTGAGTTGTGAAGCCAGGGTCGCCCAGAGGATTCAGGGAGACTTCGGCGACGGGTCCCAGGCTGGAAGGACCCCCTGTTGCTGAATTGTTGCCGAAGACCTGGAGTGGAAGAAGCTCTGGGGGGCCCCTGAGCAAGTGAAGGACCCTGATCCAGGGCCCCCGAAAAACTCATGTGGGGGCCTCTGCGGGGCCCGGGGCCTGGGGCAAATTCCCTCTCTTCTCCCCCCCCGGATGGCCCTGTGTGAAGCTGCACTGGATAACTGGGCCACCTGACAGCCATTTTATCAAGGACATAACAGAACAAGATGAAAGATGTGCTGTGTGTCTGCCACCTCCTCTGGGCTGTGTGAAGGAAGGACCTATAATTGACTGAAGGGAAGTTTAAAGCTTATCTGCCAGGAGATTCCACAGACACTAACTGTGGCACTATGGGAGGGTCAGAATGGGACACCAGAAAAAAAAGTGCCCAAACTTTAGAGAAATTTGGATTAGGATTAAACTTTGAAAATTAACTTCATACAACTCTAGCTCTTCTTCACATGAAACAGTAGTGCCTCTTCTCCTCAGGAAAACTCTGTGCCTGTCACTTTAAATTCTCTGGGGGCTGCTGCTGACATCTTTGATGACTCAGCTGGACTGAACTCCCCCACCTTCTGACAGGTGCAGTGCAGCAGTTGCTACAGGGCTAATAGCTGTATGCATGTCACCTGGGCTTGTCACGAGGCCCTTTGCTCCAAGCTCATGGGCAGCACCTACAGTAGCAAAAACCTGTCTCTGAACCAAGGCTGGGGGTATATTTGGTTTCCTGACTAGTTCTGCAATGCTGAACATTTTTTAAAATGCTATAGACCAGAATTTTCAAAAGTGACCCCTGACAACTAGGTGCCTCCCTTTCTGGGTGCCCAGCTTGATACACACAGGTCTAAACACTAAAAAAGTCTTTAATACCAGTATTATTTTTATAATACATCTGGGATTTGTCATCTATTTATATCTATCAACAGTCTGGCTGACTGTCCCTCAATCATGTAATGGAGTCTTGTAGACTTGGGCCTGAAATGCTGAGGGTCAGATAGGAATCTCTTTGAGGTAGAGATCTCAGTTTTTAACTGGAGTTCTGAACCTTCCTCACAATTCTCAGGGACTCTGACCAGATGATCCCATCAATCAGCACCCACAGCCCAGCAATGGGGTTTGCTCGTCCATCTGTTTCACTGTCCCAAAGAGCATGATGATGGATTGGATATTTCAGTCTTTCTGATATTTGGGTATTCAGACTGGAGAGGTTGATATAGACACGCCATATCATGTCAAATGTTACGGTTCCTAATGTAAGGGTGCCCTCCTGTAGAATCAAGGAAATGACACAAAGCATTGTGGGTAAAATATATGCATGACTGTTTGGTCTTTAGTTTGATTTGGCAGTTGCCCCTTTGATTAGAGCAGGATATTAAGAATTTGTCAGTACTGAATATAAGCTGTAGAGTCCAAGACGATCACAAGGTTCCCTTGGACCAGCAGATTGCAAAAAGCTTTTCACAGTAAATGCTCTAAGCACCTATTACCCCTGAGGAGAGCTGGTTGGTCTCTTGGGTTCTATTATCCCATTAACTCTTTTTCAGTGTGACTGTGGCATGTCTGTTCCCCTCCTTCTGTATGAGTTCTCAGAAATTGGGGAGATCTTTACAAAGACTTTAGGGGCTCCGTTAAAGAATCTGATTTATGCCACTCTAAAACTTACTTGATTGAAAATATCAGGAGAAGACCATCATACCTCTCCTGCCAAAGTGGTTCACTAAACCCTAAATCAAAAGAGACTGTTTCTTACCACCCCTTTTCCTATAACAAATCACAAACCATTTCCATTTGTTCTTAGCCAGCATGCTGTTCTTCTTAATGTGCTAAGCTTCCCAACATGATGTTTAGCACATGTTCTTTCACACTGCCCCCCTCTGCTCAAAGGCAGCCTTATAGTTTGCAAATGGGATGAAACCACTATGCAGCCCGGTGTTTTGGCTCTGTTCCTGCTGTACTCCACTGGTGCCAGAACCTTTACTGTACCTTCCAAGTCGTTATGTGAGTTCAAAGTCTGCCAGAAAAACTGGGAGGATAAAAGCAAGTAAAGAACTAAGCACATAAAGGAGAACCACTGTAACTGAGGCATTACCTCCATGGGGGAGCTTTACCTGCAGAATTCTTGCCTGCAACCATTGTTCCACAACCGTCTTCAGGTGGGTCTCCTAAGAAGCTTGGAGAACAAAAGGCATACTTGCCCTGGAAGGAAAATCATCACCCTGATGGATTTTTCTGGGATAGTTGCCATGATCAACATACCTGAGTCTCTTGTGAAAGCCTTAGAGGGATCTGTCAGGGGAAGATATGAACCTCTAAGCTTAGGGTTCTGTCCGTGCTTAGACAATGAGACCTTAACATGGAGGTCAGAAATGCTTCAAAGGAGCTTATGAAAGCAAGTATATTGAACTGTGGCTGCATGCATACAGACAGACGCCTCAACCATCATTAGGGATCAAAGGCAGGGTATTTGCCACCAAAACCACAGGCCTCTACCACTTAGGCTAGAGAAGAACTCCTTAGCTGTGAGAAAATAGCAGGCTGTTGTAGCAGGTGAGGCCAGCTACTAAAGCGGGAGAGACAATCACACGTGATCACATCAACTTCTCCACAGGCAACTCCTTCTTAATTGTTATTTATGTTGGAGTCGTGCTCACCATGTGCTGGGGTCTGCCCAGACACATAAAAAGAGACGTCCCTGTGTGGCAGACTGTAAAGCCTAAAAAGACAGAACAGACGCGAAGAGGGGGCCAATGGGTACAGCATACCAGCCAAGTGACCGGCGAAATGATGGAGCTCGTGGCAGGATAGTCCTGTTCTCTCAGCACAGCACGTCTGTCTTTGTTAGTTTTCTTTTGAGGGAGAAGGTGGGGGGAAAAGGCAGGGGAAGCATTCATGGGAAAAGATGGAATGTGAGCCAGGGAGGATGAAAGGGAGCCTGGAGAGTGGAGGGGAGTGTTATTGGCAGCTAAGGAACTGTGAGATAGACATGGGGAGGAGTCCAGAGCACATGGCTACTCCACAGACAGAGAAGAATGTCCAGAATTCTGCCATTATCTCTGGGGCCCAGGAGCTGAGAAAATGACTTAGCGCCACTCACCTTTCCACTATGGAAGTCTGTGCGCTCCTAAGGGCTGGTTTCACCCCCAGCACATTGCTAATGAACTGGGTGATGGGGGAGGCTGCCTGGGGCCTGCTGGCCACTAGAATCTGTTTCTGGGGGAATCAGGGGAACATGTCTGGATCTCAGTCCCATCCTACCCTACTGCACCAGCTTTACCTATGCATCTGCCTACAGCAGACTGTGCTAGTCACTGCAGGATTGGAGAGCCTGTGCCTCAGCACTCTGAGGGGCCACCCTTAGCGTCATGAGGGGAGTTCAGTCTCTGAACTTAGCACCATGAGGGGAGTATTGTGAGGGGAGTTCTTGGCCTGCAAACAAAGGGGCCTGCTGGTTTCTGTGATGTGCACACATGTTCACTAGCAACTGGACTGGCACCACTGACCCATTTCACATACAGTAGCTGTCAGATGAGGAGACCCTGGTCACTTCTTGCCTGAGGCCCTGGACTCATACCAGTGACCTGGAGTTGTTTTGCTGTGTTCCTAGAGAAGACCAATCTCTTAGTGCCAACTGAGCAGCTGTATAAATGTTCCGTGACATTTTTGCGAGGGAATAGATCATGCTGGCTAAATCTCTCCTTACAGAAAGCACCCAAATAATACCTTTTTTCAATTTAAAAGAACTTTATTTGCTTTAAAGATTTTATTATAATTTCCAACAGATGCCAGTAGACAGCCAATCTGCTTAACTTCTCCATATCTCTGAATGCTCCCAGACTATCCTGTATGCCTATGCTCGCTCGTCCGCTGAAAGCTGTCCTCCCTCACACCCACTGCTCTGCTACTGGAACCTCCTCAGCTTTTTTAAATCTTTGCCAATATTCAGTGTCTATTCTAGTTATTAACCAGCCCTTTCAAAATACACACTAGATTTGATTCCATTTTTCCAGCTGCTAAAATGTGTGCCTGCCCTATTGTCTCTTGGCTGTGGACAAAAGCTAAAAAACAGCACCAAATCTGTGAACTGGTGTTAACTACAAACAGAGGATTTAACTCCCAGATTAAGCTATTCCATATCACATCAATGTCTCGTTGTCAAACCCTCGGGCAATCCCCTCCATGACAACAGACAGCTTTACACTGGCCTAGAAGGTCAACAGACTTGGACTGTATTGTAACAGTTGGAAAATTAACTTTAGAATTGGGGCCCTCTGCTGTAAAAAACCCTCAAAATGTACAAGTTGTTACTACAATGCATAGGCTAATCTCAACTGTCTGGCATTGCAGATGGGGGGAAACTAATTCTCAGCTAGCTTAGGCCCAAAACTTGTATATAAAGATCTACACTAACTTTGACTATACCTGAAGATACTAGGAAATCAATGCCATCTTTGGAGCACTGGGATAATGTGCTCCATAATGGCCAATTAGGTTATGCAACAGGGTCATTCTATCTGAAGTGGGTGCAGCTCCTGAGTACCTCTCACTTCAGCAATCTAATAAGGATTGACAACAGGCCTTGATAACTGTGATGAGGTCCCTGCACCAGAAAGAACATGCTTCTGTCACCACAAATTCACACGGAGAGGGCTGCTCTGCCTCTCAATATCAATCAGGGATCCAGGTGTCCCTTAAACTGCAAACCTCTTTTACCAGGAGTGGGCAGAGCCACTCAGTTTTGGGGGCGGACACCATTTCCACCCTCGAAGCTTCCAAAACCAGCCAGATCATTTTGTCTGGATTGAGCCTCACTCAGCTAGCTCTCATCCCAGGCACTGGGGAAGCAAAGAGAGTGGCATTATCTATGTTTAATGTACAAGAGACTAGAGCTGTGTGTTATCCTCATGCTGAGAACAGGGCTTGTGTGCATTGCAGGCTGGAATCACCCTGGGTGGACTTGGTTTGGTTTGCCTCCTGATTTTTTGGAATCCTGGGGAAGGACAACCTAACTTCACCATCTGTCAATGAGGCCGTTGCTCTGGGCCCATCCCCAGCTGCCTCCAAGAGGATGGCGCAATCACGCAAGGCTCCCCAGCTGGCAAATTCACCTCAGTGCATCATGGCATCTTCTCTGCTTCTCCTGAATTATATTAAAACACTTCCCTCAGAGGCAGCCAGAGCAACCATTCCTGCAGTAAACTTTTGTTACGCACAGCTGTGGTAGGTGTCTCCAGGCGATGCTGTTATACATGGCCTTCCAAGTTCTCGTTCTTAGTGTGCAAGTGAGCTTTGACCCTTGGGAAGACGGGTTGTTAGTTTTGAGTTATGCAAGATCCTGCTTAGCGGCAGCCTTGGGAGAGCAGGAACTGTGCAAGCAATGGGGAGGTGGCTCTCTGCCTGGATCTTTGATTACAGTCAGAGCTGCTCCCTGGGAATAGGGCGTTGGTGCTGGGGTGAGATCCCTGCATGCCTGCTGCAAGCTGTTTGACCATCTCATTTCTGGGGTGGTGCACGTGTGTAAATAAAGCCTGACACAAGAAGCAAAGCCTACTGAAACAACAAAGCCAGCCAACAAACAGCCCTGGCACCTGCAGGCAGTGAGGGGAGCAGTAGATGGAGATCAGCTATGGGTTAGCAGTGTTCACAAACAATTCATATGCCTGCCATATGCCATTATTCCTCTAGTTTCCATGTTTGGACCAGGGGGCATATTAGCTGTATGTTTATTCCAGAATCTTTTCTTCTTTCTTTTCCAAAATATATTCAAATTCATTATTACGAAGTACAATTATTAAAATGAATTCTTTCCCCAAAAGCTTTCACAGCAAGGAGACGAGGCTGCTAAATGCCGAAATATTGACCCTGGTTTTACAGAGTCTGAGCTATTACTGAGCAACTTTCAGCTGTGTTAAAGTGATTGCTCCAAGACACTGTCTTGGCTAAAACTGAACCTGCCCTGAAATGACTTATACCCAGGTAGGAAATGTAACTTAGATGCTAGCTTCTCTTTTGAAAGCAGTCATAAATGTTGCTGAGAATTTGCCAAACAAAGAAGTCGTTTGTTTATGTAATGTAGGAGCTACAAATTGTGAGCACTCTGGGGCAGTCCTGAAAGGAGCACAGATTAACGAACGAAACTTTTTTTTCCAGAGCTGTGCAGTCACCATAAATAAGAAAACGCCTCAAAGGAATTAGAGATGCAGAAGGCCCACGTTAGCCCTGTTTGTCTGTTTCCCATCCTGTGCCTTTATTTCCCATCACCAGGAACCAGTGTAGAGTTGTTCTTTACAGTGAATCCTCCAGGGCTCTGGCCAGTCCATTTGTAACTGCTCGTTCAATCGGTCTTTCAACATTGCTCTTTGGAGACTATTGTATATCAGGGATGATGCTGACGCTAGGCAGAAATGAGTCTTGGTTGCCATCCAGACAGTTTTTTGTGTCCACTGCTGGTGTGAGGCTCCCTTCCTTAGCAGACAAAGCTGGGTCTTGGGCAGCACTTAGCACACATATGAAAAGAGATTGCTAAAAGCAACATGACAACCCAGAAAGGTGAGAGGTGGAGATGGGCCAGAGCGAAGTTTGCAAAATCATGAGGAGTGGAGGGAAAAGTGATCACTTCCTTCTCTCCCTCCCATCATAGGAAGGAGGGGGATCACTCATTGACCCTCCAGGCCTCTTTTCCTGCAATATGGGTAATGGACAGCCTCAGGGAAACTAGCCATTGTGCACAATTGCACAAAGATTTGGAGTCCTAATTGGAATTGTCATAATTTAGTGAACCAGACTATTTGTTTTAAAGGGAAAGACACCTTTTTCCCTTCAAGGGCTTTGAACATGTGGCATTGAACTCTGCCAATGACACCAGGAGTGAGAGCACTGGGGAGATATGTGCAGGTGGCCTGGGAGCCATGAGCAGCAAGTGTGAGAGAAATAGAATTAGGAGAAGTAACAGGCCCCCGGAGCATGGAGAGCCTGGAAACACTGCACAGCAAGTCTAGCGCTGAAAATCCTGAGGTGGATTTGTGGGGCAGCACAACCTAGGGGACTGAGTATAGAGCTCTGGGGACTCATCCACATTACTTGGCTGGCTCCTGGTGTTCTGGACCCTGCTGTTTCAGAGAAGAGGCCAGTGATTTGGGGGGCAGGGGTGGCAGATAGATAGATAGCCCCACTTGGTGTTGTAAAGTGTGGCCACCTCTGCTTCAAGCAATCATTTGTCTGACTTCCCTGTCTGCAATATTTCTAATGCACCTGTGACTGAAGCATCTTGGCCTCTAGTATCTAGTAAACCTTCCCCACATTCTGCACGGTGCTAGGAAGATCAAGACATTTAGTGGCAGGCTGTATCGCTCAGCTGTGCTCTGAGGATATGATTTTAGCACAGAATTTTCTTGGAGCCTTGGGTGGTTTTTTTTAATCAATAGCTTCCCCAGCTGCATGGTGAAGGGTTCCCCTTCTGGGGAAGGAGCTGCTTAGGTAATGAAGAGACTGAGCCAGACGAACATGGAGCTTTGACACCACACATGGCAGATTCTCTCCCCCATTCTGTCCCCTTTTTGGATATTCATGGTGCTGGGGAAATGGGGAATGAATATGATTCAGTCATTTTGCTGGGTCATTCTGGACTGAACTTGTCAATGGGCGTATTTTAGAGTATGGGATTGGGACGTTCAACTCCGCGGTGAATGCTTATTGAACAGAAAGTGTGAAAACAGTGAGCATGGCCCACCTCAAATAACTGTCTTGTCTGCAAGACAGACATCATGTGAGACTTCCTTTCCACATGTAGACCAGAGGCAAAGGGGGATTACAGGATCCTGCAGCTGGCATGAAAAGATTTTTCATTCTATAGGAAGGCAATGTATCCTGGTGTATAAGGCACTGGTCTGGGAATCAGGAGAGCTGGTTCCTGGCTCTGCCATTGACTTGATGAGTGACCCTAGGCAAGTCACTTCATCTTTCTGTGCCTCGATTTCACATCTCACCCTTTGTCTTGTCTATTTGGGGAAGGAATTGTCTCTTGCTATCTGCTTGTACTGAGTACAATGGTCCTGCAGTCTCAGTTGGAGGTGTTAGGCTCCTGTCTGACCAGTCTTAAGAATAGGTTAGAAAATAATCTGTGAGGGATGGTCTAGGTGTACTTAATCCTGCCTTAGTGTTTGCGTGTGGAAGAAGGGGTTGGACTAGATGAGTTCTTGAGGTCTCTTCCAGCCCTATCTTTCTATAATTCTGTGATGTATAACTAATAATGTTCCTACTCAAGTCACAGAATTTGGCTCTGGCTATAAAAGTGGATCAGAACATACCCAAAGTGTTACCAGTTCTGATCCAGTGTCCTGCCTTTAATTCCTATATTTGCCATCTCCTCAGAGGCAATGGGTAGAGCTATACCCCAACAGCTATCAGCTGCTGCTCCAGCTAGAACTACTGGTGAACCCCTTGACACATGTCTTGAGTGTGAGTGAGGTGTGAGACAGTAACGAGGAACAGAAACAGCTAAAGGAGTGAAAAAGATGCCAAAAAACTAGAGAAAGTCACCCAAAGAAAAGTGAATCAGAATGGCAGACAGACAAAAGAGGGTTACTGGCAGTTTTTAAAAACCAAGAACCAGCCCAGAAGGAATGTACACAGAGAGCATGAAAGTCTCTTCTTCTCCTCTGACAAAGAACATTTTCCATAATCTCAGCTTCATGCATTCCCTCCCTCTCCTGTGGCTGGGGGAAAAAGAGAGGCAGAGGGCAGGACTGTAGGTATGCCAGCTATTGAAGTCTCTTCCAACAGTGCCACAAGCTTTCTCCGCTAGTTAAAAGCCCAAATCAAATTTCATAGGTTCACCCCTCCCATCATGAGTAAAAAGAAAAAATTCTGCATGTGCCCCAGAACCCTGCAAATCAGGCTGTGTGGCAGACAGCAATCCACAGCTGGGTGCTTTGAACTGAGTGAGGCTTCCTTTCCTGTCTGAAGATGTCCTGCTCCATTTGCTAGTGTTCAGAGAGCTGGGTTTAAACAGAGTCCTTTCCTTCTCCATGTTCAGCTGCCTCTCCATCTTTCCCAGGCATTGACTTTTCTTTTCTTCCTCCTCCTCTTCCTCCTCCTCAGGTGCAGCACTCCTTGCCACCTCTTGCGGCCCTTTCCCCTCTAGGATTGCAGGAAGATTTCTCGTGAGAGAACCAAAGTCTTTGGAGTTCAAACCTGTTTGTTTGAATAGTGGATTACAGCTCCTGATGTTCAAACAATTCACCCTCCTGTTTCAAGCAGGGCTCGGAAAGGCTTCCATAGCTCCAGCAGCACAGGTTGAGACAAAAATACCAGCCAAGCTCCCAAGCAAATAGCAGCCAAGGGGAAATAGAGAATATGCCTCTGAACAAGGGGAGTATCTCACACAGGTGTATCTCCAATTTGTTCCAGTGTGAAAGCCCCTCTTCCAACACACTAGACATTACCATCTGCTGAGGATAGGTTATTTTTGTGCGCATCTGAAGTTTGTGTTGGAGAAGAGAAGCAGCGGGCACTTCATCCACTCTGCCATCTGCTTCAGACTTGATCTGGAGAGACTATCTCCCGCAGCCAGACATGAGTTCAGTGGCCTCTTTGCTGAAATGGTAACCAATAAAAATCACATCCATGATGTAGACACTTGTGCACTAGATCAGGACTGAAATGTGTCCAACTCATTTCCTATAAATAAAGATTGCCTGAAACCATAAAGTTCAGATCCTATTTCTAGATTGTTCTGCCTCCACCTCCTTGTCTGTATTTAGGCCTTTGAACAGTCATCAGTTATTAACAACTTTTTGTTATTATTCTGGGCTGGATTTGAATCAGCAACAGTGGTAACATGCTCTTAAACCATTGGCAATTCCTTGAGCCTTCCAGTCACCTTAGATGGGAAATAAGTCTGTCCTTATGGTGAGCGACCACATGACGGAGGGTCACATTTTGAGATCCAACATTCTCATTTTTTGTAATAGAGTTTTGATAATGCCCCCACAGCAAAGTTTGTAACTATCTTCCCATCAGCAGCCTAGTTTAGAAGCCCCTCTAACTTCCTTAGCAAGGCTGCCTTCCAACCTGAATTTTTTCAAGCATGTCCTTTAACTACAGGATAATTTTTTCCTTCAAAGTTTGAGTTTAATTGGACAAGGCATCTAGGAGATTCATAAGTCTGAAAGCTGAGACATTTGTCACTCTGGGACAAGTCTTCTAACATTGTTTTGGAATGTCATATGTCAGACCGCTCAGTCTAGAGATTCTAAATACACTTTTTGAAGTTGTTCTCAGTGTAAGCAAGTGCTTAGGTGTATCTTTTAAAAGTTACATGGTTAATTATAGACTTACAAGTTGTGAATCTTTGAAAACTCCATCAGATGCTGTCAGAACAGGTAATCTTAGATGGTTAACTCTCTAGATGTCTGGCTAAAAATCAAAAGTTATTCCTGCTCCTTTCACAACTGACCCTTTCTATCACCTGTTCTCTCCTCCAGTGCCAGAGGACATATTGGGAATGTTTGCTCCTGGCTACTGGATTTTTCACTACATACATATGTCTTACTAGGAAAGAAATTCCTAACTCCACAATTCTAGGCTGCTTCTAACTCTGTGCAATGCACTGCTCCCCCAGCAGCACCAATGACATGATAAATATCTCAGTCTGGTGGACACCTTCTTCCATCTCTTTGGTGCCTAAGTTACATCACGTGACTCCTTTACATTGCCTTAGTCTCTTTCACACCCACTTATAGATATGCAGCTTGCACTGCTTTATACACCACCTCTGGCATCACCTAGGACTTCAAGGTTTTCCACTGTAATGTGTCATCAGAAAGGTCATTTTCGTAAGGATGACAATAAGGTTCCAGATTTCAACATTCAGGAGACTTCAATGATTTCTGTTACTGAAGAGCCTGTCCAGAAAAAAATTAGGCACCTCTCTCCAAAACAAAAGCTCATGTTTAGACCTAGAGCAGGAGAGGAAATGACGTGGGCTCAGAATAAAAAACCTATGAGCACTCCTGGAAGAGAGTGGAGAACTAAGTGTCCTGAGCAGGAATCGCTGTTTCCTCATGTAGCACTTATATACTATTCTATAGTGTCTCACATTCTAGAAACACAGAGATACACATAGAGAATAAACAGGTAACCATGATTTGTTTATAAGTTTGCTACAATTTCATTAATTCACAAAGTTGAACTTAATTAGAAGAACTCATTAATTTCTCAAATGCAACCTATTTGCACTGACGTGGATGGGGAGCTGCACTAATTATTAATGATTATTTTGAACAGTTTCTGTCTCTTGGAACGTTCATCAAAGGTGCTCACACAGAAGAGCTACCTGACAGGAATATGGAAGTCACAGCTGCCCCTCCCAGGGCACGTTTACAATTACGTCTGATATTACACATCCTGCATCGATCGGGCTTCCTGGCACATCCTTCCCCTGACTCTGCCCTGAGTTTAGAGACATCTGCATAGGGATCGTTTGTCTGGAGATGGTGTCCTAACTCCAACACTTGGCAAAAGTGCAGCAAGGAAAAGGTTTCATTTTTAATTGATCTCCTTCCATGTGGTATTTGAGATTCCCACAAAGCATACAGGCCCCTGT
The DNA here is from genome assembly GCF_007399415.2 of Gopherus evgoodei. Classification (NCBI taxonomy): domain Eukaryota; kingdom Metazoa; phylum Chordata; order Testudines; family Testudinidae; genus Gopherus; species Gopherus evgoodei. The sequence continues at coordinate 84,234,182 of NC_044330.1, read as the reverse complement.
TTGTATTTTTAAGTAAATTTAGTGCTGGAGAATAATGCCATGCAGACAGCTTACACTCACAGCACTGGAACATCCCAAGCCCCACACACGACCCTGCCATGGTGTCTTAAGCCTGCCCTGTAGCAACTCCCTCTAGGGAAGAGCCAATCACTCCTGGGTCTCTCTGCTGACTGATGTAAAGAAGATAAAATTGTTATGTGGACGCCTGATTGGGAGGAAGTGGACTGAAACACAGCATGTAATATAGGCCCCAAGACAGTTAATAGCAGTCTTCTGTCACCACCAGCAAGGACCAGCAACCAAAAAGTGAAAGGTTCCATAGCCCATTCACAGTGCCTTGAGCCAGACGGTCCCCAAACTGCACCATGTGCTTTTCAATATGTTTGGCTGACTGATAGTTCTGAAGAAAACCTACCAGATTAAATGGCTGATGCAATGGGATGACAGCAGCAGAACTATGTATGGGTCTTAGTGTGGACATATGCAATGTGTCTATAAACTTAAACAACAAAACTGTCATTGACCAGGAGAAAAATTGCCTCCTGCGAGCCTGAGTTACATCTGAGGGGCTGTGACTGATGTATAATTTTTAAATTATAGAATATAATAGCTGCTAAATAAAAAACTGGCCAAACACTCTCCAATCCACTTTAGTGATCTATTCCTTCCCCACTCTCCCATAATGTTCAGCTTAGATCTAGGTAGCTCGCTGTGTTGCAGATTAACAGAACTCACAACCCCCTCCCAAACTATTACCTGGATGAATAGGTTTGTAGCACTGAAAGATGTTTTCATTTTAATAACTCAGTGCTAAACGGATTACTGCTTTGAGACCAAATTCAGGCTGTTCCCAGAGTGGAGGAATGTCACACATTTGTGTGTGCTGTTGGAGTCATCAAAGATCAGAGCAAATTTTTCAAATATTAATGCCCCCCCCACCAAAGTTAATTAGGTCTTGAGGGGGTCTTGGTACTGGGTCTAGCCAGATAATGTATCAGATGCTACGGCGGATTTTATGCATTCATAGAATATCCAATCTAATAGTTGAAGCTACTGTGAATGTCTTTTGAATGTTACTGTAGGTCAGGATCAAAGTGAATTAGCAGAGTTGGGTAGGCCCAGAACACAATGGAGGTCAGGACTGAGGTACATTAGCTAAGCTGTAGAGGGGTGGGGGGATCCCAGGTATAGAATAGCAGTAGAGGCTGCAGGCTGGACACATCAGCAGAGTCATCTGTAGGACCAAGGATGGGAATAGCTGGGGGTATTGAAGGTTGGGACTCAGGTACATTGCCAGAGCTAGAAGGTAGGAGCCTGAGTAGCACCTGGCCTGCCCACTCTGTTTCTGTCTGTAGCTGTCAATGTGGGCTTTACATAACTGCAGCTTTAGTGCAAGAATTTCTTAGGAGGTTTCAGTCTTTCCAGTCCACTCCTCTCCTGCTCCACCAGGAATAGCTCTCTCTTTCTCTCTCTCTATGTGCTTATGCTGGTGCCATCACTGTATGTCTCGGTGGCTCCTGCCATTCAAACCAGTCTCTCCAGGGACTCCTGTCACTCTAACCCTTATTTGCTTTTCCTTATTTTTTTTAAAAGCAGCCAAACACAGTCCTTTGCCCCTGCTTCTCAGTCCAGCACTTTTCTTGCCGAATGGGGCTGCCACATATGACAGACTCTTAGCACAGCCCCACGACTAGCTCTGCCCTCACAGGTTTCATGTCACTGAGCATTACGTTTTCCCACTGGAGTTAATGAAACTTGCACTAGAAAGCAACCAGAACAACTGCCCATCCCAAGGATGAGAAGTGAGCTACCAAGCTCTTTACTTGGGACACTCATTCAAATCATTTTCAGGTGGGTAGCCTCATGATAGGCCTGGGCCATGAGATTCTGATTGGGACCCAGACCTTCCCAAAGTTTGGAGAGAGGTCAGATCCTGTCACTGTTTGGGCTCATATTTTACTGTGCCTGGAAGTCATTGTCCTGTCCTAGTCTTTTGGAAACCTGTGTGAAATAGGCTGGGAAGACTTATTAAATAACCTTATGGGAATCATAGAATACCAGGGTTGGAAGGGACCTCAGGAGATCATCTAGTCCAATCTCCTGTTCAAAGCAGTGCTAAATCCCAGACAGATTTTTGCCCCAGACCCCTAAGTGGCCCCCTTAAGGATTGAATTCACAACCCTGGATTTAGTAGGCCAATGCTCAAACCACAGAGCTATCCCTCCCCCACACTGATGGCACTGGTTCACTCCCTTGCTGACAAGACTCCCTGCTTGTTCAGACCTGTGACCTTCCCAGGTCAGGATGGAGTGGGCAAGCTTGCTTTGCTACAGCCCAGGCAGTTCCTGGTGTGAATGGTGACAATTAGAAGACTGTCTCTAAATAGGATGTAACCCTTCACAAGCAGTGCCTACCTCACTCCACTCCAGCTCCCAGACCAGAACAAAACAGAGACCTTCTGTTTCCAGGGCTGTCAGTCTGGCACCTTTCACCGGACTGAAAACAACTGGGGCTCAGTCCCCATAACCTAATCCCAGTAAAGGTCCTCATTCACTCAGGGGAAAATCCACCCCCTGCACAGAGGGCCAGCTGCACTTAAATCTCACTTAAGCCCTCAGATAGAGCATGGTGCATAGGATTCATACTAGTCTCCTGCATGGGGCTGCATTCTACCTTTGGTTTGGAATGTGCTGACTTATATATTGGACCTACTTACAAGACTCTACATCCCCACACCAAGAGGGAGTCTCCTGGTGTGTTTTCTGCTTTAGGATATAAAACAGGCAAAATAAAGATGCTGACTTATTTATTTCAAGTTGACACAAGGGTTTAGGATTTGAAAGGCCTGCCAGCTGGCTGTCTCTACAGGGCTGCCACTCCTCCTGGATTCACAGCCCCACCATTACCCAAGATAACCTGAAACAAAGACAAACAGAAGAAGAGCCAGAGCCAGAGCTAGCTAGCTAGATAAAAGCAGACAGATTAGAAGGTGTTTATGTGTTTGCAAAATTAAAGTCTTGGAGGCAAGACAGGTTTACACTGACAAAGAATTAATGGTTTGATGTAGCACAAGGGGGTGGCAGGAGCAGGCCCATCTATCAATGGGTACTGATGGTATGAAGGAAGGAGATGCGAGCATAATCAGGGGGAGTGCAGGAGCAAGCAGGATGGATGACACACAGTAGTTGATGATCTGTTATTGCCACATTTGCCAGGGGATGCAGAATATGACTGGGCGCTTCTGGGTCTCATTTCCTCGAGCACACAATGGGCAGCATCCAGCAAAGCCTCTTGGGTAGGATGGAACCTTGCCTGTACTCAGAACCTGGCCAGAATCATGGGCAAGGACAGAAGCACACCCTACCTGCTAGCCCACCTTCAGCACATACCCTCCTGCGAGGCCCCTGTTCAGGCAAATGCAGGTACCGTTCTGCCCTGCCATGGACAACAGAACCTGTTTGAGTTAGAGAGAGCCAGAATACAGAATCCATCCCTCTCATACTCTAGGGAAGCCTGCAGCTGGATCCCATTTCCAGTTTTGCTGACACCTCTGAAGGGCACCAGATGTATCCACCTGTCTTCCTAGAAATACCCCCTCCCCCTTTCTCTCCCCCACTCCTCACAAACCTAGGAGATTTAACTTTCAGGTAGGTAATGGCCTGAAATGGAGCAGAAGGGACCTTATGTTAATGTGTCTCCCGAAGAGCAGTTCCATAACAGAGCTGAATCATGACCTTTCCCAGGACTACACCAGTGTCAGCACTAGGAGATGCTGGTCTCAAGGTTGAGCCTGGAATCCTCTCTCCCCTGTCCTTTCATTCAGAAGCATGTTGCTAATTCAGGTGGTATGCAGGGAGGGCAGATGAACACAATGGGGAAGTTAAACAAACAAAGAAAAAGTCCCCAAACATTGCTGAATGACAAGGCTTGGGCCACAGCTCCAGGTTGCTTCTGATTTCAGACCCTGTCTTTAGTTGGTGACCCTAATTCCAGCACTCTTGGGCCCACCTTATCCAGCTACTCAAAGAGCTCACACAGAGCAGCCCCTTGTGCTTTGCTGTCCTTCAAAGGGAAATTAAACCTTACACATTTAATTGAAGCCAATTTCCTCCATGTTGTCAGGTTGGCAGAGGGAATTAGCAGAGGCTGTGGCTCATTCCTCCTGAGATACCCAAACTTTTCAACATGTACAGGCAGCTCTGGAGGAGCAGGAGGGAGTGGAAATGAGGGGGAGTTAGAGGGGATTGGAATTGCCACAAGCTGATGAGATACATAATTCTCCCCAGAACATCCAGGGCTGTATTGTTGTTGTTATTATTAGAGCTGGATTTTCAAATTAAATGTGAAGCATATAAATTCTCTTTCATCAGAGCCCCCATTCCCTGCCTCACCTCCATGCCAGTGATCTCAGAAGGAGAGGGAAATGGGAAGGGGATGCGAGGAAGGCTCCTGCAGGACACACTGTAGAGTAGGGATGCTGCAATTGATTAGTGTCACTCCAGCATGATCACTGGGAGCCAGGCCTTTGAAGGGAATTGCCTTGGAAGCCTGGGGGCCGTGGGTCCTTTGCTGGGGCCTGGCCTGCCCTCCTCCCCACCTCTGGAGTTTATCCTCTGCTCAGGCTGCAGTGAGAAACTGACTGCAGGTGCGTAAGCTGGGAATGGCAGCAAGCCTGGAACCTGTGGGAGCCTCTCATGTGGGCTGGGCCCCGGGGCGAGCAGGAGGGAGAGCGGAAACAGGGGTGTGAGGCAGCGTGAGGAGAAAAGAGGTTGCTTTTGTGGGGCAGAGAGATGGGGCAGTGAGGAGTGGATGGGAGGGCAGGGCAGCCTTCAGGGGAAGATACAAGGATGCTCCCTATCTCCTGTGTGGCTTCTCACTTCATACTCAAATATGACTGGCACGTCTCCTGAAAAGAGAGCTCCCCACTGCCTTCTTCCTAGGACACTATGACTCTGGAGCATGGATCATTCTGTTTACCACAGAGACACCCCTGGTGGCAAGGGGCTGACAGGTTACAGGAGGATACCCCCATCCTCCCACAGCTCAGACCCATCTGCCTCAAGGCCTAGTATCCTGTCAATCTTCCTTTCACCCAGGGCTGGGCATTCTTCAAGGTCATTCCTCAGCTGGCCAAAAGGGGGCATTGCAGAGTGCTGGGGGAGACTTGGCCTGTTGCAGCATAGCTTGAAGATCGCAGACCCTGCTAAGTCAAGTCTTACTGGCATGCCCACTTCTGCCCTTTGTCTTTGTCACATGAGACTCCTGCAGCACCCCTAACATTAAGGTTCCTCCTGTAAGCAGTCTCGCAGGGGTTCTCTGAGGGAACAAGCCCACTCAGCACTTCCCTGTTTGCTATAAAGCAGATTTAGTGATAGATCATATGATGGCCAGGAAAGCTGTCAGACCGGGGTTTATTTGGATGGTAGAAGGATTGCTCCAAGCATCTGGGAGAGCCAGCTGCTATCAACAAAACACAGGCGCAGCCCCCTGGATGGAATGGGCCGATTCTCTTGAATGTCCCTATTGTAGGAGGCCTGGAGTTTTGAAGCCTTCCTGCTGTCCTAAAAGCTTTCTCTTCTGGCTAGAGAGGAATTTCACCTGCTGTCCTCCAACCTTTACACTTCACCCCAGTTCTGCTCCCAGAGTCTAATGCCCTGTACGTTAAAAATAACTAGTGTTTGTGAGGGGCAACATGCAGGCTTTACAAAACCAGTGCTGGGGACTCCTGACTCAGGCCTCAGGGCTTAATTTTTCACTACCTTTTACTAGATCTGCCTTTTTCTGTTCTTGTGGCTGAGCCTAGTCAATTGGCCGGGTCTGCAGTCCTGTATTCAGGGAAGGACCTAGGAGCCACTCTAGGAAAGACTCTTCTCTGGGATTTACCTGGGAAGCTGCAGATGGGAAGATGTGGTTCAGATGTGGTTAGCACTTGCTCCTTGCCTTGGCAGGCCCAGCTGACTCACAGACCAGAACGTCTTGTTTAGGTTAGATTAGGGTTACTCCCCAGCTTGGTTTAGGGCTTTTCTCCTGGCTGTGGTTACCATGATCCCAATTTGGGGACTATGGGTCTGTCTACACTGCAAAGAAAAACCCATGACACCGAGTCTCAGAGCCCAGATCAATTGACTCGGACTAGTGGGGCTTGAGCTGTGGGACTTACAAATAGCAGTGAGGCTGTTCCCACTCAGGCTCCAGGAACCCCTCGCCACATTTCAGAGCCCAGTGTGAAAGCTTACACTGCTCTTTTTAGCCCCACAGCCCAAGCAATGTGAACTTAAGTCAATTGACCTGGGCTCTGTGACCCAGCACTGTGGGTTTTTCTTTGCAGTGTAGACATACCCCATAAGGCACCTTGACCTTGTGCCTATATACACATGCACTACCAAATCATATAGACCAGTGCATTCTCTCACATACATACATGTACATGTGTGTCCTTGTGCACACAGTTACCCATAGGTTGTAGCACACAAAGGCCTAATCACTCACACATGGCCACTCACAAAATCGTACACACCTGCTCACACTGATAGCCACGCTTGGTCATGGGCACACTCACACAGACACATCCTTGGCACACGTTTGCAAACAGAACCCACACCAGCCCAATTGGTTGGTGGGGAGGCTCCTGCCACCACGAACTGCAGCTGCTTCTTTCAGGGAAATAATGGCCATGGGGAAAAATGCACTGGCTGAACCAAGCACCTTTGTCTTTCTGAACAGGGTCTGGCTTGTGTTTACTGTTTGTTTTCAAATTGCTTCTAAAGCTGATTTTTATGGAACAAAAACTCCCCCTGAATTCATCTGTGCATAGATGGCTATGGATCATGGACTGAAACAACTGAGAAAGAAGGAGCTGTGGCAGTGAAAGGCTTTGGGAGTGGCATCCACTCTTTGGCTTTGCTTTGACATTAATTTACCGCTGCACTCTCCCTAGGCCAAAGGCTTAGGCTGGAGATGGAAGATCCGTCTTCTATTGGATCTGAGGAAAAATCACAGCCAGCGTCCCTCTATCTTGCCTGCAGCATCTGGGTTTAAATATATAAGTGGCTCCAAAGTCTCCACTGTGTTGTCATTATCTCTCTGGATCTGCCAGGGCACTTGTGGTCTATAACTCTGAGGTCTGTTAGCAGCACAGCCACAAGAGGAGGACACAATGGAGTCATTCTAAGTGTGGCACATTTCTCAGCTTGATCCAACAGGAAAGCTTGGGCTTCAGAGATGGCCCAAGGCCAACAGCCACCGCAGCTCTCGTGTGGCAGCAGACTTTCCCTTTCAAATTGTGGGGATGCATTAGCCCTTATGTAACTAGAGCTGGATAGTTAGTGTAGTGTAACATACCCACATGAGATAGCTTGGCTCAAGCACCTTGATCCCATTCTCTGCCCACCATGCTATTGTGCCACCCCACACAACTCTGCTGAGGCACCCCAATCTGAACCTGCAACCCCCTCACTCATCTGTGCTGAAGCACCGGACAACTGACCTGCTGCACCCCCTACTATTCTGGGCCTCTCCTAAGCCAAGGATGAAATCACCCCAAATTGTGGTTGTTTTCTGATGCTCATAAATGGGGACCTGGGTGAGTGACACTAACCTCAGAGCCAAGTTTAAACTCAAGTCTCAAAAGCCTTGTTTCCACTAGAATTTTCCCCTGAAATTTCCCATCATTCAGCTCCACTGGTGCTAGCAATGATGGGAGAACTAATGTGGACAAGGCAGTTAAATTGTGGCTTTTGCAAAGGCTGTGTTGTCTAGACCTGCTCCAAGTACGTTTAGATGACATGGAGGTAAGCATCAGAAATTTTTCAGGCAAAAAATGAAGATTTAGCTACATTGAAACATTTTGCAAATTTATGTCAGTTTCACTGAAATGCTTGTGTAAAAAAAGAAAATCCAGACAAAGTCAAAACATTTCATTTTGTCATTTGATAAACAAAATGTTTTGATTTTTTGTTTCCAAACTTTCTACAAATTTATTTTATTTTATTTTAAACATTAAAACACACTCAAAATCTAAACAAAATGTTCCATTAAACCTGAAATATGAGAGGGATGTCGGGCGAAGGGGTTGTTTGTTTAATTTTCAGTTTGCCAAAAACAATTCATTTTCAGTTCCACCCACACAATTTGTGGGAGTTGCCAGAGAACCAAAATATACATTATTTGCCCAGTTCTAATTAGCAGTGGAGTCATAGGAACAGAATTCGGTTTTACTAGGTTATTTCACACAAAGGCATCATACCCAGGAAGAAACCAGCAGCAGTGTGACTGAACACACAAATGCATCTATATTCTGCCCCCTATAGTGATAGCCCATGAGCATTCACACCTGTTCTCTGGAGCAGGGATGTTGCCAAAGCCAATGTGGTTATTCTTTTCAGAGATCACCTGAGTATGCACAGTGAAGGCCAGAAGGAATCTTGATTTAATATCTCCCCTGGAGGACAACACTCTTAGCAGTGAAGCACCACATCTTTTAGTTCTGCTGGATGTAAACACAAGTCCTGGTATGGGATCTGAACCCACAATCATCAGCCTTCTGGCTATAAACCATAATTCAGTGGTGTCAACCACACAGATACTAAATTCCATATTGAAACCCTCAAGGCAACCAATATAACTGGTAGTAATCAGCCCCTGTTTACCATTTTTTGGTGCCATCAAGTGGTAATATTTTGTATGACTAGGCTTGGCAGAATTTGATTTTTTTTTTAAATAATTTTGGTGGATGATATCGAAGTTTATTTTAAGCATTTTTTCAACATATATTGACTTAAATTTTCACAATTGCATGAAATTATGGGGGTTAGGCAACTGTTTAGTGATAATAGAGGCTGAGATTCAAAAAGTTAAACCTTTATGAACTGTTAAAATACAAATTGTCAACATTACACGTCAAGATATACAAAGTAAATATCCTTATATCAACAAACCATGCCTGTTTTTACTATTCATTCGCTAGTCCATTGGAACAAGCCTAATTCAAACATCTAAATCACTAGATTATGACTCTAAGAACTCTCAAGCAGCATTTTTCATACTTTGCTTATCTGCAAATTTTGACTATTATCAATGGAAGTATATTTTCGTCAGGTTGTGTGTGTACAGTGAAATTGAGGGTTACTGACTTTGATAAAACTCTAATCCTTCCAAGCCTACGAATGACTGTTTTTTAAAACATCTACGCTATGAGCCATTTGGAACAATCATCTCACTATATCATGATAGCTGGACACGAAGCAACAACAGCATGAATAACATTGAAAACTGCTTTTGTGTAGGTGCATGTGAAAAAATCTCTTCCTATGGCAGAAAATCCTATTTCCACAGCTTCATGAAAACCAAAAATATCATTTGCATTCACCCTTGATTATCCCATGAAAATAGAGGATTATTTCTGAGAATGAAAAAGTGTCATCCCAACAGAAAAAGGAGACACGCCATTGTGAAAAAAATATCCTGCCCTACAGGAGGCAACATTTCACCTTGGGTCAAATTTGTGACGCGCCATGACAAGCAACGAGAGCATATTGCTGGCTTTACTCTGGCTTAGTGATGTGGTGGCATCTCAAGTCCTTCCTTTCCAAAGACATTATGGAGAAACTGGATGAGGCTGGAGAAGCCTTCCACACCTGTACAGACAAAGCTCTATGAGATGTGCAGCTTGGAAGAGTCAAGGAAGAAGGAGAATGTTCTTTGCTTTCCTTCCCTGGAGAGCCCTGCACCAGAGGGCTGAGCAAGCCACAGGTTCAAGCAGGAGGGAAAACAAGGCTGGGAATGACAGAAATGACCTCAGCCATAAACACTTTGTGATAAAGCTTTTTTCTGGGGTTTTCAACAGCCCTTATTGCCCACTGGAGACTTGAGACATAGAGAGAGCTTTTCATACTCCACATCCTGCTATATCCCCCTCTGCAGCCCTCCCCCCACACCCCCAGCTCCTTCACTGCCCTGTGATCTCTCATCGGACAGATGGTGCTGGCTTTATTTTTTCACTGTGAAGGAAAGTGAAAATCTTTGATGCCAGGAAATGGGAAGAATATTTTGTTTTCCAAAAAAAGAGACCAGAAAAATTAAATTGATTCAGTCCTTGCTTCTCCTCTTGCTCATCCCCCTCTCACTTCCCCCCCCTTCTTCTCCCCTTGTCTCCTCCTGTTCACCGTCTCCTTGAGAAGGTGAATTTCCTGACAAACTGAGTTGTCATCTTTTCAACACCTCATTTTCCCTCCTTTCTCCTGGTGCCCAGGGAGTGCCTCTTCCTGTTTACACACCTCTGGGTTTCAGACAGGAGGTGAAACAAAAACATCTTTCATTCAACAGAGGTGAAGGAGCAGGAGCTGGAACAATCCCAGGCTGTGATATCAGCCATGTCCCCTCTCACTTCTCCCCCAACCCTCAAGCTGGTGTCAGATTATCTACCTCTGCTCTTCCTCAGTACTCCCATCCTTCCAAAGAGATTGTTACTCTTAAAGTAGTGTCATTTCCCTGCCGCCCCACCACAACAGACAGGGAAAAGGGGATATTGTCGGAGGTTGTGGAGCCAAGGGGGGGTGCGAAGGGAAAGCTTGCTGTCTATGTGTTTCCCCTCACACAGGGTTTGCTTTTGGGCAGCTCGCACTGCACTCTCCTGCTGACTAGGGTTTTAGAACAACTCAAGCGGAGACAGCCACTGAGGAATCCACGCCAGGTTTTTACACTGGCTTCACTCAGCATATGCCAAGTCAGGACACTTTGGGAGTGCGCAGCATCACCAGTTCTGTGGAGACCCCCCAGCTTGACTGGATGAAGCCAATAAAACTGACAATCCCTTCTTTTCAATGCTGAGGCCTAGTGCAGTTATTCCAGGCACTCAGTGATACATCCCAGCCCTGCCTATGCCTCCTCCCTCTCCCAGTGCGGTGAGCATTTTGGTTATTGAATGGCAGGAATCCAATGAGCAGGCCTCGCACAGAATGGCATGTGCACATTGGGCCCGCATTAGCCAGTTCCCTCCTTCTGTGCATTCCGTAAGGGTCGTCCCGGAGAAATGTACGGGCCGGCTGATGGTCAGAGATAGCTACTGGCTGGCGTTCACCTCTCTCCTGCCTGGGATCATCAGCTCTTTCCACAGCAGCCTGACAGTGCCAGCTGTTGGGGGTGCGTTTCATCCATGTCATTACACAGCAGTGCAGGTTGTAAAGCTGAGTTTTATCAACAATATGCGTGAACCCAGTTGGAAGAGCAAAGCCTGTTGAAAGCCACCAGCCTGACCTCTGGGATCCTTTTGCGGTGTAATTTAGGGAAGGCTGGGCCTGTCACAGCCATGTGTATGCACAACAGGGAGAGAAAAGCACTTCTGTGCACAATCAGACCCTCAACACTTTTAACTGGAAAAAAAATTCCTTCCCTGTCCTTCTTCTGCCTCGGGGGGTTGCCTCCAGGGCTGAATTCCAGGGAGGTTCACAACTGCTTCCTATGTGAGCAAAAAATGACTATGGTCATCTTTGCCAACCAGAAATATGTGTATGTATGTGTCTCTGTATGTCCTTAAATTGTTCATCCAAGGCCTGTACATTGTGTGTGCCAAAGCCCGTGCACCATGGCAATCTTTGATGGGCAAAGTTCTAGGGAGGTCTCCCTTCAAGCCTTGTCATGAATGCTTGGCTTCTACCAGTTGGTCCCCAAGGGTTCAGTGGTCCTTCTAGCCTGAAGGACTGACCAGGGCACTGAACCCTAGTACCCTGCATTGTAGAAACACTAACCGCCAGGCTAGCCCAGAACCGAGATTGCTTTGGTTATATTGAACAGGAACAGTGCAAGTGCTGGAGTGACAGAGCTGGAGACTGAAATCCTCTAATTATCCACAGCACAGGTTAGCACACTGGTGGCAGCATGGGGTGCTTCCCTTCCTGCTGCTGCATCAGTTGGGCCTCACTCGTGTCATGGAGAGACCGTCTCTGGTGGCGAGAGGCAGGGGTGGCTTTAGGCATTTTGCTGCCCCAAACACGGCAGGCAGGCTGCCTTCAGCAGCGTGCCTGCAGAGGGTCCCCCGAAGCCGTGGGACCAGTGGACCCTCGGCATGCACGCCGCAGAAGGCAGCCTGCCTGCCCCCCTCGTGGTGCCGGCAGAGCGCCCCCAGTGGCTTGCCGCCCCAAGCACACGCTTGGCGTGCTGGAGCTTGGAGCAGTCCCTGGTGAGGGGAGAGCTTAGGCTCCAAGGACCATTCTTTCCTTGGCCTTTCTCTCTTGCAGATGCCTGGAAGGGGGTCAACTAGTGCCAGAAACTAGCAGAGGTGGTGTTTTGTGATGTGAACGCACCTCCCATTGAAAACTGACCTGAAACCTCCTAATCATTTCCCACCAGACCACTGAAAAGCTGTCAGATGGAAATGACTCTTGGTCATTGCTGACATGGGACTAGCAGCCTGGTGGAGAAAGACCTATATGCCATTCTGAATCCCTGCAACTATCCCATCCCACAGATTATAGTTGTTTGTTATTTTTGCTACAGCTGGTATATATTTTTTTATTCATATACCATCATAGTTACATCTCATTCCTATGATGTGACAGAAAACATACAAGGAAGAAAAGTAACATTTGCTGAATTAAGTGGGATTTTTGTGCTACTTGGGGGACTGTGTCCTACTTTCTGGTGTTTTGTTTTCTTGTTGACAATACTCCAAGGGCAAAGACTTCAAGGATATCAATCTCATGTCCTTCCCAAGAAGCCAGAACTCACTGAGATGCGGCCTCCCTGTTGGATTCTGGACTGCAGTTAGCATTAAAAATGTCGATTGCTCTCATTATAATGAAATGTTTTTAAATATCTTTTCAAATTACTTCCTGGTGGCAAGTAGAGTAAAATCATTCAGGGAAAACTCAGAACATGAAATTTTAATTGCCACCTTGTGAAATACGATCCTTCCCAAGTTAGTAGAGTTACATTTTTCTGCCAGAATAACAAGCTCTCTCTTTTTGCAATGTCATTGTGTGCTCCTGGTAAAAGAAAGAAAGAAAGAAAGAAAGAAAGAAAGAAAGAAAGAAAGAAAGAAAGAAAGAAAGAAAGAATCACCAATGGCTCTATTATCTGCACAGAAAGATTAAATGTGGTGGTAGCATTCCATTAAATGTTCTTTCCAGTCAGAGACGGCCTTTGGTGAAATGTTATAAGTGACGAAAATTGGGTTTCCTCAAGCAGTTCAGGAGAAACATTTCACTTATCACATCAGTAGTGAGAGGCACCCTGGCCATGTGGTTCCCACTGCTCTTTACGCTTTTTCTTCTTTGACAAAGCCTTCATGATATTTATATTGATTATTCTTGATGCAGCATTATCACTAGAGCTTGATCAAATAATTCATAATAACCATTTTAATGGATGAATTTTGCTTATTTTTCTGATTGGAAATTGCCAGCAAGCAATTGATTTTCTTGAATTAATTCTAAAATACTCCCCAAATAGTTTCTGAAAATAATTCTGAGCCTGTAAATTGTTCATGAGCAATTTGCAGCAAGTATTTCAAAGTTTGGGCTGTGTTGATTAGTTTGGATTGGACATGTAAATCACAGGGCTCTGTTTCTGGGTCCTGACTGGATGAGCTTAACTTTTAGACTCAGGTTTCTGGTGCAAATACTTCTTTTTTATGAGTTCAGACTGTGCTCTTTGCAAACATTCTTTTATACTAGTATAATGTTTAGCATTCTCCTTGGACTATCCAAGGTTGGAAGTATATGCTAATACCCAGCAGGGATTCAGCAGGCTGAAGGAGTCCAGTCCCTGCTCAACACCATTTCAGGCATTGTTAGCATGTGATTCTGTGTTGGGACAGTTTCAGGTAAATCCCACACCAAGCTCCTTCTCTAGTGAAAATAGAGTCTTGCTACTCCTTTGGTGAGTAGGTACCACAGTGGTCTGAGTAGTAAAGAATCCCTTGCTACAGGCTTTCTGCATTTGGAACTATTTATTTCAGAGAACTGTTACAAACTACTGATCTCAGAAGCTGGACTGAATAGAGGATAAATTATTTCTGCTGGAGGGACAAATACATCGGACCTTTGGTTTGTCTTTGAATAGTTTTATTAACCATCACCAAAACTCAGAATACTTGGAAGAACAGCTTAATGCCAACATGAACATATAAGCAGCCAATTCCTGTATAGAGCAAGTCTGCAGGCTATGACAGTATGGCACTGTGTCTCAGTATATACCTGTATGGCACAGCTTTCCTGCAATTGTTTACTGTAGAAATGCATTGTACCCTCATTCAGAATATACATATTCAATTGTGTGTGCCTTAGGAGCACACAGGAAAAGCCAACTGCTGTTTAGATGGCAGACAGATAGAAGGTATATTATAAATTTGCCATTGAAATATATTTCTTACATGGAGTTCTTTGTGTTATTAGCTCCTAAAGCTAAAGGAAATATACCTGAGAGCCCCAGGTCCATTAATTAACTCTGTTCCCTTATCTATTTATTTGCTAATGAGTAAGTTAAGATCACTACTTTCCAGTAGCAGCAATAATGTACCTATGGAAATGTTTTCCAGTGATGATTGCCCTGTTTTAAACTCACTGAGATTTCTTCCTTTCTCTAAAACCCACTGAGATTTCAAAAGGCTTCAGAGCATGTGAGGGAGGGAGACAGAGCCCTGCAGCCGCAGGGAGGTAAGACTAAACATGGTGCCACCACTTGGCATAATTTCTCTCAAAAACATAATTCTATAAACTCTTCAACTTTTCCTGCTGGCTCCCTGAGCACACACAATGCAGGTCTACAGTCCTTACAAATGTGCCTTCTGTCCATAGCCACTCGTCTATTTTTGTGAATAAAAGCACGCTGCTGCTTTGAAAGGTTGAGAACAGATCTGAGGAGGAACCCCTTAGAGGTCTCCAACAGTGAATAGAGCGCTGCCAGTCCACAGGCAAAAATCCATTAGCTCCACGGTACCAGCAAAGAGTCCCCTAGGTCTAGAGAACAAGTCTGTTCTATCTGTCTGTATAGATTATTTATACCATGCTCATCAGCACCAAGGTGGCACTGGGAGCTGAGCGACCGTTTAAGCTTGAAAAGTTATTATGCCTCCCAAATCCTGGGGGGAAGGGCCCACCGCCCCCCATTTCTGAGATGTTCACATTTCTCCCAGACAAGCGCAACTTCCTTGCCCCTGCCATTCAGCTCATGAAGCCGTTCAGCTCCCCTGACTTCTAAATAACACCGTAGCTACAGCTTGACTTCAGCTTATCTGCTGGTCAGCACAACCCTTTTCTCAGCAACAAGGGAGGGATTAGAGCTCACAAGTGCCTTTGTGTTGCCAACTCCACAATCTACTGTGCAAATCATCCCAGTCTTTGGCTTCTGTTCGGCCTCATCTGACTGAAGTTAATACACCAGTATTAATGTACATCACTAAGTGCTTTTCTGATTGCACGCACGCAGATTGGACATGTATAGATCAATATACAGAACAAAAGCATCTCATAGCATCCTGTCCCAGCACTCAATGGGACTAATGTAAAACCTGAGATGTATTTTCCAGGGGTCTATCTCGCTTCTTTTGTTCCAAAGTCCTGGTCCAGAATATGGAGAGAGTTCACATGAGGGCAATGGAGGTAGAAGTGGGCATGCAAAAAATGTCTTTCAAATTTTAAAGTCAAAGGTGTTCCTGAGAATATACAAGGATCAATGGATCCCAAAGTGCTGAAGAGCTACAGCAGATATTGGGAGAGAGAACAGCTGTTCATCCACCTCCAGCCTTGAACAATAATAGTCTCGGACATGGACTGGAGCCATGTGACACTTACTTGCAAATTACTCTATACATATGTGTAACATGCCTCTGCAAAAAAGGCAGGGCCTGATTCTTGGTAGGTAGCGATTCATCTGATGTAGGGAAATCCCTGGGTGGTATAAAACTGGCATAGAGAGGTCTATGCCACCTATTCCTTGCTGAGCATATAAGGCATTCCTGGGTGGGATAGAGAGCATGGCTGGGGGTGGGAGAAGGCATGGCCAGAGTGCAATGCAGTCCAGCAATCCCTGGCCAATAGATCGATCCCTTTGGGCCCATTCCAACCAGCACAACTCAGCACAGTCCTTAGGCTGCTTTTAGGAACACCAGGGGTCCTGTGCTAAGCCCACTCCAGGTCTTGAACAGCATACAACTTGGCCTGATCCATGGGTCTTGCCCAGCATCTGATAAAATGCACAGAAATGGGGGTTTGAAGTAAAAACAAACCTAAAAACACAGCAGAGAATGCATATCTGTTCTCATTATCATCACCACCACCACCACCACCAGTCTCATCACACATCTGAGGTACTCAGACATCATGGTGGTGGGCACAGTGAAAGAAAGGAATATTTCAAGAACTAAAGAAAGACTTCTCCCCACTGGAGACATGCTTTTATTTTCCTCCCCAAAGTACATCAACCATTTGCACTTGGAAATAGGAAAATTACGCTCTCATGCCATCTTTCCTTTCAGCAAGCTCCTGGCTTCATACAGTTATTTACCTGCTGATAACAGGTAAATCAAATATTATTAAGATAACTAAAGACTTACAGTCAGCAGCTAGTTGTCAGCATCCCCTCTCTTAACTAAGGGATTCCAATCAACAAAATATGCCTCTTTATCTTCAGATATATGGGTTGCAGGATAAGTATTCTTGAGTATATTCTAACCAACATATCAATTCAGTTATACCTTAGCTTTTGTGTGTGTGTAACTTTATTGATTCTAAACCACTACAGTATGTAGTGTCTGTATAACCTCAGCAAAGAATCCTGTGGCACCTTATAGACTAACAGACGTTTTGGAGCATGAGCTTTCGTGGGTGAATACCCACTTCCTCAGATCTGAGGAAGTGGGTATTCACCCACGAAAGCTCATGCTCCAAAACGTCTGTTAGTCTATAAGGTGCCACAGGATTCTTTGCTGCTTTTACAGATCCAGACTAACACGGCTACCCTCTGATACTTGTATAACCTCAGATGATGCATCCCAGCCAGGAAAGCAGGATCCTTAAGCATCTGATGGATCAATAGCTTTCATAAACCAGACTGAAAAATAGGAAAGAGTAATAATGGCAGCAGAAGTGCCAAGCTACACCCACAGAAGAAAAATAATTTGAGGACGACCAAATGGCGGCATTGATCAGACAGCACTATTTTCCCATTTTTATTTTTCTCTGTAAAATTATTCAGCTCACCCAGGACAATACAAGGCTTTATTTAAATGGAAGTGCAATTATGTGCAAAATATTGTGTTGCTGCTCATTGCGTTTAGAGGGTGCTAGTGTTCCTTCGAGATAACCCTTGATTTGATTGTGATCAGAAGACTGTAAATCTAAGGAAGCATGGAAGGGCCATGGATGTGAGGGAGTTCCTAGTGGGAGGGTTGCAGTGAAGATTCTGTGCATCGCCCGTCTGTCTGAGAATATTTTTGGATGAGGAAAATCATCCTTGCTTGCCGTGAATCCTCCTCCATCACCAACACAATACAACAGTAAATCCAGATCCATTTGTCTCTTGCATCTACATAGCTATTTGTCTTTGACCTTTGCAGCGAATGCTTGATGGACCATTCATACCATAGACAGGGCTGCTATTATGGGACTTGGCATAAGCATAGATTTTGTGATATGCTGTGGAGATCCCAGGGAAAATAGCATCCATGAGACATATCAACTCTTCCAAGAATCCAACCAACATTGTGGTTATGACATTCTGAAAACAAGCTGAATCAAAAGAACCTTCTAGTGAAAAACATCATTATCGATCATAGTTGTTGTAAGGGTCTGGTACTGTTCAGATAGCAGTGTTTGGTAAATAGCCCTGGGTAAGAGGCTTGGCTTGCAGAAATGGACCCAGCATGCCAGTTTTTATGGGATGAACACCACAATGCTAGGTAGGAGACATTTTTTCTCCCACAAGCACATTGTTAACCATGCACAGCATGCACAGCACTTGAAGATGCAAAGATATTTTTAGACCTAATGGCTGGAGAGCCAAGAGGTGACCTGGACTGGCTTGTTAATGTCTAGATTCTAAAGGTGGCATAATTCCACAGAGACTTGCTATCCTGGACTGACAAGTATCTATCGCAAAGGCTGCATAAGTTGTGTTTTGTGCTTAGAAATAAGCATATGCCATTCTTAGTATCAGAGAGGGGGCATCTTCTGTAGGTATTGTGTCTATGACAGATAGCTATATGTGCCAAATAGTTTGAGACCTGAAGTTCTGCGCCAGATATGCCAACAGTGCCTGTAACCTGGAGCTATGATGTAGTCTAGCAAGGCATCTATTAGGCAGCCTGTCAAAAAGTTATAACAGTTTAGTGAGTCCTGCAGCAATCAGTGTCCATTGGATCCTTCATCAGGTTCTACAACATGACTGCCATGGACAATTGGTTAGTTTGAGGCAGCTGGTGAATTTGCTATAGCATGCCAGCTACCTGTTAACGGCACCAAGAATAAATGGGGTATGAGGAGCTGTCCTACACAAGAGTTGTGTTGTTGTCATTTGAAAATTATTTCAAATTCAGGGAGTAAAGTGGGTTTATATGCAAAAAGTTAGCATGGAAGTCATCATAAGGGTAAAAGCAGTTCAGTTGTGAACTTCTAAGTAACTAGCAGGGCAGTTTCATTTATAGATGTCTCATTATTTTTGTTGGTGGTTCTGTCTAGTGAACATGACAATTAATTAACAAGAAATAACCATTGTTTCCCAAACTTCATACAACATCTACACAGAGTTTTGGGGCTAAGGCTCAGTTTGCTTCATCCTATGTTATATAACCCAGTTTAGCTGTCTGTACTCTAGAAAACATGCCTGGCTTTTAGGAAACAGGGCTCCATGTCCTTGTCGCAGCCAGAAGTTGTATTGGCAATATTTTCCTGACTGAGCTAATGTATTGTTTCCCTTGTATCTCTGTGGAGATTCACCGTGACTTCATGCTGTCCAATCTTACAAGAGAAGTTCCTCCATTGAGCTCCATCTAGAGAAAGGAACCTATAAAATCTGATCTCTGACCTCCATTGCGTCAATCCTGTCTGTTCCATTGAGCTGTAAAAAATGAAGGAGACCCTGCCATCTGTTTAGAGTTTGCTTTGAAAAGAAAGAGAAACCAATCTTCCTGGACATGTCCCTGAACCTGTTACTCATCTGCTGATCCTCTGCAACCTTGGCACAAGAAGCAACTCAATAACGATTTTTCAGAAAACCAGAATCCAGAGGAGAGCCCACTTTACAATTATTCTTCAGTTATATCTGTAATTTTAACTGAGGTTAGCTGATCCTGTACGGTAATTGAAGCCAGGAGGTCTATGGCAGCTGCACTGTTATTATCACCATATGCCATTGGAAAAACAATGGGAGATGGCTGTCTTTTAAAGTGGTTTTCAGGCTTCTCAGGTATGGCAGACGAGAGAAATTGACAGACAGAGGAAGAGATAGAGAAGAATGTACAGACAAATGAATAACAAAATGAGATAGCTCTAGTCAGACAGAAGAGCGAGACAGATGGACAGTTAGAAAAAAGCACATGGCTAATGAGAAATGGATCTGATTTTAGGACTGAATTCTCACTCCCAAAATGTTGGGGTCCTATTCACCCACTGTAACCAGCTGGACTGAATGATTGTTTCTCACATTCAGCACTGACAGGACAGAGCTTATTATTTATATAGGCTGTTCATATGCTGGGAGGACCACACCCTATAATGCTGACCAATATTGTCTCATTTTAACATGTACTTCCCTCTTTGTCTATATGTATCTGTTTTCTCTTATGCTTAAATTGTGAGCTCTTTGGAGTTCTTTGTCTCATGTTTGTTCAGGACATAGCACTATGGGCTCCTGGTCCATGAGTGAGGCTCCTGGGCACTACTGCAATACAAGTAATAATATTGATAATAATAATTCTAACTTAGATCTACACACCTCCTGCAACAAAAATGATTTAAATTAAAAACAATTTCCTCACTCCCTTACCGTACTTGGGAGCCCCTGCTGTTGACATAGCTGGGTATGTGGATGTCAGTAGCTCAAATTTTCAATGCTGGCTATCAGCCAGCTTGCAAATACAAGGCCTACAAAATGGCCATTGACTACCCATTGTTGCCACCCTAGTAAACAAGCAGCTGTGCAAGCTCTGTCACTGTATGTAAGCAACATGAGAGACTCTGTACTGAAGATGCAGCTTGGGCTGCATGTCAACTTGTTTGCATATTTAGCTCCTTGCAGAAATGATCAGAGTCTCTGCGTGATAATCAGCTTTTACCCAAAACCTGAAAAAAATCAAATCTGTGTGTCTTCATTCTACACATAGAAATATTTGGAAACGAGAAACTGCTGTTGCAGTTATTTCACCCAGTTTTATAGGGTGAACGTAAAAGCTGATTGTACAGTGGAATACATAGTTGTGTAAACATACAGAAAAGAAAGCAACATATACCTCGAGTCAGACAGGCACATTAGACAGGTGGATACAGTAGATATTCAGGTAGAGGGCTCACATTTGCCCTGATTACTCCCATGCAGCACCACTGAATTCAAAAGAGTTGCACTTGTGTAATTAAGGGCTGAATTGGACAAATAGAAGATTCTTGGGTTTCCTTGTCAAAGCTGCTGAATTTGCAACTGCATTGTGGGGACCCATAATTTATACCATTATTTGGACCTTAAAATATGATTCAAGTAAAATGGACTGTGTGTGTGGAATGTCTTCTCCCTGTGTGTCCTGGAGGTGTATCATTGATTCTGCTGAGATAAATAAGCTTTTGCCTCTTTCAGCACCATAGAGATACAGAGAAGCAAGCTGGATTTCATTCCTCTTCCTAACTCAGTAGCAGGGTTGCTGGCTGAATTTCAACTACAGAATCTCTGATGATGTGAAAAAGTGGAGAGAACTCAGTAGATTTCTTAGATCCCACAGGATTCTGGGACTCTGGCTCTGAGGTTAAAAATGATGGCGCCAACTAGATCTGAAGTAGTGGAGAACAAATTGGTATGGATACCCACAATGCTATTTTTACAGTCACGTTTCAGGCTATGGGCCTGCTTCTTCTCTCACCATTCCCATTTTGTGCCCTGCTGATGACTTACTTCTGATTTATACTGGTGCAAATGAGAAGAATGTCAGGCCTGCCAGCTGTAGTTTAAGCAGTTGGCCAGCTTTGCAAAGGGATCCCTGGGCAGAGCCATACCTCACAATCCTTAGCACTGCATTGGGCTAATCTCCATTCCTCCCACTGTTTCAAATCTTAACTCTCATGGTATATAGTCTACTCAGCAAATTCTCTTTCTGCAGGTAGTTTTTGATCTTGGATGATAGGATCACAGTGCCAGGATAGTTATTTACAGCACCTTCTACTGGTGTTCTGGTGGGATAACTCTCAGTGTAGCAGCAGGGCAGAAATAGTGTATACTCACTAACAGGAAATCAGGCTATAAAATATTTACTTTTTTTAATTATTATTTTTAAGGATGTTTGAGAACAGTGCATGGAATTAAGCAATTATATGTTTCAAATCTGGGGAACATTCCCCTGTAATCAGGTTAAAATAATTTG
Organism: Gopherus evgoodei; assembly: GCF_007399415.2. Taxonomy (NCBI): domain Eukaryota; kingdom Metazoa; phylum Chordata; order Testudines; family Testudinidae; genus Gopherus; species Gopherus evgoodei. Next base: position 84,212,626 of record NC_044330.1, on the reverse strand, counting down.
CTGGCAAGTCCCATTTTGGGCCTAAACTACATGTCAAGATCCCTTTAATGTCACAATAAAACCAAAAACAAAACAAGAGGAAAACACAATACAATGATTACTTTTCCTGGAATTATAAACAGCAGCAATTGCAGAGATTTTGCAGTAATGAAGCCCAGGCCTGGTCTGGTCTGCTGTCATTTTGGGTACTGCTAAGATGCAATGTGTTTTCTATTTGTGCTGTTCTCCATTTCCATTCAAAGGATGGGTGAATCGATCTCAGGATCTGGTGTGCAGGGCCTTCTCCTTCCGCCAGCGTGGGTGAAAGGATGCTGCAGCAAGAGCTTAGACAAACAAACATGGGTGGGATGCGAGAGGGCCTTTCAGGATTTGGATTTCACTCAGCAGTAAACAAACATACTCTCCATTTAGGGATGAGCGAAGCTGGAGCACTAGCGCTCCATGGGTATCCAATATCGCCACCTTCAAAGGTTCAAAAATTGTGAGTCAGAGCCCCCAAAAATCATGATTGCCCCTTAAATCATGAGATTTTCAAATAAACACTATGCTGTGTGTTTTGATCTGGCTTTTGATTTTTGAACTGCCCCTCCCCACTCCCCATGTATGTGTGTGACTATTTGTCTCAGCTTTCCCAGATACATTGAGTAAGGTGACTCTGACCCCTGGTGCAGGGGCTCTCACCCCAGGATTGCCACCCGTCCAGGTGTTCCCAGGATCATCCCTTTTTTGAGGTAAGTGTCCCAGGATTCCTGGAAGTCTTTCCAGGACATTAAAAGTCCTGGGTTTTGTCACCGCCTGCTCCCCAGCCTTTGGCCCACCTTTCCCACTGGGTTTCCCCTTTCTACAAGGGGGTGCCCTTGGTTTGGTTCCCTGCTGAGTTTGTGCCTTGGAAATAGGAGGGAGCATGGCCCATCTTGGAGTAGGGCAAGGGGTTGCTGTGTCTTTTGGGGATCACCCAGACCAGTAGCAGATTCTTGTTACCATTTGACCTGTAACTTCAGTCTGCCTTAATGGTGTGCTGCTACAGCTCAGATCCCTGCACCAGTACAAACATATGGGCTCACCCTGGCTCTCACCAACCTTGTTACTCCTTGCAGGGTGACACCAACAGCCCTTCCATCCTGAGTCTCCCTGAATCCATCCTTCCAAGTTCTTAAGTACCAGACACCCGGACCATTCCTTTCTGGTTTGTCACCCCTGAAGGTGTGTAACCAGCCCCCCAGTTAGTTCACTTTGGCATACACGCTCCACACAGTTTGCACAAGAGAGTTCATTTAATAGCAAAACCACAGATTCAAAGAAGAAATAGTAAGGGAAGCAAACATATACAAGATACACTGAAAATAAACAGTAAGATGCAACATCAGGCTATACATGTCTATATTAGATAAGTTTCCCAGTGTACACCCTAGCAATAAGGGAGATCCAGCATTTTATGGGCAGCTTCCCACCTAGAGGCTGTCCCTCACAGTTTCAGGATGCATTTCTCTAAAAACACTTTCCCATTTTAAAAGGGTTTGCAGTTTTTCCCCTTTAGTCACTATAGGTAAATCCCCAGTTATCTCAATGTCTTTCCATTAACTCTAATGGCCCATCATTGTCTTTTCCAGGATTTTACAGTGGATTGTTACTTGAGGTCAGTTTTGTGTAAACACCTGGCTTGTGAAGTGTCTCTGTGTCTGATCACTCACTGCCCTGATGTGAAGTGGATCAGAAGTTCATGAGCACAATTCTGAGCACACAAATTCATAAATTCAAAGCAGAGCTGTATCTCGTATCTCATACTGAGTTTAGAACACTGCAAGCTTTCATAAAATATATTTTTACACTGTGTAAAATCAGTTGATTTAACTGTATATTCTACGAGTGTACACCTTTTTTTCTCCCCTTGGGGTATCCTGCGGAGGGTCCGGTGCTCCGTGGCTCCGGTGGAGCTGCCGCAGTCATGCCTGCGGGTGGTCCACCGGAGCCACCCGAGCAACCTTCTGTCCGCAGGCATGACTGCGGCAGCTCCACCGGAGCCGCGGAGCACCGGACCCTCCGCAGGCACCACTGCGGCAGCTCCACCGGAGCCGCCTTCTGCCCCCTCCAGCAAAACGGCGCCCACCAATTATTCTGGTGCCCTAGGTGATTGCCTAGGCTGCCTAAATAGTAGCGCTGGCCCTGGGTATCTGGACTCTGATTGTCACAGCACAGGCATTGCCTATCAGAGGCTAGGGCTGAGGAAACCTGGGTATTCTCCTCAGGCCTGGGTTGAGGGGAGGTATGCATGGCCTGTCGATGGCTCGGTGAGGAAAAGCAGTACCAGGCCTTTGTACACTGGGTCTAATGATGACTTGGCACTGTGCCCTCATGCTTCTCAGTGCATCACCACATGAGGGGAGGAGGGAGTGGAGGCTCTGAACTGCTGTGCTATTTCCGCTCTTCACTCTCCTCTTGGGAGATTGGTGTTGGCTCCTGAGGGAAGGGGGAGAAAGCACTGACTGCTTCCTGCACTAGCCCTGATTGTCTGCCTTCACCGCTGCACTTTCTCCTGGGGAAGAGCAGCCAATCATTCTTTCCAGGCGGGACTGAGATTTGCTGGAGGGCTGGACGTACACTCCTGTCACTATAAGTCTGGCTTCAGCTCCGTGACCAGCAAAAAAATCTCACTGAAGTCAGTCAGAGTATTTCTAAGGACTTTATATCAAATCCTTATACCATGTTCATCACTGTTGTATCTATCCTGTCTGCCTGCCCATTCCTCACTGGATAAAAACAGGAAGTTCCACCTCCTGACACTCCTGTGTGATGTCTCTACAGGAAACTCTACCTCTTGCTTTATTAAAAATATGCTACAGTATTCAACAAACATAGCATAGAGGTATAACAGGTGTAATATTTTGGAATCTAAGTGTAGAATATTGTAGTTCTTTGTACAAAACCCAAAGACCATGGTAATACATAGAATGGATCAAATAATGCAAACAGTTATTCACATATATTTTTGCAAATATGCTCAATGAGTTCACTCTGCTGTTATTTTTGGGGTCAGATTATTCGAACAATCCTTCATTTATTCATATAAAAGGTTCAGACAATGTCAACGATTTCATTAATTTTAGCAAAAATGTTGTAGTAGAACAGAGATCAGCAACCTTTGGCACACAACCCACCAGGAAAATCTGCTGGCGGGCTAGGACAGTTTGTTTACCTGCAGCATCCGCAAGTTCGGCCGATCGCAGCTCCCACTGGCTGCGGTTTGCCATTCCAGGCCACTGGGGGCTGCGGGAAGTGGCGTGGGCCAAAGGATGTGTTGGTCACCCTTCCCATACTAGATTTGGCCTGTACTAGAAGGTTCATTATTTGTTACCCTATTTTTTATTTTTCTTCTTAAAGAGCTTCAAGTCGTCCAGTAAAGGAACAGAAACAATACCATGTACCTTAGGTGACCAGTCATGCACCATCCAACTGCATCTCCACACAAAGTGAAAGTCACAGTGGGGTCATGTTCTAAAAGAGCTGTAAACAATATAACCAGTAATTGAAGTGAGCAGTTTGCGAATACCCTCTGGTTGAAATTTGTTTGCCTGAACTATTGGGCAAATTGTTTTGAGCAACAAATAGATTTTCAGGAATCAGGATCAATTCATGAAGGCTGCATGAATAGAGAAAATGGGTAAATGAGGTGAAAAACATATTTGCAGGGAGTAATTTGACAAACTCTAGTGAGGCAAAAGACAATAGGCCTGAATATTTATCTGTGAAATGTGTTTTTTGGCTCTCAGGTAGCTCTCTTGGCCTCCCAGTGCTGCACTGTGGGCCCCCGATCCATGAATATGGAACCCAATTGGGTAACACCTGTCCTTACTCCTTCCTGGTCCCTCTCTGACCAGGCCCCATTCTGTCTCTGCCCTGTGTCCTTTCTGCTTTTCTGCTGAGTTCCAAGTTTGCTTCAGCGTAATGGAAGCTGATCAGTTTTCATTTCCTTTCTCTTCAACCCTTCTTACCTTCTGTATGGGGCAACAGTTGTGCCTTCCCAACCTTCTGGGACGGCTCCCTCCTTGCTTGGCTCTCACAGAGCACTCCTTGTTCTATCACCTGTGGCAGAGTGGGGAGATGGGAAACCCACCCTGAGAAGTGAATGTGGTAGCACAGAGGAAGCGTGGGACATGGCCAGAGATAAAGCTCCAGGACAGATATCCTACAACTGCAGAACACTGGAGAGCAGAGGAGGGTTCTCTTTGATTCCTCCACAGGAAAATGACAGAAGGTTCCAAGTCACGCTGCCATTCCTCAGAAGAGGCAGTGAGAGAGCCAGCACACATTGACCCCAGAATCGGAGAACCCCCTTCAGGCTGGCCTGGTGGGGAGAGGAGGAAGGGAAAGAGGTGAGGGAGTGGGATGTGCCAGTGCAGTGACACTCAGAGGTTTGTGGCCTCCTCACTGGGAATTGGAGCACAGCCACTTGGGAAGGGAGCAGGCCAGGGACCTGTTTGTGTTACTGTCTGCAGCAGAAAGCAACAGAGAGTCTTGTGGCATCTTTAAGACTAACAGATGTATTGGAGCATAAGCTTTCGTGGGCGAATACCCACTGCGTCAGATGTCTGACGCAGTGGGTATTCACCCACAAAAACTTATGCTCCAATACATCTGTTAGTCTTAAAGATGCCACAAGACTCTCTGTTGCTTTTTACAGATCCAGACTAACACGGCTATCCCTCTGATACTTGTCTGCAGCAGCTGATCCAACACTGCCCCGCTTCCACCCCTCGCCACAGCACATTTTTAATAGGATCCCAGCTGGGTCTCGGCTTGTGTTTATTTAACATGCAAGTTTTGGCTGTTTGCTGATTAACCTTGCCAGGCAGCCAAACCATTTCCAAATTTCAAAATAACCAGGGCCACAGCAGCAGCATTGCCTGTGGACAGGGGAGCTCAATCTAACTCACATATTCAAATCCTGAATTCAGAAGCCCTCAATACAGCTTCAGCTGGGATGGGACTCAGCCTTTCTGGGGAGACCTGCACTGCATTATCCTGGATCAGACACTGTTAGGAGCAGGGAATGGATGAGATTACCAAGTGGTAACTCCTTCCATTAATGATACTAGCATTTCTGCTACAGCTGTGGCTGAACATCCTACTGGTCTCATAAGAGAACTGACCTTATTAGGTTAGTTCAGTGCACACTGAGCGACACCCTTCTCTCAGTCTCACTGGTGTAAATACCAAAGAACTGCACTGACTTCAGACTAGATACTCCAGATTTACACCTATGTAAAATGAGAGCAGAACATGGCCAGTTCTCTCCAAAGCAGGATCTTTCAGTGGCTCAGCATATTGCTCTATGGATTTCCACCTTATCGTTTTCTTTGAAATACTCCAATGAAATGTCCCAGGCAAGTGTTTCTCCTGGATTTTTAGTGTCTGGACTCAGATCTTTTGGCAGCTCCCACTGAAATTTTATATTTCCTTCTTTTTCTCTCTCTGAAGTATGAGAAAGAGAAGGAGAATGAAAAGAAAAAAAAAAGGAAAAAGAAAAGGGAGGGCAAAGGAAAGAGCAAGGAGGATGGCACACATTTTCTGCAGAACAAGCACTGGTGATTCTCAATGTTCTATTTAAAAGAGGTACCATTCCTGCCTCTGAGACTTTCAGTACTTCTCACCCAACAGCCATGTCACTTTGTGCTCTCATCTCATAAAATGACACAAGTTCAAGCCTAGTTGGATTTGGTCAGCATTTGGATGGGAGACTTCCAAGGAACAGCGGTGCAGGAAGTGGTGTTGCTGATTCAGTTAGTGGCTGTCTTCCCTCTATTGGACCAATGCCCAGCAGCGTGTTAGAGGTTGCTGAGTGTCTGGAAGTACCATATGTCACATGAGATGTACCGCTGAGATCCTGACCACTTGTGGTCACCTAAGCGTCCATGGCAGGTCATTACATTCTGCCTGCCTAAGTTCCTCCTGCAATTGTATAGGGCATTCTTCTCCACTTCCTGTCCTAGCCCATTTGGTGGTGTCACCCTATCACTGTTAGCAGCTGCAGCATTTTACCACAGAGGGACCATCTGCTCAACGTGCAAAGGCAGACAAAAAAGCCAGTAGAAAGTTAGGAAGAGTTAAGAAAGGGACCAATAATAAGACAGAAAATATCATAATGCTTCTATATAAATCCATGGTATGCCCACATCTTGAATACTGAATACAGATGTGGTCACCTCATCCCAAAAAAGATATATTAGAATTGGAACAGATTCAGAGAAGGGCAACAAAAATGATCAGGGGTATGGAACAGCTTCCATATAAGGAGAGATTAAAAAGACTGGGACTTTTCAGCTAGGAAAAGAGACGACTAAAGAAGGATATGATAGAGGTCTATAAAATCATCACTGGTGTCGAGAAAGTGAATAAGGAAGTGTTATTTACTCCTTCCCATAGCACAAGAATCAGGTATCACCCCATGAAATTAATAGGCAGCAGGTTTTAAAACAAACAAAAGGAAGTACTTCTTCACACAATGCACAGCAATCTGTGGAACTCATTGCCAGGGGATGTTGTGAAGGCCAACAGGGTTCAGAAAAGAACTAGATAATTTCATGGATAATTTCAATGGCTATTAGCCAAGATGGTCAGATTCTTAGTGTCGCTAGCCTGTTTGCCAGAAGCTGTGAGTGGATGATGACAGGGGATGGATCACGCAATGTTTACCTGTTCTGTTCATTCCCTCTGAAGTATCTGGCATTGGCCACTGTTGAAAGACAGGATAATGGACTAGATGGACCTAGTATGACTGTTCTTATGTAGATGGTTGCATTTCACTAGTAGGTGAGTGATTCCTCTGTACTTTAATCCCACCTACCTAACAAGGATGAGGTTTCATTTTCATAAGACTCGTAAATGCACAGTATAGTTAACTACAAGAACTAGGCAAAATCTATGAAAAAAGTCTTTGACTGTGTGGCTTTTTGATGCAGTGGGAAGATAGCGTAGCCCACGTTCCTTGGCAGAATCCAGGCACAGAGACAGTTAAGCAAACCAGATGAGGATCTGGTCCCATCTACCACTAGGACCCGCATGCATAATCTTTGTGTGTATGTGCTCAAAGACAAGGTCAGCTCTTTACCCACTGGCTTAATTTTTCTTTCACTGATGCCACAGGAAGCAAGGTGTGTGGAAGGAAAAGTGTTTCCATTTTCTAAAGTACCTTTATTCTGCTTATCTGCTTCCTCTTCCTAAACTGCCTCAGAGCTTCAATGCCCCAGTGGTCTCCTCAAGCCCTCTTCTTGATTATAAGAGTTACATTGCCTGGTTATGAAGCAAAAGCATGATTTATGTGGCCAATCACAACAACTATCCAACGCAGTTTGAGTTTCTAACGCTGCACACTGAATACTCACAGCTCATTGTTGACAATCAGTCCACAGAGTAAATACCATTCACTAAAAAAAATGAGTCCTGATGTCCCTGAGTAACTAATGAATCGGCGCAGATTGTGATCTATTCACTCACAAGCAAACTGTGAGCAGTGTAGGAGGCAAAATTCCTTCATAAATTTTTTGTCATGGATTATTCACTCAGCTCAATTCGGGAAGATAGCACAAAACTGAAAAAAAATGTCCAGTAAAGAATTAGTTATGCATGGTAAATTCTCCATTGCTTTGTCCAGTCTGGTTCAAAGAACTTAAGCAATTGCGTTTACACCCTCTCTCCTTTGGAGACAATTCCACAGTCCTCACTGTTAGGAAATGTTGCCAAGTGTTGAGTCTAAATTTTGTCCCTTTTATTCCGAGCACAACATCTTTTCGATTCACCCTAAATTATCTTTCTTCCTCCTTAGTGTTTACACCCTTCAGATCTTCCTAGATAGTTATTATATTCCCTATTATTCTTTGCATAGCCAAACTATAGGTATTTAGTTCTTTCAATCTTTTCCTATAAGTCAGTCTCTTCTGCTCCTTAATCATCTGTGGTGTTCTTCTCTGACTTCCCTCCAATTTGTCTAAATCTTTCTTGTTTATGATTCTATGATCTCATTTAGCATTTGATTCCCAGCAAAATAAAAGAGTGCTTGATTGTTTTTGCTGACGACTGAAGGAGACATGAATTGCTGCTCAGAAAACAGTCCTTGAGAAAGCGATATATGAAAGAAAAAATAAAGGAGACTCCATCAGGCAGACAAATACACAGATATATTGCGTAGACTAGTGCTGGCTAGATTGAATCTCAGAAGTGTGGCTGGTACGTGATGACAGTAATAGCTGCCGCTATTAGAGTGTTTAGCTTTTAAACAGAAATGTGAGTTATAACTCAGGCCCCTGAATAAATCACAGGGCCGTGAAAATCTCACAAACACACACCTGCACAACAAAGCAATATGAAATTCCCTGTCCTCAGTGAAATAGCGCAAGAGCGGCTTCTTTTGATTAGTGAAAAATGTGTGTTTGAGTCAGATCCAGCAATTTTGGTCCTGGGCAGAGCATTGGAGACCTTTGGAAAATTTATAATCTTCTTTTGAAGAGTCGTTTGAATTGCTACTTGGTATCTCGGCATAGTGTTTGTGGGCAAGGCGACACACCAGAGCAATCTTAACCCATTAGCAGTCTCCCATCTGGTATGTCCTGCACCTCACTGGGGCTGAGATTCACACCTGGAACAATTGTCACTGGATAAATTCTTCAAACCCTAGTATCCTAAATTAAACTCCTAAATCCATATTTGGGCACCTCAATAAAAGTGTTCTGATTTTCATTGTTGCTGAGCTCCCATAACTCCCACTACAATCAATAGGAGCTGCAGATCCTCAGCACTTCTGGAAATCAGGTTACTTTTATTCAGGTAACTAAATATTAATTTAAGAGCCTAACTTTAGACATCCAGATATGCAAACATTGGCTTATGGGTGGACCATGGGAACCCTCCTGGCAAAGCTGGCCTCCGCTGCCATCATGCTTGCAACTCTCTTTCTCTCACTCTCTGTGTAATCATCAGTGAAGTTGCAAGCAGGTCCTCAGCATCCCCTTAGACGCTGCTCACCTGGGCACTGTAAACAACCTCTGAGACCAAAGTGGGGAGCTTTGTTTTCATCTTGGCTGATCTCATGCCTGGAATCATAATGAGTGGATGGAAATAAAGGGCCTTGGGTGACAAATATGTCCTTCTAGCTAGTGTCTCAACAAGGTCTCTCTCACTTAGCATCCATGGGCCAATGAGCTCAGCCTGGAAATCTCCTTTGACAGAGTTTACTCTGACTGCTTCATTTGGAGGCTTAATTCATCATCGCTCCAGAGAAGCCAGGTCTGGGACACTAAAGCTCTTAGAATTTGCAGCAGTAAATATATTTCCTCGAGTGGTGCTGACAGACTGCAGCCCCCTGCTTAGACTCCTCGTTTCCATGGGTCTGGAAGTGAGCAGCCATAAATCTGCTGCAAGGCATGCGGAATGGCTAAAGTGCAACATCTGCTTGTTGATCAAAACCCAGGTAAACGATGGGCCCTGAGCAAGTGACAGCAACAACGGTGTGGAGAGAGTAGGACCCTCCTACTTTTACAATTTTTTTAGCAGATTTACTCTCTGTGTGTGACCCTGTTTGTGTGTGCGTGTGTAGGTGCATGTGTGTGTTTATAAGAAGGGGCGCATGTGTGTTTGTGTATGCCTGTGTGTCTGGGTGTGAACATTTGTCTCTGTGTGTGGGTGTGTAATAAAATTAAATGAAGAGGGGAGCAGAATTTTAGGAACGAAGAACAGAATCTCTGGAGTCAAGCTATCAGTCAAGAATGCTGGTTCCAGATTGGAACAAACTCCCCACATTTGCGATCTAAAAAAATTCACATATGAAACTGGGGAGATGGGGCTGTTTCCCACTGGGAAGAATGCATCTTCTAGTGGATCCCTGCAAAGAACATACAGCAGCTCAGAAGGATTTCCATTTAAATACTCATTGGCAAGATGCCCTTATAAAGCTGCTGACGCCTCCTCCAAAGCTTTGAAAAACATGCTAATGAATTAGAAACAATAGAGTCTCTCTACCCGATATTCTGAGTCCCTATGTTTCTCTCCCTCGCATTCTTCGTCAGCACGAGAGGTATTTGCATGAAAACAGGAGCTTTGTTCCCCTGGAATCTCATCTGTTTCTCCTGCCTATTCCTCCACCTAAAGTCACAATCCTGTGTGGGACACTACAGTCATCTCCACAGCAACCACTGGGGCCCCACACTGTGGGGTGGAGCTGAGTGAAGAACGAGCTGACAGGACTGAGGACTCAGGCCTGTGAGTGGGTGTCAATTGCTGCTTTACTGGGGACCAAGAAGCTCTTAGGGCAGGGGCAGGGCCGGCACTTGCATTTAGGCGACTTAGGCAGTCGCCTAGGACGCCAGGATTATGGAGGGGGCGGCATTTTGCCGGGGGGGTGGCAGGCGGCTCCGGTTGACCTGCCGCAGTCATGCCTGTGGATGGTTCGCTGCTCTCGCGGCTCCGGTGGACCTCCCGCAGGCACGACTGCAGCAGCTCCACCGGAGCCCCGAGACCTGCGCGCGGGGTGGCGAAATGGCCTGGTGCCTAGGGTGCCAGAAACCCTGGCGCCGGTCCTGGGCAGGGGGAATTGATTATTATTATTATTTATTGTGTGTATTGCAATAGCTCCCAGCAGTCCCAATCAGGCTCAGGCACTCCCTGTGCTGGGGATGTATAAATGTACAGTAAAAGATGGTCTTTGCCTCCCAGAGCTTTATTTTAATTAACTTCAGCCTCTCCCCCAACAACAGGGAGGAGATGGATGCTGAACTGACCCAAACATGATAGTGTGACGGTGGGGCTCAGAGCCACCTCCCACAGCCCTTCAATCCCCTACAAAAGGCTGTGCCAAAGCAAGGCAGGTCCCCAGTGCAAATGCCCATCATCCCACGCTGGCAAAATGGGGCACTATCTGTGGGTTTTGTCTCCATGCAGTTTGGCTAGTTGTTGTGTAACCTGCTGCTCAGGGGAGGAGAGACTGGGGCTTGACTCGTCACAGACAGACAACCTGGCAGAATTTGCCCAGCAGGCATCAAAGCGTAATCACATGAAATAAATTACCCTGGGGAGGCCACAGACAGCGGTGCGCTGCTCCTTGGGTGAACTGGTGGGTGAGACCCTCTGGGTGCCTCACCTTTTCACATGGGAATAGCTAGGGTGAGCGTACCTCCGGGTTTGGCTGGGAGAGTCTCTTCTTTAAGCCCTGTCCCAGTCATCCTGAGTTTTTTGGCAAAAGTGGCCATTTGTCCCATTTACTCTTGCAACTGGATCAGCTGGCCAGAGTAAATGAGACAAATGGCCACTTATGTCAGAAAAGTGGGGTGCAGAGGAACATGCAGAGAAGGGGCAAGCGGAGAGGCAGGGCTTGGGCGGGGGACAGGCAGGGCTCAGGTGATGCCAGCCCCATGCAGGGAGGGGGGCTTGGGCAAGTGGCTTGAGCCAGCCCCACAGAGGAGGGCCAGACCCCAAGGGGCAGGGCACTGGGGCTAGCCCCAAGGGGTGTCCTGTTTTCCCTTTGGGAAATATGGTCACCCTAAACTATACCCGATGGTATAGGGATAGTCCCAATTTTTGGGTCTTTTTCTTATATAGGTTCCTATTACCCTGCTCCCTCCCTCGTCCCAATTTTTCACATTTGCTGTCTGGTCACCCTACCCTAAACCAGGCAAAAAGGGAGGCAGAACATCAACCCTAATTTCAGAGTCCCTCCTCCCTTCGGAGCGTTGGGAGCCCACTCCTATTACCCACAAGACACAGTTAAGGTCACAGGGCAGGGGGCACCCGAGCATCTCTGGATTTGCGGATGACTTGTTTTTTTATCATTATTTAGTCCCAGGACAAAAGGATGAAGGAAGAGGAAGGTGCGAGAGTGTAATGGCCTCCTTGCACTGATTCAAGGCAGCTCTTGTCCCTGTGCCCAGAGGGGCAGCAGCAGCAAGCCTGCTGGAGCTGATATTTCTCTGGTGGCCTTGGCAGTGCTCTGCTGCAGGTGCAGTGCTGGGTGTGTGTCTGAGCATGGGGAGATGTTTGGTACCCGGGTCAGGAGAGTCCTTCAGAGGGGGCCGAAGGCTGAGAAAGCTCAGTCACGACCAACCATGCAGCCTTCCCCTTCCCGCAGAGAGCCCAGACCAGCATTGTGCTCTGCACGGGTGTGCGTCTGAACAAGGGATTAAACATCCATGTTGACTAGACGTGCGCTGGAATGCGTCCAGAATGTCGGCAGCTTTGCTTTCTGCTCTCCCTTTAAACGCCCGGGCTTCCTGCAGGAAAATGAAATCCATTAACAAGTTCCACCCTTGCTCCGAATTCAGGGCTAGAACTGTCAGTGCTTTGGGAACGAGCTAAATGGAGGGATTTCCATAACAATCAACAGCCACAGCATTAATCTGTAGTCATATTAACCTGGGATGACAAGGACACGTCTGTCTGTTCTCTCTAATGTAATCTACCATTATACTCGGACTCCATTGAAGTCTGCTTTGTAGCATGCATTTGGCTATGATCAGCTAATCTCTTTGGCTTTAAACACAGTTTAGGAAAGAAAGAGAGAGAGAAAGAGAAAGACTGTTTAATATGCATGTGTGTGTGGTTAGTATGTGTGTACAGGGAGTTGCTCTTGTATCAGCTGCCTGTGTGTTATGTATGCCCGTGTGTGTTTGGCATCTGTGTTGTGTGGGAGTGCATTGCAGGCTTGTGTATTTAGTGCATGTTTGGTGTTTGTTGTGTGACTATATGGACTTAGGGTAGAGACAGGAATGCATATTTCAGTTTAGAGGTTGGAGACGTGTGTGTGCGCATTGTGTGTTTAGTATCTGTGTTGTGCATCTGTGTGCTTGGCAGTGGGGAGTGGAATGGGCACGTATGTGTATGTATTTGTTTTTGGCTTTCTGATTCGTAGCTGTACGTATGTTTGTTTCATAGGTTGGGGATTTAGTGTGTATGCAAAGTTGTGTGTGTGTGGTGTTATTTCCCCCCTTCCTGGGGAAGCCCTAAGCTAGCATCCCAGTACAGGGAGCAGAGCAATGCCAATCTAATTGGGTTGGGCTGGAAAGGTGTCTGTCCTTGTCACAGGTCGGCATTGGGTCCCATAATGCCCTACCCCACAGCTGTCAGCACGTGTTTGTGGAGTTGTGCAGCTATGGTAATTCACTTCACTTTCTTTCATTCTGCTTTTTACATCTTCCTCCCACTGTGAAGAGGGCTAGCCCCCTTCCCTGGTGTGAGATGCCTAGGGGGAGCTCTTGGATTAAGAGGTGATTATACAGTCACAATGGCACATACCAGGAATGCTGGCACCAAATCAGCTTCTAGGTGCCTATTAAACTCACAGCTTTGACTCCACATACTGCACTGGGTGCCGTGATAGCAGCTCCTACATTCTGTGAGGAGATTATTCCTGTGCAAGGATTATAGCCTAAGCACTGTTGTGTGGCAATCTGCAGGTTCTATGATTTCGCTTGTTAGTTACCTTCATCGCTAAAAACCTGGAAATAAGCTGGACTGTGACAAACTCATTTTGTACTAAATATTCAGTATTTGCCCCTGCCTCACCTTTACCATAATGGCTAACAACAAAGGGCCCAATCCTTCTCAACTCAGTAGCAAAACTCCTCATGGGCTTCAATAGGAATGAGAGATGGCACAGTAAACATTACCAGACAGTTGTGGAGTGGGCCCCTCTGGGTGCAATAGAGGAGTCTTTTTCTGCCTGCCTTGCAGCAGCTGGTCACTACACTCTTGTAGAAGATGCCACTTGACCATGGCAGCTATTTTACGAAGTGAGAATAATGACAGTCCAAACAAGCTCAGATCCCTCTCCCATGTCTCCTTGTTTGGTCGTGGCCTACGCTGGATGAGAAATCAGTGGCTTCACGGGCAGCTCAAGACACCTGTCAGAATTCTGTAACTTCCAAAGCATCCAGACTCCTTCAGGTTTCAGTTTGTCTTTGATTTCATCACAGATTTGTGAAGATGAAACAGATTCTCAGTTCTATCCTAACATTCCTCTTGGTTTGGTCCCTCCCCAAAAAGGAATGGAAAGGGTTGGAATCAGCCATTAGCCCAGAAGGAGCACTCTTCTCTCAAACCAAGACGATTTATCTGCTCTGTACAATATATGTCATGGTCCTCAGTCCCTGAAACACAGCTGAATGTCAGTGTACCTGCTCCAGGTGAAAATGTATTAACTCAAATCTCACAAGTGATCAGCTGTCTGTGAATACACAAATGACTATGGCATAAGCCCCCAAAAGACAATAAATTCTAAATGTCTGACATTGCACATAACATATCCCAAGGCTGCCTGGAAACTCTGTTTTACCATCCCCTGCACTCTCAGCTCAGGTTTCAGGGCTGAAATCTGCAGTTTCTACTATACTGGATATTACATTAATTAGGGTGCTGGACATATATTTTTGACTATCTGGCTGCAAAGATTCAGAAAGGATAAATCAAGTAGATTTGCCCTTCCTATGCTGACCTCAGTCTTGCAGCTGCCCAGCACATTGCAGATCAAACCCTCTCTCCTTCAGTGTATTCTGAACTATGCTGCATTCAGCTATTAAAGTCTGCTATAACTCAGGCTATTTCTCTTTCAAACCACTTCCAATCCAGTCCAGAGTTTCTGTGTCACTGGTTAGACATATAATGTGAAGGGGGTGGAAACTCTGATTCACCAGGCTCTTTGCACTGAAACTTCACACATTGGAACAATCAATTATCCATTAATGTTTTTTTGTCTATGTGGATTTGATTGTTTTAAATTCTTCATGCAGCTACTCACTGAAATAATTGATCACCAAAGTATGAATGTTGATTAATCAGCTAAAGAGCTTAAAAATGCAATAGGTATAATACTTTGCCCTTATATAGCACTTTCGTGGAAGGATCTCAAAGCACTTTATAGACTCTAATGAGTTAAGTGTCTCAAGGCAAGCATTCTGATCTCCATTTTACAGATAGGGAAACTGATTAATGTTCAAACTTGGGTACTTAAACAGCCAAGTTGGAATATTTTGGCTTAGGAGGCTTGCCCAAATTCACTTACTCATAGTCAGTGGCAGCGCTTGGCTTAGAACCTACCTCTTAATTTAAAATTCTGAACCTGCACCATAAAATTGTCTATCCTTGCATTGAACAGAAGAGCTTTCCTTGTGTCCATAGAAGTGCCCTTAAAGCAGTATAGCCAACATGTGGCCCATAGGGTTCCACAATGCAGGCTTCAGCTAGCACTGTCTTTAATACAGGCGGTGGGGCTAGTGCTGATGACTTTTCAAGCTGCTTGGATTAAGATTCATAGATTCTAGGACTGGAAGGGACATCGAGAGGTCATCGAGTCCAGTCCCCTGTCCACATGTCAGGTTCAAATACTGTCTAGATCATCCCTGATAGACATTTATCTAACCTACTCTTAAATATCTCCAGAGGCTGTTGCCTTAAATATCTCCAGGGCTGTTACTTTAGTTGCACCACAACATAGGGGGCAAAGATGATTTTCTATCACTTTTCTGCTGCTCTCCTCCCAACCCAGATTCTGGTGCAATTTAGGGGTGTCTTGGGGCTTCTATAAACAGTTCTTGGCTTCAATGGCTCCTAGTGGGCTACTGCAGCAGTTGGAGAGAGTGGGCTTTGACCACACCCTCTTACCAGCAGCCATGCACCTGGCATGTTCTCTACACCAGGACTGGGGTGGGTGGCTCTATACTACCAAGAATTTCCCTACACTGAGGAATCCCGAGACCAGGGCCGGCTCTTGGGTTTTTGCTGCCCCAAGGAAAAAAAAGAAAAGGCTGGAGTGCCACTCCCGAAGCAAAGGTGTCATCCCAAAGGTGCAGCCCCTTGAGAAGCGCTGCCCCAAGCACACGCTTGGGATGCTGGTATCTAGAGCCAGTTCTGCCCCTGATGCTAGAAACGATGGCTCAAAGGCTTGCCTAATAGTGCGAAGCAGCTTTAATGGGGGCAAAGCCCTGACCCTGATTCTTAAATGCTGGGGCCTGTCAGCTCCACAGGCCAGGCCTCCTCTTAAAGGTTTGAGGCTGTCAGTCAGCTGAAATCTGCTCCCATTTTAATGCAGATTAGTTGTGATCCTCTATGTCCCGATAAGCTGCCCATGCAGCCAGCAATTGGGCAAAGTTTGGGCACCCACTGCTTTAAGACAAAAAAATTATCAGTGTGAGCTGGTAAAGGCCATGTTTAATCACAGGAATTTACACTCAATTCTATTTAAACCATAATGATGGCAGCCTAAGGGCATTTCCTGGGGATTAATGACCAACCGAGGGAAGGAAATGCTTTCATTAGTGCTATTATAAAGTTTCATTTTTTAAAAAATTGTGTGTTTACTCTTGTCCTTGTGGCTCTTAGGAAATAAACCATGTGCACACTCTGCTGCCTGCTCCCTACAGATTGTGTGGCAATGAAAAAGTCTAAGTGACAAACCTGAGAATGTAAGAGAGTTTGAGATGAAATAGGAGGATCAGATTGGATGAACACCAGGTGACTATTTATTTAAGCCTCTCAACATGGAGCACGGGGGCATTTCTGGGTTATGGCAGCCAATCAAAACTCTATTTCCGTTTACAATGTTCTGTGAGGTTTATAATTGGCCGAGGTCATTGTCCAAACTCCCACAGAGAAAACCATTCAACTCCTCAGTGATGAGGCCCCTTGCTTTGGGATAAGCAGCCCCAGTGCTAACTGCCTCAGCATGGCTGCTTATGAAATGCCTGGAATTTGCCCAGGCTCTCTGTCCGTGAATATTGGAGATGGCACAGAGCAGGCTGTACTCTAAAGTATATGGAGAAAACTTTTGATACAGCCCAAGTCTGTAACTCTGGGTCATTCTCATCTGACAGCGCTTCAGCAGTCCCTGTGTGAAACTGGTTAGGTGTCTCAGTCCACTTCAGAATGGATAGGTGCCCATGTCAAGAAAGCCACCAGCACAACTGGGTCCTGTGTTGGTAGACTCAGCAAAGAAGCTGAAGACATGCATGTAGGCTGAACTGCTGTCTAATCCCAGAAGAAGGCCTACCAGGTCACAGCTCAGAGGCACTAGCAGAGGGTAGTATGTGTGGGAAACTTGCCTTGTCGCTACCTGTGCTGTCCCTCTTTTGTGGATAGAGGATATCAGTATCCATAGGGTCCTAATCTCGCCCCATCCCCACCATCATGGAGTTCATTTAAAAACATTTGAAAAGAAGAAATGCATCTGAGCTTTATGACTAGGTGCTAGATGTAAAACCTATCAGCCTGTGCACCGCTGCCCTCTACTGGCATTTGCTGAATGAGAACCGGTTGGATTTGAGTCATAGCTCCTGTACAGTTCACACAGATTCGTCTTTAAGTTTAGCAACAGAGACCTATGCTTTTGCAGCAGGAGAGTGTGAGCTTTCCCCCCATGTGCAGCTATGCGGTGTAGCATAGAGACTACCATGAGTTCCATGATAGCCATTGGTTTAATACAATAGCTTAGGATTGACAACAATGTGAAAGAAAGAGTAAGAAATTCAAAGACTAATGGGCCCTCATGAAGCCAGGAAAGCCTTGAATCTGGCTTTCAAAACCAGAGTGCAGCTAACGTCCTCTAGCACACTCACCCCAAACTTCCCAGCCTGTGCAGCACTCAGACACCAGCCTCACTAGCAAACATCTGCGGACTGGATGAGCCTCTTGAGTAAGGTTCATGCAGATAGATATGTTGAACAAATCACTTTAAACTGACAGCCAAACATAAATGCTGGAACGAATTTTCCTCTTGAGTATTTTGGCAGGGACCTTGGAGTGGGGAGAATTTGACATCTCTTTGGAGCAGTGACTGTGGACCATCCCTGAGGACTCAGTTGTGGTACCCCACGTGAACCATCTCCCCATGCCCCAGATGCTCATTCCAATCACTTCCGTGTATGTTTTATGTTCCTCAAATTTCCTGCTGTGTACATGGAATACACTAAATGAAACAGCTGTGAAGCAAGACAGATTTGTTGGCCCTTCGAGAAAAGTGTCACAATTCTCTCCCCCTTGCCCCCCATCAACTTTCTCTCCCCCATCCCACATTTCTATTGTCAGCTTTTTATTGGTGCAGCATATGAGAAGGAAAAATACATGGTCAGAAAAAAAAATATGGTGCCTGTGCCCTCACAATCCCTCTGATTTCAGGGCTGCCCAGTCCAGGACTGCAGTAACCACAAACACAGCAGGAAATGTCTCCTTTGCTAGTCACTGATCCCAAGGGATTTAGCACCAGGCAACAGACAATGCACGCAATGCACGGACCCTGTCTTTAACAGCATGGTTAATCCACTAGCTACTTTTGCACCATCTGCCTCTCTGTGCAACCACACATATCAGTTATAATACTAAACATTCCATACTAATCTGGCCCTAATTAATTACATCCAGTTATATCTAAGTAACTGTAAGACTCACCATTATTCTGCTGCCAGGCAGCTTGTTTTACTGTGATCCTCAGATCAAAGGGTAGCTCCCTCCCATCACAGCACATTTCTGGGTTAGGGGAAGGTCTTTCTCACCGTAGCTCCAGACAGTAACACACAAAAAATGAAAAAATGACGTATCAAGCAGGGTGTTTGGAAGGTCAGTTTAGATATGCAACCAAAACTCTCCCCGACACACTCTGCTTAGTGAAACTGAGCTAGAATTCTCACCAGCTCAGGCCGTCTGTCTCTTGCAATGTCTGGATCCTTCCAGTTTCCAGTTGGGTTGGCAATGCCAGGATAATTCTATTCTGTTCTATTCTATTATGTTCATATACTTGGTTCCCTTCCCTGGTCTCTGGACATCTCCCAACATCCTCTAGAGCTTCAGCTTGCAGCAAGATCCCAGGAGCACAATAAACCTACAAGAAGGGAAGCAGTCCAAGTTATGGGTGAAATTTTGGTTGGGTCCTTGTTTTATCTCTGGCCCAATTCATTCATCCTTAATTTTAAACTGAAAACATGGCATTGCAGACATGTCCCTGGCATCAGTTAGCGTGATGCTAAGGAGGCCTGTATTTTGCACAGTAGACTTTTCCTCTAACGAAGCCTTAGCTGAAGGCCCAGGGAAACTCTCTTCCCTTCTCCTCAATGGTTTTGAGTAGTAAGCCACCAATTTTCAAGTGTCTCAAGTTCTGTTGGAGGCAACAGGTCCCTCTGGTCAGCACAGTGCTCAGAGGTAGTCTATAAATGACCCTTCCTTCCTCTGAATTGCTGCATATTCTCATACTTACAGGGGGGCCGGCTTCTCTCAGTGTAGCTAGGATTTCAAAGGCAACCCTAGTGACATATTCCAGGGTCAGGCCTCCAAAGACACTCACTTCTGACTGATGTAATGCCAGATCAATGTCAGACTCTCCCCAAAATAAGTTTCTTCTACTTCTAAGTGATTAACAACAAATAACATGCAAGAACTTTTTACTTTTTAGTGGGAAGGGTCGGAGCAGCATAGTGACGACAAAGCTCCAGATGGTGACAGTAAGGGTTACTATTGGTCAGGATTGAGGTGCCTTGGCAGAGTTGCATGAAAAACCCAGGACTAGCAAAGTAAGGGATGAGGCATCATACAAGCCTTAGATTCCCCTATGGCTGACTTCTGACCTCCTGTCTCCATTTGTCTTTAACATCTGTTGGGGGAAACCCTCAAGAAAACAATATATTCCCCACCTGAAGCCCCTGACTGTCCTCTTATTTATATTGTTGCAACTCCCATTGATTTCATTGGCAAGGAGGGTGAATTAGGCTGTAAGTGAATGTGGGCAGCAGTGGGGCTCAGGAACACAAGCTATGTTAGTTACCATCTCTACCCCTCCTCTGCTTAATTCCACTTCACTTTGACAGCTGCAGTCTCTACAGCCATGGCACATGTATTCCCTATAGCCCTGACACCAGTGAAAGTCCTGAGAAATGGAGGCTGTTCAGAGGTTCAAGCCAAGATCCTGAGGCTGGGCAGATATGCTCTCAGGGACATGCTAGGAGGTATTTGACAGGTCTGAAAGGGAGCACAGGATCGCTGCTGGTGAGGGCTGGGGTGCATTGGCAGCATTGCATGGGAGCCCAGAACTGCAGTAGCACAGGCTGCTACAGGTTGGAACTGAGGGGCATTGTCAGAGCTGCGTGGGACCCAATATCAGAATAACAGGGGATACTGCAGCTCAGGTTTGGTATGCTTGGTGGACCAGATTATGTGTCATGCCTTAGCAGGTAATTAGTCACAATGTAAGCAGTGCCGTATATTAGAATGCAGTCTCTCTATACACAGACAGGGGAATGGTATTTTTGGTTATTGACCTGGTGTGCAGGGGCCCTGGTATGGTTGGTTACTTTGGGACTTGTTGGACAAAAATACTGGAACCTGCAGCGATTATGCAATTACAGGACAACTCCCCAGAAAATACATATGGATTTAACATGTCAGAGGAACTAATGCTCTCTGAAGTGCGAGGCTGATGTCTGAACCTCAGGAGTGGCAGGGGATGGGTGCTTAGTCAAGGTCTTCTCAGCATCTGACTACAACAACCAAGTGCCCCCATCCTCCCTAATCTTTACAACTCCCCATCCCCTTTAAGCAACACAAAGCTTTAAGAAGCTAAGAAAGGGCTCCAAAGCACCGCAACGAATAATAATGAAGAAGCTGCTGTGAGCTGCCAGCAACGGGTTTGTCTGACCACAACATTTGATAAGTGGGTTTAAGGTATTTTCCAAATTAAAGACTAGCAGACTGTGGCTCTATTTGTGCCGGATGGTGATAAGCAGCCAACCTCCACCTCTCTGCAGCCTGCCCTCCTGTCTTGTTTGCTCCCATGTGTCTCCTCATTATGCTATTTTAATTGAGACAGAATGTGCCCTGCACACCCTAAGGAGGAGGGAACCATTGAGCCAAGACAGGCAGGTTGCTGAGGCCAGGACCAAGACAACGGAAACATAACGCTGACAGACACCAAGGAATTAGTATTCCCTCTGCTGGCCCCACTCCCCCCACCACTGCCCTCAGCTCAGGGGCAGCAAACAATGAAGACAATCACCAACTTGAGACAGGGTTATTACCACAGTGGGCAAAGTCATTTGCTACTGAGTAGTTTCTGTGTGATTTGTCCCACACGGAGGAGCACCCAGTGCTTGAGTCAGTTTGTCCTGGAGGTAGTGAGGAGAGAGATAGAGGGGGACTTGCCCTTATCCACCCACCGGGGACAATGGAGGAGACAATAAGAATAAAAAAGAAGGAACGGGGAGCTCTCACATGCTGGAGATTGAGATGTGATAATGTTTCTTTTAAGTCCTTTTATGACAGCTAGCTCAGACTCCTTCACTTCTAGGTCACTGGTTTGAATCCAGCACAAACTGGAGACCACAGGGAGTTTGGTGGCCTGTGTGAAATCTACCTACTCACTGTTGGGTTTAATATAGCACTCATTACTATAATGAGGAGCTGGAGACTCCCTATCCTGCATAACAGTGGATTGGTGCTCACTAATTTCTATCCCTTGGTGGCCAGGGAAACCACACTGCTGCCTTGGCTCTTCAGTGCGATGCTGCAGCCCACTGATGGGTGGCAGTGTGCATGGGAAGGTTGCACAGTTGTTCCCAAGTGTATCTGCCCTCTGGATGAACAGACCCCTTCAGGAGTTGTTGGTCTGGCACCTTATACTCTTCACACCAGTGATAACTGCAGTTATGAAGTATTTGCTATTAAAAAAAATCAACATTAGTCACTAGGTTTTACATGGTGACCACAGATGTTTGTTATGGTAAGTGGATGGACAAAGCAGCAGTCTCTGAAGTGCTGCTGTGTGGCAAATGTTATTAGCTGATTTATAGAGCACCATGAGCAAGGTGCTCCGGAGACAGAAAATGTCCATTGTGACATAGAAACCTGTTTATCCATGAAATTCACCATTTTGCATAGGCTTGAGGAATCTGATTATTTCCCACAGGAAGTTCCTTCTTAGCTACCCTACTTTGCCACATGGCAGAATGTGACACTTGTGCTTTGGGTTTCCTAGTGTCTGAATACACAAAAAACCTGCCCGGGTCTGAGTGGGAAAACTGGAACACATTTGCTGACTGGGAGCCTTTTATGTGTCTGTTTCGGCTCCATTTTTTAATGAGGAAAGGAACACTTCTCTCACCCCCCTTTCTTTCTCCACCACCCCCCATTTCTAAGCCAGGTGGAGACATGATTTATGATATTGTTTAGTCATTATTCTCAGTTACCCAATTATGTTTTTTAAAGTTAAAAATATAAGAACTTTGTTGTGGCAGCATCTGGGAATTCTGAAGCATCTGGAAAATGGTAAGCAGGAGGGGGAAACAGAGGAAACTAAGAACAACAAAAGCAGCAGCTCCTTGTGTGCTACTTCTCAGCATTCCCAGCCACTGGATTTTAGTCAGAAAAGCAGTAATGATCTTCTTCCCTTGGCCCTGCTCATTTTTTATGCTGGAGCCAGAAGCCGAGACTGTAGTGGGCTGATGTCTGAAGGTAGATGGTGCATTTGGGAGGATTGTGGGGCAAATTGGTAAGAAGTGCTTGTTTAATAAAAGAGTCCTTGCTATTGCACTAAGATAGAATAATTGCCAGAGAGGTTTTAGCACAAGCTAGATAACACTCTGACACTCTCTGTGCAACATTTTCAAATACTAACACTTGTGTTAGTGGCTCTGCCACCTTGGGATTAGGGTCATAGTTTCCACAACCAAGTTTGGACAGGACGGTTTGCTAGAAGGGTTCTAGTAATCTCTTCCCTGATTAGTATGAACAGATATTTATTTCTTTAGTTTCATGCTAGCCACATTGTGCTATAAATAACCAGTTAGCATATCTTGATAACATGGATCTATCATGGTTCTCGCCATGATGTAGTAGAATCCTTCTAGTTAAATCTTTCCCTAGGGGCTGAGAAGTCAACAGGGGTCTTTCTATTGACTTTGCTTTGGATCAGGCCCTAGGGCCTTCAACCTATTCCAAGGACTCCTGAATCCAAAAGTTAAACCTCAGTGCTGGGACTGGGGTGTGATCTGCCTTCAAAGGGTGTATTTTCCAAATTTCAACATCTACAAATTTTGATTCTACCTCTAAAGAAGCCAGCTGAGGTGGTAAGTTTCCATGTGTGTCCTATTCTAATTGCAGTTGACATGTTCCCATTGGATGCAGTGCTTCATTCACTATTACACAGAAAATACCTTGAGTTCCAGCTAGGAGTGTGGAGATTGAAAAGAAGGGGAAAGGTTTTGTTTTCTCTCCTGGGAAAATGTGGCTTGATATGTGGGAAGAGCTGTTTGTATTGAAGCTGTGCTGGGGATGGAAATAATTGTCCCAAATGCATCCCTGGAAATTAGTGGCGTAACCCCAGGCTGAATTTGGCATATGCTGACTAACAACCATAAAGATATGAAGTCAGCTGATGTTGCTGTTCTACACAGTATTTAATATTTAAAGATTACCATTACAACTTAGAGATAAACCAGAACCAAACCCCTGGATCTTAACTCCTCTGAACTTTGATTGTTTGAAATCTAGATCAGCAACTGACATTTGTGGTTCTCGCTCAGCCACCTGTCTTCAAAATAAAGACCCTCTATTTGTATAACCCTATTAGAACATGCTTTCCTACAGACCATTCAGGGAAGAGAGTGGCTGGAACATCGGACTTGCACTGGGTAAGAGGCGTTTCAGCACAGACAGTTTCCAGGACCATGCACATTGAAGCACTCCTACTATGCTGCTCAGCTCTCAAGCAGTTAATTCTGACATGCATGTTGCAAAGTCTAATGGATAAGGAAATACACATACAGCTTTAAAAAGGAACTGAGTTAATCAAAGACATGCTGGCAATATTAAATCAATGTGGAGGCAAAAAATATTGGAACCAATTGGTAATTCTGGTGCATTTGCCTTTAATCTTCTCATTTTATACATTTTTAGCTCCCATTTTTCTGAAGTTCTTTGCCCATGTCATGTTTTTGCAGCTGTTTGTTTGTTGATGCAGCACTGATTTGCTTCTAGACATCCAGGAAAGTTCAGAGACTCTAAGCCGGAACCCCAAGCTCTCCTCCTCCTCACCACCCCATTCATCTTCCTGATAGACCCCCGCCCCCTTCACATTTTATTTTCGCTTGCTCTCCCTCTCAGCTTGATAACAACCACTCCTAGAACTGTACCAAGTTCCCTGCCTGTCCTGATTATAGAGTTTCCACTGCCTCCTCTGACAATGCTACATTAGTTAGTGTCCAAACTCCTGGTGCTTTTTCATCTTAATAAATAGATGAAATGTGAGGCTGTAAGGGCTGGGTATCTGGTTCCCTGCTGATGTCAGGCTCTAACTAAATAGAGTCTTAGAATAACATCTTGGATGAGGTGAAAATGTTTCTTTCAGATTCAATGTCCACCCCATTCCCCATCTCTCCGCATGCTCTCCTCCCCCTCCGAAACAGCCTTGTGAGGAAATATCACCCCTGTTATCTGAAACACATGCTCCTGTGGAGCCAAATGAAGCACCCAATTAAGAGAAAATAATAGTTGTTTCCTATCTTAATCACATCATTCCCTCTCCCCCTAGAAGTGGGTAATTGGTCAGCTACATCAATACACACAGAGACCAGTGTCTTGGCTTGGAGCTTCTTTTCAATAGTAAATGGACTAAAACTAAATAAAAGGTCCCTAAATCATCCATATTAAAGCTTGGAGGAGCACGCAGCATGTGGTATCAGTGGCTTATAGCAAATAATTGTAATATTGCTGTCTTTTTGTAGCCCGGCTGCCGAATGTAAGATGGGATCTGTGTTTCGAGTTAGCTATGGCAATGAATGGGTTGTGGGGAGCTACAGAAATCTCCTCAAACATTGTGTGTTGGAAACTTGACAGTGATACCTGTTTAAGGCCTGAGTTGCACATAATGTTTTCTCCTGTAAGATTGGCTGGAAGAGGGAAGGTGTGGGTATTTTGAGTAACAATTCACTTGCTCCTTTTTTCCCAGCTGCCAGCATGGATATATAACAGCAGAGAGGACAAAGGGTGTTGGAAGAAAGGAGACAATATATTATTGTATACAGCAGCAATGACCTCAGTCAGGAGCACACATTGTTGTGAGTGGCTGGGAAGTGCCACGTTAAGGAGAGCAGAGGTGGTAGGTAGCACAGAGGTGACCTGATGGAGAAGGAGAGAGCCTAGAACACAAGGGAGTGAGGAGGGACCTAGGTTACAATATGCAGCTGGTCAAAGAATTTCCAAAACGTTTCAGGGGAATGTGTTACTTTTTATGACATTTTCAATGGAAAAGGGTCAGTTTTGATTGCCTCCTTTCATTTTGACAGTGTCAAATGTTTAGCTTCAACTTTATCATTTCATTTTTACTTAAATATTAAACGAATATTTTATATTATATAATTTTTGAATATTATTGAAACAAAATGTTTAGAGTTTTAGAATCTATTGTTTTCAGAATTTCTGTCAAAAATTCAGACTTTTTGACTTTTCATTCTGATATGGAGCTAAAATGCATTATGAACTATTGGAATGTTATCAGGCAGCTCTATCACAACATAACCAGGTGAAGTGATTGTAAAGGTGCTAATCTGTGTCCAGCTTTGTTGATACGTGATGTTTCTAGTTATGTTAGCTAACTCGAAACACCAAACTTGATTTGAAAAAGTGCCTTTTCCAGTCAAGACAGGGCCAAGGAGTTTCATACTGGGGAGAGGAATAGAATCAATGACTCAGAAAGGAAAAGTGGTTTGGATAAAAAAAATAGCTGCCTAGAATTATCTCCAAAAATTGAAATCACAGACATTACCACAGGTTTCAAGAAGTTCACTACACCATCTTTTTTTAAAATCCTATTGTCCTGGCAGCCTCTGTGCTTCCCTGTTCTGAGCAGGGCAGGAGGTTGGTGGTGGTGGTGGTGGGGATAAAAACTGTGAGAAAGGCTGTTCTCATGCTATTTTCATCCAAGCTGAAACTTAGGAGGTAAAAGAAATCTTGCAAGAAAGGCTCTTCTCAAGAGACTTCCAAGCCAAAAACCCTTGGGTAAGTATTCAAAATTAGAAGTGCTTATAATCACACATGAACTTTCAAAATGGTGCAGCTTCACCCTTTGTTCATCAGAACTATCATCACACAACCCCATTTGTCTCCTCTACTCTGGATGGTCTTGTGGTTAAAGCATGAGACTGGAGGTAGGGTTTCAAAAGTATGTAAGGAGCACAGTTTCCATTGACTCTAAACTTCAGTCTTCTACTTTTGTCTCTGCTGCTCACTCATTGGACTACCGTGGGCAAGACACTTACCCGCACTGTGCCTCAGTTTCTCTTTCTGCAAAATGACAATAATAATCCTGACCTACTTCAGAATGGTTGTCATGAGGGTAAAATAATTGATATTGGTGAATTTGCAATCTTGACCATAAGGGACTAGAGAAGGGTAAACTACTATTACCTGCAGTGTGTTGAGGGGCCTCTACATCCTAACCTTTCAATAGATGATACAGCTCACTAAGTATAAACATCTGCACATGTTGAGCCAACAACCAATATTAATATAGGACCTGTGTGTAGTTCAGAGGACCAGCCAGAAAGCACCATACCACACACTAGGAAGAAGACTGAATGTGAGAGACAATGAACTCTGCAAAATTCACCCAATACATATCACCAACAGAAGAACAAATGATCAGAGTTGCTTCCTGGGCAGGTTGCCCCTGAACACTGATTCAATCAAATCCAGAGGTACAGAGGGTAATTGATACATTTCTCATTAGGCACAGGGACAGGAAAGAGTTGGGAGTGGGAGGACAACAGCTAATGTCAAATCTCACCCTCTTGTTAAACATATTTTAAATCTAGGAGATTTTATTTTCCCTCTATTCCCCTCCCAGGTACAATCCATATCCATTTATGTGTATTCATATAGATTTCATGAATGGTAAGAGTGGCAAACACTCTGACATATAACTGAAATTCATCCTAAGTATGCAATCCATGACTCCCATAAGGAATTTCTTACTCTTTCCACAATTACCTTATTACTCTAGTCAGAGCAGAAAAATCGTACTTTAAGGAATGTTAGCTCATCTTCTTTCTAAGAGTAAGTCCTAGGGGGATTCTTAGACTCAGGCATTTTCACTCAATTTGATAATTCTCTACTAAAAAGGGTTTCTTTCGGGTGTCATTTATACAGACAAAAATGTTCATTATATTGGTTGTTGAGATAAGAGATAAAATATTGCTTAGGAAATATATAGATTGCCATGATGGATCAGATCATTAAGAGTTTGCATCTCTGGATATTGTGATACCATTGTGGCAAAATGCTTTTGTTCATCCACTCAAAATGTATGTGACAATACATAAAATAAACTTAAAATATTACCATATGGTCAATTTTTCAAATATTTAAAACATATGGCATGGGGCACTATATATTGGGTATAATATTTATGCCATTGGCAGTGCTCCATTTCAGTAACTCGGGAACATGAAGCCTTCTGACAATCCTCTGGGATTTGGAGTATCTAAGAAGATCAAGGACAGACTTCAGGAGGACGGGGTTGTAATAATTACCTAAGATCATCTGATGGACATGAAGTCCAAGGAGGGAGAGGGCTTGCCTCAGGGGTTTAGCTAAGAATAATGGGATTAAATTCAGTAAAGGTACATTAAGGCTGAATGCCAGAAAAAAACCAAAACTTTATTGATGATTGCTGTCAAACTGTGGATTGGCTTCCCAAGGGAAATGTTCATCAACTCATCATGTGAGATAATTAAAACTCTACCGGGAAAGGAGAACAATCCAGCATCAGCCTCAGAGTTGGACTAGAGAAGGTTTCAGAGGTCTTTCTCCGTCTCTGATCTGTATGATTCACCAGGATACAGAAGAGATTAGGGACTCTCTTGAACAGATGTTTTATATTCCCAGGTCTTGTCAGCTCAGCTCAGGTCACTGATATTCAGAACCCAGAGGTAGGTAGGAAACAGATCCCTAAAATTTCTGAGATAATTAAGCTTCAGTACAGACTGCCTGCCAGGCCTCTGCTATGTAGTTCAGTCCATATCTAAAGAGGAAACAACTTTTCATAGGCTTTCTCCACAAGGGATCTACTCATACTACCTTCCCTTGTATTCATAACAAAAAAAGGGAAAGATGCAGGTGAGAGAAGGAAAAGAAATAGGGGAAAGAAGGAAGGAACAAAACAGGAAGGAAATGAGAGCTAAGCACTAATTAGGAGTTTTGGGGAAAACTAAAATAAGACGTCTGGGCTGGTCAAACCCAAATTTGACCGACTTTTCCTTTCCTATACCCACATCATTCTTCATACATGAAATGTTTCCCCTCTTCATGAACAACCCTTTCCAGTAACAAACCAATATGTACAGGTTTAATGTTCACGGATAACCCTACAATAACAAATCTGCAACTACAACCTAAATGCTTCTAAGCATTGCAGCAAGCCTAAAATAGCAAACCAGCGCCAGCAGACAGGTGCACATGAACAACCCTGGTTACAGTGGGGCGGCAGGTTTGTATAATTTTTGGTGGTACCCAGAATGGGTCCAAGTCTGCCCACACCCCTCACCCCCACCTTGTAAGCCAATACATATTTTTTAAAATAATGTAAAAAATGGACTGGAAACAGTAAGCATTTAACAGTTTCCCTATATTGCGCAATATCACTATCATAAGTAAAATGTATTTAACTAAGAATTTTAATACTCTTTTGAATATGGAAACAACCAAGCACTCTTGGATCAATAACTCTCAAAAGCAAATACTTTCTAAAATTAAAACAAAATGGAGCCCCTTCTTTTGCGACGTTCTTCAGTAGGCAGCAAACACTTTTTGTCATCGATCAGTGGGGGAGGGGGCTGCCCCTTGCCCAGTGTGGGGCAGGAGTGGTGACTGCGGGTGGTGGGGGCAGGGTGTCACGACACTCACCGAAACCCCAACTGCTCAGGTTCAGGAAGCCTCCTTGCCTCCATTTGGTGGGTGCCGGGGTGGGGGGCTGGGGGGCTAGTGGGGAGCTGTCATAATATGTGCATCTCCCCCCCGCTCCTGCCCCTCACCATAGCCTCACTGGGGGTGGGGGATGGCACTGCCCCTTGCCAAGCGAGGGGAGGAGTGGTGACTGCAGGGAAAGGGGGGGAGGGACAGGGTGTCACAGTCCGACACTCACCCAAGCCCTAGCTGCTCAGTCCAGACTCCAGGAAGCCCCCTTGGAGTTGGAGTCATCCCCCAGTGGGTGTCGGGGGAG
Organism: Gopherus evgoodei; assembly: GCF_007399415.2. NCBI lineage: Eukaryota > Metazoa > Chordata > Testudines > Testudinidae > Gopherus > Gopherus evgoodei. The sequence goes on along the minus strand of NC_044330.1, from coordinate 84,183,402 downwards.
GGGAGATGCCATCACATGTGCCCCTCCTCCCTTTGCAGGCGCAGCAGCCACCTCAGCCTTTGTTGTAGCCAGCAGTGGCAGTGGCTGGTGAGGGAGCGCAGTGCAGAGCCCAGGGCACAGATAGGGATACTCCGGGGGAATTAAGTGGGGGCTGCAGGTGGGGCCGGAGGAGACACCTGGCCATGAACATTGGTGGATCCAGGCCCCTGGGCGCTGAATATTGCTGGAGCACAGGCACCATGGGCCCATATAACTCACCACCACTGGAGTAAACTAGTACATACAGCTCTGGGTTTGTGAGTAACCCTACCAAAACAAACCAGGGAGGAAACAGATTTGAGAAGAGAGTGGATTTCAATTTCCATATGTCAGTCTGGGGGATTATAAAAAGGCAGGGAAGAAAAGATTTTCAAAAATATAAAATTGACCCATGCAGTGTTTCTTTCACAGCAGAAAGAGTGACCCTGAATTAGAGGAGATTTATTTCTAATATCATCTCTGTAATCCAGTTCAAGCAGCGGGGGCCCAGAGTGGAATTTCCCCTTTCACACCACTAGAATTGTTTGTTCTTGGCTTCTGAATACCAGAGCTAATGGATCTGTCTCATCTGTGCAGAATTCAGGTACAATGCTTCTGGCAAAAGGCTTCCATCCCTCTGCAAAGAAAGAAGGCACAAGAAATAAATGTGATTTATTTTTCTTAGGAACGCAAAGTGCAAATAATAATTGTAGTGCATTGTGCAAATAGCAGAACAAACAAAATCCTCAACTTGATAGGAGAATGAGTTGTTGTAACTAGAAAAAAAATGATCAAAAACATGTCACACAGGAAAAGGGTTTCCATTCACAAAGAAATCATTATGGTTAATTTAATTCATTGTAGCATTTAATATAGAAAAGCTTTTCTACAGAGACTGGGAAAAAAGCCAACATTTATATATAAATGGGTTTTATTTTAAAAGCTAAAGCAGTGGGCAGGATGCTTTAGGGTTATTTTCTCTCTCTTTCTTTCAGCACATATGCAAAGCTGGTATTGTGTCCAAAAAAACAAGGAATTTACTGCTATCTAAAGTTTACAAATTGCTTTTTTTTCAAAAGCACAATTTCATATTCCTTAGAAATGTAAATGATGTGGGGGGTTTTCATCTCCTCATTTTCCTTTCTTTCTATTTTTTTTTAAGTTTTTTGTGTTAGTATCCAAGTCACTGATTTGCAGAATGGGCTGTAAATATCCACCCACTGTAATCAGCATAGACGCTGGCCGCCATTCATGTGAAAGCTTGATAGTACCAACTTTTATGGAGAGATGCATTTTCAGAAATGGCTAAAATGCTGTTAATCTGGGAATATTTCTATAGTGCATTGGAGGAGGGCATTTGCCATTACAGAGTTATGACAGGAATGGACTGAATTTGAGCAAGAGACAGATGGTTAGTGAATAACTGGCCTGACCAAATACCTTCAACCATAAAATTACAGGGGAAGAAAACATATGGCATTACCCACTTGGTGCCTTTCAATGTTTGCTTTGGGCAGTTAGCCGCCAGTCCTGCAAACACTTAGGCATATGCTTACTCTTCCTCATTTGAGTAGTCCCATTGACTCATGTGCCTGAAGATAAGCAAATGTTTGCAGGATCATGGCCATACTACGATGTCTCCATTCACCAAAAGGTAGAGCATGTGAATGCTTCTTCCATGCACTGCCCATCACCAATAGACCTCAATCCTGCCCTGGTGGGAAATGACCTCTTGAGCTCATAGGAGCTGGCTTCTTGGCCTGACTGCTCAGACTGCCAATAAGTAACCAATTAGGAACTGGGCTCAAACCCCTCAATTTGTTTTACAAGGTAAGTAGTTCTTATTTCCCTTTCCCCAGATGCTGAGTGTCATACCACAATAGACTGTTACCAACAGGGGCATTTCAGCCCTTGAGTGTCTCCAGCAGCACTGCCTCTGCTGTCAGATGTAGACAGGAAGTGGCCCCGTTACCAATAACATCTCATCCTTTCCTAGCACCTTCCATTAGAGGGTCTCAATGTGATTTACACTCGTTAGTGAATTAAGCCTCACATCATCTTAGTGAGCTAGAGAAGGGTTACGACTGCTATTACACAAAGGGGGATGGGGAAACTGAAGTGCAGAGAGGTTAACTGGATTGACCAAAGTCGCCCAGGGAAATTGGGGCAGAGCTGAAAGTACAACCCAGGTCACTCCCAGAAAACTTTCATTTAAACGAAATCATAAAATCATTTTACATGAGTAATCACATGTTTGCAAAATGCTAGCTTCTATTAAAGCACTCCCTGGGCTTCCTAACCCTGAAATTGCATGCATAACCTTCTGTGGTGCTTGGGGCTTTGTTCTCATTTTATTAGCCAGCAAAATCATTCTCCTCATTTTGAGGAATCTGCATAATGCTGGTGGAGATTGTTGATGGAATTTAATATTCACTGTCTCCCTGACTGGAGCACATATTCTATGGGCCCAGGCTTGCTCCTGCTGAAATCAATAGGATCTTTTCCATTAACTTCAAAGGAAGCAGGCTAGGGCCCTATATCAAAGTAAACATACCGCATGGTTTAGAAAGTGTTTTGGAAGTGCTGCATATTACCGGGATCCTGATTTAACATCCCCATGTTCTGGGGCACTTTGGGTCCAGGGTTTCTGTTCAGACTCACACCTTGCTATTTCAATAACTTTTTGTGGGGTTAGCTTCAGTACAATGGGTATTTGTCTTTCTAGTTGTACCAAGATTCACATACATCCTGTTTTGTGATTAATGTTCTCTCTCCTCCACATATTTCTCTTAGATGTTTGTTTTAGGGATGGGCAAGTGAGTGGGAAATAAAAAGAACAAACCTGAACCTTCACCCAAGCTTGAAGTGGGTGGTTTTGAAGAGTTTGAATAACTCTTTGATCCATGTAATTGTGCACTTTTTGATTCATGAGCATATCCTGCAACTGTCTGGATCCGGAAGCTCTGAAATGCCACTGCCTTGTCTACACAAGGAAACCCTCCGTTAACATTTGCCACTGTTCAGCCTCACTGGTGGAAGCAACAATGGGAGAGCTAGTGTACACAAAGAACTGGGAGCTGTTGGCATTTTAAGCATGATGTCAGGTAGACCTGCTTTGAGCCAAAGGTAGAACAGCTAATGCTTAAAACTCTAATGGTCACTAGCTCTCCCATGATTGCTCTCACTACTGGAGCTGAACCAGTGGTGGAATTAGTGGAAATTATAGCAAGAAGATCTTGATGTGGACACAGCTCATAATCAGACTGTTCTTCTAGTATTTCCATCATAGTTAGAAGCAGGAAGAACCAGAAATCTCCTGGAAAACTTATTCTTTTGAGTTTTCTAGCCAAACTTTTCAGATTTAAGAGATTCAGATACTTTGTGTTAACACTATCTGAGCTGTGTATAGGTCCAAGATGGGAACAGTAAGAGAAGCCACCAATTAGGATTAGGGTGAACTGGGCCAAGTTTGAAAGTAGAAGGAGAGGACTGGAATAGTAAAGGTACTGGTGATGCTGCAGGTCAGCAGTGAGGTTCATTGGCAGAGCTGCATGTAATGAGGACATGAGTGTATTAGCAGGAGGGCTGCTAGCCTGGCCTCAGGGGCATGGCAGAGCTATGCATGTGTGGTAGGTGTGAATGTCTCCTGCTCTCACAGGCTAACCACCACTAGCTAGTGCTATCAGTTACCAGTCTCATTTGTATGACCACTGTAATTCTGCAAACACATCCAAACCATTTAAAGAATGTGGGGAAGGGAGGAGAGAAGAAACACACACACACACACACACACACACACACATATACACCATCAATAAACGCCTGAAACCAAAATCTCTTGAAAATGTTGGGGAAAGGCCAAAAAGCAGCCCAGAAGCAGATAGCCCGTATCTCAGGCCAGCCCTGGGCCCAGTGTGTGTGCTGTGCATCGCAGCACAGAAATCTCTGGGATTTGCGTTCCCTGAGCACCTGGAGGTTTGCCAAATCACTGGTCACATCTCAAGCTTTAAATTTCATTGTGATTTGTTTAGAAGAACCTGTCAGTGGCTGGCAGGTTTCCCACCGCTGATGAAAGGAGTTAAGGATGTCTGAGTCTCACAAGGTGATACAGTCATTAAAGCATCACGACAGACTCAGCACAGAGGTTCTAAACACATGGAGAGATTGGCAGCTCTGGTGCCTCAAACTAAACAAGAAATGCAAAATAAACTAAAAAGTGTGCATGTGTGTGTGAGTGTGTCTGTGTGTGCATACTCGTGCATTCTCTCTAGGCTCACTTCCTATGACAGCTCAGAACTTGAAGTAAGATGTAAGCAAACAGAAAGAGGGCAAGCCTGCGGTCTCAATCCTGCTCATGAATGATAAAAGGCCATTCACAGACACTCTTTATTCCCTTAAAATAAATTTTGTGCTGGTGAAAGGCAGATTGACAGCTCCAGAGATTGAAGCCCTCTATTTATCCACAGGACAGGTACAGTGCAGGCACACTCCCAGTTGTTACAATAAATAGTTTCCCATTCAGGGGTGCAATAGTATGATTTTGTCTAGGATCTTAGAGGACTCTTTCAGGAAGTGCTTGATGAGAGAGGACAGTATACATGGAGGTAGGAGGAACACCTGAATATTGCACTGGCTTGGCTCTATCTCTATTGTTGCACACAAAACTTCACCAATGGTGGGTCTCAGGCCTGTGCTGATGGGGCCTCACCATGAGTTGGCGTCCAAGATTAGTCGCCACAGCCCAGTGTTTCTACTGAGAATGCCAACCAAGGGAAGAATTAATGCTACCCCTGATTGTTTTGTTTGATGTGGATGCCCAGCCATTAGAATAAGGACCGAGTACAACCACCTCATTTCTTATGGGCAGGGCAGGTGCAAGGATGTTTTGCGCCCTAGGCAAAACTTCCACCTTGTGCCCCCCCCGCCTTGTGGCAGCTCCCCACCTCCCTCCTCCCTGAGGGGAGGAGGCAGAGCAGAGGTGAGCTGGAACAGGGAGCGGTTCCCCAGCATGTTGTGCCTCCCCTTACTTGCTGCAGGTGGCCCCCCCCGCGCCCCTGCCCCAGGTCCCTCCACCTAAATGCCGATGACGATTGGGGCTGCCGAAGATCCTGCCACCACGGTCACCGCCGAAGGATCTGAAATGCCGCCCCCCAATGCTAGCACCCTAGGTGACCACCTAGATTGCCTAATGGGTTGCACCGGCCCTGCGTATGGGCCACTGAGCTATTGGGACCAGTTTCTGAATGGAAACAAATGTAGAAAGTTTGGGGAAACTGCAGTGCTGCCAACCTCAGGCATTTAAAAATGATGAGGCTGGTTTCAGAAATCATCAGATTGTTAACAATGTAAATAATGGATTCTTTTTATTTGTCGTCTGGTCTCTGAGTGTTTAGGATGCACTTGGGTCATATTCCAGGCTTTTATTTGCAACTATGAAGCCTGGAAACTTAATTTAAAAAGAAAAAAATCCCAGATTCTTGTATAATTTTTTTCTTCCAGTAACTGGAGCTTTCAGAAAAACACCAAATCTTGTGAGGACTGGAAACCCTGAGTTATCACTTCTTACCGAACTGCTTTCCAAAAATTCCGAGGTGAAGCAGTGGGAAACTATTGGAAAATCATTATGGACGGAACATGTGCCACTAGTGTACTCAAAGCTATATGAATACTGCGATAGGGATGATTCTCATGAAATGCCCATAATGCACTTGGTCAGTTGGGTAATACTATCTCATTGGTGCTTATTATCCTTACCCCAGCTGGTGAGTGGTGTAAGCAGGAGAGCTGAGAGCTCATGTCATTGCCAGTAACTAGTGTCACTGCAGGTGACAGTCTTTATTTATATGTCTACATGCTTATATGAGTCTCATTAAATTGTATGCTTCAACAAAATCCTGCAGCAGTGAATTAATTACATGTTGTTTAAATGAACATGTCCTTTATCCATTTACATTGTTTCTTTTTAATTTCATTGAGTGCTCCCTTGTTATTGAGTTCGATGAAGGGTAAACTGGAGTCTGATGGGCATTCTCTACATCATTAATCATTTATACCTGTATCATATTTCCTCTTACTCTTCTCCTTTCTCCAGTAGGAGTCGTAGCCCTCTTAATCTCTTCTCCTTTGGTGATATGCACCCTACACACACACACACACACGTGCATGTGCGCGCGCGCCTCTAAGATTCCTTCTGGGGTAGCTTTGTTGCATAAGATATGACTCTGAATATATGAATTGAACCCATAGATTGTCAACCCACTGAAATAAAAAATGTAGGCTGGGATTTTCAAAGGAAAGTAAAGGAGTTAAGCTTTAGGTAAGAGGTTTTACCTGCAAGATGCTCTAGATTAGCAATGATGCCTGTCAGGGGAGTGGATGGCTATGGGTCTCCTTCCTAATAGTAAGCATGGGGAGCCACTAAGGGTGAGAGGGGTGGCATGGGTGGGACACGTTATAGAGAGGGTGGATATCTCCTTAGAACAGTTATTCTCACCATATTTTTCCCATGATGGTTCAGATGCTGGATCTGAATTTGGATCTTGGCTGCTGTCAGCATCTGAATATATTACTCACACCTTCTTGTCAACTATTGGAAATGGGCCATCTGATTATCACTACAAAAGTTTTTTTTCTCCTACTGGTAATAGCCCACCTTAACTGATTACTCTCATTATAGTTAGAATGGCAACACCCATTTTTTCATGTTCTCGTGTATATATATCTTCCTACTGTATTTTCCACTGCATGAATCAGATGAAGTGGGTTTTAGCCCACGAAAGCTTATGCCCAAATAAATTTGCTAGTCTCTAAGGTGCCACAAGTACTCCTGTTCTTTTTGCTGATACAGACTAACACAGCTACCACTCTGAAACCAGTCCTCACATTGCAATTTGGGCAGCACCTGGTTCTGGATCTGGAGCCCATCTCAGGTTGTGTGCAACCATCACCAGGAACTTTGCAGGCATAGTGAGAAGATGCAGGGTCAAGTGTCTGCATAATCCAGTGACTCAAACGGAGGCACTACAAGTCCCTGTTTAATCTGAGCCTTGAGACATGCTTCCCAAGTCTCCCACAGAGCAATCGTCTTCTGTGATGAAAGACAGTTAGGAGGCATAGGGTAACGAGTTGAGAAAGATGCAGGGGAGACAGAGTCAAAGGTCCTCTACCAAAGCAACCCTGATTCCCATCCTCCTCCTACAGTCTGGGCAGGTTCCATTTGCTCTAATCTCGTCCTGGAGCAGCTAATAAAGAGTGAATTATATGGCTGAAGTGCCATGCTATGCAAAGAGGGAGCATTACTCAGACATTCCTACTTTCTCCTCCCAGGAGCCATAATTAATAAAATTGAAGGAAATTGAACAACAATGAGAAAAAACAAACAAACAGCTCAGACTTTATCATGTGACAAAGTGTGTGTATGCGAGGGACGGGTCCAGTAGTCTAGAGAGCACTGGAGGTAATTGCAGTCATAGGGTGAGAGGCTAAAACAGCATGAAATGAATCAGTTTAACAGATATTAAATTTGCAAGCTTAGAGCAACAAGATTCCATTCAGGTTATTTGCATTAATCAGGTCAGGGAAGAGTTTTTTTTTTTTTGGCTGGAGAAAGTGTCGGCCTTTTTTTGTTTTGCATGTGAAAATACGACAATGGATAAACACAACATGGAAATAGGCTGTTCGGTTGTGACGCATCTCACGTTCAAGGGAGGGTCTGAAGAGCCTTCTGCATTAACTGCCTTAGCATTGCTGGCACCAGTTTATAGCTATTTGGGACAGGCTTCAGGAGACAGCATTCCCACTCCCCCGTACCCCTGTTGTCCAAGGACTAGGAAGGACAGTTTCATAGAAGGAAAGACCCATTGCCATTACAAAACCAGAGGAGTGCTTGACTTCAGCCAGCATCACCCATCAGCAGGCTAGGCCGCTGTGTCAGGCAGTCAAAGAGAAGCATCCACCTTTCAGACCCAAGCCACACCAGAACTCAATGGGAATCCAAAAACCAAAATAGTTCCCTAACCAAACAGCTGTTCAAATGGGAAAGCAGTTAGCAGCTTCCATGCTGAACCGGGGATACCTAGAATCCTGTGTATGCCACAGTAGTTAGTCTTGTAATGCTTGCAGAGCAGGTGCTAGTTCATGCCAAGGCCCAAGGCCAGGGGTCTCAAATGACCATGAGGGCTGCATGAGGACTAGTACATTGGCCTGAGGGCCACATTACTGACACCTCCCCCCAGCTGCCCTCGACCCCATTCCCACTCCACCCCTTCCATGAGGTCTCACCCCTGCCCTGCCTCTTCCCACCCCTTTCCTGCCCCCATTCCAACCCCTTCCCCAAAATCCCCACCTCAACTCTACCCCCTCCCTGCCCCCAGGGGGAGCAGGAGGGGTGTGGGGTGTGGCAGGGGCTCAGGGCAGGGAGTTGGGGTGTGGGGTACAGGAGGGATGAGGGGTGCAGCAGGGGGTCAGGGCAGGGGGTTGGGGTGCAGGAGGAGTGTGGCAGGGAGCTCAGAGCAGTGGGTTGGAGTGCAGGGTGCCGCAGGTGGCTCAGAGAAGGGGGTTGGGCTGCAGGAGAGGTGCAGGGTGCAGCAGGGGGCTCAGGGCAGGGGTTCAGGGTGCAGGGTATGGCAGAGGGTCAGGGTGCAGGAGGGTTGTGGCAGGGGGGTTGGGGTGCAGGGTGGCGCAAGGGGCTCAGGGCAGGGGGTTTGACTGCAGGAGAGGCTCGGGGGGTGGGCTCTGGCCCGGCACGCACTGGAGGCAGGGCAGGCTCCCTACCTGTCTGCCTGCCCTGCCCCCATGCCGCTCAGGGGAGCGGCTGGAACGTAGGGGAGGAGAGGCGCAGGGGCGTGTGTTGCTGTTGCTTGAGGCACCGCCCCAGCATCTCCCATTGGCCAGGAATGGGGAACCGCGGCCAATGGGAGCTACTAGGGGCAGCGCCTGAAGCAACAGCAACACACACCCCTGCGCCTCTCCTCCCCCAGGTTCTGTCCACTTTCTGGAGTGGCACAGGGACGGGGCAAGGCTGGGCAGGCAGGCAGGGAGCCTGCCCTGCCCCTGGTGTGCCCCGGGCCAGAGACGCTCTAGATAAATGCCGGGGGAGTGTGGGGGGGCTGTGAGGAGCTTGCGGGCTGCAGAAAATAACCTTGCAGGCTGCATGTTTGAGACCTCTGCCCGAGACCTCACTGAATACTGACAAACGCATTGCTGGAAACCAGGATGGCTCACCTCTTTGTTAGCATTGTTAAAACAGGTATTAGATTTACAAGAATGTGTTTAGTGTTTAGATTTTGTGAAATGCTTCTAAGTTGCTGCATTCATTAATCTCACTTATAACATGATCATATCTCATGTTATAAGGTAATATTTAAGTGTTTGCTCTGTAATTGTGTAAGTCATCAACCAGGAGAGAAGCATTTCCATGTGTGAAATACTAGTTTACCCCCTCCAACCAAAGAAGGCCCATTGACACCAGACAAGCCATTGTGGAACATCTGTGGACAAAAGACTTTGTGGTTTGCTCTCCCCACACCCATGAAGAAGAGATATGCACAAGCTCTTGCCCCATCAGCTTGAACTTTGAGGGAAGGCAATAAAAATCCTTGTCAAGAACAAATTGTTATCTCTGTGCTGAACTCTGAGGGAAGCAGATCTCTAAGCATAAGCTAGGGATCCCCAGCTCTTTGGCTGGGATATATGGAGCTCACACATTACAGCAGCTTGTATTGCTTTTTGAAACTAGACTGTAACTTATTTGTGTGTGTGTAAGCTTACCTTCTTTAACCTTGTAAATAACTCCTCTCTTTTTCTTAGTTAATACATCTTTAGATAGTTTATGATAGGATTGGCTAGAAGCATTGTCTTTAGTGTAGGATTTAAGGTGTAATTGACCTGGGGTAAGTGACTGGTCCTTTGGGACTGGGAGTAACCTGAATATTGTAGTGATTTTTAGTGTAAGGGACCATCTGTCACAAAGGCAGGTTTACCTGGGTTGCACGATAGATAGGAGTATCAAGGGGACTGTCTGTGCTGCTTGAGGAGTTCACACTTGATACGTGGGTGAAATCTAAGTATAGAACTCAAAACCAATTGGGGTTTGTGCCTTGCTTCTTCACAGTCTGCCCAGAGGCTAGCACTCATGCTCGTGAGCCACTCGAGACAGTTTGAGAAGTCTCACAAAAGCACACTCATAATCAAGTAAATCTTATTCACTGTCCAGAGGATTTCAAATGGAGGCTTCTATAGGTAGAGTAAAGGTATCCAGAGATCCCACACTCCCAGGGGGCTCTGTCTGATGTGAAAGAGACAAAAGATAATCATTTTAATGATAATACAGCAAGGAAATTGAAAAAGACCTCTGTATCCATTTGAGATTGGCTATAGCGTATTATGAGTCTGAACTGCAGTTTGTGTCCCGTCTAGAATGTAAGGGGCTTGGTTCAGAGGCTGTTTTCTTCTATAGATTGTACACCCCTGGACACATGGATAGCGATCAGCAGGTAACAGCAGCAATAATAATACAGCTTGCTTTCTCGATGAGTGGGAAGCAGTTGTGATTACACATGTGTGCTTCTGCCATCCCCGGTGGTATGTATCAGGAGTTCTGTTTTCTCAATCAATTCTAATGTGCATGGCATCCTCTTCTCAGACCAGTTCATTCCCAGGGGTCCACAAGATTATGAGAGAGACTTCATTTTCTAACAGTGTCCAGGGAAACTCAGTTGACTGGGTTGGAGTTTCATGAAGTTCTCCCCAGTGGAGTGTTCCATTACAATAGTGAATACCAGGAGTGTTCCTGCCTCCTTGAAACTAAAAATCAGACACAGGATTAAAACGGGATTTTCTCCCCTACCTTTTCTATAATTGGGATTTGTTCAATTGAGGTGTTCCTCTACCCCCTCTTTCCTAGCTGGGAAAAGTAATTACTTGGTTACACCCTCCTGCTTACTGGGCAGTTCAGGGCAGGTATGCTGGTTAACCATTCCAGATCCCTACAATAGAGTTTAGAAGCTGAACTCAGATCCTTATTTCTGGGACTGGGAGACAAATAGTGTTCTCTGAGCCACTTATGCGCCCATCTGGTGATGTGTTCCAACTATACAGAATAATAGAAATTAGAAAAGGAAAATCCCTGTTAGGTCACATCCAGTCCAGGATCCTTCCTTACTGTCTGTTTCCCAGGGGCTTGCTCAAAAATCTTCAGAAGATCCACAGAATGTATCCAAAGCGCATGCTCTTCCAAGCCCTTCCTTTCTTCTTTCACCCTCCAGAGTCAAAGTGCCATCTTGAGAGACAACTTTCTTCCCAAATTACTGACCTATGGAAGTGTCAATAGCAATCCCTCCATCTCTGTCTAGAATAGAAGAGCCATCAAAGATTTAACCCCACCAGCTAGCATGTTGGTGCATTGGAAGAATATTAGTGTACGAAATGTTACAGGCAATATAATAATGATTCAAGAGAGGCCCATGTGGGGTGGAAGGATAGAGCTACTAAAGAGAGGCTGGCAAATCACAGAAGGATGCAGAATTCATCCCAAGGGCTGGCATGTAACTTGCAGACAGAGTCAGCATATCTGCTTCTTCTTAACTACCCTACGATACATTTTCCAGTGACTGCTAGGCAGTTAGGCTCTGGTGCTTTTTTCACTTTTTATGTTAAAGGAAATGCTTCCACTTGTTCAGTGAATACAAGTCAGGAAAAGATTATATTTGTGTGTACATGCATATTGCTATCTGGGTATGTGGATGGAAGTATATTTGATTTCTGTGAGCCAGATTCACTCCAAGTTTAATGCTACTGTCTGCATCAGAAATACACTAGGGATAAAGTAAGTGTGTGTGTGTGTGTGTGTGTGTGTGTGTGTGTGTGTGTGTGTGTGTGTGTGTGTGTGTGTGTGTGAGAGAGAGAGAGAGAGAGAGAGAGAGAGAGAGAGAGAGAAAGAACGTTTGTGTGTGCCTGCATGCTCATATCCACATTGCTTCATGAACTTATATAAAATTGCTATCTACTCGGGGGGATAAATTCTGGAAAATTCAGAAATCAGTTCATGAGTGGTGTGGATCTGAGAATCCTAAAGGGGAATTGAGCAGTCTGGCATCTCACCAAAAGCAAAAGGGCACTCCTATGCACTAAGATGCACTATGCCCTTGATGACAGGGAGGATAATTTATTATAAATCATGCAAAGGTCCCCTTTGAAGTACTACTGTAAATAGTTCTAAGCTATCCATTAACCCTTCAGTTCACACACCATTTTGATCACGAGTGAAAATGAATGTTGTGGATCCACTTATGAATCTCCATTTCTTTATACTGAAGAACCCCACAATTTGGCATCCTCAGCCATTTCTACTCAAGAATGTCAGGACTGCAGCAACAAGAGAAGCAGTGTGTCAAGAGTGAGGTTTGTCCGCAGAGCTGCGTGGTGGGGAAGCCCAGGACTGGGAGTGCTGGAGGTCAGGAGTGAGATACATTGGCAGAACTGGGTGGTTAAAATTCACATGGAACCTACAATTCCTCATTTCAAGCCAATGCTTTTTGCTCATCACTCCAACTAACAGCAGGTTCACCCAAATTCCTTTGTTAAAACAAAAGTGGGATAACAGGGACAAAAGGAATCAACTGCCCCTGGCTGCAATGGATGGTGAGAGAAGCCAGAACTCAGGTGTTTCAGAGTGACAGAAGTCACTGAGTATTATTTCTAATGCTGATACGTATGCTGTTCTGCTGGCATGACTGGCCCTAGGAGAGACAAAGTAATCCTGGACCCTGCTGCCTGATCCTCTGATGGCACCAGTGGCAACTGGACTGTGGGCTTGATCCTGTGCCATTGACTATAGTGGCTACAGGATCAGGCAGTGTGTGTGGAAAGCGATTCTTTGCCATTGATTGTTTCACTGACTGCCTCAACAGACTGGCCATCTGCTGTCTTACTCGCCTCTCTGGCTTGAGTGGCCTGGAATGGGTTTCCCATGTGCTTTTGTGTCTCTCATTTCCACTGGTCTGTGAAACTGACAGAAGTGTTCCCCAGCCCTTAACTGATGGGGCCCTGACGAGCAATCTTGGGTGGGGAGGAGGTGGCAAGACATTTCAGGGAAGTAGTTGATGTAGGGTAAAGAATAACTGAAGGGGATAGGAATGCAGCATTCCAGCATGTGTTCCTCAGTCTTTAGCGGATGGGGCGCCTTTTCCCTCCTCAGCAATCCCACTGGTGGCTGTGCTATTGGGAGGGTGGGTCATATTCCTGCCATCCTGTTTCAGTTCTCACCTGCCATTTGACAGATATTGCTTAGCAGGGGATGTAAAGATGATCAGTCGTGGAGATCTATGTCAGATAATAGCGCCTGCTCCTAACCAATGCTACACCCTCAGTGCTCAGCATATGTGCCTGGAGCTCTAGAGTTCTGGGTTTCTCCTGTGAGTACATGCACAACAAGGGTCTGCTGCCTCTGCTTCTCCATCAGATCAGCAGATCAGGAGGTCCTCACCTTGCACAGGCCTGCCACTTGCCTTCATCCCATGGAAATAAGAGGTGCCAGGGAGCTCTCAGCTGGCTTTCCCACAGCTCTGTTAGACTAAGAGCTGCTAAGGAAAGAGATACTGCTGGACCCAGAGCTCTGCCTCTGAGGGGGAAAGAGGAAGAAGCTAAAAAAGGCAGATACCCTAATACACCTTATTTATGTTCTACAGTAGAATCTACCCCACTGCTGTATATCAGTGGCTTCTGTACCGCACACCCCAAATTACTGCACTCTCTTTAGAAGGGGTATTTGTTAAGCAACAATCTGTAATGAGACTGGGAAGGTGAAGTGGTTGTGCCCTGTGGTGATGTACTTTGTACTTCTGGAGACTTAGCATCAAAACTTAATTTAGGTCACTAGCGAAACAAGTTGGATCTCTTGCTAGTCCCCCATTTGAGCACAACAACAAATCACCGTGTAATTAGGCACGGCTGACTCATAAAAGTCCTAGGACCAAACTAGCAGAGATGCTGCAGGTTAGGGCTGAGTTTCATGAAGGGAGTGGTGTGGTGGCTCCAGAATTAACCAGCAGCAGTGGTGCAGGTCAGGTTTGAAGTGCACTGGCAGAACTGTGTCAGGATATTTTTCATTGCCTGCCACAATAAGGTATGTCAAGCCACAGAAATCTCTATAAGATTTATAAAATAAATTAAAAGCAAACTCCTTTATTAGTAGTGCTTACCAGCTGTCAAGTAGCGTGTGGAGATGGACACTTCCAGCAGAAGTTTCATGTTACTTGTACTGTCATTTCAGTCACTGAACTGACAGGTTGTTTATTTGCTACAACTTGACTATAACATTCCCTGGTTTTAGTGGCCTGGCCTGTGTTCCCTCTTGGCAAATGCCACTCATCATTTCTTCTCTTTTGTGAAACTGAGGGGAATGGTCCCCAACACATCAGAAAGAGTCAGCTCCCTGGAGACAGAGCCTACCACTGTTGCCCAGAGCAGAGCTGCATGCAGAAGCCCCACCAATTCAGGTGAAAGAGCAGTGAGCTCTGGAGAATGGTTTCTAGTAGGGCTCAGGCAACCTCTTTCTCAACAAGTTGCGGTGCTGAGATTTTCCTCAATGTATTGGTTACCCAGAGCACTGGATAGGCGCATACAGAGGTTTAAATAAATCTAAATAAATACATTAACCCTCTGTCTGGTCAGAGAATAAAAGTAGTATATAGCGCCTATTTAATATAGCACTTTTGTAACACAGTGGCCAAGCGTATATATGTCTCCCTCTAACGGTGGGTATCTATGCAAGATAAAAGGCTATTATGAGTATTAGCAAATGGAGTTATTCCTCCAACTCAGATGAAAGAGAATCCTGTACTTTTGGAGATGAGGCTCCTGGTTCTGTCTGTAAACCTCAAAGCAGTTCACAAAATGGGTAAACATTATGCTTATACATGGAGAAACTGAGATACAAAAAATATATGAAGTGATTTGCTCAAGATCAGTGTAGAAGAGCCAGGTGAGAACCCAGCAGTTGTGACTGCCCCTCTCATACCCTACTCACCAAGCTATACTGTCTCATACTATGCCATTCATGTCTGTAGAAAAGAAATACAATAGAGTAGTCTATTCTAACTGATGAGGCAGAGTGTTCATTTTTTTTCTTTAAAAATGTATAATAATTGTAGAAATCTGCAATTATCATCATCAACATCAGCATAATTTTAATGCAAAAAATGAGACACTTGCCACACTGAAAGCATCATCTTCACATCTTAAATCAAAGAGCATAAATTACTAGTCCCCCAAAGGAAATCTGCACATTTATAAACCTACAGATCTTAAACTATGATGTGATGCTGATCTCAGTTACACCAGTGGAAATCAGGAGCAACTCTACTGGAGTAAGTATAAACCAGTGTCAGTGAGATCAGAATCTATCTCTCATGCCTCATCAGAGGGCACTGCTGACTGCTAATTCTCCATGTTGCCGTGTTTCTCCTTCTTTGCACTCCCACTTCTCAGGAACTTCTTAGCTCAAAGTTCTGCTGCTGCTGTCTAACTCCTGGAAGTGCTGCAATCTTTCTCTCTCTAACTCCCTCTACTGTTTTGCAAGTTTTCATGGCCTACTGATTCTTGGTCCTCAGCTATCACTCAACACAGAACTAAGCTAATATAACTCAAGAGGTATAAGCTATGAATTGTACAGTTTGCTATGCAGCCCTAGGTGCACAGTATAAAAGGTTTCAGAGTGGTAGCCATGTTAATCTGTATCAGCAAAAAGAACAAGGAGTACTCGTGGCACCTTAGAGACTAACAAATGTATTTGGGCATACGCTTTTGTGGGCTAAAACCCACTTCATCGGATGCAGTGGGTTCTAGCCCATGAAAGCTTATGCCCAAATAAATGTATTAGTCTCTAAGGTGCAACAGTGCTTCTCGTTCTTTTTTTTAGTATAAAGGGTGTCATACTGATCTAGTATATATGGCAGGTACATTTGCTTAGATTCTCACTTCTGTGGTTTTCAATGTGTGCTGCAGCAGCTGGTCTCTTTTGCTACGATTAGGAGAGCAGTCAAGGGCATGTTGGTCTCTTGTCCAAACTCCTCACACCATTGCACTCCTATTGATGAATGCAAAAACAAAAAATAAGATGAGGGCAGTCACCCCAAGCATGAACATTAAAGAAAGAAAAGATGGTTTGAAGCCAGCCCAAACCAATAGTGACGAGAGACGGGCCAGACCCCAATACTAACCTTTCCAAAGTTTGGCAGTTGTTGTTATACAGACACCACCAGCAGTGAAATTAGAAATGAGTTCAAGCTCCTTTGCATCTCATTGGGGTTCACATCCTAAGGTTAGGTTCAGGTGCACCTCTGGTTGTGACCAGAAGTCATCACTAACTGGTGAGTGTTCAGTGGCCTGTGTGAAAGATGTTGGAGTTTCTTAGTTCACAGGCCTCCACAATACAGACAAACACCTCAAAATAGGCACTAAAAAGTCTCTTAATAATGTGTATTAAAGTAGCAGCTAGAGGCCCCAACCCAGGTCAGGGACCCATTGTGTTATGTGCTTTGTATAAGCAAATAGCAAGCGACAGTCTTTGTTCCAAACAGTTTCCTATAGAATAGATCAGACAGAGAATGGTTAGGAGGAGAAACAAGAAGGGGAAGTGACAAGTCCAAGGTCACACAAGAGATCTGTGGCAGAGACAGGTATAGACCCCACAATTCCTGACTCCCAGTCCCACACCAATCCATTAAACAATACTGCCTCTCCTTGGAGAACCAATCTAAAGGAGCCAAGGAGTGAATCGACTAGGTCCCTTCTCCTAGGGACTAGACTCTCTGGGTCAGGGCTCGTGCATGTGGGATCCTGCTGTGCCAATCCTGCACCAGTGGTGGTGATAAACAGAGGCCCTTCCATCTCATGAAATGACAATCTGTCAATTTCCTTTGGCCACCAAAACTCATTTAAGGATTAAACATTTCTTTTAAACTAATAGATAAAAATAAAAGGAGGAAAGATGGCCGCAGAGGGGAATGCTGGGTAAAATGCTCGGCCTGTATTTGCACTGGCCTCAGCAGACAGCTGTGTGCTGCGTAGATGAAAGCTGCCTTCCGATCGGTGATTGAACATTCCAAGGGAGCAGATTAATGCCTGCAAACTTCTCAGTGGAAGCATTCAAACACTAATTGGTAGTTGCGAGTAATTAAAGTAATTTAGTCAGATTATAAAGAAATTTCTTAACAGTGATTAAGCAACTCTGGGATGTGTGTAGTTGTTTGTAATCACTCCCCCAGGGGGATTAAAGTTCTTGACTGCATGCAATACGTCTTGTAACACCCTATGGGTCCTGTTGGTTCACGATAGCTGTGAGCAGCTTGTTGGAGGAGATATAAATCAGGTTTGCATGCACACAGGGTACATCACAGAGAGAGCAGTGCTCCCTCCCTAGTGGACTCAGTCTAACAGCTCAAGCTCCACAGTGAAGCTCGGCATCTCATCAGCTGGGGTTTGGCTCTGCAATGGAAAATCTGTGTCATCAAATCACAGACGTTAGAGCTGGAAAAAAACACAGGATGGGTGTCACAAGATCTGGGTCCCATATCTGCTAAGTCACTACCTCTCTGTGCTTCAGTTTCCCCATCCATAAAACAGGGCTAAATGCTACTTCATCCCCTTTGTAAAGTGCTTGGTACTAATTAACACTATTCTAGGTAGTGATATAGCTCCCCTTGGCTTGAAAGTCTGGTTTCATATTAGAAACAAATGGCAGGAGAGCCACATCTTCACTATAGGACTGGCATGTGTCTCATTCCCCCATGCTCCCATTGCAGACATGCAGGGCAGGATGGCTATGGAAGAGCAGAAGGAGAAGCTGAAACTGAAATTCAGGCGCATTAATGCATTTCTTTTAAGATGTATATTTAAAGCTATCAAAATGTGCATAAAAGAGACAGGCAGGCTCCATATGGACTGTGCTTCAGTAAGAGACATAGAGGCCCCAGCCTGCTGACCCCGACATCAGGACTGTAGCCAACATCTGCTAAGACACTGGAGGCACAATAATGGAGTGACTGAGGAGCAGAGAAATTTACACACAGAGACCTGAGCCAAGCCTGTGCCGCAGCCTGCACTGTGGACACACAGAAGGCTTTGGTGTCTGGCTGGCGCTTTTCAGCAGCATGAACGTTAATAAAAAACCCCAACATACTACCACAGGAGGAAGAGTAGTCTCATGTTCTGAATGGGCTTGGTTGGGGTTGCAAACACCATCTTGTGTTTTTCCCGGAAAACAAAACAGAAGATACACAATTCCCCTGTCTGCCGCCTAGATGGCTCACATCATCCTCCTGGTGTCTTCTCTCACACAGATCCCCTTTTGCCAAGGATATCTTACCACTTCACCATGACACATTCCAATCCCTGTGCTGAGGTAAGCAAATAATTCACAAGGAGAAACTCAATGCATTAATTTAACCTCCTCCTCCTCATGGGGAATGGTCAGCAGATTGCTACTCTTTCATTACTGGAATTTAATGATGGAATGATTGTGAATATTCAATCAACACTCAACTGTGATGAGTCAGACAAATCTCGTGGGATTGTTTATGTTTCCAGATTGGATGAACATGCAAGTATGTCTGGTGAAAACATGTGTTCGTGCAAATTCTGAGTTCATTATGTGCAGTGAATTGAGCATGTGATTTTAACATTCACTTTCTGCAAATGTTTTTGCCCACAAAACTCGATCATTTGAACATTCCTGTAAAGGAAACATAAAATATACAAGGCCAATTAATGTAAAAATCAAATGAATGTCTGCGGAAGACGCTTTGTGTTATTCACCTAGTTCTATCATTACAATACAAAAATATACCACTGCCATACTGGGGCATATCCTCAGTGGCAGCACTAGAGGTTTTCATTGTGAACTCTGTTATATTTTGCTGCACAGGACATGCTTTCCAGAAGCAAATGTAAATAGCTTTCTATGTGCTCTGTGTTCTGTGTGTAGAAACCTGATTTTCCATAATGGTCCATTATAAATAGTTCCACCCACCCCCTACTTAAAAGCTTCTCTGACTCACATTGGAAATTAGCTTCTTCCCCTCCTGGCTGTTGAGGACAATTACAGGGCTTTGTTCAAAGGGAATCAAGCAGCATGATGGTTGAATCTATCCACAGAAAAATTGTCATTCTTTTTTTGTTTCCTGCCTGTAGTAATTACCCTGCCAGCCAGCCACCCGCTCTGACATCCTTAAACCTGCTGCAGCCTCTGCCAAAGCATTTCTCCAGCTCCAGTTTGCAAGTTTACTTTATGGTGATTCATTTATATTCATTTGGTTTGTCTGTCTCTATCAGCCACATCTTCGCTAGCATCGTTTCTTGTTTTCTAGCGAAAGGGGTATTTTCCTTTGGGAAACCAGAACTGCACGTCACTAAAAGGAACTTGGTCCACATAGATCAAAGCATCAAGATTTGACCAGGCTGAGGGCTGCATTTGGCTCTTTGTCAGCAGTCCAAGGGTCTGACCCCATGTGCTTAAAGCATAGCTGATTGCAGCCAACTTCCTTATTAATATGGAGGGTGAGGCCCATGGAGACTGCAGGTCCCAGTTTACATTTTTTTATCTGGATCCAAACAGAGACTGCTCTGATCAATAGCAAGCACTGCACATTGGGACTTGCACTCTCCACAGACCACAGTGCTTCACTGAGAAGCATCCCGGCCTGGGCCTTACCATAGGATCCTGGATTTCATTTGGCTGCTGGGGTGTGCTTTGTCCACTTCTGCTGTAGATGTTACAGAGATGCTTTCACCCACATAGTGTCTTTATGAGGCTGTTTCAGTACTAGAGATAACATGTCAAACGTCAATCCATTGACTTTTCAGTTGCTTCTCAGCATTTCTTGTGACTCATTTACTGGTTATCCAGAAATCTGTTTAAATAGGGATGCTCAAGCCTCCAGCCCACACTTTACATCCCGCACAGTGCAGCCATAAGGTGGCACTGTGACAGTAGCCCGAGATGGCACTAACATAGCCACCTCCACTCTGCAAGTAGAAGCCTGGCTCAGAGGGAGGCAGATCTCTTGCTTTGGGACAATACTAATGAAAGGGATCTACAAAAGAGGGCCAGAAAATCTATTGGCGCATAAATCCTGGTCTATTGCTGCAGTGTGCAAAGCCTTCGTTAAAGCACAACCGAATTCTACTTGGTTATTTTTTTTAAAGGATCCAAAATGATTAACCAGTGACCCCTCCAGCCACACATTCATTTTTCATTAAACCTTTCCTTGGATCTTATAAGGAAAGAGAGCACAAGAACAAGCGGCCGAGCGAGCAAAAACAATCAACAGTGCCCCGGGGCTATAATAACCTAGGTAGAAACATTTTAAATTATACCTTGGGTCAAAATGATTTTTAGATTGATCAGAAACCAAAATTACCCTTGAGTTCCAGTTGATTGTCTCTGGAGACAACTCTCTGTCTGGAGTTCATCTGGAGGCAGCATTCCTCCAGCAGCTCCCATTGTCATTATTATGAGGAGTGTATATACATTGACCCTGTTATTTTAAGCAGCTGGGAGGAAGAGGAAGAAAAAGCCTGTGAACTTTAAGAGCTACAGTTTGACGGTGGAAGCAATGTATATGGCTGCCAAAACACACATTCGCCAGCTGTACCTGCCCTAATGAGAACTCTCCCTTTAAACCAGCATCAATGCCCGTTCCTTGATTCACCCAACAAAGATGCTGTCTCCCCAGAGCACTCATAAAAAGTCCTCAGCACTCATTGACTCATCACCCCTTGCCCAGGCTAAACTCCAGACTCCCCCATTGCACTAGCAAACATGTCCAGTACCAACTGCACCACAAAAATTGATACTTCCCATTGCATCTGCCATATTGCATGGTCACTTCTTCTGCCTGCAAAAACTTGCAGAGCTCATTGCGCTAGTCATTAGGCACAGCGCCCTTTCACTCCCACAGGAGCACCCCTGTCCGTGTGTTGTTAAAAAGAACACCTGAAATACCTGCCAAAAACACCAACAGATATCTGCGTGCACTGAAAAAACCTGCCCTTGGTGCACAAAAATTGGTATTTTGACATGTAATCACCCAGTTTCCATATGCAGTTTCAGTATATCTGTTTCTCATGCAGATGTAGCTTTCTCTGGTGCACCTGCTGGATCTTCCTACTGTACCTTGCCCTACATGTATAATCTCAATCACTCATTCACACACAGTAGCCAAAAAGTGATCTGCAGCAACTGGAAAGTCACCCAGGCCTTCAAGAACGATACTGGTTTAAAGCTGTTGTTGATAAAAGGGGGATTTCTGTGTGGGGTGATGGGGAAAATGAGGAAGGGTAGAAGGGAAATTGGGCAATATCACTGTTCATTCTCTCTCCTTTGAGGTGAGGGGAGTCGTAGGCTGTGTCCAATAAGAAGTGAAATAGCATCCTATGTAACAGGCCTATTGGAGACACTGACAGACAGGTATTGAAATGCTGAGAGACGGGAGAGGGATTAGTATGTTAAGTAACACAGAAGAGAAAAAAAGTTACACCTGCCCTGAAGCCTCAGCCTCTGTTGTTTTTAAAACTCTTACAATGATAGCTGACTCTGTGTGTGGCTGACAAGCTGGTAACAATTGACTGGCCAAGATAAGAGGCTTGTTGGGATCAAACTGAATGAGTGATACATTTAAAACTTCACTCTGAAGGAATTTCAGTGAACACCTGTGCAGAGGGCTTTCTTCTGTCAGCATTCCAGTTTGTGATTAGCTAATGGCTGAAGATGGCTTGGCCCTAATTATTACCATATACTCCATGAGATCTAATTTCGCACAGAGAGCTTGCCTTTTCCTTCAGTCTCTCACTTGCAGATGTCCTTTTCCTTTATTCAATTCACTTGTCTTATTCCGTTTGAAGGCTGGATTCACACACCTTTCCCCATCATTGTGATGTATGACATACAAGTGGTACTATAGCAGTGACCCTGCCCAGTGCAATGGGGCAGAAAGGTTGCTTTTATTGCCTTATATATAGATAGTATGTGTGTCTTGTTTGTGTCTAACCACAGGGCATTACCTGTGCACACACCACATACACACAGCATGTTTTATTAAGCTTTTACAAACAACATCCTTTTTAAACAGCCAGTGAAATACACCAGAGTCCATTTAATTAGCCCAGTGGTTCTCAACCTATTTACCATTGTGGGCTGCATCCAATGTCTCATGTGTCCCGCATCCAGTACTACCTGTATGGCCCTGAGGATGTCACACGAGCGGCAACTCTGTGCTGATTGGGCTGCAAGCGGCCTGCGGGAAGCAGGTTGAGAACTACTGAATTAGCCATATGCTGCAAATTCCAGACAAGGAGCTTTCCTGAGAGCATGTGGTACTTGAAGGCAAGCTATTTATGTTCCCTCTGAACAAGTAGGGTTACCCTGCTTGCTTTCCTCCTCACTTATTTTTACTTCATTTACCTCATCTCTATTGTCTTTTATTTTCTTTGGTTTACAGAGCCCACCTGAAAAGCTGTGATCCTTTCTAAGGCCATGTCTACACTATGGAACTGTAGCAGCACAGCTACGGCACCACACCTATGACAATGTGACACCATAATATTGACTCAGACTACAGTTATGTAAAGATTTTTTTCCCATCACTGTAGGAACTCCATTTTCTTTTGCAAAGGTAGTTAGGTTGACAGACTCATTCTTCCGATGACCTACCTTCATATACACCAGGGGTTAGAGGTTGTATAGTTATAGCATTCAGAGATGTGGATTTTTCACACCCTGCTGTAGCTACATCCATTTAAATTTGAAGTGTAGATCAGCTCTAACAGAAATGCTCCAGCTTAGCCAGAAATTCTGAGCTAGACAGGGGAATTGATGGGTGAAATTCTATGGCCTGTGTTATATTGGATAGAACTTGATAGAGATTTTCTGACAAAACATTCTTTTGTCAGAACATGCTGATTTCTTAAAACCGAAACTGCTCATGGGAAAGGGGTGGTTTTGAGGAATCTCCTGACTCAAACATTTCTGAAAATAAAAGTTGTAATACTGTCTAAATGAAAAGTCTCACTGTCCTGTTTGAAATGGCTTTCATTTAGAATAGTAGTTCTCAAAGTCGGTCTGTCACTTGTTCAGGAAAAGCCCCTGGCCGGCTGGGCCAGTTTGTTTACCTGCCGCATCGGCAGGTTTGTCCAATTGCGGCTCCCACTGGCTGTGGGAAGCGGCACGGACAGAGGGATGTGCTCGCCGCCCTTCCCGCGACTCCCATTGGACTGGAGTGGCAAACCTCGGCCAGTGGGAGCCGCAATCAGATGAACCTGTGGATGCAGCAGGTAAACAAACCGGCTCGGCCTGCCAGGAGCTTTCCCTGAACAAGTGGAGGATTGGCTTTGAGAACCACTGATTTAGAACATTCAGTTAATTTATAGTATACAAGGGTTAAATTTCTTTGCCAAATCTCAAAATCAAACCAAAATATTCCAACTGACCCAATCCACATTTTTTTTCTGATTATCAGATCGAACATTTTTTTAGATTTTGACTTTTCATCCTAATTCAGGATGTGGAATAATTTTGAAATCTTGAACACTCTTACGGCCTCTGCTGTAGTGAGACCAGATCACGCTGAAATGGCATACCGGCACTTTTGCTGCATGGAGGACACTGGACATGTGAAGTCACGCCACATGGAGAATGTTATTTTATTCAGAAACAAAATGGCATCCTCCATGCAACTGCACCACTGCTTATGGGATGGGAAATATATTTCCTGCCCTTCTCTAATATAGGAGGTTAGGCTAGATTATCAGTATGGCCCTTCCTGGCTTTAAAAAGCTATTAATCTTTAAAAGGCTTTGCAGGAACCCAGAGTCCCAGCACAAGAAACTATCAGGGATACTTGCCAGAAACAAAATCTTGAGTCAACTCAAGAGCAAGATTTGAGCTTACAGTATTTATTCATGCCAACATGTATAGTGGCATGATGCTTTTGAGCCCAGCAGTGGGTATACTCTGAATTGCACCTATACTTTATGCAGTTTGTCTGTGTATCTGGACTTAGCCCATTTACCTTCCCCTTTTTCAAACCAGGCACAAGCAGATAGGATAGAAGGAGTGATAGAATGGCTGGCTGAGCAGTCGGAGCCTTAGAGGTCTCTCTGTCTCTCACAAGGCCTAGTTAGTGTCCGCTTGCTACTAATAAGAGGGTAACTCTTAATTTAACTCAGGGAGAAGCAACTGGAGTCATTATCTCAATGTGCTTTATGGGTGAAGAAATGAAACCCAGGAATTCATGGCGTATCCAATATTTCATCCCTCAGCAAATCTTCCTTCAGCCCTTGTGAGAGTGTTGAGCCCTGACGGAAGCAAAGATTACTGGGAACCTTGACTGACTGCAGCTCCAGCCAGTTCTATTCCTGGTGTACCTGTCTTTGGGAAAAGATGGGAAGGGAAAGGATCAAAGGAAAGGCATTGGCTAGCATTGAAGTTGCCTCCTGATGGGGGAGAGCAGAAAAAGAGAGGGGGCTTTCTATGACTGCACATTTAAAAAGAAAAGCCCACGCTCCTCTTCTGAGAGGGATATTAATTATTATTCTCCCTTTCCGCTCCCTGTCTTCCTGTAGCCCTGTCATGGTCTATCCCCACCAGGTCTCCTCACCTCTACAAGATCGAAGTGATATTCAAAATGCTGGAGACATTTTCTTATTCAGCATGTGTTGCTTGACTCACTGAGATACATAATGAAGTTACTGTGCTCTTGATGCCTCGAAGGGCTGTGACATGTTCAATACCATCACAAATTACTGCTTAGGTAATGCATGATTAATCCAGCACAAAGTGACTGCCAGTCGATGGAGTTCTACAGACAGCGTTGCCAGCAGTTAATATGGAATGTTAACAAGGAGGGCCAGGCTCTGGTTTCTGACAGCAGGCAGCAAAACGCAATCCAGTGGTGGGAAAGTGGAATCATAGAGTGAAGCTGGTGAAAACAAAATCCCACCTTGCTGGGCAATGTGGAGCTGTATGGATTGCACAAACTACAGAACTTAGGGACCAGGTTTTTCCTTGTATTTTCTTGCTGTATAATTGGGTTCTCATGAGAACAGACTTTCTTGTGGCATATTTCCAATGCTGCCTGACTCTTACTGAGTTAGAGAGACTGTGAGAAACATATTAGTTGAATGTTAATTTATGCTTACTTTGAATGATAAGCCTAACAGAGCTCAACAGCCCTGGGGATCGCTCCTGGTTTATGTCTTATGTTCCTGAAAGCTCATGCTTTAAAGTTTTAGCCAGTCACCTGCAGGGGTCAGGAAGGAATTTTACCCCAACATATTCTGGGAGGCTTTTTCTTTATCTCCCTTCTTTGTAGCATCAGGGATGGCCACAGTCAGAGATGAGACATTGGATGGATAGAGCCAGGGCTCTGAGGTAGCACCAAGCATTCTTTCTAGCAGCAGGTGCTTGACTTTCTGGTTCTTGCTCACATGCTCAGGGTCTAACTGATCACCTTATGTGGAGTCTGAAAGGAATTTTTCCCCAGGACAGATTGGCAGTGACCTTGGAGGGGGGAAGGAAGTTTCATCTTCCTCTTCAGCATGTGGGTCACTTTCCAGGATAATCTGGGTAAATCTCACTTAATCATTTCCCTGCAATTGTGGGGGCTTTGGGCATGGGTGCACCTCAGTCCCGCCTATTCTATGCCTGTGACACATAATAGTCTAGTCTCCTGTGGGCTGTACCACTTTGGTCTGATTTTCATTGTTGGGTTTAGTGTGCAGGTGCTGTTGGTTGCCTGTGATATACCAAAGGTCAGACTAGATGATCAGATTGGCCCTTCTAGCCTTAAACTCTGAGATTATGACTCTGAACTAACCTTGACTTCAGGACCTTCTTACAGCTGCAGATTTTTGACCCAATTAACTTGAATGGCTCCTTCACTTCTGAGCCATTGCAGACTTGTTGTGTAAATCCTTCTGAACGCGTGTCACTATTAGCCAGTACACACTAATCAGGGTGCAGTAAATCTTCATGGCAGTGAGAACATCATCATGAGCTTTTTGGCCCCCCTATGCATAGAAAACACTTTAGTAAAAGTGAAATGGCTGGTCCAGTGTATTTACCTTTCCCATGATGATACTGGACATTTTTGATGAATTCATCCCAGGTACATTGTCAGCTCTGGAGAGCAAGGGCCTGACTGATCCCTGGTCACTCCAGCTTTATGTTAGTGTCATGCCATTGAAATCAGCGAAGTTACACTGGCGTGAAGCCAATGTAGCATAAGTGGATATCAGGCCTGAGTCCACACACCAGCTACAGCAAGGGCAGAGGCAATGCTAGTGTCCTCCCTTCTGTGTCCCTGGTGTTCCTCAACCCTGCTCTGCAGAGGCAGAGAGAGCTCAGACTTTGATTCGCCAACCAGGGCTTGACCTCTCCATGGAGAGTGATGAGCAAAGTTCTCGCAACTGCCAGTCGCTGCCAGCTATGGTGCTGTTTTCTGTGACATCGGCACCTGCCTGTAAGGAACTGGACTGAGGCCTCCCAAATCATTTCACACACATAGAGGCCTCAGTAGCTGTCAGACTGGATCAGCCTTTGGTTATTATTGACTTGCTTTGGATATCAGCAAGTGACCCAGAGGTGAAAGCCTCCCTATCCCATGACCAGTCCAAGACATCCAGCCCCCCAATACTGATTTGTGTTGAAACAGAAGGAAAACATCCCAAGGATCCAAAGCCTACGAAAGGAAATTAAAAAAGGGGATTTAAAGAAACAAACAAATTGTAGGTACATTTGTGTTACATGAACTTTAACTAAAGCCTCTTCTCTCTGCAGATCAACAGCAAACACAGTGGGAAATAAAAACAAAATTACTGCTGCAAAGCCTATAATTGCAATTCAAAACTTACAGCCATTAATTTGCACAAGTGCAAGGATCAGAACAGCAAATAAAGAACACGCTGATGTATTCTACGTTTTGGGAGAAGGTCCTAGTGGTAAACAGAAATGCTTTTTTACTTTTCTTTAACCCCAAATAAAGTAATTAATTTGATAAACATCGTTTCCCACATCATTAACAGAACGCAAGGGCAGACTTACATATTAATGCATTGAAAGATGAACCCAAAGCCCTTTCTCCTGCGCAAACCTGAATGTAGGGCTGTGTTTCAATTCAAGGCTGTAACAATTGATGATGCCACTAACACCTAAAACACTCCTCTCTGTGCCAGCTGCGTTAAGTGCTAGTGATGTCATCCTGCTCTTGTGGGGAAAAGGCCAAAAGTTTCACACAGGGCTGGGTAGGTAACTAAAGAGGAGAGTGACTCGATTCCACTCCTGCATTTGGTAATAAAAGATCATGTATTTGTCATTTTAAGTCTGCACAGGCTGATCAGGGATATATACTTTTCCATTGGCATGGCATGGCAGTGTATGCAAATGTTGCCAAAGCTATTAACACAGGCCTCTCAGCTGTGCCTCTCCAAAGGCTGAGCTACTCTGCTGAATGGAGAAAGTGCTGGAGTGGCACGCCTATAGGCATTATGCCGTGGATCTTGCATTGGACTCCACCCATGCCCCACCCAGAAACATTCCCTCTGGATCAGACAGCACTAGTTGCACCCTCTCCCTTTAGTCACACTGGTGCACGAGGAGGTACCTATCCCTGTTCCTAGCATGTCCTGATCAAATTCCTCACTCTAGTTTATCTACCACTCTCTCCCCCATCTAGTGCACCTTGTGCCCAATTTCCATGCGAGTACACTTGTCCAGGGGGATGCATAAGTTAGCCCCCTATGATCTGAAAGGGTGTTTTGTATTCATTATCTCCACTCTGAAATAACTTGGATTTTAATTCACCTTTAATGAAAGTAACCAGGTAAACAAATCCAAGGACAACAGGATCCAGGGCAATAGAGAAAGGCCTTTGACCCAATAGACTCAATTTTACAAAGCTTAATTAAAACAAAAAAAGTTCTGCTGCAGAAAATTGCCCAAAGACCCAGTCTTTGAAGAGATGCAATTAAGATTGTTTGGCCCTCATGCAGGATAATCGCTGGTGAATAAATAGCATAAAATGAAAATTGCTTCTGTCCTCCAATTTGAACCAATTATGAGCTTTACATACTGTACGTGGTCCAGCCAGTCATTTACACTGTAGGCAGAGTTCAAACAAAGCTCATATTCCTATGGGACAGGCAGCTCTTTTAGACCATGAGGAAGCCTGTGCATCTCTAGAGAGCTATCAGAGTATATCTGGAATTTTGTTTCCTTTGGGCCACACCCTGAAGTCCTGATTCAGTTTGTAAGTGGGAATAAGGATTGAGTAAAAATTGAGTAGGGACCTTATATGCTGTTTTGCATGAAACCTATTAGCTGTGAGAGTGAATCTATATGAATGTTCTTGCTACCATACAGTGTAACACCAGATCAGGTACATGAGACAATAACTGACTTCTGGGAGGAAGGCTCCTACCCAACTGTCCTGTAAGTTTCCAGGATGTCTTGTGAGGTGAGGGGAGAGAAGCTATGTTTCAATGCCAGTTCATGGAGTTTGATCCTTTAAGAGGAAGAGTGGTCCACTAGCATCCTCTCCACCATGATCCTGTTGTGTCTGAGGGGTCTTTCCCACAGCAGCTAGAGTAGAACTTGCTGGTGTGCTCCATCTCCAATATTTCCTGCTATTCCTTTTATTTATTTTTGTCCTAACCACTTTCCTTTAGTTGGAATTCTCCACTGGGTGGAATTCACAAGTCCAGTGAGCACAGTAATACAAAGTTCCCTCATTAGGAATCTTTGTGCTTAGTCTCAGGAGGGTCACCATAAATATATCAGCTATCTTTAAAAAAAAACCCAACAACACTCAAACCAACCACATCTCAGGGCTGTATGGCTGAGGTGAATAAATTTACTTCTTAATCACTGTCTTGCATCTAACTTAGCTAGGTAGTGACAGGATAATGCTAGTCTGAGAGTGATTTGGTGTCAAATGAATTGATTGGGCTCAGTCCATTTCCCAGCTAGAGAGGTATCCACATCACAAACCCAACACCCTCTATTGGCCTTCTTGTTAACAATCTCTGTAGGGACGTGTCATGGTATAAACCCCCACTCTGAACCTTAGCGTCCAAAAGATGGGGTACCAGCATGAATTCCTCTAAGCTCAATTACCAGCTTAGAACCTGTAGCACTGCCACCAATCAGGAATTCCAGTGCCTGGTACACTCTGGTCCCCCCAAAACCTTCCCAGGGGACCCCCAAGACCCAGACCCTCTGGATCTCAACACAAGGAAAGTAACCCCTTTCCCTCACCGTTGCCTTTCTCAGGCTTCCCCTCCCTGGGTTACCCTGGAAGATCACTGTGATTCAAACTCCTTGAATCACAAAACAGAGAGGACAATTCACCTTCCTCCCTCCTTCTCTTTCCCCCTCCCAGACTCTTCCTGAGAGAGAAAGTAATCCTGGCACAGAGAGAAATCAGCCTCTCTCTCCCTCTTCCCTCCTTTCTCCCCACCAATTCCCTGGTGAATCCAGACCCAGTCCCCTGGGGTCTCACCAGAATAAAAAAAAATCAGGTTCTTAAACAAGAAAAGCTTTTAATTAAAGAAAGAAAAAACAGTAAAAATTATCTTTGTAAATTTAAGATGGAATATGTTACAGGGTCTTTCAGCTATAGACACTGGGAATACCCTCCCAGCCTAAGTATACAAGTACAAATTAAAATCCTTTCAGCAAAAATACAAATTTGAACTCCTTCCAGCCAGATACACATTTGCAAATAAAGAAAACAACCATAAGCCTAACTCACTTTATCTATCTAGTACTCACTATTCTGAATCTATAAGAACCTGTATCAGGGAGATTGGAGAGAAACCTGGTTGCACGTCTGGTCCCTCTGAGCCCCCAGAGTGAACAACCACCAAACACTAACAGCACACACAAAAACTTCCCTCCCTCAAGATTTGAAAGTATCCTGTCCTCTGATTGGTCCTCTGGTCAGGTGACAGCCAGGCTTACTGAGCTTGTTAACCCTTTACAGTCAAAGAGAGATAAAGTACTTCTGTGCTATTAACTTTTCTTATCTGTTTATGACAGGACGCCTGAACCAAATGAACATGGGGATGGAAGTCCATTAGATCTGGTCCCTCCAAGTAAGAATTGTAGTATAAGAGGCTAGATTTTCAAGGAGGTCAGTGCCAGATGTTCAAATACTCCTTGCCCACAAGTGTGATCACATTTTCAAAAGAGTTCAGCAGCTTTATACCATTATAACCAATAGTCAGGTTTTCAAAAACTTACACATGATCCAAGATGCTGAAAGTTTTGGAAAATCTGGCCACTTCTTTGGATTCCTGAATGGGAGCTGAGCTCTTGAGAAAATCTGGCTCACGGTTCATCATTGGGAAAACTTGCCCACAGGTATTGTACAAACATTTAACAAAGACAGTCCTTAATCTCATTGTGCAGGTCACGAACCTAAACTTGAGGACATTTTTGGAAGTCTGAAAAAGTTTTCCAAGTCTTCTAATATTATTTCCCCAAGCTCCTTTGTTCTGTCTGGTTTTGTCCAGAACCAGAAATGAGTACACTTAAATACTAGAAAAGCTATTCTTAGGGTCTCCAATTGGAACAACAACCATGAACAGCTGTGAATGTCATGGGAAAACATCTATGCACCAGAGTTGCAGATTGATTTCTAGACTAAAGAGTTTCAAGATAGTTATCTGAACTATTAGATGATTCCTTGAACGGAACCTCTGGAAATATTTTACTTTTTTCTATTCAGCACTTACACTTAGCCAGTTTGTCTATCACTGTATCTACTGATAGGACATAAATAACCTCTTAGATTCACAACACCAGGAAGGTTCTTTGTATTCCTCTTCTTGGTTATACATATCCAGTGTGACAGTCTGTATCCTTATGTTCACCCTTTTTACAAGACTAAGATAAATGTTGTGCCAAGTAATGCCCTTTGAGGTATCATTTGAAAACTCATAATTTGGTGGTCATTATTGTCCTGGTAAAATATGTATGGCAACATTGTATGTACACTTGTAAGTTTCTACTGTTTTTACTGAGACATGCTCCAAGTTTAGAGGAGCAGACAACAAACCAGCCCTTCAGAGACAAAAGACAAACTGATGCCTCAGCCAGGTGTCAACAAAATCAAATGGACTATCACCTGGATAAGTGGCCATTATTTGGCAGGAAGAAGGGTGTGAGTGAGAAATGTGCATTTTGGCAATGGAGTTTATCATGCAAATGGACTGGCTACCACCTGAACCCCAGCTGAAGATGATTCTCAAAGAAGAGAATTGCTATAAAAAGGGAGAGGCAGCTCCCCAGATTACCTCTTTCCTTCCTTTATTTCTGCCCAGGACATCCACAATGCTTGAAGGACAAAGAAAGGAGCATTGGATTGCAGGAGGGGTCCTGGCCGGAGGGCATCTAGCCAGTCAGACTGCAAAAGAACATGTGGTGAGAGAGACCCTTTTGCTTTAAGTTCGTTTAGCTCGTTACGTTAGATATTAGTTGCAATTCACCTTTTATTTTCTTGTAACCAAATTCTGACTTTTATGCCTCATTACTTGTAATCACTTAAAAGCTTTCTTCTGTATTTAATAAACTTGTTTTATTGTTTTATCTAAACCAGTGTGTGTTTGGATTGAAGTGTTTGGAAAACTTCATCTGAGAATACAGGATTTGCGCATATCATTTTCTATTAATAAAATGACAGACTTTCTATGAGCTTGTATTGTCCAGAAGAAAAGAGCTAGGCAGTACAAGCCTCACATTTCTGGGGCCTAGTCTGGGACTGGGAATTTGCTGGTGTTGCTCTGAAGTATAATTCAAAGGTGACAGGCAGGCTGACTGAGGCACTAATGCAGTGTAGCTGGGGGTAATTTATATGCTGGAGGCTGTGTGTGAGCAGACCAAGAGGGGTGTTCTCAGAGCGAAGCAGTGTAAAAGGCACCTCAGACTGGAAAACTGAGGGGACATGGCTGTCTAATAGTCCAGATTGTGTTCTGGGGAATGTCACAACCAGTCAGCCAACTTTATCCTTGATATAACTCCTGTAAAGTCAAAAGCGATATCTCTGGATGATTCAGGTCCACTGTACACAACATGAACCCTGGTAGTAATTCCTGATTAGAAATGAGTGACCAATAATTGCAACAAATAATTTATTCAAAGATTTTACTTTCTAACTTATTTTATAAATGTCACTTGGAATTTTTTTAACTCTATGGCTTGACCACCAATATTCAACATTTGAGCTATGCAGCTAGGTTATAACTGGCCAAAAAAGTCACATGGTATAGTTTATGTTCCCTGACTGTTTGAACAGGCAACACAAATGTTTCATTGTTTAAACATGAAAATACTTACTTCTATTTCCTGAAATACTCATGAATTGGACTATGAATGTAATTTGCCAAGAATACTTTTGCCAGTAAAACTCAATGAATGTTTGTGAAGTGAAAACACAAAAGAAGAAAAAAAAATGACCAAAGCAACCTCATTTAAACCTTCATACATGTGCTGAAAAATGTTTGCATTATTTGCCTCAAACTGTCTCTGATGTTTCACCTGATACTCAGCAAGCATTGTCATAAGACTGATAGAAAAACGCCCAGTTTCTTTCTTTGTTAACTGAAGACATGCAGCTGTGTTTCCTTTGTACACATACTGTCTTCTTCAAATGCTGCTGTTGCATCATGGAAGTTTTTGAAAAATATTCTGTATAGAAGCAATTCTGATGATGTCAGTTTTCTCGGTGTTTCTCATTCTTTATTATGAAGGATATTTCCATGAATATAGCGACTCTCTTTCTGAAGCTGTCATCTGATTTCTCATAAGTTGCTTGTGCCCCTCACATGAGGCCATGTTCCTCTATATGACATCATAACTAGCTCCAGAGCTACCACTTGCAATGCTGCAAAGGATCCTGACTTCTGGGCCGGAATAGGCAGCAGACTCTAAAAAAGCAGAGACTCTATCTTTCTTGCAATTTTTCTTAATATTATATAATTAAAAGAAAATAACACAGATTGTACATGAGATATCACTATGATTTGATGGCTGTTTCCTTCTGAAAATCGCTTTATATGAGAAAGATCCCCTCACGGGCGATCTCCTCTCTCAACCTAGAAACTCTTCACTGTTTGGTTGGAACATGTTTTATTCTTCAGACCGCTAGGGAAAACTTTGATGACCATTGCTGATCTGCAGACTGTGGCCTGAGAACTGATGCAGAAGGTGACTTGTGTGTAAAATGAATACATGTCAGAGAACTTGAAGTGCATCCCAGCAGCTTGTTTTCTGAAGAAACTCTGGGCACGAGACAGAAGTAATCAGGAATAAGAACAAGGGAAGTGAAAGGCAGTTCGAACCTCTCTGAGAAGAAATTTACCCTGTCATAAATAATACTTTCTTCTTTTGCGGGGCCAACCAGTGTAACTCAATGGGCAGCCACACTACCCTGGATAAACAGGTCTGGGTTTGAGTCTTACATTAAAACTCAGCCTCAGACCCAGGGCTGGGTAGTGGCATTACAGGGAGCTGAAGTGGAGTGCTGTGCTGTTGAAGATGTTGTCCTTTTTTGGAGAAGTTATCTAGGTAGAAGTTAAAAGTCAATGGGTGCTTCCAGGAAAAGTGGAGGATAACTTTAGATTCATAGATATGAAGGGCAGAAAGAACCATTGTGATCATCTTGTCTGACCACCTGCAGGCCATAGAACTTCACCCAGTGAGTCCTGCATGCCTTCCCAATGCTTTATTAACATGGTTTCGATACCACATGTTCTAATATCCACCTGTGTGTAAAGGTACAATATTTACCAGTTGGAGAACAGCTCCTGCATTTGTCTGTACAGCTAGTGCCCCGTCACTGTGTGTACTCGATATAACCCATTTGGGGACACCCAGACTAGATGCAATGCACTATAGCAGCAAAAAATGACTTTATACCAATACAATGTCCAGGCAGGGGCAATGCCCAGGAAAAGCTTCTTGAAGACCAAACACTACCTGTCAAAGGATCCAAATGCCCAGGATGAAATAGAAATGGCTGATGCCAGGTTTGAAATGACCCCACTGCTGAGGAGCTGCTGAGGTGCCGTGCTTCCCCACAGATTTAATTGCTAATAACCAACCTCTCTCTTGATTGCTGGATGCAAAGGTCCCCTTCTGCTGTGCCGTGCCTCTTCCTTCACCAAAGCGGCTCTTTAACAAGTCACATCATGGTGGCTATGCATGGTACTCATCGAAATCTTGACAGCCTCTCAGGATCCGCCTCATCCTTTAACTTTGCAGCATAAATCCCTACCAAGCACAAGTGAAACTGAAAAACAAAAAGACCTCTCCCAGCCCCAACACACGTACACCGCCTTCCCCATCGCACAAAACAAAACTAGATTATGACAGACATTGCACAGTGGTGGGATGTCCCCTCCAAACTGCACACAGCAACCTCTTTGTGCCCTCTGTGATGGGCAGAGATCCAGGGAAGGCTCCAGACCAAGCTGCTTTAGTGCATGTAATTTTTTTTAAATCTCCCATTACTATCACGACCTCAACCTTTCCTGCCTTCATTTTCCATCTGGAATATTTTTTCCATCTTATCTTCTTCTTTCATCAAAATGCCTGTTTCCTCAGCCTGGAACCACCACATACCTGATCTATATGCAGATCAAACCTGGGAACAGATGCTATTGTCAGCTTTCATTAGTTTATTGCAGCTTTTTTTATTTGAACTTTTCAGCCATTATAACACCACACTCCCCAACTCTCACTTCCAACAATAAGCCCTCTACCTGAAGACAGAAAAAGATGAACACAGACTTCTTCATAAAGGAGCAGCTCATTAGTGAGTCAAGTTCAGTATCTTGGAAGTGGACAATACCTGATACATCTGAGGAAGGCAGAATAACACTTGATGAACCAGGCATATTATGCAATAGAGTGGGGAAATTCTTTCTGGAATCCTGAAACGAGCAGCTGGTGCCCTGATGCTTGCTGGTCTTATATCACCCTGCCCAAATGCTATCAGTGATGGGAATCCAAGGGCTTCTTTTTGGTCACCTGCAAAGTTAAGCCCCCCACCCGCTCTTCAGGAGGAAACAGTGAAACTATACAACCTCAGGTGTTTCCTTCGTACTCAAATCCACTCTACCTCCCTCCCTTTTGTCTGGGAGGCTTCCCATCTGAGGTGCTCTGGGCATCATGGAGATACCCATTTAGGAAACAAAATACTTATATTTCCAGAGGAGACTGGATTTGGGGGACTGAACAGCTATGATCAGAAATGAAATATGGAGCCTTTAGCACCCATTTCATCAGCTCAGACCCAGCTCAGGTAGGTAAGGTGACAATCTCATGGTTGTTTGGTGCCTATATTAAAAGAGTTGTTGTATCTTGGTCTAGTTCCTAGTAGACCAGTGTCCACATCACAAAGAGCACAGCTGCAGCCGGTGCTAATTGGTCTCTTTGCTAACTGATAAGGCTTGAACAAACCTGAAAATGAACAAGTCTCCCACCCATACAGTTCCTCTGCTGTAAGTAAAGGCTGAGACATATTAGCATAGAGGAGCATGGGAAAGCTCACCTCTCTCTCCTAGGGATACATGGAGGACTTTGGTCCTAGGTACTTCAGCCTTGCAACTTTACTTCACACAAAAGTCCCAAACACACAAAAATGGAAGAGCTTTTTCTTCTCCGGTCTTAGCAATGTTCTACGAGTATGGCTAAGGGCCAGATCCCCTGGTAGGGTTCTGCTGGCATAATCAGGCCTTCAACTCAGTTTAAAAAGCCCAGGGAAGATTTCTGCAGTCAGAGGGCTCTCCAGTGGCATAGTGATCATGTAAGGGCTCTTATACCACACACTTTCCCTGCAGCTGGTATAACAAGGAAGAGAGGTGTGGCTGGAAAAAGGCGAGTGGCTGGTATACCACATTGATCATCCCTGTGTTTCCAGCCCCCTGTGGCTAATAAAGGGTGGCGTACATAAGAGCAGCCCTCCAGCTGCTCTAACAGTGTGTGAGGGACTACTTTAACATACATGAAACAGCACCAGGGCAGAGCAGTATAAGGGAG
Organism: Gopherus evgoodei; assembly: GCF_007399415.2. NCBI lineage: Eukaryota > Metazoa > Chordata > Testudines > Testudinidae > Gopherus > Gopherus evgoodei. The sequence continues at coordinate 84,147,290 of NC_044330.1, read as the reverse complement.
AGCTTTACGTCATCTATGCATACCACCCTCTGGCTTCTGCCTCTGCATTTTAGTCACGCTCGAGGATCTGGCTGAAAGCATGAAAGAAACCCCCAAAGCTCAAATCAAGGCGTCTGTTTAGAGAGACCCATTCAGTCCTTGGTTGTGGGGTTGTCAGGGAGGGAGTTTTGCAATGGGCAGGAGGCACAGCACTCATACTACTCTCAGGGGCTGTTCCTCATGTTACTTTTCCTACACACGAATTCAGGAGACAGAAGCTGTCCAGCTGCTGTGTCCTTGCCACCTGAGTAGACGTTTCAGGGTAACATTAGCCAGTGACACCTTCTTAGACATGTAGTCCACTCAGCCTGATGTTCAGGCTCAGGCCCCAGGCGCACCACCGTGTTCCACATGAGAACCTGCAACAGCACTGTGGGAGTCATTTTTAAAAAAACTGACTACTTTTCTGTCAGCTCTTACAAGCCACTCTGCCCTGCTTCCTGCCTGCAGTGGCTGCTCGGTTGCCAATGACCCATCACGGAGGAAGCTTTTGACTCTAGGTGCCAATGACTGGGATACTAAACCAGGCTTCTAATTTCCGTCTTGCCCATTTAGCACATGCATGAATGCTCCAATATATTGTCTAATAGTTTGTCCAATTCGTTCTGAAATGTCTCAAGTTAAGCTTCCTCAAATTCCCATGGGAGACTGTGCCACAGACTAATAGAGCACACTGCTAGACAATTTGGCTGACATTAACTTAAATTTTCCTTTGATTAATGTCATCCCATTTACTCAGGGCTGTCATCCCCTTGGGCCTCCCCTACTCTACCCCACTGCTTCCTTCGGATCTTTCTTCCACCTGTAGACAGCTATCTGATCAGATCGGAGTCATAATGCCTGCAAATGCTTCCAATGAAGTTAAAACAAGGGCCGGTGCTGTGGTTGGTAGGGCCCTAAATAAAAACAACATGTTAGGCCCCACCCACACTTCTCCCAATCAGTGTCCAGGTCAATGGTACTGTACCTGGTATGTGTCAGGTGCATGTAGGTATAGCTGCTGGATGAGTAGGGCATAAGGCCATACACGATGGCACAAGTACCATGATAAGCTTAAGGCCACTGCTGGCTGGAACTCTTGGTTTTCCTTGCAAGCGGCAGTGAGGATTTCAGTGGTTGCCTCTCTGCAGCTGAGGTGAACACTACTACATGATTGTGAATTTTAGTTTGTGTGTTGCAGAGCTTTGATGATACTTAGAGATACTCCTGTCCCTTAGATAGTCATCTAAGGGGCTTCTTCACACACTAGGCTTTCTAGTGGTCTATGCTACCCAATAAAATATTCATTTTCTGAAATCATTAGATCCACTTCTCTGCAGTAAGGACCTTTTGCCTCTTAGGTGGGCTCTGGCTTCTTGCAAGAGGACTGAGCCAAGCAGAGATAAAAAGATTAGAGATACACATAGGGTAAAGTTGGGCATATGCCTTGATTTACCCTGGGCATGCTGAGGCAATAGCCACATCAGCCTATAAGTGGTTTTGGATTATTTTCCTGACTCAGATGTGAGCTCTAAGGAGCTGGCATCTTTCATCCCTGTTTCTTTGGAAAGAAAAAACTTGCCCCTACATGCATGTTAGTACATAATTGTCCATTATAGGGATTTTGCACTTTCATACGAAGCATCCATATGATACCACATGTGGTATGGAAGTGCCTAAGCATGTAGCCATGTTGAGCAAACAGTCAGCAGCCATTACTGCGGGGTGCCCTGGCTGGATAGGGGAACTGGGAATGAGATACAGAACTTTTCTAGTCTAGGTTGCCAGTTTAGATCCCTGGAAAAGGGTTTTGAGTGAAAGTCATCCCCACCAGATAATCAGAGTGTGGTCTGCATGAAAGGAACTGGGAGAAGTCTCAGTCCAACTCCTAGAGAGCAGATAACTTCACGCTGAGCAGCAGCACAGTTTGCATTGCCACAACATATTTGTCCTTATTTTCATTGTTTCATGAGAACTGTGGCCCTCTTTTCAAGGTGCCAGGACTAATCCACCCTGCTATTCCGTTCAGCATCAACCCCAAACTCTTATAGCCACCAATCTCATGGCAGAGCAGGGGGTTTTGAGGAAGTTTCTAGTTATCATGGCATCTTAGGCACCCCGTGTTGCTTCTCTCAGCTGCAACACTGGGATGAAGAGAGAGACCATGAACTTCTATCAGATCCTAAAATACAAGACAGACTCTGCCTACTAAACATCTTTAATGGAGGACTTGACTGGAAATGGAATATCAGACTTGATTTTCCAATAGCCCCCAAAACAGACTCTCCCAAATGTCTCTGCTTGGGGGACCCAGTATTAGGTGCCACCATCCACCCTATAATCTGAAGGACAGTTGCAGCTGGGAGAAAGGGTATGCTTGTGTTCATTTTGGATAAAAGGTGGTTTGCAGGATGCTTATGCATAGGGAAGCACGCTGTGGCTCACCAGCCTAGGAACATTCTAGAGAAGACCAGGGGGAGAGGGGTGAGCTCAGCATGTGGAATGAAGAACTCTGAGCATGGGATAAACAAACCCATGTATGGAAAGGTTAACTCTGATCGATTAGAGATTCATATTATGTAAGTTGTTATGTAACTTGTTATATAAGTGCCATGTGCTATACAATAGCAAGGGGAGGGACTCCTTTCTGGAGGGACTCTGCCTCATTTTTTGTACCAGGGGTTTCCTTGTGCACATACTGAATAAAGCCTTGTTGAATTGAATTGAATCGCATTCATTGAATCGTATCGCATTGAAGTCCCTTGATTCTCCCCGGCATCAGACTCATTGGGAACCACAAAATCCCAACAATGACAAGCCTGTCTTGCAAGCCCAGTGCCACAGAGCTATAGGGCATCATTCGTTCAGTGTCATTGTGGTGTTGCATTACCATGTGGTGAAGCTGCAAGCTGGGATGTTGTCAGGCATTCCCATGAGGTGATGACACAAAACTGAAAGTATTGCAAGGTTGTGATGTGGAGAAGAGGCACGTTTTATTTAATGGGATAACTAGATGAGGAGGTGATTTTATATATTTGCATTCTACTTAAAATAACTCCTGAAAGAGCCCACTCCCTCCCGCTTAACACCATATTTTTAATTGTTATGTGGGTGTTTTCTCCCTGAATCATACTTTTCTCCTTGATGTTTATGCATTTATTTGTTTTTTTTTTTAATATACACAGCTGCAGCTCCCCAGCTGAGCAAATCACTTGGTGCTCAGCTTGGCAAGAGGTAACCCAGCGCGGAGAGTTGCCAACTCTGCAAGAAGATGAAGGGAAAAAAAATCCCCAACTTTTTTCTTATGGCTCTGTTGGGAACTAGAACTCAGCTCTCATGGGCAGAAACTCCACTAATCATTTGTGCATCTCATATCCCTGCAGGAACAAGGTTTATAACTCAACTGGAACTCAATAAGCCCTATGTCAGACACACACGGCACAAAACTGGTGTGTGTGTGCAGCAGGGGCTAGTCACTGAGTGTGCGTCCTCTCTCCCACTCCCATGCTTTGGTATTCCTCGCAGCCCTTCAGACTTTATTAGATTTCTCCACTGCCTCTTTGTCTCCCTTTACAAGGTCTGACAAGCTGTGGCATTCTGAAAAGGAGCATTTGCATAAGTGGGGACTATGGAAAATGCACATGTGGAGTGCAGCGCAGCGGGGTGTGTGTATGTGTGTGTGTGTGTGTGTGAAGATGCATACTTGACTTATAGATCAAACTCTTCCCAGGAATGTTTTACCCAGTTCCTCACACAAGCAACTTGAGGGGACAGTGAGGAGTCAGAGGATGGATATTCCTAGTCATGGTGCATTAGCCTGACCTAGCACACAGGTCTGTGGAGCAGAATGTGGTTTCACCCAGGTCTGTAGATTGTCCTCCTAGATTCTTATATATTTGTTTATTGATAAACCCGGGGAAGCCCCAGGAGAGCTGTGTCTCATTTTCTGCAGGGTCTCAAGGCAGCCACAGACACACATTTTCTCTCCAGCATAGCTCAGTATAAGCAATGCCATGCTGGATACCCCACCTCAGAGTGCTCAGCCAGAACGACTTCACTTTGTTTGAAAAGGACATAAAGCTAAGGTTCCTGGCAGCATGTGTCCAGCCAAAATCCCCTGGTGCTTTATACAGGAGTCAAGATGTTACACCCACTGTCTAGTGCACATTTTAATCTGCATCTCTAAATCTCCCCAGCTGTTTCAATGGGATAAGGGATTCTTCTTCACTGCCTGTCCTAAATGTCTAGATAGATAGATAGCCATGGTACTTTGATGGCCCACATCCTCACAGTATCTGAGATCCTCCCAGTCTTTAATGCAGTAAACCCTCACCACACCTCTGTGAGGCAGGGCAGTGCTATTGTTCCCATTTTGCAGAGGGAAAGCTTTAGGCAGGCAGGCTAACCAGGGTCACACAAGACAGGCTAGGACCCTAAACCATCTTTCCTCTCATAAACTACTGTACGGTGAGTTTGTGAGAAGGAAAACTTCAAAGCTCCAGGCTGTTTCCAAAGTTCAGGCCAGACTGAGTTTGGCTTGCTCAACTCCCATTTAATTCCAGCTGGTTCTCTGGACCCAAGAGAAAGCTAAGAGATGAAGGGGCATGGTGGTAACCAGGCAGGAGAAGGAGACAATATGGAACAGAAGGAGGAGTCTTGGAAGAGAGGAGACTATTAAATATTCACTAATACTCATTGTTAATATATCTTATTTCTATGGCACCTACACCCGAGTGCTCTCGAGGCAGAAGAGAGATACAGAGAGAGGATAAATGAAAGGAAGAGGAAACCAAACAGAAAATAAAGAGACAGAAATGGAGGAAGAGACAAAGACAAAGAAAAGTAAATGCAAGAGAAACCAGGTCGCTCTGTTTTTTTAGGGGAGTGGTTTTTTGGTTTAAGTTGTACTGTATTTCTCTGGCAGCTGTCCCAGAGCACCATAGATTGTCTGCATGAGGGTTTGTTTCTGGGGGGAGGGAGGTGACAGCAGAACATTGGTGTTGGGGGAAATTGAGTCAAATTGTTGTTCACATTTATTGCTGGGCATATAACTAGGTTAATGTGGCATGTATTTTTAGAGCTGGCTGGCCAAGCCTGAGCTACTGCTGCTAACCTAAAAGCAGCAACACAGGTGAACTGGAGCTTTTGGCTACATGAATTTTCCTGCAAAACCCTAGCATCTTTTCACTGGTTTTCTCCAGGGCTGCATCGCCCCACAGGACACATGCAAAGCTAGTGGAGCCCACATACTCTGGGTTTGTATTGCATTAAATACATCACCAATTTGAGCTGGATGCAACAATGTGAGAGACCTCACAGAAATTGCTCGTTGAGCTGGAGACTTTTTCTCCACGTAGTTTAGGCACCAGTTGCTCTAACTTCCTTTTTCCATAATGGCCACAATAAGTGAGTGAAGAATGCTCTCTCTAGCTATATTTTATTTTTAAAATATGTACAGAACTTCCAGGAGAGAGAGATGCATAAACTGAACATCTGCTTGCTAGTATATCTGCTGCAACCCTCCCCCTTTTCTGTCCCAGTCCCACCCTATCTACACTATAGAATACCCCTATACACTACACCACATTTAATGTTTAGTTGGCAAGTTGGGGGCACACATTATCTTCTTATGGCTTCTGTGAGACACCTACCTATCTTTGGGTACTATAAAATAAGAACACTACCCCTGTATGGCATTAATTGATGAGCCATTACCCCTTGACATACACTGGAAGGCACTAGGCACTCAGACCAGCTTAGAGTCCTGACCTAAATTGATTGCATAGGCCTTGGAGATCAGTTCTATAGCTCCTCCTGGCTCCGCCTCCCTGTGACTTTGGCCAATCAATGCCCTCCACCTATCCCTACTTTTTCTCCCAAAGGTTTCCTTCTTTCCCCTTTTGTTTGTTTGTTTTTGCTAAACCACTTTATTTCCCCAAACCTCCTTCGGGCAGCAGAAAAGCAGGAGAAACCAACGCCAGCCGGCTACAGAGCAGAGATGAATGAGAAAAAGAAAGAGTTATGGAGTAAACTGAACTTGTCATTTCCCTTTCATCCAGAGCAGATTGAGGTTTTGTGGGGCCCTGAGCCAGAGCAAGTGGGCGTCCCTCCACACTCTTTCTGCCTGCAGTTTCCCCGCCCTCCCCGCCTAGCACTCCTGCTGGGGAACTTCCCTGCCCAGCCGACGCTCCTGCTGGGGGATGGTGTCAGGATATGGGGGCTTCCCCCACTTCCTGGCAGAAGCACCAGGTGGGCGGGCAGAGTAGGGCAAGCCACAGCACCCCAACCCCACTTCCTGGGCAGGAACGCAGAGGTAGGGCAAAGCAGGGTCAGGTCACGGAGGTGCCCATTTCAATAAGGCCCCCAATTAGCCAGGGCCCCTGGGCATTGGCCCCGTTGTCCCAGTGGCTAATCCACCACTGCCTTCATTTCAGTGGGACAAACTGCAGTGCTGCATGGCTGCAGCCATATGCGGCTGGTGTGGTTGTGAATCAGGAAGATTGCCAGACCTGTGCCCATGACTCTAGTAGATGGTATTTCTCATGGGTAAGGTGGTGTTGCTAGCATCTCCTTTGTCTCTGAATCCAGAGGGGATACAAGGTGCTGGAAGCAGTTCCCTGCTTAGGGGAAGGGTGTGTCAGAGATATCTTCTCCCCTTCTCACCCCATATAGTAGGTAGGAGAATGGAGAAGAAGTTCTACAGTGCAACTTGCAGCTGCTTGCACCTTCACTACTTCTGCATATAAGGTTTCAGGAAATGGGTCTGAGGGTAGTTTCGATAGCCCCTTCAATGACCCCTACCCTCTGCACCTGGGGGTTCTGTGGTGTTTTGTTTTGTTGCATGCAGATCCATTTTGGGTCATGTGCACCTGTAATATTTTTATTGCTCAGTGTTTCATTCTTGCAATGACAAACATTTTCCCAGCTCACAGTGATTTCGTGCAAAGTTAAAGTCAGTTGTAGTTGCAAAAAGAGATCAGTCTCCTTCCTAGTTCAGTTTCAGTGTAGTCTGCTTTCACCATACCTGCTCCCTACCTGCCTCGTAATCCTCAATAGGAGAGAATTACTGGGGAAATACTTAACTTCTGCATCTGCCTATGAGTTGCAATTTCAGTATTGCTTCTGCCAGTGCTCATGCAGCACAAAAGCTATTCAAGATAAGGCTACAGATCCTGAGGTAGATAGAAATATTTAACTCTGTCAGCCAGTCACTTCCTTGCTGGTAGAACTGCATCCGAACTGGAGCAGATAAAGCAGGGAGGCAAAGTCTTTTTGACAAGATCTGAAATGAGGCCCAAGCTCTAGGTAGTCATTAAAGACTCCAGGGTTAAGTGTCTGTTTTGTGAAGTTGTTAATTTCACATTTTTGTTTAAGTCAACCCATAAAGTTACTATATGCTGTTAAACAGCTTCTGGGTTCCACCCCAGAGTTTGCCACATTTCAGTGATGGATATATTTTTATACAGTGGTCACTATTAACATTTTTACACAGTTGTCTTTGCAAATAATTATCTTCCATTCTGTACTAATAGCACTCCTTATAGCATGCTAACATTGTGTACTTGAAAAGGCAAATTAGAAAGATTTAAACAGTGATCACTGAAGAGTATATCTAACACTCAGGGATTCAAAGGATGAGAGGCACATACATTATCACTCCCTGTTTTTTCTCCCATTTAGGGCTTGGCTACACGGGAAACTCCAAAGCACTGCCACGGCAGCTTTGAAGTGCGAGTGTGGTCATGGTGCCAGCTCTGGGAGAGAGCTCTCCCAGCGCTGCAGGTACTCCACCTCCGCTTGGGGATTAGTTTACAGCACTGGGAGCCTTGTTCCCAGTGCTGGGGCACTTTTTACATTGGCGCTTTAGAGCGCTGTAACTTGCTGCGCTCAAGGGGGTGTTTTTTCACACCCCTGAGCGAGAAAGTTGCAGCGCTGTAAAGTGCCAGTATAGCCAAGGCCTTAGATAAGACACATATTAAATTCTAGACCAACAATCAACAGAAGGCAAATTATGAGGGAAGCCTAGGCATGCATGTCTTGCAGGCTGTTCAGCCTCATGACCTTTCTTTACATACAGCTGAACTGGGCCTGTTTTCTCATCTTTCTTATTTTTCTGCGGCTATCTCTTCTGGGGATCACTGCAGTGCATATGAAATCATCTTGCGTATCCAAGTAGTAATCTATAAAAGTTTAAATAAATTCTAATTAGACCATACATTCCTTCCCAGTCTGAAGATTCCCCCTGCTAACCCATTTTTTCTGTTTTCTTGTTTTGTTACATTGTTCAACTCCATCTTGATCTCTGTGGTCTGTGGGTTGGCAGAAATTAGATGCCTTGCATTGAGAAAGGGAGAGAGACAGACGGACCTTTAGTGGGACTGGGAACTGAGCACTTGGCTCAGGGACTCAGCTGCGATATGAGCCTACTTCCCTTTATTGATTGCATTAATGCGAGGGATTTGGAATGAGTCAGGTCAGGTAATGGGCTATAATTTGGTCCAGGTTTTGCAAATCCATTGTTGAGTAGAAAAAAAAAAGTTTTTAAAAAGGCTTCTGAGAAGAGAGAGAGAACAGAGCTGGAGTCTCTGCATGTTCAAGGAGCCCTTGTTTCTCAGGGAAGTGCCTCATGTTGTCTGCATGCCCAGCAAATTGCAATTTAATCCTGTGTGGTGGCTTTCTTGGGGAAATAAAAAAAATCATGTGACCTCCCCCCACCCATCATCAGCCAATCAGCACCCAGGACTCTCTGTTTCAAAGTCCCTTTGGTTTTTCTGCTAGCAGCACCTGGTGCTGATCCCAAAATCTTAGGGGATTATTCCTTTCCTTCCCAGTGGAGGGGTCCATTTTACAGCTCTACCAGTGCTGACCTCACAATTAATAAAAGCTAAAACACATGCAACGGCACTTGCTCCCTGCTTTAATTACATCTCCTTTATTCCATCTCCAGCCAGGATCCTCTTCTGATGCATATAGAGAGGGGGGCTAGGGGCTGGGTTGGACCACGTTTGGGTTAGATATATGGAGCTGAATGAAAGTCAGAAAAGTGGTATTAGGCCCAGGGCAATTTTGTGGGAGGATGGAATGGAGACTCTGAACTGACCTAGGCCATGTCTACTCTATGGGCACTACAGCTACAGTGCTACAGCCATGCTGAGGTAGTGCCCACAGCAATGGAAGGGTTTATTCCATCTCTAAAGCTAATCCACCTCCCAAGTGGCAGAGGCTAGGTCAACAGGAGAATTTTTTCATCAACTTGGCTGCATCTACACTGGGGGTTAGGTTGACGTAGAGATAGCCCTGAGGGGTGTGAATTTTTCACACCCATAACACGGTAGCTCTGTCAACCTGTCTTTCAAATGTAGACCAGCCCTAGCAATAGTGAAAGGATGATGAGTGTTGAGTCTATTCACAGCCACTTCTACCCACCCCTGCACCTAACATGAAATCTTCACTGCAGCTTTATTTACTTCTGCTTGGGTAGGTTTGGGACATTTCATAAGGGATCATCCCAAGGCCACATCTGCTGCTGCATGTGTTTAAAACAACTCATTACAGTTCCTGAAAGGCCAAAAAAATGAGTAATTCTTTAAATGAGTGAGTCTATAATAGCCCTCTAATAAGCTGTAATAGCAGACTTGTGTGCTGCTAACCATGCCTCTAACTTATGGACCACAAAGGAGGCCCCCGAAGCTTGAGAAATCTGTAGGCTGGACACAGAATACCGTGGCTGCCAGAGCCATGAGTGGATGTGAAGCTTGGGGTTAGAGAGTTACCCCAGCAAGAAAATATGCAGGCAAAGGAAACGAGCAACTTGGAGTAAATGGATTTTGAGGCTCCTTTAACTAGCAAAGCCTTCAGGAAATGCATGTGTGGGAAAGCACTTCCCGTCCAAGGAGAACTGGGGTTAGTATTTTACTGAGGGGATCTGTCAGCTACAAAAGGGTTGCGTTCATTGTAGTTTTTACTGGTAAATGCTAGCCCCAGGAGCACAAGGGGGAGGCCAGAGGATGGGGATTCTGATAGGAAATAAAATATACCAGAGAAAAGTCTGGGGTGTTCTTTATTTTCTAAAGAAAACTTGAAGCTTGTGTTTCTTGGATGATTCAGGCTCTTTGGAGTTCAAACCCTCAACACTCTGCCATTCACCCCTGCTCTCCCCTGGCCCTTTCAAAAAGCAATGGGAGAGCATGGGTGGAATCCATGAAGGGACTTGGGTGGTACAACTGTGAGCATCACGGTGCCTGGAAAATCAGTGGAATGCACTGCAATCCTCCAAGCTGAGTTAGGCGCCTAGGCTCCCTATATAATGAATGGGGACAGATGCCTTAGACTGTGATCCACAAAGGCAAGGTGGATATCCCGGCTCCCACCCTAAGATAGCCAATGGGAGATGCTGATGTGCTAAGCACCGCCCCTTTCTAAAAGACAGATGCTTAGCTCTGCTGGTGATCCATGAATGGGAACCACTCTCCTGGCTTAGGCGCCTGTGCCATTTCTTTTCAGAATGAGTTAGGCACCTGCCTTGCTCCCCACAAAACAGTCAGAGGAGGTGGTGGTGGTACTGGTACTGACTTCATAACTTTAACTCAGTAGTTAAGTCCACTCACCTGGGATATGGGAGATCCAGATTCAATTCCCTCCTCTACCAGATGGGGAGAAAGGATTTGGACAAAGGTCTCCCCCTTTTCAGAAGAGTGCTCTACCTACTGAGCTATAGGATAATCTGAGCTGGGAGAGGGTCCCTCAGCCTCTCCAGTTGAAAAGGCATCACTTCGGCTATATAAATAAAGACTAATGGGACCAGCAATGGAGCTTATGACTATGTAGCCCAGTGGTTAGGACACTCACCTGTGGGGACAGGAGACTCTGGGTCAAATCCCCCTTCTGTAATCACTCTTTCATTATTTGTCCACAGGGAAATAGCTTCAACAGGACAGGCTGACGGAGCCTCAGCTCAGAGCATCCAAAGCCCTGTGGCTAGCTCACTTTCCTGAGAGGTGATTGACTATGGGGCCAATTCTTTCTCCCTCTCTGAGAGGGGAATTAAACCTGGATTTCCCACATGCTTAGTGACTGCTCTGTCTACTGGGCTAAAAGTTATAAGGAGGATAGCAGTACCACCACCTCCTCCTCATCTGGATTTGAATGTGGCCCAATCCAGTGATAGATCAGGCACATTAGGCAGCCAAACACCTGTCTTCTCTTGGTTTGTGAATTGCTCTGGGGCTTAGGCAACTGGGCGCCTAGAGCGAAGCAGCAGTGCACATGCCCACGGGCAAAACCTTACGTCACCTGGGGAATTTTTACTTTGAAAAGCATAGGCGCCCAGTGAATTTAAGTGCCTACAAGGTTCAGTGGGAGTTTTGCGGATCACAGTGAGGGAGTTGGGCACCTACAAAGGGGACTTACCTGCCTAAATCTGGATTTAGGCACCTAAGTAGCTCCACAGATTCCACCCTATTTATTTGGAATGGCTTATGCCAATCCATAGCACCCTAGGCAGTGTGAAATGAGGTGCTACTTTTAAATGAAAGTTTGCGCCTCCCACATTTTGTGATTAAGGGTTTCTCACAGTGAAACATGCAAACATTGCAATGTTTTCTCTCCTCTCTCTGTATGCAGAGTAGCTGTAGCCATCAGTCCCAGGATATTAGACAGATAAGGTGAGTGAGGTAATATCTTATATTGGACCAACGTCTGTTCTGTGTGAAATGCTTAGTAGCACCTTAGCATCTCTGTGAACCCTGATCTTGAATGGAATTTCAGCCTTTGAAAATTTCATAGACTTTCACTGGAGCATTGCATATTTTCCCTTCAGCAGTAGTCCCATTATACTGAGGAGAAAAAATATGATATTTTGCAGGGTTTTCAAATAATTGGAACAAATCTGAGACCTCAAGCTCTGATGTTTTGTAATGTTGTTGTGAATATCTTGCACAGGGCTTCATAGAACAGCTGCTGCTGTGGCAGCCAATTGGTGTAGCTCAGTGCTGTGCCATTGTGACCTAACTCATCCAGATGTAGTTCAATGGGTGACCTGAACTGCATATCTCCAGGGCTCCTCCGGGATTAGTGGCACATAAAAGATATTCCTGTGTTAGCAATGGGGATACTTTTCTGCCAACTCCATTAGCAAATACATCTGCAATTCCTGGTGGCTCCAAAGGAAATAGGATAAAGTGTGAAAAATCGGGACAGTGAGTGGGGGGTAATAGGTGCCTATATAAGAAAAAGCCCCCCAAATTGGGACTGTTCCTATAAAAATGGGACATCTGGTCACCCTAGAAGGAAATTGTGTTAATTGAAAGGCTGTGGTTTCCAGCACTTCAACTGACCTCATGGATGTGGCATAGTGCCTTCTTGCGGACACCACAAGTGTGTAACAGGAAGTGCACAGTAAAAAGGAAGTAGGCTAGAGGGAGACTGGGAGAGAGAGGGACTTTAAATGTTCTCTGAGGCAGCCAATGACCCATTTTCAGGGGTGCCAACTCCTATGTTTTTATTTCAAATTTTGCAATATTTCACCTTTTTCTGGAGTCACGTGATTACATGAGAATCTCAACTTTCATTTAAAAAAAAGTTTCTAGTCCTCTTGGTTGTAAAGAAAACTTGAAAATATGATCCAAGTGCATCCTGAAGGCTCAGAAACCAAAAGGCAAGGCAAAAGAGATGACCTTTGTTATAAAAAAAAAGCCCTCATGCTCTTTTGAGATTGGCTTGTAATTTTTGATTTCTTAGGGTTGGCCATGCTGCTATTTTATGCCTTATGATGCTGCTAAATACAATGTTTACTAAGACCCGAGCAAGCCTCCCTGCTTCCTGATGAGTACTACAGCAGGCTTGACCAAAACATTTGGTTTCCTCTTCCCAAAGTCACCTGTGCCAGAAATGGAAATTGGAGCAGATCAGATGTTACTCGGCAAATCCCAGGGTTGTTGAACTTAAGGTAATGAAGTTCTCGGTACCATCCCCAGTTCCTGGAAATATTTGCAGCCTGGACTGGAAAAGGATATTTTTTCAGTGAAAAACGCACTGCTCAGCCTGTGCCAAGGAGGGCATGCAGAAGCAGTTTGCTCCACCTTGGGCAAGGGAAGGGAGGCAGCATTTTCATGTCACTCTTGTGTGCCCTGACGTGCAGCTGGCACACAAGAGCTGCCAGCAGCTCTCCCCAGCCAGAGAGAGGGTGAGTACTATGAAGAGAGAAGATGGCACAGTGGATCTGGAAAACAAGATTCTGAACCCCCTAGAAATATGGTTGTGTGGAGCTAGTGGCAGCTCAGGTGGGATAACAGGGGAGGGGCACAGTGATGAGGATGAACACCCAACTGCTCATGCTGGGATTTTTGTATTCAAGGGCCTTTGAACGAGGGAAGCATTTCAAGTCTGTGGTATGAATCTGAACCACCATCGCCTCCAAATCTACTTGCAAGAATCACATCTCTGGAAGTTGGGGAGTGCAGGGGCCATGCGAGATTCACTTAGCCCTTTCTTTATTAGGGAGAAAAGTAAACGGTGAGAGCTGTGGCATTTGGGGATTTTGCTTGAATAGGCGATTCATTTTGAATCTTCCTGGCCACTTGCTGAGTAACCACAAAGTGCAACACGGCAGTTTTGCTTTAGTGGAACGTTCTCTGCCAGGCTTTGGTTGGATCTGGGTTCCATTTTGCTGGAAACCACCAATGTTTAATGGATGAGGGGAAGGGAGGGAGACTGGATGAAAGATTTGGCTTGTAGCAATAAGATGTGATGCTATTTGTAACCTCCCGTAGTCCTAGGGTGTGACTGCCAGAAACTCCCCAACAAGCCTTGACGTTGGCAGACCATGACGCTGAGGAGAAAACTGGCAGCCTCAGTTCCTGCCACTATCTCTCGAGAGCAAGGTCCCGTGCAATGCAGAGCATGAGGCCATCCAGGAGAGACCACAGCAAAGAAGCAGCATGAGCAAACAGCTTCATTAGACATGGCCAGAGGATGATTTGGGGATGAGGTTGTGGTAAGCAGTGTGTCTGCCGTTAATCTCGATGATGCCCTAAATTCTGGACAGCAGCAGGCTAAGCAAGATGAGGGGTGGGGGGTAGGGGGGTAGAGGAGAGAGGTGAGTTTTTTTTTCTTTTCCCAGGCAGAAATGATCTCATGTTTTGTCTAATCTAAATTCTGTCAAGCAAGCAGGAAAAAAAAAATAGTGAGAGAGAAGGCTATACAGTTAATAGAAATCTGCCAGCCACATGTTCCTTGAGCTCAGAGACAAGGAATGGGAGATCTGAGTGGTCGCTTTTTTGTGCCGCAGGACAGAATGGAAATGTGTTCTGGGCTCTCTGAACTTCCTTTTGCTTCAGCCAGGAAGAATTTCACCTTGGATCAAGCCATGTGGTGACTTCTTCAGCTGGACAGGGAGCCCCATGCACAGATTCCTGGACAGGAGTCGCAGCAGGCATCCTCAGACCAAACGATTTAACTGTAGCTAGTTGATGCTGATCATTGGTGGATGCTGTTGCATTTGGGTGACAACCATAGTGAGAACCCTAGTGCTCTTTGCTTGGATTTCCAGTTCCACTGGAGATGACTCAGATAGAAAGAAAGTTAAATGCGCCAATGGCGCTTCTCCTTTGCGCAGCTTGTTTGCTTTTGCCATCTTGGTCGCTAACTGCCCCCGCCCTCCCCACCCCCGTGTGCAGTAGGAGAGACAGTCCTTCTGTTTTAGGGGAATAAATAACATTTTTTCCTCTCTTCTCCTTCAAAAAGCTCACCCCATCCAACGGATTTCAATGGAGTACAAATGCTGGGTTTTCCACCTTTATATTTCTCCCCATGCCATTCAAGTGTGGTGAGATGCAGGCGTGGAGCAGCAGAACCAGACTGGCCAGTCGTTTCACTTTGGCCTCTAGTCAGTTTCACTTCCCACTCTCACCACTAGCACAATGCTGCAACATTTGGCTTCCGAACACTGCAGAGGAATTTGCCAAAATGAAATCTCCTGTTAATACTGATGTTCACACATTCTCTCCAATGAAAACGACACCCTCTTGTCTTTTCCCACAAGTGGCTTCATGTCTCTTCCACACTGCAGCAGAGGCATGGAGCACTTTCCCCAAATTAGCCAGTAAAGCCGGCTACTATTCTGTCCTCAAGTTCCACTTTCCTGTGAAATTGCCCACTGATAATGGCTGCTGAGAGGGCCAGTGAGGATCACTGATCTTTATCGATCTAACTTAGGTACATATATGGCCACAAAGATAATTCTAACAAATGGGGAGTCACATCAGATGAACAGATTGTGGGTCTGTAGGGGCCGGACAACTGTACTTCATTCCTACAGTAGTGTAGGGATGTTGAACATGCTCAGTACGACTTTTTCTCTTCAGCTGCAGGAGAGGCCAAGCAGGTATTTCAAAGGAGATTTCACTGGCGCTCCAAGCCCATGGAGATCTGTTATATCACAGTCAAAGGACGAAAGAGCAAAAAGAGGAAGGATTTTGACAGGAGTCTCTAAACTGAGATTCTGAAGTATGTTTCCATGCCACAGAAACCACACTGGAAAATGTACAGTGAATTCCTCGCTGTCAGGGCAGGAGCCAGGGCTCTGAAGAGAGTTGTTAAGCGTTGCAAACTGAGACGAGGCCTCTCTGAGCCGATTAACAAAACAAACAAACAGCGCTGCCCGTGACAAGCTCCGTCCATAACAAGCTCTGGACAGGGAGGAGGAGAGATTTAAAAAGATGCCTCTACTGCCATTTGTTCCTGAGTTGGGGCCAGGGAGGGGTGGCTGCAACCCCTCGCCCTACTCTGGGACAGTGCCCCGGCCCTGCACCCAAAACCTTGCCCTCGTTGGGCTCATCAGAATTGAGTCCCAGGGTCTGGTCCAAGGGGAGCTCTTTGGGGACTCCTGAAGGGGGTATTTGCATGCACTTCCCCCACATGTTCCAGAAGCTTTTCACTCTTTACATCAGTCACTGTTTTACTGCAGAGCAGACAGCTTGAGGGAGCCAGAGTCATTGCAGGAGACCCTTTAACCTTGCAGCTTCATGCTGGGCCCTGAGATTGTCTCGTTGGCTGGTACTGGGTTCATCTCACTCAGAAGAGAAAGGGATCTGCAGCAGGGTAACCATCACAGGAACAGCAAACAAATCCTGAGAGCAGAGAAAAAGCACTCAGAGCCACTAAGATTTCCTCCCAACTGCTCAGATCAGTTCTGAGGAGTGGCTTCCCTGCCCTGCTATGAAGCATATGAACCAGCCTGGCCCTGCTTTAACTCTGGCCGGCTTGTCCACTGCTTCCTTGTTACTGCTCATCCCTTTCCCTGGCAAATAGCTGTAGAAATAAACTTTTTATTAGTTATAGCTACTTGTAAAAGGGTTTTCATGTGAGGTCCAGGATGGCAGAATGTCTTTTCTTTTGAGGACCACAATGTGACAACTGGAAGAAAAATAATCCTGTAAAACCTTGACTACTGCAATTTACCAGCAGCCGCAGGGATAGAACTCAGATCCCCCTGCTCCAAAACAGCAAACTTCTTCTCCTTAAGTGACTGGAGAATCTTTGTTAACAAATAGCAGTAAAGAGGCTATGACTCATTGCTGAAACATTCTCATTCTAGCCACTAAAGGGCTGTGACACACATATAAGCTAGCAAGTTCATTACGACAGTACCAGCATCTACTAAAAAGTATGATGAAGCTTTCACATGGCTTGTGGGTGTCTATGGACCGAGGTCCAGAACTGACAGACACAAAAAATGAGAGACAGAGAGAGGCAGGTTGGTGCAGAACTTCCCAAGACATGGCCTGAATCTTCAACACTCCTCTTTATGAATAACATCGCTGGTATTTTCACGGTCTCTTTGACGGGATATTTTTATTAAAAAACCAACCATCCAACACACACACACTGAGAGAGAGAGAGAGAGACGCTGCCCGGACTTGCCTGCCATTGTTATATTAAAACACAAAAGCCATTTCAGGGGAGGCCCGGTGTGTCAGGCCAGTAATGAAAGCCGTCTGGCAGCTGATCATTTCTTTATCTCCCCAGCTCCATGGTCTTGAGGACCACATTTTTTAATTTGTGTTGGATAAACAATATGGGATTGTGTACGCAAAGAAGCTCTAATTATCCCCCGGGGTTGTGTTTCCTAAAAGGAAATGAACTGGGCATGGCATTCCCATTTGAGAAATGCACCAGTGCAATAGCTTCCAGATTTCCCTTCATGCCACTAAAATCCAGAAGATCACATTGTAAGACCCCAGTCTGGCTGAAGCAGAGGGATAGAAGGAATGCGCACACCACGCTGTATAACACATACAGGATATTACACACATGCTGCTGATTGGCCAACTTCTAAAGGATTGCAGGGTCCTTTACGTTTGAATGAACACTCAAAAGATGGGATGCTTCTCCTGACAATCTGAATGTCCTGGGTCCACAAATTAGGCTGGAAATCATGTAATAATGGGCTCCCTTTGGGAGATACCTATTTCTGTAGCTCCTAGTTTGGGACAGGTCAGAAATATCACAAAACCTTCTGATTCCAGCCTGGCCTGGCCCAGAGGACATTCACATGAAACAAAAAGGAAGAGCAAAAAATGTTTTCATGAGTCCAAAATACTACCTCAGTCCTGGACTTCCCACCCATACTCCTAACTCCTGCTCTGCAGCACCCCTGAAATGCTGTCCCATCTATATATCTATCTATCCCAGTTTTATAAAGTCACCACCCATCACCATTGGATTTGGAGATCTTGAGCTCCCCTCATAGCTCTTCCAAGGCTCCTCATTCTTGACCCACAGAGCTCCCTGTTATTCCGGGCCTAGTTCTCTTAAATTATATGTGGAAATACACAAACAACCAGGGGAGGCTCTGTGTATTTTGCCGCCCCAAGCACAGCAGTCAGGTGGCTTTCAGCGGCATGCCTGCAGGAGGTCTGCCGGTCCCGTGCCTTCGGCGTACCCGCCGCAGAATTGCCACCAAAACCGCAGGACCGGTGGACCTCCCACAGGCATTCCACTGAAAGCAGCCTGACTGCCACCCTCATGGTGACTGGCAACCCCCCCCCCCATGGCTTGCTGCCCAAGGCATGTGCTTGGTGTGCTTGTGCCTGGAGCCGCCCCTGCAAACAACTATAAAACTTGGGAAAAGTTTAGTTTGTTTGTTCTTCTCTCCAATCCCCCAAGAAACCCCCTATTTCTTGCGATGTTTGCTCCAATCTATTGGGCTTGTTAAATATTAAAACATGGTAAACTGATGCAGGCTTAAAAAACAACTTCTTATTCAGGGAACTCCTAACTAGGAATTTTACTTCTCCTCACCGCAGGATTTACGCAACACTCTCTCTTCCCTGCCACCCAAAACAGCACAAGGAAATGCCCAAATCCAGCTCTGGAAGGAGTTTAATACAATTTTCCATCCAAAAGTACTTAGCAGGTGCTGGGACCGAGCACAGGTGATACGTGCTCCATTCAGATCCATGATCTGAGCAGTCATTCTTTGCTCCACGGATGACTTATCCTGGTTGAGTATCCATATAAAATACTAATCTGCCATGTAGGTATCTCCCAAACACATCCGTGTCTACTCAGGATATAGGTACCACCAAAACCTCTGTACAAAGTGTGCAAGCGATTACTTGTCCCACTGAGACATTTGCTGGAAAGGATGCTGGAGCATGACAGGGAGCCGAGCCATGAATCTGATGTATTTATACCCGTTCCACAGTGCGCAACACTCTTTCTTTACGCTGCTGACAATTGCTTTGGGCTATTTTTAGGCTTTATTGCTGATGGTATCTGTAATGATATGGGTAGTTAACTTGGCAATAGTGGAGTTAATGCACCAGGCTTTCACCTCTCTGGAGCCCTGACATCAAATCCTATTCATTACTAGCGACAATGAGCTGAGTGACTTCTCCTTTAGTTGACTGACCTCAGAGGATCATCACATGGCGTGATCAGCAGCTTATTGCTCCCAAGAGGGGCCCAGGGCTGACTAGCAGGCAGTGCTGGAGGTGGGTGGTGGAGTGTATTGGCCCAGCTGTATGTTATAGGTGGTCAGGTCTGAGGTACATCGGCTGAGCTTATGAGAGTGTAGCTAAAATCATCCCTCCCCTCAACTCTTCTTTGAAATTCAGAAGAAATCATCACAGGCTCCGAATCATCCCTGATCAGACTAAAGCCCAGCATAGGGCTTTGTCATTTGCCAAAAGGGCAGGCCTCAGAGTCAGAGCAAAATCCAGGCTTCTGCCTTGCTGAGCTTGGGGCTCTTGTCCCAGTGCTGGGACTGACTTGAATTCTAGTATCACAGCACCCAGCACATAGGCCCGGTGGTTCCTCCAAACATTTGCTTTGCCTTTTCATGACTTAGCAGTTAGGAGCCTGATTCACTTCATTAAAACCAACAAAGTAGGGCTGAGAGTGGGCTTGGGCTAGTAGGAGGCTGGGGGCTGTCTGCAGAACTGACCTGGGAGCCGGAACCAGCTCCACAGTTCTTGCCACTCCAAGCGGCAAAGAGGAGGGAAAAAAAAAAGGCCGTGATTGGCAGCACTTAGGCTGCTGCTCTTTCGCGCTGCTTCATTCTGCGGTGGCAATTGCCACCAAAGACCCAGATGTGCCACCCCTTTCTGAGAGCCGGGAGATCATTGGGCTGCTCAGGGGCTGAGTGGGCAGATGGAGAGGGTGGGGGGCTGTGTGTGAGGTGGAGACTCCTCTGAGTTACAGGAACCTGCTTGGGCCTTGACTGTTTTCTGGGAAGCTGCAGTGTGCAGTGGGGTGGGGAAATGACAGGGGCTAAGAGAGGTGTGAGTCTGGTATTAGGGGCAAGTGGTATGTAAAAGGGGCAAGTGGGAGGCCGGGGAGCTGTGTGGAGTTGATGACCAATGTGGGGGAAAGCAAATGTGTCTGAAGTGTTTGTGCTTGTGTGTCAAGTGGGGGAACTGTCAGCTCCCCACTCACTGCCCCATACTGCACACGTTCTGCAGTTTCATTTTTCCTCTCCACACCTCCCTTTAGCAAACTGTGCATGAGAAGCCACATAGTCATACAAGTGTAACATAAACCGGCCATTCCCCGTATTTATTCGCTGGGAACCAGATTTCCTGAAGGCTTTAAATTCAATTTGTTTTATTGAAGTTTCTTTTTTTTTCTCCCACTGATGCATCAAACTATCATTTTACTCCTAACAGCTCCCCTTTGGCTCTTTCCCTCCCAGCTTCCCCTCTGTTGCCTCCCCCCCACCCCCCGTCAAATCCCACTGTCTGGATGATCCTGCTAAGTCCATCTCTCCTTTCAAGCCTACCGATGCTTCCTGCTGTATTAGCTGCAGAAATACCATGAATTTCCTTTGTGTTCCTGGTTTAAAAGAAAACACAGTGAGTGGCGGTGCCAGAGCTGACAATAATCTCTGCAGTTTCTCTCCCAGCCCCAAGTTTATCTCTGTGCAATTCAGCATAGGAAAGCTAATAACACCATGTCAGGGATACCTGATGTATATTTCCAGAGTCTAACAGTTGGGCCTGCAAATGCCTTCTTCACTCCTTCCCTGTGCTTATTTGTGTCTGAAGACATCGGCCCTTTCATGCTGGTCTCCAGTCAGTGATTTATAGAGGCAGGTTTCTTTTATTTCTCCTCTCTCATTTTCCCCCTCTAAAAAATGTTACTGCATGGACCGTGTCTTGCAATTTCATCTCTGCATGAATCCGCCGCGTTTGGGCCAGCTGGATAACTCTCTGCCGCAGGGAAGGCTCTCAGCGTGATGTGGGGAACAAACCTGCACTGGCAAGCCAGTGACGCTGGGGAGATGGGGACACACCACCCAGTGACGGTGGGGAGATGGGGACACACCGCTGGGGAGATGGGGACACACCGCCAAACCAGATAAGTGCTGGGATCTATTTGATGTATTCATTTAATTATAGCATATAATTAGCAAAACAGCAACAGCTTAAAATGATTGAGGACCCCCTGTCACACACAAACTGTGCAAGTCATTGTCATCTTTCCACAGCGCATCTGTGCGTCATTCGCTCATTTGTCTTAAATGAGGCCCTGATCCTGCCAAGACATATACATGTGCTGAACTTTGAGCACTGTGAGGATTCCCAGAGCACATGTCTTGGCAGGATAGGGCCCTTAGATTGGAAGCCCTTTGGAGCAGGGACCAACCTGCTATCTCTTGTTCTTGTTGAGTCTGTAGTTCCCAGCAGTTCCTCGATCCTGAGGCCTCTGGAGGCTGCTGTAATATGAACCCCCCACCTCTGTTGATGAGCAGGCATCTCAAAACGGGGAAAACAACATCGGCTCATAACATAGGATCCTACTAATGAGAGACGGAAAAGACCCATTAGATGTAGTCCATCTCCTTGCAAATGCTGGGTACACACCCTCAAGAGAGGACATGTCAGATATTGAAGGACAGGTGCTGGTGACTGATGCTGCCACTTCCTTTCTTCTGGGAACAATGGCTCTCAAGATGGGAATTAGGAATTGCCAAATGGGGATAATCCAAAGACTCATTTAGTTCTATACCCAACTCCGCGCAATGGCTGACACACCGCAATTAGAAATATAACTTATTTTCCCACCATTGTACTAAGGCTACAGTGAGATGTCTGTATGTGGGCATGGGCTGCTTTGTGAGAGGGAACTTGTGTCGGAGTGTTCATCTATATATGTGTCAGGAGATGAGTTGTGTGTGGGTGTGTCCAGACTGGTATGTGGGGCTTTAAGTTTGTGTGGAAGTGTGCATATGTGTATCTGTGTGTGCAGGCTGCCTGGGAGGGCAAGAGGGGCAATTTGCCCCAGGCCACGGGCCCCGCAGGGGCTTCCACAAGAGTTTTTCGGGGGCTCTGGAGTGGGGTCCTTCACTTGCTCTAGGGGCCACGCAAAACTCTCACAGGGCCCAGATCCCTGGCGCTTCTTCCGCTCCGGGTCGTCATCGGCAATTCGGCAGCAGGGGGGTCCTTCCGCTCCGGAACCTGCCGCCGAAGTGCCCCAAAGACCTGCAGCGGGGGTCCTTTCGGCACTTTGGTGGTGGGTTTCAGGGTGGGTCTTTGGCAGTAATTTGGAGGTGGAGGGTCCTCCGCCCCAGGACCCGCTGTCGAAGTGCCGGGTCTTCGGCGGCAATTCGGTGGTGGGGGCCCCCCCGCTGCTGAAGACCCCAGGCCCCCTCAATCCTCTGGGCAGCCCTGTGTGTGTACATGCTTGTGCATTTTCATAGCTGTGGTATGGTGGGATTGAAGTATGAGCGTGTCTGAGTGCTTGTGTGTATGCGGAGATGTGTGTGTAGATATGGGGGGATTTGTGTCAGAGGCCATGTCTACATTGACAAGCTTACAGCGGCACAAGACTGTAAGAGCACTTGTGTAGCCACATTATGCTGATGGGCGAGAGCTCTCTCATCGACATCATAAAACCAGCTCAATGAGTGGCTGTAGATACGCTGGCAGGAGAGTATCTCCCACCAATATAGCGCTGTGCACACAGGCACTCATGCTGGCAAAATTTATGTCACTCAGGCTATGTTTTTCACACCCCCGTGTGACAAAATTTTGCCAATATAAGTGCTAGTGTAGACATGACCTGAGCTAGCATGCGTGTGTTTAAATAGAGAGGTGGGTACAGAGTGTGAGTGAATGAGACAAAAGGGAATGAAATTGCCCTAAACCACAAACCCTGCCTCTCGCCCTTTATGAAACATTTGAAAGAAATGACTTACCCTTCTTTGCTCTTCCTCCAGAACACCAATGCCCTGGGCAATGGGATAATGTGTTTATTTCCTAAAGGAAGGTAGAAATAACCTCCCTGAATGTTGCACTCCTCCGTGATTTATTACACTGCTCCAAGAACCTGCAATTTGCATTGGAGAGTCAGTACGTTTTAACAGCAGAAACAATTATGTTTTCATTATGAAAGCAAATTAGGAGATTGCCTATCAACTTTATTCAATACCAGTGAAGTCCTTGGGTGAGCAAATGTAGAAGGGGCTTCTCTGTTGAAACCAGAATTAACAAATAGCAATGAAATACAATCAGTGAGCTTCCGGGGGACCCTGGCAGTAGGGCGCTGGTGGAGAGCTCTCCGTAGGGCCCTCTCAGCATCATCCCATTCTGCAGAGGATGTCGCCCTTCATCGCTAGAGTGAGTGAGGAATGATTCCAGGCTAAATAATTGACTGGCAGTTGTGTGAGTTACAGCTGTGCGAGCCAGTGACTATCTCCCAGAGCCTTTTTACAGTCTTATCCCCAGGATTCAAAGCCTTGTAAAACCTCTTAAGGTTAAGTGCCATTTACCACAGGGACAAGGGAGAAGGAGAGACTTGAGAAGGAGGAAGAATAAAAGCAATGTGTGAGGATGAAATTATGGCATGGAGACAGTGGCTAGAGTGCTTGGGTGCCGAACATGCACCTAGCTAGACTGACTGGTTTAAGGCCACACATTTATTTACTGGAATTTCTCTGTGGTTCACTGGCATACTATTGAACCATCCAAAGTGACAGACTTTGCAAAAGGTAGGTCATCTAGTGGGCCTAAGGGGGCTAACTTATGGGAGACCTCACCCTGTCACCAATCCTACACATTGGCTCAATTTTTTAAAAAATTACTCAGGTTGCTCTGCCACTCCCCCTTATTTTAGTATCTGGCCACCCCAAAATCTATAATATATTTATCCTCATAACACCCTGGTGACACAGGCCAATGCTATTATCCCCTTGCTAGTATCCCACCGAGGCACAGAGAAGCTAAGTGAGTTTCCCAAGGGCAGACAGGAAATCTGTGGCAGAGTAAGGAATTGAATCCAGATCTTAGGCAGGGTTTCTTAACCACTGGACCATCCTTCCTCTCACGCGTTCTTTTCCCTGGGGGGGCTGGGTATGTCTCCCCCCTTGCCTGGGCCCAAACTGGAGAATTTACAGAAACAGATAAACTGCTATTAAATCATAGGCGCAGAGTGTCTCAGAAAGAAAACAGTCACTGAAACAACAGCAACAAAAATCACCTGCTAGGAATCCCTTAGCCCTCTCTTCTTTTTTTTCTCCTAATCTCCACTTTCCCTTCTATCTCTCACTGCAGCCTTTCGTTAGTTATGTTCAGCATCTGTATCCCCTTCAGGCTAATGTTTCTGTCATGTTTCATCCTTTATAAAGGCTTCTGGTTATTTTGTTCTTTCTTCCAGACATTTCTTTTTTTCAGATCGGGACTTCTCCCCTGATTTATGTGTTACCTTCCCTGTTTTTAATCTTCCTCCTTCCCCCACTGTCTCTGGTCCCATCTCCTCTCTATTTCTCTTTCATCCCCAACCCTTGCAGTACAGCAGCTGTTGTGAGAGTGCTCAACAAAGGAAATGTCCATATATCTACATAGCTCGTTAATAGCTGAGGTGCTAGGAGATGGTTCTCTTAGGTGTTCTAGGACCAACAAAAGTGGTGCTCATCAGGAATTCCCTGTGATGTCCACAGAAGCAGAGCTAGATGAGGGCTAGAATCCCCTGCAGCTCCCCACAGGACTAGCTCTCTCTAACAGTCTGCTCTGATGGGACTGGGGAAGAGGGTCTATTAGGCTGGCATTCCCAGGAGCTCTCTTGGGGGAACTGCCTTCACTCTCTGGGTGTGAGCGGGGCTCAGGGAAAGGGTTCTTCAGACAGACTCTCCAGGGACTGTCCCAGCAGAGCAGCATTCCTCACTGGGGTCTGTGTGGGGTCACACAGGGAAAGAGGACTGACCCTGGGATGGTCTATGGGAGCAGGGTTTGCTAGTACAGCCTGCTCCCTTGGTGCAGATTGTATGTCAGGTTTGCAAGGCGTGATGAAGGTACAAGGAGCCTATCTTTCATGTCTCTCCTCCCAGGCCGGGCACAATGTGAATCCTTGTGTCCAAGGACTTCCACTGGTGCTAAAGTCTATAGAGGGAGTGGGGGTAGAGGGCAAGGACATGAACTCACCCCATCTACAATGACCGGCAGAGCTGCATGGCCAGAGGAGGGCTCTCTCCAAGGGTGGTGCAGCAGGTTTTCTCCATGAAGCTCCTGGGGGGTGGGCATCTCCAAAGCTCTCTATCTCCCTGGGGTGATACAGCAGTGCAGTGCCCCCAGTGCAGAGCTGTGACTACCAGCCACAATTGAGTCCTAGGCCTCTAATGTGAAAAGATGACTGCAGTGAGGATTCCCAAGTCACACTCTCGAGCTGAGGCCAGCAAACTCATGTCACTAAGGAGGAGCCCGAGTAGAAGTGTCCTTGTGCCGAGTTTCTTTGCTCCTGGCAAAGAGCAAACTGATGGGTACTGCACCGGGCGTTTCTTCTCCTTCAAATGTTATTTTTCTCTGAAATTGGCTGTGACATTTGCGATGAATGGCTTTTAATGAACAAACCTGACTTATTAAAAGAACTTAGCAGAAGTGTCAGGGCTGATTTAAAATGGAAAATGGGGCCTGGAAAAAACAAGACTGTTTTCTACTGAAATGCACAAGGAGGCTTCTCACTACCTCTCTCTGGCCCACTCCTCCCTCTCTTCCTTCTTCACAGTGGAGCTAATGTCTTCATTTTCCTCGGGCTCTTCATGCTAATCAAAACCACCAACATCATTAAGGTGAGGCAGCAAGCGCTAGGCTGGACTCTGAGGAGGACCCACGGCTTCCCTTATCCATGTGCTGCTAGAGAGGTAGGAGCTATTTAACCAGACATCCTTTGCACCTGGGGTGGCCCCTAGGGATACTGTGTATGTGCAACAGCTGGAAGGGGCTTTCACTAGCACATGGATGCCATTAGGTCTCTGTCTCCCACATAACCCATTTCTGTCCCCTTAAACCAGCTGCTGCCCATTGTCATTCCCTGGACACTGGGCTTTAGATCACACACTGGCAGCAGATGGAGTCTCCAACTTCCTGCACTGGCCTTAGTCCCAGTGATAACACCTCTGCCCACCGAGGAGGGGCTGCTGATAGCATCTGTCCTCAGCAGCAAAATTCCCAAGCTTCCTCTGAGCCTGTGAAACTCTGGGAGATAAATTCTGTAATCTGTTCCTGCAGGGGGCGCTGTCACAAACCACTGTAAGGCCTACCCTCTAGCCTAGGGTGTACTGGCCACGAGGTGCACTAGAACTGACATGTGGTGAATTAAATCTCTTGAAATATGAGGACCATGCCTCCAGCCGAGGTCCAAGTATAGTCGTGGCTTTTCTGGTCTCCCTTTTTCATGGTGACTCTCATTCACCTCGCTCAGTAGCACAGACTGTTCTCCAGGCTCCTTCTGTGGCACCTGCTGTTGGGGTTTTTTTAATCTCTGCATTGTGTTTGGCCGGAACACTAGGATATTAATAATAGAAGAACTTGACAGTTCTGTGTTATGCAGCCTAATGCCACATGCTGGAATACAACAGCAAAGAAATCATAGCAAAGGGACAAGGGGCTGACAGCTGCTGCAGTGCGTACGGCAGCAGTTTTCACCTGCAGAGGCCTGGGTTAGCTTACTAGTTTTGGTCACATGTGACAATGAGTTTGTCGGGTTCTCAGTATGCACCATATCCATTCAACAATTGAGCTGTTGGAGCCTTCTTCCCAGGAGACGTCAAGGGGGAGCTCCGGGTCAGGATGTGGGTGCATTGACGGAGCTTGCAGGGAAGCACAGGACTAGAATAGCAAGGGGGCTGCAGGCTAAAAGTGAGTGGTGCTGGCAGATCTCTGTGAGGAGTCCAGGACTGGAACAGCACAGGGCGCTGCAAATCAGGACTGAGGTGTGTCAGTGGAGCTGGGTGCTTGCATCTGCTTGAACTAAGGCTGTCTAGCCAGGGGGGGGTTCAGTCCTTCATTTTCATAGGCAACATTAAGAAACATACAAGAAAACAAAAAGGAAAGCAAGTAAATTCTGATCCCCAAGCAGCCAAGTGGGTGAACAGCAGAAACGGGGCTGAACCACAAGCCAAGGTCTGAATGATCCCCAACACTGGGGGAATTTGGATTTGGGTCCATTTCTGGATCTGAAATTCATGGCTCAAGCCAATCACTAAAATGTGGTTCTTCTGTGAGGACCCTTTTGTCTCAGCTGGAAAGTGGTAGATCGGAGCAGGTATTTACAGGAGTTTACAGAATTCCTGGGCGACTTGCAAACTCTAACTTCATTCTGATTTCAAGGGCCAGCGCTGCCCATCACCTACTCCAAAGGGCACATGTGGAAGGCTTAATGTGACATTGTGCTACACTGTGTCACTCTGAGACCCATCTCCACACATCTGGCTGGTTCACTGGCACTGACATTCCCATTCCCATTGACTGGGCCTTTGCTCTGCAGGACCTCTCTGAGCTTCGATGGCCTCTTCCAGTCCACACCAATGCTGTGGTGGCAGCAGAGGTTCTGCTTGGCATGTCACTGGGCGTGCATGTACCATTCCACTGCCTAGTGGTATATGAATAGGGATGTTAATACAGACAATGAGAACATCCACAGTGATTTAAGACAGGATTGAACACATCAGGGATATAACCCCTGTGCTTCAGGGCATAAGACAACAGCTAATCTATGGGGTTAGGAAGAAATGTTCCCTAAGGACATTCCATAATCCTTCATTGCAGCATTCCTTGTTTCTTCCTCTGAAGCATCTGGTGGCGCCTGAACTAGATAGACCTCTGGTCTGATCCCAGGTGGCGATTCCTACATTTCTTATGTATATGTGCCATTGTAATGTACAATGAAGATCCTTCCAATTACCCTGAGAGCAATCCCTGCTCTGTCCCATACTGTCAGTGTGTAGCTTAGAAAGCTATGCTTCCACTCATGGGTTCTTTAACGGTTACAGTCACAGATCCGGGAGTCTGACATACAGCATATGTCACCGGAAGCCCGAAAAGGGAAGCCCATTCAGAGAATCCAGCTTCAGACTGACTTGTCATTGACTGTTGCCTGTTACACATGTTCTGTTCAGGTTCTCATACAGGCTCCTTACCATTGTATCTGAGCGCACATTGTGTGGTTGGTCACACAATATTGTTCCTGCTCCATGATTGGAGGACCAAAGCATTTTTAAACAGAAGGGTAACCAAGAGTGAACAGCAAATGGTGCACTTTCTGGTGTGAATATTTAGATGAATAATGATCCATGCTAAAATTCATAAAACATTAGGACAGTTGAACATTTCCCCCCATGCCAGGTGACTGAACCTTCATGGATAATACACACTCAGACCCCAGAAATACGAGTGATACCAGCTCTCTGATTTTATCCTCAAAAACATTCACCGGTCTTCTTTTTAGATCGACAACCAGCTGTAGCAAGGAGCAAGTGCTGGTTTCTAATCATGGCTTCTTCCCCATCGCTACGTATCTCCTCCTTCTCTGATGGCTGAGTCTTCTCGGATTTGAATCCGCGCTAGCACTCATGATATTTTCCTTTAATAAGTTATGTTTTATCTGCCTGCTTCTGACAAATCACATCTGAGAAAAAACTTAGAGATTCCAACTGGCTTGGCATGAATGGCAGAGCAGGATTATTTATATTTTATAAAGTGAAAATCATGCTTGTTCTACAAGGGCTCAGGAGTCAGTTCCCTTTTGTACTCCTAAACATCCAAATAAAACCTGAAAGGAAACACTATCAGGGCACTTTTCATCACTAAAAAAACTCATTTTTTACTCATTGTTGTTCTTAATAACTATGAAGTTGGAAACTGCAATTGGTTACTTTACCCACGCGGTTTTCCCTTCCATTCTGCATGCTCCAGTTTGCTGCCCTAGGGACAGTCACAAGCATGCTGGATTGTTATTGGGGTGTTGTTTGAAAGCTCTAGGCCAGGCTGACTTGTTTGTTGTTGTCATTCATGAGTGCTGGGGTAGCACACACCACTTCGGGTTTGATAGGTTCCTTATGGGTGCTATGCACATTGGGTTGTTATTATAGGGTTAACAGCCGGTCGCCTGGCTAGGCAGGTTGGGAGGGGTTCGGCCCTCAGGTCTGGTCCCTAAATGCCTCTCTGGCAACCGACCCTACTCTAGCAGTCCCATGTGCCATAGCATAGGAGACATGCTGGGGTGGGGCCATAGCTCACAGCACTATGGCCATTCTGGCTTGTGCTGCAAATCCTGGAGATGCTTAATTTAGAGCAGTCCCTAGATTGCCTAATTTACACCAGGGGATGTATTGTTCCCTGCTCCAACCCAGTATCTGGAGGCTGAGTCTTCTATGCTGTGCTTCTTGGAGGTGCAGCCCCAAATCTAACCTCTTGATTTATTTTTGTAAGGTTGCTTGTAAGGGCTGAGCTAAGCAAACTAATTAATTTTGATCAGGCTGCTCATTGCAGTCACTGAATTACAAGATGTTTCACAAATCCCTGGATTCTGAACATTTGCCACAAAAACTATGAAATAATGAAGTCATTTGCTCGATATTGGTGGGTTTTTTTGGAGGGGGAATTATGAAATTTCTCTTAGTACATGTAAAAAGATGTTTATGGCTGAATACTTGTGAGAATAAAGATCATTTGTATTTTTTCCATTTGCAACATTTGGACAAAACCAAAATCTGCTGGGATCACTTATAGACCTTTCCCCCTAGGCCACCTGGAAGGATGAGCAGCCAGTCACCTTCCTGTTTGGTTTCTCCAATAGCTCATTCAGTCTGACGCCTTTGAATCATCTCTGTCTGCTTGCAGAAAGTCTAGGGGCTGATCAGAACCTGCCCACAGAGGCTACAGGCATTGGAATCAAGGGAGAGGACTCTTCTCTCTAGGATGGAGACGTTCTCATTTGGGATATATGATCAGGAAATCCTCTCTCCCTTTCACATTCTGGTCTCTGCTCATCTTGGCGGCTGTCCTGGCTGCCTTTTCCTTGTCCATCCATCCGTAATACAGTGTAACACTGGAAAACATCATTTATGCAGCTACTGCCCGGTACAAGGGAGCTACTCCAGTAGATCCATCACTCGTAGGAGGTAAGGATAAGAGGAGAGGCAGAGAGGAGACACATAGAAGCGTGAAGAGCTTGGAATAGTTCATACCAGTGGGAGAATTAACTGCTTGACTGCTCGCTGGCCTCACACAGCACAAAGTTGATGGCTGTTGACCTGCGTTTTAAAAAGGGGATAGGTCAATGATGTGGAGAGAGGTGGGGTGTCTGCTTTGGATTGCTTAGATCAGCCAGAATTCAGCTACCAATCTCTATCATGTGCTGTCTCAAAGTCCCTTACACGCATTATTAATAATCCCCCTGCAAGTATTAGTATCTCCACTTTACATATGGGGGAAAATGAAGTCCAGCGAGAGAGGGGTGAAACAGAGAGAGAGTGGCAGAGTGAGGAGCAGAGACCAGACCTCTTGGCTCCCAGTTCTGTCCCTTACTGACAAAAAAATTCAAACTTTGAAGAGATGGGTTGTAATCCAGATCCAACTTTTGCAGCTAGGCTTGCAGCTGGACTGGACATTAAATGCTGCTGATGTTCAGCCAGGGACAGGTCTCATACTCCACTGTAGCCACTAGGTGTAGATCTCGTCTAAGAAGATTTCACATCCGTAAGGCTGTGGTTACTCTTCTGATTTTGAGCAACAACACTGACAAAAAGAACAAAAGAAAGAAAAAGCAAAACTCCCCGGGCCCATCACAGCAGCAATTATATAGCTACTTCATTTTCATTTAGGATAAAACACATGTGTAATGGGCCTCAGCCCTCTTGCCTTTATTAGGGATACGCTGCCTGAGTCGCATTCCAGCTGCTGCAACAGACCAAAGTGAGTTGAGAATATTAACAGTTTGCTCCTTAAGTGGGTTGTGGCAGTGACAGCGAGAACAGACATCTAGAGATTCTCTGGCAGGCTGGACTGGTGGTCGTTGTGCCAGAAGGAGCAGCTGCCGTGGCAGCGCCTCCTTGACCCCAGGAGCCACACAGTTGGGTAGCAGGCCAGGCTGGTTATCCTGGGCACTGACAATTCTGCTTGCTGAGGCATTCGTCACAATGAGACAAGGGAAGGGGTAGAGGTAGTGAGAGAGGGCATGTGGCCCTTTGTCTCCCTTGCCATCCTTGAAAATTCTGCATCAAGGTGGCCTGTCCTTCCAGTCATGGGGGACTGAATGTGTCTTTTGGTCAAGAGAGAGTGATAAGAGCAACTAGAAAATTTCTTCCTTCTCTTTCTAATGCCCGGAGCTAAGTGTGCTCTGCTCAGAGCATGCCTAGGCCTGGCAGGCCTGGCAGGGAAGGTCACCAATGCCCTTCTCTTGAGCCAACAACTCCACTTTAGATGCCACCCAAAGGAGGACCCCGTTCAAAGAAACTTCTCCAGAGTTAGAGGAGGCAGGTGGAATCAAATCGGGAGAATCCAGACGCCTTTTGCTGCGTGAGTTCCAAGTTCACACGGCACAGGCAATATGCGAGGGAATCATCCAGCAGCAATGGGAAATCTTTAGAGCATAGATAATGGATCCAGCATTGGATTCCTGAACCAGGGATCATGGTCTCAAGGCTCAGCAGGGATGCTGTCTGCCTAGCATTTGATTCTTGTCTGCTGCTGCCTCTTTGCCTTCAGAGGACAGGGGATTTGTCAAGTCTGTGTTGCAGGGATGGCTTTGCAGGCTTCAGACATCCTAGGGCCAGGAGACTGGCAGTCTCTGTAAGGTCCTTGGGGACTTTTGCAGAGGACTCCTTCCGGGGGGTGGGAGGCTCCCTCCCACTGCCCGTGTTCATTGTTATGAGGAAGGGAAAGAGGGGTTAATGCCCCCCAGTCCTCCCACTGTTCTGTCCAGAAATTAAGGGTTGGATGGGCTCACCCAGACAGATCATTGGAACGCAGGAGGAATAAAAGAGTTACAGGAAAACTCCTCCTCCATGCTCCACGTGTTCATCTAGCCATTGAACCCTACACATGAAATTTTTGTACAATACTCAGCCCCATTTTAGAGATGGGGAAATTGAGGCACAGAAAGGGGGAGTGATTTAATCAAGGTCCTAATATGGCAGAGCTGAGATTAAGGCTCAAGAGTGCCATGCAATGCCCTGTCCTCAGTTCATTACAGCGTGATGTCCCTAGGGAACGCAGGGAGGATGGCCTGGAAGGGAATTGAAACATTTCAGGGTGATTTCGCTTATTCTTTTCACGTGACTGCAAGGCAAGTGCTAGTTCAGTGAAACTCAGGAGCCTTTCCAAGCCAGTGATTTCCTCTCAGCACTCAGGACAAAATGGAGAGATTACAGGGAAGGAGAAGGGGAAATGGAAGGTTAGTCATGAACATATTGGGCTTGAAAAACTCTGTAAACCAAAACAGTCCAGCTACTTCACTTCCTGCTGCTGGACAGTCAGCTCCACTTTGATTCTGATCGTTGTCAGTGTCACACATTCATCCCAGATATCCCCAGGGAAGTTCACAGTCATCCTGACACCACCACTGAAATGCAGCAATCTTTGGGGTGGAACATGGCAGCTGTTTATGAGCAACACTGCTATTTAAGACAAAAGTGAAGAAACAAAACACAGCAAATGGAAACTGCCAGGAGAATTTAAGAAGATGGAATTTAATGACCCAAGTTGGCATTTGGCCAGGGATCTGAGACAAAAATAAGCTTGAGAATGGTATTTCCAGGTCAGTGGCTGCTGCATGGGGGATTCTGATTTGTTTACATATTTCAAAACAGGTAAAGTGAGAATGAGGGAAATGGCATCATGCCATGGGCTGATTCGCGACCTGCAGCCAGGCCAGTTGCAGGCCCCCTCTGCTGATCGGAGCCTATGAGCTGTGGAAAGGAAAGTTGGCAAAGTATTAAATGACTCTTAAGTCAAGTTTGTTTAGAACTTTTCTATTTGAAGGAATATTTTTTTTCAGAACGGGTTGAATTTCAGTTCAAATCCCCTTTCAGGACGTCTCCTTGGTTCTTACTCTGAGCCAATTTGATTAGCAGAACGGATATACAAGAATATATGGAAGGGGAAAAAATGAGGGGCTCTAGATGGCAAGTATGTTGGAAAATGGCTTTGCTGGAACAACAGTGGAGACTTTCATCTCAAAGGCCCCAGTTCAAATCCACTCTCTGTCATTACCCGACTGACCACAGCTCAGCCCCTTTGTGATATGAGTTGGGTGTTCCCAGTTCAGAGGACAGATGTCCCAAACCCACACATGCTACTAGCATTTAGGGGATGAGCCTATGGCCATTGAAATCAATGGAAAGTCTGGCATGGGCTTTGGTCAGGCCCTCACTGATCCCCTTGCTAGCAGTCTCTGGCTACGTCTTCACTACCAGCCATGTCGGTAGGTAGCAATCAATTTCTTGGAGATCGATATATTGCATCTCATCTTGATGTGATATATTGATCCCCGAACGCGCTCCTGTCAACTCCGGAACTCCACCAACACGAATGGCGGTAGCGGAGTCGACAGGGGGAGCTGCGGACGTCGATCCCACGCCATGAGGATGGTAGGTAACTCGATCTAAGATACTTCAACTTCAGCTACGCTATACATGTAGCTGAAGTTGCGAATCTTAGATCGATTTCCCCACCTAGTGTAGATCAGCCCTCTGTAGAGTCCAAGGACTGGCCAGAGCCTTCACTCCCTTCTTATTTTCAGGGCCAGTCCCTGCACACCCGGGTCCCCATGCACCTCTGGTGTGCGGCCCATAATGTCCCTGCTCTTGGGGTACTACAGCGTTCCCTCTCCAGAACTATCAATCTAGGACCTTTCACCTTTGCTGCATTCAATTTAAATTTAGAGCAAAATAATCAGATTACACTTGATTAAGGAAGAAAAATAGAAGAACAATCCAAATAATCCCAGTTCTGGTGCTGCATGAACAGACACTTCTAGGACCTTCCCGAGCTGACAGTTTTACAGGAGAAACTGACAGGCTCAGGAAAGAGCGCAGCGAATCCCTAACCACACAAAGTACTGCAGCTACCGTACAATCACTCGGCCGAGCTCCCTCCGGACTGGGTTTGTTGCTGCCAATAGACAACAGGCCTAATCAGCATGGAACGCAGTGGGGCCCAGGCCATTAATTCTGGGTCTATCTTTAGCATCTACTCTCTCTGAACAATGCACTGATCTGCTGCCAGTGTAACATGTTTAACTTGCCCCACATTTTGAATGTCCATTTTCTTCCAATGTTCTTTTTCAATCAAAGAAAGTATCCTGTTTCTGTGCCCTAGTGATGGAGGCATCTGTTGTGTGTCTGGCTCCAGGCCAGCTCCCTCCATCCACCAACCCCCGTGTTGAGACTCTCTGGGGGATGAATGCTGCCCCTCAGTGGTGAAGGAAATGTGGATGGTCAGAGTCACATGAGAGCTGGACTCCCATCCCACAGGACTGTACTCAGCTCTGCTCACTAGGCAGGACTACCTGTGTCACGAGAGGTACTGTAACATGCCTGATCATACTTTAAAAAAGGGGACGAATGGACAGGTTGGTAGGAGACCTGAGTTCTATTTCTGTCTCTGTCAGAGGCCTTCTGTGTGTCTTTGGGCTTAAAGCCCAATGTTCAGAAAGCTGAGCCAAGAAAGTAGGCAGTTGTGGACCTATTTTGCATAGGAGGTCCCTAGGGTTGCAGACTGTAAAGTAAAGGCCGAATCAGGCCCGTACATTGTATCCAAGGAAGACTTCTTGTTACACATAGGCCAGGACTTTGGCACAGTCGAACTACAGTAAACATATTAAAGCTGAGCCCTTTGGAGTCTTGCTGGGGGTGAGATGGGATCCTGTCCATACTATCAATGGGAGGTGTTTCCTGTGCAGAGAGGAAAACACAGACATCTTTGTACCGTAGACTAGGTATTTCCAGAACCACAGAGGGAACCAGCAGGAGGCCCTGCTCTGCTTCCCAGTATTAGACTTTCACCTCTCAGCTTCACAGAGGCCTTTCCTGCAGCCAAGCAGGGCGGCCATAGCTTCCCATAGAACCACCCGCATTGCTCTGAGGGCCAGCAAGGAGAGCAGAGGAACACTCCAGAGCCTGCTTCTCCCACAGCACT
Organism: Gopherus evgoodei; assembly: GCF_007399415.2. Classification (NCBI taxonomy): domain Eukaryota; kingdom Metazoa; phylum Chordata; order Testudines; family Testudinidae; genus Gopherus; species Gopherus evgoodei. The sequence continues at coordinate 84,112,359 of NC_044330.1, read as the reverse complement.
CATGGCCCAGCCACCCAAACAATGATCTCCCCAGGTAGCCACTACCAGTCTGAACCCATCAAATTCAGGGTCCTAATTCCGCTCTTCCTGCCACAATTGCAGCTATAGTGACTTCAGTGGAGTTACCCGTGATTTATGTTGATGGCACAGAGAGGTGAATGAGGCCCAAGAATTTCAAGGAGGACACAGCAGTTCTGACGAGCCTTCAAGCCATTCAGCGAGCACCAGAGTGGGAAGAGAGGTGAGATGGGGACTGACTTTCAGAGCACAGATTTGTGTCTCTCTCTCCCCTTGATTGTCTGAGATACTCCCTGTCATGCAGCCCCTACTCAGGACCCCATCCCCACAGACAAACATGTTTCCCCCTTGAGCCCAAACAAAATTGATAAACCCTGAGAATGGGAAGGTGACAAGGGGGTGTGATGTGAACACCCTCCCCTTTTTGTATCATCTGGATTATTTGGTTCTGCAGTCAGTTTCTTGCCTGGTTCTGACTCATCCCCTTGTCCACATTCAATTTTCTGCCCTTTGTGCCTGGTTCCGACCCGTTCTCTTGCTCAGTAGCTAGCTGCCTGCTTTCTTTGTCCAGGCCCCATATCCAGCAGCAGGTGTTCTATCAGATGTACACCAGGCAGCTGTTACAAAGGCAGGGCTCAGGGACAGGCCTGTCCTGAAAATCACTGGAAATCATCTAGCCTGCTCAGTAATTTAAAAGGGAAATTAAACTGCTTGATGGCATCCAGGTGTGGCCCAGATCTCTCTGAACCTGAGCATGTCTTGTGTTTTCAATCACATTATTGGTGCCATAGAGTGGGGCAGGGGTGTTACACTTTCCTATCAGCACTGCTGAGGGCAAGTCCAGTGCAGGGCACACGTGAGACGAGTTTGGCAGTCTCAGCCTAAATCATCAGCCACTTTTATCCATGCTGCAGATCTGCCACCACACTCGGGCAAAGTGCGGGGTGGTCTCAAGCGGGGCTCACCTCATAATAGCAGGGGCCTGTGCAGGTGATGACTGAAGTGCCTAGGCAAAGCTTTGGGGCTCCAGGGATAGAATAGCTGGAGTGGGAGGCCGTGGGTTGTGTCGGAGGAGCATCAGCAGAGCTGTGGTGAGTCCCAGAAAGCAGGAGCTGCTGCAGACAGAAAGGAGGTGTGTTGGCAGAGCTTGGAGGGAGAAATCAGCATGGCCTAGTAAGGGGTGTGGAAAGTCAGAACTGAGATGCACTGACACAGCATTGTTTGGAACCTATGACCATGACGGGAGGGGAGGTGCTGCAAGCCAGAACAGAAATGCATTAGCAGAGCTGTTTGTGGGAGCCCATGATTAGCGACTGGCACAGTAAAGCCAGGATTAGGTCAGGACCAAAGTACACTGGCACAGCTATCAAGGAGCCCTGGCCCTAGAATAATAAGGGGTGTGTTGTGCGGGTCAGGATGTTGCGGGCGTTTGCAAAGAGAAACCTGAACAAAGATGGATTGTTCCTCTGTGCAAACCAGGACACAGTAGCTGCAGCTTTGGGGCAGTGTCGCTGCCTGATGCCAAGGCTGGGACAGGGACATTCCTGATGATCCTACAATTCTTCTTCCAAGATGCTCTGCCAGAGCAGCCTGAACATTCATTCATCTATTGTAGGGATGCTGGAAGAATTCAGACCCCCATGAATTGAGGACACACTTTTCTCCTCCACGGCTGTCTCTGCTTGCAAAGACGCGAGACCTAGCAGCCATTCTGAGGCAGTGTCTGTTCTCCTTATAGTCATGCATAAAAGCGATTGGCAAAGTGAGCTGTGCTTTCAAGTCAATTCGTCAGTGGAGTTGCAGACGTCAAAATGGGTTACAAGAAGAAAAACTCAAGAAAATAAACAGATGGATGATGAGCAGCCAGGAAAATAAAATCATCCCAAAGCTTCTGTCTGATGATCTCACAGCACTTTGAAAACACAGGGAACAAACCGTGGCCCCGTTGAAATTAATGGGAGCAAGACTTGACCCTGATAAGTTAAGCCTCACAACAATCCCACTCTCTGGGTGAGTATCTTCACTCCATGTTATAGGTGGTGAAACTGAGACATAGCCTGGTGAAGGGACTTGCCCAAGTGAGTCAGTGTCAGAATTAGGAACAGAAGCCAGATCTCCTGGGTCCCAGATCGTTAATCAAAATACTGCCCTGTTTCCCTATGGCAAGGGGTACTGTGCAGTCCATCTTCTCTTGATCATACAGAGAGTACGTCCTAGCAGAAAGCCCCCTGCACAGAGGACCCTGTGTCACTTCTTGGTCTAAAATGCAGCTGAATTAGGAGGGATTTTTTGCAGGTCTGAAGAAAAAAGAAAAAGGAAACAGATGAAAATAAAGGCTGTGAAACTTCCCCATGTAATGAAAGCATTTTCTAATGAACACCTTGAGAGCAGGTGTGATAACATTTGCCTCACTCATTACAGTGAGAGGACAATGCTGGCAGCAAACAGATAAAAAGCTATGCCTAATGTGACTTGTGTTCCACCATGGGCGTCTGGCCTCAATTCCTTCCCCCAGGAGATTGTCTGCGATGTCAGGAGACAGGACAGCTACCACCTTGGTGGCTTTTGATGGTGCCATATGGCACCTTCCATCTGAGAGTCTCAGAACATTTTGCAAACACTAATGGATTCAGCCTTACAACGCCTCTCTGGGTCAATATCATTATCCCTATTTTGCAGATGGGGACACTGAGGCACAGATCTGGGACGTGACTTGCCCAGGGTCATACTACGAGCCAGAGCCAGGAATAGAACCTTAATATCTGTTCACTGAAACAGCTGCTCGGCCACAGCATGATTGGAGAGGCTCATATGGATAGGTCATGCTAGGAATCAAGACTAACCCTCAGTCAACACTTAGGTATTGCAATGCTGTGATGTTTTCCAACAAGCCCAGGATTGTGAGGCACCTTGCTACCACCCACCCATAGCATGAAGAAGTCTTGTCTGCATCTGCTCTGGATCAGTTCCCTGGCAGGTCTCACTCTCTCTGTGCAGGTTAGCAATAGGCAGACACTGATCCATGAGTCTTCTGAGCGTCTGCCCGGAGTGCCCCGCCCCTGTTCCTCTGATCACTCACAGAACTCTCAGATTTTCTACTCCCACGGGAACAGCATACACCAGCTCACAATCACCACTCTGCTTGACACACAGCACTTAGATATATTTATAGTGAACACAAGAATAAGTTTATTCTCAAAGAACAGAGATTCAAGTGATAGCAATAACACTGGAAACAAATGGTTACAAATAAAACAAAATCATAATATGCTTGCTAGAGCCTAAAAACTTAACTCACAAGACTTTCCTCCACCTGCTGCAAGACAGCTTACCCCACGTCCTTTTTCCAGCCAAGCTGGCTGAGATCTCTCTTTCATAAGATCAAGCCTGCTGCTGGCTTCTCCGCACAGGTTGAAGGATGCAAGGGTGTCTTACTGGTACTCCACACCACTGAAAATAGGATCCACCCCTCCACTGCAGTGTACCTCTTCCTGTTAATTTCTTTTGAAGTCTCCATTAGCGTTTGACTCTGTATGCTAATAGACTTCTGTTGTAAGGCACACACCACACAATGACCCACCAAGGAGATAAGTGTCTCCTACCTCCTATTAAGAGAAGTTTGTCTCAAGGTACTGTACCTTTGAGTGACCTCCCTTTAACTACAAGGCCCAGAAGACACAATTTTCAGCATTCCTCACATATTTTCTGTACATAAATCTCACAATAGTTATGATGACCAGTGTGCCACAGGCTTGTATTAGAGACCTTACATGACATTCTTTTGGTGAACCCAGGGTCATCCCTATTTCCCCTGTGCCCTCTGCCAGTTAGCATCAAGAGGTCCTTGGGTCACTTATGGCATCTGGTACAGCATCCTAGAAGAGTCCAGGCATACCACCCATCTCTCATTTCCAGTCAGCACAGTCAGCTGCAGCTGCACAGGAGGCGGCGAACAGAGCGGCTAACAGGGGAGTTTCAGTGGGAGTTTCCAGGGGGAGGTTACAGGGGAGACCAAGGCAGAGGAACCAGGAAGGCAGACCGGAGAAGAGGCAGGGGTCTGCAAGCAGCCCAACCCTTGTTGGTGGCCTGCGGTGTGGTGTGAGGCGTGGATTGCCAGGCACAGAGTTGGAGCGCTACGATGGAGGCGGAGGTAGCAGGTGCAGACACACTGAGGATGACTGGATGCGGTAGCTGCAGCATGTACATGGTCCTAGAGGGAGCACCTGAAAGAAGTTTCATCTGCATGAAGTGCCGCCTGATAGAGCTGCTAGAGGAAAAGGTAAGAGGACTGGAGATGCAAGTGGAAACTCTGGCTGAGTTTAGAAGGGGATTTGAGCAGTTGATGGAACACAGACATGATGAGGCGCAGGGGACAAGCTCAGACGAGCGGATAGAAGCAGGACCAAAGGACTCTGAGGAGGGGCTGCTGGGTGAGGAAAGTGGACGGTGGAAGCATGTGACTAGGAGAACCAGGCAGAGGAAAACAGGGGCCAGCGATGGAGAAATAGAACTCAGGAACAGGTTTGCTGAGTTGGGAAATGAAGATGGAGCACAGCAGGCTGCTGAAGGACAAAGGGCGAGGAAGAAGAGGCGAGCAGCTAGTCCTGCAGAAGGAGGGGAGGAGTCGATGGAGGCGACACCAAGTGTGAGCCCTAGGAGGACTGTAAGGGCGAATACAAATCGAAAGGAATTGCGACCACCTGCTGTGGGGGATAGACCGCAGAATCGCACTGTCGCCAGGAAAAGGCAAGTCTACGTGATTGGAGACTCTTTACTGAGAAGAGTAGATAGGCCTGTAACTAGACCTGATCGGGAGAACAGAAGGGTGTGCTGTCTGCCAGGGGCTAAGATACAGGATGTGGACCTGAGGCTGAATACAATCTTAGCGGGAGCGGGAAAGAATCCATTGATTATCCTTCATGTAGGAACGAATGATACGGCTAGTTACTCCCTGACTGTATCAAGGAGGACTATGCCAGACTGGGGAAGAGGCTCAAAGACATCGAGGCTCAGGTGATCTTCAGTGGGATTCTGCCGGTTCCTAGAGCGGGGCGACGAAGGAGTGACAAGATTATGGCGATCAACAGATGGCTTAAGGAGTGGTGTTATAAGGAGGGCTTTGGGATGTACGGTCACTGGGAAGCGTTTACGGATAGACGACTGTTCGCTCAGGATGGACTTCATCTAAGCAAGGAGGGAAATAGAATTCTAGGATGGAGGCTCGCCGACCTCATCAAGAGAGCTTTAAACTAGGAAGTTGGGGGAGATGGTTGGGAGATGTTCGGGAGATCTCCACGCCGGAATGTAACCTGGAGAGGAAAGTAAACAAAGTGAGAGGGGATACCCTTGTGGTCCCAAGATTTGATCCAAGGAGGAATAGTGGAGAAACCAGAGTAACGGGTGATGCTGGTGGTAAAAGGTCTCTGCACGACGGGGGAAAGAATGTCACTGACGCCAAACGTCGAAAATTAAAAGGTCTGTACACTAATGCGAGGAGTCTAGGTAACAAGATGGAGGAACTGGAGTTACTGGTGCAGGAAGTGAAACCGGATATTATAGGGATAACTGAAACCTGGTGGAATAGTACTCATGACTGGAGCACGGGTATTGAAGGCTATGTGCTGTTTAGAAAAGACAGGAAGAAAGGCAAAGGTGGTGGAGTAGCCTTGTACATCAATGATGACATTAACTGTAGCGAAATAAGAAGCGATGGAATGGATAAGACAGAGTCTGTCTGGGCGAAAATCACATTGGGTAAAAAAGCAACTAGAGCTTCCCCTGAGATAGTGCTTGGCGTGTGCTACAGACCGCCGGGATCTGATTGGGATATGGATAGAGACCTTTTTAATGTCTTTAATGAAGTAAACACAAAGGGGAAATGTGTGATTATGGGGGACTTCAACTTCCCGGATATAGACTGGAGGACGAGTACTTGCAAGAATAATAGGGGTCAGATTTTTCTGGATGTGATAGCGGATGGATTTCTTCATCAAGTAGTTGAAGTACCTACGAGAGGAGATGCCATTTTAGATTTGGTGTTGGTGAGCAGTGAGGACCTCGTAGAAGAAATGGTGGTAGGGGACAACCTTGGTTCGAGTGATCATGAGCTGATTCAGTTCAAATTAGATGGAAGGATAAACAAATGTAGATCTGGGATTAGGGTTTTTGACTTCTCGAGGGCTAATTTTAAAGAGTTAAGGAAATTAGTTAGGGAAGTGGATTGGACGGAGGAATTAGTGGATTTGAATGCGGAGGAGGCCTGGAATTACTTTAAGTCACAGCTGCGGAGACTGTCGGAAGCCTGCATCCCGAGAAAGGGGAAAAAAACCATGGGCAGGAGTTGTAGGCCAAACTGGATGAGCAAACAACTCAGAGAGGGGATCAGACAAAAGCAGAAAGCTTACAGGGAGTGGAAGAAAGGCGGGATCAGTAAGGAAAGCTACCTTGGTGAGGTCAGAACATGTAGGGATAAAGTGAGGAAGGCTAAAAGCCGCATTGAACTGGACCTTGCAAAGGGAATCAAAACCAATAGTAAAAGGTTCTACAGTCACATAAATAAGAAGAAAACAAAGAAAGAAGAAGTGGGGCCGCTATACACTGAGGATGGAATGGAGATTAAGGATAACCTAGGCATGGCCCAACATCTAAACAAGTACTTTGCTTCAGTTTTTAATAAGACTAGTGAGGAACCTTGCGATGATGGAGGGATGATAAACGGGAATGTGGATATGGAAGTGGATATTACCGCAACTGAGGTAGAGGCCGTACTTGAACAGCTCGATGGGACGAAGTTGGAGGGCCCGGACAATCTCCATCCGAGGATATTAAAGGAACTGGCGCGTGAAATTGCGAGCCCGTTAGCGAAAATTTTTAAGCAATCGGTAAACTCGGGGGTTGTGCCATATGATTGGAGGATTGCTAATGTAGTTCCTATTTTTAAGAAAGGGAATAAAAGTGATCCGGGTAATTATAGGCCTGTTAGCTTGACGTCTGTAGTATGCAAGGTCTTGGAAAAAATTTTAAGGGAGAAAGTAGTCAAGGACATAGAGGTCAATGGTAATTGGGACGAATTGCAACACGGATTTACTAAAGGTAGATCGTGTCAAACCAATCTGATCTCCTTCTTTGAGAAGATGACGGATTACTTAGATAAAGGAAATGCAGTAGATATAATTTACCTAGATTTCAGTAAGGCGTTCGACACGGTTCCGCACGGGGAACTGTTAGTCAAATTGGAAAAGATGGGAATGAATATGAAAGTTGTAAGTTGGATAAGGAACTGGTTAAAGGGGAGACTCCAGAGGGTCGTATTGAAAGGTGAATTGTCAGGCTGGAAGGAGGTCACTAGTGGAGTCCCTCAAGGATCGGTTTTGGGACCGATCTTATTTAACCTTTTTATTACTGACCTTGGAACAAAGAGCGGGAATGTGCTAATAAAGTTTGCGGATGACACGAAGCTGGGGGGTATTGCTAACACGGAGAAGGACAGGGATACTATTCAGGAAGATCTGAACCACCTTGTAAACTGGAGTAATAGAAATAGGATGAAATACAATAGTGAAAAGTGCAAGGTTATGCATTTAGGAATTAATAATAAGAATTTTGGATATACATTGGGGGCGCATCAGTTGGAAGCGGCGGAGGAGGAGAAGGACCTTGTGGTACTGGTTGATAGCAGGATGACTATGAGTCGCCAATGTGATACGGCTGTTAAAAAAGCAAATGCGATTTTGGGATGCATCAGGCGGGGTATTTCCTGCAAGGATAAGGAGGTGTTAATAACGTTATACAAGGCGTTGGTGAGACCCCATCTGGAATACTGTGTGCAGTTCTGGTGTCCCATGTTCAAGAAGGATGAATTCAAACTGGAACAGGTTCAGAGACGGGCTACAAGGATGATCCGAGGAATGGAAAAACTGCCTTATGAAAGGAGACTCAAAGAGCTTGGCTTGTTTAGCCTGTCCAAAAGAAGGCTGCGGGGGGATATGCTTGCTCTATATAAATATATCATGGGGGTTAATGTTAGGGAGGGAGAGGAATTATTTAAGTTTAGTACTAATGTAGGCACGAGGACGAATGGGTATAAACTGGATATTAGGAAGTTTAGACTTGAAATTAGACGAAGGTTTCTAACCATTAGGGGAGTGAAGTTCTGGAACAGCCTTCCGAGGGAAGTAGTGGGGGCAAAAGACTTTCCTGGCTTTAAGACAAAGCTTGATAAGTATATGGAGGGGATGTTATGATAGGATTGTTAATTTGGGCAATTGATCTTGGATTACCACCAGATAGGTCTGCTCAATGGTCCGCGGGGAGATGTTGGATGGCATGGGAACTGAGTTACTGCAGAGAATTCCTTCTTGGGTGCTGGCTGGTGACTCTTGCCCACATGCTCAGGGTTTAGCTGATCGCCATATTTGGGGTCGGGAAGGAATTTTCCTCCAGGGCGGATTGGCAGGGGCCCTGGAGGTTTTTCGCCTTCCCCTGCAGCGTGCGGCACGGGTCGCTTGCTGGTGGTTTCTCTGCAGCTTGAGGTCTTCAAACCAATTTTGAAGATTTCAATAACTCGATCCTGGGATAGGGGTTGTTATAAAATTGGATGGGTGGGGTTCTGTGGCCTGCCTTGTGCAGGAGGTCAGACTAGATGATCAGATTGGTCCCTTCTGACCTATGAGTCTATGAGTCTATGAGTGATCCTGTATCCTATGAACATTCACAGGTCTCCAAATTGCAGTTTAGAGCTTGCAAAACATCCTTATATTGCAATGTTAGGCCACAACATAGTAACATCTTGACTCAGTGAGATGACATCCTCAGTGCACAACACTAATGTCCCATCCCACAAAGATGACATCACAAAGTTGTGACACTAAACTTAACCTCCTTTCATAAACTTTCTCAGCTATGGACCCTCCCTGTCTCTGCCCGTGAATGGCCAATGCCAGTTTCTTTGGAAGAAGCAGTAAAACCCATATAATACTCCTGAGTGTGTACTATTATCCCATGGCAAAATCCTCTTCCTGACCCTCAGGTGGGCTAGAGGTGATCAGTTTGTGCCCTGAAGCAGGAGGATTAGAGCCAGTCATATTTTATTCTCGATAGTGTCATTGATTAAGTGTTTAGCTTATTTGTTTGTTTGTTACGTTACTTGTCCCAACCATAAAGCAGACTCTACTACCCTTTTACTCAAAATAAATAGTGTGTGGCTTTCTGACAGACCAAGGCCTAACCCACGTCCTCTCTGGAGCCAGCCACCACCCCAGAACAGGCCAGGCAGCAGGCACAGAAGACTGAAAGGCATTCCTCACCCCCCCAAGAGTTGGGCAAACTACTTTCACAGAACTCACAGTTCTGCCATCCCCGGAGCAGAGGCAGGAGTTCCAGTCTCACACCGGCCCAAATGGCTTTGCTCTCAAGCTTCACTGTTACAATGCCTTGCTTGGGATTTCATTTTAACCCATCCCATACCATCATATGAAGGGCCCTACACACACAAATGCCTCTGGGTGTAAGTGTTGCAGGATTGGGCCCAGTTTTAAGGCTACTCTGAGCTATGCCTGACATGCTGGCAGGCATCTTTCCTGTCCATGCATCAGGGTTAGGGCATCTGTTGTCAGTGGCATTTGATGTTTTTCTGTCACTGCAATGCAAAGTGTGAAAATAGGTGTTTCCAGAGAGGAAGGTGGCCTTGGGGAAAGCAATAAACTTGAATTTTCCTGCACCCACTGCTCTCCAGCAGAAAGGATCCTTGGGATAGGAACCAAGAGAACTAAGAGAAAGTACAGAGAACAGCTGAAAAAACACATTAATGCACCATAAAGAATTTCCATTGCTTTCCAATGATCTTTTTTTTTATTTATTCATTTCTATGCTGCTTCTTTCTCCTCCTTCCCCCCAATCAGGCCTTTCAATTCCTCACATCACCCTCTCCACCCCCAGAGATTACATTTAAATAGTGTCTGATCTTTATGCAAGAACTGAGGGGACCTGTGGAATGAGAGTGCAGAACTGAGGGCATCGGCATGCCTGACACATACTGTAACTCAGCGAGCAGTGAAATGCCGAGGCCAGCCTTCTGAATCCAGCCACAACTGCCTGATCAGCCAAATATTTAGATTACAAAAAGGCTATGATAGAAACACCCAGAAAAATAAATATTTTAGAAACACAGTAACTGAAAACCTAAACAGGAACCCGCTCCCTCTCTCTGCCCTGCGTTTGCTACCGAATTAGAGAAAGCTGGGCATATATTTCACAGCTGTGCCCCTGACACTTCACTTCCTTACAAAGGAATGCTATGCGGCTACATCATAACATCAGGCAACTTTTATAAGGTTCGGGGAATGAGAGAAACTTATCTCAGGATGTTGGATGCCTCTTGGAGGCTGGTAGTATCAGTCAGTGCCCTGGGGCGTTGCTTTCAAACTGACATGTGATCAGACATACTGTTACAAAGGCTGAGCCAAATCCCTGAAAGTGGTGCGGAGAGCCCAGAGCTCAAATAGCAGCGGGTTCTGCAAAACAGAATCGAAATGCATTAGCGCAACTGTATGGCGTCATTGGCTGCCTCTACGCTTTGAGGTAGAGGTGTAATTCCCATCTCGCATAGACGTACCTGTGCTAGCTCTGCTCGAGCTAGTCCACTAAAAATAGCAGTGCAGCCCGAGTAGCACGGGTGGCAATTCAAGCTCACCCCCAAGAGGATCTGGCAGGTACATACTCGGGGAGGCTAATGATAGGGTAGCAGTAGCAGGAGGAATTGCAGGTCAGGACTGAATGACATTGGCAGAGCTGTGTGAGAGCACAGGACATCCATACAATATGAGACATATAATAGAATGGAAATCAAGGGGTTAACTGGGTTACTAAGAGTATTATAGGTTGGGGTCATATTCCAACCCTTCCTTCCATCCTGGTTTAGTTAGTGTGTGTTTTCCTCCTACTCTGTTGCATATGGTTGAATGAAGCAGCGCGTTCCCAGCCTGCAGTACTGTAGCTAGTGTCTCTTGTGCACTGACTGGTCCCTTTACAAAAGGGTGGCTGGTCAGGACTCAGATGCAGTGGCAGAGCTGTGAAGAGAAGCTTACACACTACTGTCTTGCACATTGCCAGGCTCTAGAAAGCCCGTTTCCACTCCGAGTTTCCTGAGCACACCATTCACAAATCAATGTAACCCATACTGAGACTATCCACTCACTTCAGTTCCCCTGTACCTCAACAGCAAATGCTCATAGCTGGCAAAGCAACCCCAGGGGGATGTTCCTTTTTGATGGACCTTCAGAATAAACCAAGACTCCCCCACCTGGCACATGCTTTCCCTCTTGAGCCCTGTAGGAAATCTTCTGCCATGGTAACAGACTGAGAGGCTGGGAAGTGACAGTAGCTTCCCCATTCACTGCCTTTTCCAGCAGCTGAATTTGATGCTCTCTCACTCTCTGTGTAGAATAGCAACCAATCTAGTATCTCAGATACAGAGGTCCCACAACCTCCCTTGACACAGTGGTGGATCAACAAATTTGCCGCCCCTAGGCTCTCAAAAAATTGCCGCTCCCCCCCACACCAGCTCATCTCCACTGCCCCACGGCAAGCCTGGGAGGGAGAGGGGAGAAGGCGAGTTGTGGCGCACTCAGGGGATGGTGGAGGTGGCATGGAGGGAACTGCTCCCTGCCCCTCCCAAGAGTTACTCCCGCCGGCCCCAGCTCACCTCCACTATCCCCTGAGCACGCTGCTACTCGCGTCTCCTCCCTCCCTCCCAGCACTTTCGTGCGGCAAGCCTGGGAGGGAGAAGGGGAGTTGTGTTACACTCAGGGGATGGCGGTGGTGAAGCAGAGGTGAGCTGGGGCAGGGAGCAGTTCCCGGCCCCCCTGTGTTACTCCCGCACCTGCAGGCCCCAGCTCACCTCTACTTTGCCTCTTCCAAGCACGCCGCTACTCGCTTCTCCCTCCCTTCCAGCGCTTTCACACAGCAAGCCTGTGAGGGAGGTGGAAGGAGGGAAGCGCAGTACGCCTGGGGGAGGAGGCAGGCTGGGGATTTGGGGAAGGGGCGGAGTTGGGGAGGCGGTGTGAGCAAATTTGCTGCCCCTGCAAATTTGCAGCCCTAGGCCTAAGCCTTGTTGGCCTAGGCGATAATACGCCGCTGCCTCGACAGCTTATATTCTTGCCAATGTGTCCTTAGAATTATATAGTATCTTCTAATACAATACTCATCCTAAATGTGGATTAAATCCATTCTTGCTTGTTCTGCTTTTTCTGATTAATAAGAATAACCAATCCCTGTCTGCTTGGAATATCCCTGCCCTTGCTTGTAGGTAGTTCTCATATCTCCTCCCACTTCTCCCTCCAGACTGATCGTGGCCTGTTATCATTGACTCACTATTTATCAAGCACCCAGAAGTGTGGTAGGAGCCTCACAGAGAGGCACAAAGAGTAGGTCCCTACCCAGAAGAGGACAGGGAAGGTGTATAGGCTGTAGCTGAAGAGAAACTAATTACAGTTACAGAGCAGACATAGGAGAGAGAAGGCGACTGGAGTGATGGAGCTGGAGGCTTGGGTCAGTAAGGTATACACTTATCCTGATAATTACATAGCTCTGCTCCCCACCTGCTTCCCTTCATATGGGCATAACTAATGATGGGTGTTTGTATAATCAGCCTCCATCCTCCTCACCATCTCTGTTTTGTAACAATTTGTTCACCTTCGTCTGCACCCTAATCTCTACTGCCCACACAATGTGGGTAAGTTACTCAACTGCATCAGCTGGGTCAGAAGAGATGTAGTTATAAAGCTGATGCCATCCTCACACAGCCCATGCTTCCTCACTAGCCCTCCTCTTATGCTCCATATAAACACACTGAACAGACAGGGAGACAGACTACAGCCCTGTGGGCTGGATTGCTGAGTGGACTGGAACTGGAGCACATTTCTAGGAGCAGAAAACCAGCCCATGTTCTGTGGGTCAAGATCAGTAGTCAGTTCCCATCTCTTCCAACCCATATGGGCCTGCGTGAAATGAGTGAGTGGGTGTCAATCTAGTCACATCACCAAAAGTCCCTCACACTTCATACTAAACAGACTTCTTTGCTGAGAGGCACTTGGAGCGGAAGGTGGTGCGGTATGGGAGGGCTCTTAGTTCCCATGGGAGTTTGTCCCACATCTGTGACCAGCCCCCGTGGGAAATCTGTGTCCTACACAAAGATGAGCTTTACCTTTCTGGTATTCCCTTGCACTGTGCCCAAGAAGCAGAGTGGTCAATGCTTCATCCCAGAGCCATGGAGTGTCTGGACCAAGATAAGGACCAAGATCTTGATCCTGGTTGGAAATTCTATGGGAAGCCGGGGCAAGATTGGAGGACAGGTTTGATGTGTTTGCGGTAGCCTGTGTTGCTGACAGTCTCCCCCTTGGTCTGCCAATAGCCCACTGCAAAGCTCATCCACTCTCCATACAATTGGTCAGTACAACTGCAAAACCCAGCAATCTCTCTCCTCTTTGACAGTCACACTATGGGTCTGTCCCATTGCATAGCTTGGGGCCCCACAATTGCACATGTGAGCCAAAGCAGCTGCCTGAGCTGCAATGGACACACTGTTAGTTTTGGCATACCAGCTGGAACCTCGCTAGTGTGAATCAGTCTACATGAGCTGGAGCTACAGTGTAGACATACCCCTAGTGGCCAAACCCCTAAATTAAGCCCATGGTAACTTCTAAAGAGGCAAGTTTCAGGTGTTGAATTTACAGGTAATACTGGCAGCCAGTGTGCTGATGAAGTTGACTTCATGCTAAACCTTTCACATTATGAGTCAATCCCAGAAGGCAGGGAAAGTAATGGAAAATGAAATTGCCCCTCAGGCACTCAGCGCAGCTGCCAGAATAGGCCTGTATGTGAAAATCATACATAGTCATCTAGTTTTAATTCATGCCTCTCATTTGACTCCCCTTCCTCTCCACCTCCGTTCCTGAGTCAGTCAGTGTATTCCTGAACTGTCTGTGTGTTGCTCCCTTCCCCCTACTGCATGGGACTCATTGGTCCTTTACGAGAAGTGGGTATTCTATTCTGCACCCCTCTCCACATCTCCTGCTCCCCACCTTGACAGATAGGCCCTTTCTTTACCTGTGGTGTTCAGCGTCAAGGATAAGCTTTTTGCACAGAGTTTACGTGCCTCCAGAAACAAAACAGAATCTCATTAAAAGCGACCAACCAGTCTGCTTGCATGTAAATCTCACGGCTCTTTTGATTTTAAATGGGTTTAATGCTGAGTTCATCTGCTAATTCCCCATCCTACCCCTTGTGTATTGTATATTCGGAGCAATGTAGTTCTGGAGCATGGGCAGTTTATTTTATTGAGTTTAAGAGAAAATCCCATACTGAGATGCTGCAGATAAATATTCATTGTCACATCTGTTTTGGTTTAAGATTGTTGCCTACAACGTTAAAAAATACAAACATATTTGATGGGGGCAGGGATGGGAGGAGAGAGGGGTGTTGTGGGGCTGCCAGAGTCTGGACCGTTAGTGCAGCTCATCAAATGTTTTATCACCAGCAAGGAATGGAATCACAATGAAAGTAAATCTCAGTCAAATGAAAAAAAAAAAACCCACCCAGACTAGACAAGAGAGTGTACAGCAGGCCTGTCTCAGGGATGCCTGCCTCTGGGTCTCACATGGGGCCTCGCTCAACACTGGGAAGCCATTCACTTGCACCACTGGGATACCTGCTTTTCCAGCTCAGTTAGAGCCATCCTCAGAACCGACTCTAGGAAGCTCTCCAGTCCTTCTCACTGATGCCTGCCTCTCCTACTCACAAAGGGCCATCCAGAACCTGCCTGGGCAAGGTAATAATATCTTTTATTTGATCAACTTCAGACCTGAAGAAGAGTTCTGCATAGCTCACAAGCTTGTCTCTTTCACTAACGGAAGTAGGTCCAATAAAAGATATTATCTCATCTGCCTTGTCCCTCTAATACAGGGTTTCTCAAACAGGGGTTGCCACTTGTGTAGGGAAAGCCCCTGGCTGGCTGGGCTGGTGTGTTTACTTGCCCTATCTGCAGGTCCGGCCGATCGCAGATCCCACTGGCCGCAGATCGCTGCTCCGGGCCAATGGGAGTTGCTGGAAGCGGCAGCCAGTAAATCGCTCGGCCCGCCTCACTTCCAGCAGCTCTCATTGGCCCAGAGCAGCGATCCGGGGCCAGTGGGAGCCGCAATCGGCCGGACCTGCAGACGGGGCAGGTAAAGACACCGGCCCGCCAGGGGCTTTCTCTACACAAGCAGCAACCCTTGTTTGAGAAACCCTGCTTTAATATCATGGGACCAACATGGTTACACCACCACTGCAAGCAGCATTCCTACTACTTTTCAGACCATCATCAAAGCTTCAAAGGAGGCTCTCTAGTCCTATACGAGGCAAGAATGTCCTCCAATTCTAATTCTGCATTAGCCTAGGACTTCTCAT
The DNA here is from genome assembly GCF_007399415.2 of Gopherus evgoodei. NCBI lineage: Eukaryota > Metazoa > Chordata > Testudines > Testudinidae > Gopherus > Gopherus evgoodei. Next base: position 84,096,900 of record NC_044330.1, on the reverse strand, counting down.
GATCTTTCATCAGTCCAAGCTAAGTAATGTATGCACATCCCATGCTTGGTCATCTCCCAGTTTTATCATAAGCTGGAGCATCTGCTGTGTCTTGTTTCTGGAATATGGTATTTGGGCAATATCTGGATGGAGAGGGGTTGGGAACATGAGGGCTTCACTCCTATATGCTCAGACTATTTTATTAGCTCCATTAAAACAACCAAGATGACAGAAAGAAGATTCATCATTTCCTGTCTGCAGTTATTCTGCCACCAGTAGGGCTGCTGCTACATTCTCTGACTGTCTCCTTCAGCCTTTTACCAACTTCACACTCATCTGGGACTTCATTTCCAAGGTCCCTGTGCAGTCAGGCCCAAACAGCATCACAGGGAATAGCTTCATGAGCATGGCAAACAGTTTTTCGGCCCAGATGAGTGGCAGCTGAAAGTGATTCCTATCCAATGGCTGCCTGGTGACCGCTATATAGAATCAGTGGATGGGATTCAGTCCAGTTCCTAGCTAACAGATGTCCACATGACAAATGAACATGTTCCATGACAGACACCAATTGGCCTGTTGTTGGCAGTTTCAGCACAGAGGTCAAGGACTGAACGGTCCCTGGTGACTGAACTCTCCTCTTATCTCCAAGAGGAGGGACCCACCAGGGTACATTGATGAGGTAGTAGGTGACAAGGGAGGAGACGCTTACCCTGACTCTGCCCAGGCTGTCCCTGTTCTGTAAATAGAACCCTTCACTTCCCAGGGCTGTCAACCCATTACCTTTCATAAGCACTAAAGTTTTATTTTACATTTAAATAGACTAAACTAAAATTTCTTTGCTTTTTTTAATGCTCTTGCAGCTCTCATGAAAATACAGCTAGAGAATAGGGGAAGGTATAAGAATAAGGATAGGGTTTTAGCCCACAAAAGCTTATGCCCAAATACATTTGTTAGTCTCTAAGGTGCCACAAGGACTCCTCGTTCTTTTCACCTAGAGCATTTTATGTTCTCCAATTGCTGTGCAAACACTTACAAATTAAACATAGCATAGCAGCAGCCCCATGTTCTGTCCTAATGCTGGAAACAACACCCCTCCCCTTCATCTCCTCCCAAAAAAACCCCCAAAACAACCTTCCAAACAAATATGTCAATAACTTCAAAGTTCTATTGTCCTGGCTCTGGCTTTGTTGCAAAGGAATCTGATATTGTCTCAGAGTTTCCAGTATAGCTCCAGGCATTTAGGAACTTGGGAAACAAGTGTGAAAAAAATGTGTCTGAGTCAGAAGAAAACCCTGATCCAAGTTGGCAGAAGTGTCCAAGAGACCCCAGGATTGGAGTGTCTCTCTTTGATCCTATGTCATATGGGAGCCATCCCACCAGATCTCACACAATAACTAGAGAGAGGCCCTTCAAAGTGTCGGCATCTTCATTAGGGTCTCTCCTATACATGTGTGGATGTTTTCTATTAAAGATTCACACTATGGTTTAGTTACATTCCTAATTGTGGGACTTGAATGGCCCTAATTTGAAACACACCCACAGAGGAGTCTTTGTCCTATCCCAGAGTTGTCCCCAGGACTGCTGCCATATGGCAGTTACACATGCCACATGCAGGGTTTGCACATCCAGGAAGACCCCAGAACGGGATCAAGGGTGAAGCCCCCACTCTTTCAGCATCTGGCATTCAGTGACGTGGAATCACATCACAGAGAGCAGAGACAGAGCAAACCACATGGGTCACAAGTTTTCAAACTGCTTCAGAGTGTGGCTGACATCTTAAAAGAGAGGTTGCTTCACAGAGCCCTTTCCTCCCACTAGGGATTACACAGTGTCCTTGGGCCAACTATAGCAAATGTTTCTATGGAAAAGTAACATCAAGGAAGTATGGCCCTCGTTTGGAACCCAGTGACTTAAGTCACCCTCTGAGCTCTCTCTCCTGACCCTTGTTTGTAGGACTCCACCATGCCCCATGTGGACATCATCAAACCTTCTCTTGCACCTCTGCAATGACCCTCCTGCTAGTAGTGGGTGCTGAAAGGGGGAGGGGCATTCCTTAGTGTATCCTGTATCACCAACCCTGGAAAGGACCTTCACATCTCATCCCCACTGGGGTGGAGAGTGGGCAGCCAGGCTGGAACCTATGTCTCTCCCATGGCAGTTCCAGGCTCTAGCCTTTGGCCTCACCGGCCATCTCCCTTATTGTTTAGCAAATGTTTGTGCTGACACTGTATCCCATTCATCATAGCGACAACCCACATGGCTCCAGGAAAAGGTCACCTGAGCTGTTTCAGGCTTCCCCTTTCACATTTACATTTGTGCCAAGTTAATTCTTCCGTAAAACCAAATACCCCGAGTGTAATTATTCACTCTTTTCATAATTTGTCTAGTTTAAGATTCCCTTCTCCCCCGCATTCCAACGCCCGAGTCCGTTAGTGAGAGACCTAAAGGAGAAAGCATCACACCAGCCTTTGAATTCAGTCCTTTCTGTTAGGACAATTTACTTACTTACTTCTCTGGGATGGCCTTGTTGAATCTCAGCAGAGTCCTCTAAGCCCACCAGAAACCAAACACTGCTGAAATCAGAGGAGTCAGTAGGGCCTGCAAAAATTCAGGTCCCATTGCAAGCAGTGTAATTAAGTAGTGGTACTACTAATGACTTGCTCTGGTGACCATTGTGTGGAGTCCAGTGTGAGATATCTGTTGTGGGTTGGAAATGTTGTGAGGGTAGTCCTTCTAGCATTGGTTGTGAATCTTCAGAACAACCATAAACAGGAATACACAGGCACCAGAGAACGTTATAAATGATTACCATTTATTATTACACAGCTGTTATATCGGCCTGGATTGCTCAGCCTGAGTATGAACTAGATTATACATTCCTTGGGGCAGGGACAGTGTCTTTCTCGGTCTTTGAGCCATGCCAGTCTTTGCATTTACCAATAACATTTATGACTATTGATACATATGATGCTTTACAGACACACATGTAAATGTGGACCCTGCTAGGAAGAGACCGTTAACTGAATGTTTTTGAACCTGGAAATGTTTGGAAATTTGGAGGAAGATTGGGGTCTTAACTTTTCTGAACCAACTTGCTGCAGTCACTAATAATTAAGGTAGAGCTCGACCCCCTTCCCATTGGATGGCAATCTGGGCTGTGAAAGATGGGGTCCCTTCAATATTCCCATAACAACACAATCAGTCCCCAGAGCTCACTGACTTCCCACAGCTTTCCCTTCTTTCACCATATTATCTTCTCACACTTTCCCTTGCTTTCCTCCTTCTTGGCTTCTCTCTCAGACACTTAGTGTTTCCCATAGTAGCTTTTCTCAGGTGGGGAATGTTTGGCTTGGGGTTGAGGTGTGGAGCTAAAGAGAACTCTCTTTTTCATTCTGTTCCAGGGGAGAGTTTTCCCTCTGTTACTCATCAAACTGACTCCCTTTCTGCTGGAATTTAATACTCACCAGCTCTAAATAGCGTATTGCACTAATAATGATTGATAGTTTCCAATGAGTCCATAAATGCTGCCATTCCCCATCTCTGTACTTTCTCTCCCTATCTCTCCTCTCCTCCCTTCCTCTCCATCCCGCTCCATCGTTACTGAAAAGCAGTTCTTGCTTGTTATTACACAGATTGATTTGTTTTCTGTTTCTTCTGTGATTTGGGATAGGAAAACACCAGGGATTTTTGAAAGAGCAGTGAAATGCCATGGCCAATGAAGCCTGACTGGAATTTTCTTAGGTTATCATCATCTCTTAGATTGGAAATCTCAACAAGTTTCTATATTAAGGGACTTGGGGGGGAAATGATTAGGCCCAGCAGAAGCTCCAAAGATCCCCTGCCCCCAAAGAAAAACACACAGAGTGCAAGGATATGCTTCGCGACTGCAAGAGGAATGCATGTGCTAGGTGAGTAGTGTGTCCAAAGCCGTGTGCTAGATGTGTGGTATGCCCAAAGACAAGGGCTATGTGTGCAGGAGTGACCACATGCAACAAGGCCAATCTGTTCCTGTGCTTAGAAGAATATACCATTCAGAGACATGTTGAAGGGTTCTTGGCTTCTCCCATGGCTGTGGATACATAGTCCATGACATGACAATAAGCATGGCTATCTAAGTATCCCCACTCACTGTTATCTTGTGAGTGAAAAGGTGTGAAATTCTATCCCAACCTCAGTAATTTCAAATGATCGCAGGGTACAGCATGCTGCATTCTAGAAGCAAACCCTGATCTCACCCCATAGCTCTGTCTGGTGAGGAGGAAGTACGAGGTGCTGTGAGACAACAATGCCTGATGTGCAGCCAGGCTGGGCAGACACCTGTAAGAGCTACTCTTCTGTTAAGCCTTTGGCCTGCCTGAACTCCAGAGACTGTGAGGAAAGAGAGCCCCTAAGTGCTGAATGGGACCTAGTTTCTCTGGGAGGACTACAAGTTCGGTCTGTATCCAAGAAAGCCAGTAAATGGGGAATTTGCAAACCAGCTACCTGCTTGTGTTTACTTGGGGTGTCACGCACACCTTTTCCCTCACATTCACATTCTTCGTCTGTCTCTCCCTCCTCCACAATAAGCTCACAAGGGGCTGCTGTCTATTGCACCCTTCCCTTCTCCCTCCCTCCCTTTAGTCTGCGACTTAGGACCTGCAACCTAAAGGAGAACTGGCTGTCCACTGCACCCTTCCCACCGAAGCTGTCCTTTTCCCAGCATACTTCACTAGCCTTCTCTCTTATGTAACAAAGATCTCTTCTGCCTGGTGGAACCCATTCCTCCTCTTAATAAGCATGACAGCCTCTGGCAAGCCCTCTCTACAAGTCCAAATCATAACTCTTCCTGTTACCAGAGACAGAATCTAGAGAACGATAAGAGGGAAACAGCTTAAAGAGATGTAAAATGGTGACTTGATTTACTCTTTTGTTTCTGAATGTTTGATTCCTCCCTGAACTGCCACCCAGCCAGCTGGGTTATGTGTCAGAGTGAAATAAAAAAAAAAATCCAGTACAGCCAGATCCGTTATCAGATTCACTGCATTAAAAGGATTTGGGGAATGCTAATGCACAAACGGGGAGTGGAAGATGAGGACTGGCTGGATATGCATGACAAAGCACAAAGCAAACAGTTTGGCTACTGCACACAATCTTTACAGGGCGGCTGTTGGGCCTGGATTTCGTACAATTTGCATGGGAAAACAGCAATGACAGGCCTTTTCCAGTCCCTCACTTATGATGAGGACAACTAGTTTGCTCGCACACACAGAGCAGAACCTCTCTAATTGGCCCTGATGACTTGGAGAGCCATTTTGCAAATTAACAAATAGACAAACAAACATAATAAATAAAGAAGCAAGTTTAGGGCATCACAAAAAAGCACTTTGTACATTCACTTTGACAACTGTAGCTTAGTTTCAATGATTTATGTTCATGCTTAGTAATGTCCTAGTGAATATGCAGTAATGATTCCTGTCAAAATGATGAAGTCTTAGCAGCATGAGACCTTGAGTGCGATGGCTCAGCTATTAAACCTGTGTTGAGACGCGCGAGAGAGGCCATTTTTGTGTGTCCAAATTACGAAGGGCAGATTAACAAGGTCCTACTGTACTGTGCTGCCAGTGTATTTGGCCACTCAGTGGGATGATGCAGATTAAGAGCAGCATGAAGCCTGGAAGTTTCACTTCAAAAGATTCTGAAGATTTTAATTAATTTTGCTCTAAGTTGGTTTCACACTCTGGTGTTTCACTTTCAGTTTGAATCCAGTTCTAGGCTAAGTCCATTCTAAGGGCCTTATTCTCCTTTATACTAGGGCTGTGGGCTGTGCAAGGGATCCTTAAAGTGAGCACAGCTGTGTACAGCTTAAAGGGAGTATAGGTCCCTACAGGCTGCCATGGTGTCTCAAAGCAGCCTTAGTGTAAATGGAAATCGGGCTCTAATGGGTCAAGATGTTTAACAGATCTTCAAGCCAACCGGGGCCGAGTTTCAGACCTGGGTCCTAAGTTAATCAGATCATTTTCTTTCTTTTCTTTTTCAAGAATTAAAAAGCAAATAACCTGAGATGCAGGGACAAACACAGCTCTGACATCAGCACGTGCACTTCCCAATGAAACCCATGCTGAAGCTAATGACAGCTGTGCCTGCTTGTGCCAGGGCTGAATTTGAATTTAAGAGCACTAAACTGCTACTCTCAGCTAATTTCTACTTTATTCCCTACCTCCCTCCGTGTTTTCAGAGCAATAACTCCTCTCCTGAGTTCCCAGAGAACTGCAGGGATCATGTAGGCGCCTCCCCTCCATCTATCCCCCCTCACATTGTGCTTGGGAGCGTCAGACCCAGTTATCTTTACACACACACAGCCTGTTTATAAATTATATGGAAACGAAGGACCTCATGTCATGCTCAGCCGGGCAGCAGCCTTGCCATTGACTTTTCACTTTTATTGCTGGCACGTAAACCAGCGATACCATCTTAAACTGCTCCATTAAAAGATAAAGACTGCATGCTCCCTTCTCCAGCTCTTTGAGCATGGACCTTGAGGACACGACACCCCATTTCCTACATTAAGAGAGGGTGTCTCTCTTTTCTCTTCTCAATTCCACCATGCACCGAGTCCCTGCACTGACACATGCTGGAAGCAGCAGCTCAGCAAAGAAGTAAAAGATGTCATTCTGAGCTGGCTCAGAGGAACCTGGCACTGGGATGGTCTTTACCCTGGTGATGCCCAATGGCAAGTGAAGCAGGTTCTGGAGCATGCAGTCTCCTTGTTGGAGAAACCACTCTGTGATTTCCTTCAGGATCCTTTCCCAGAGCCATACAATGGTCAGACACAGAAAACCCACCCCCCTACCCACTGAACTTTGGGGACATTTGGATTCAAATCTGATTCCAGATCCAGACTTCACAACTTGAGACAGTGACAGAGCAGCAAATCTTTCAGGGACCGTGTAACACATGGGTGCACTCTCAGCTGTAGAGTGGAGCAGACTTCATCTGTACCTATGTTAGCTCTGAGTGCTCAGAGCACCACTGCTGTTCCTGGAGAGCACCATTGTATCACCAGCTGTGTTAATGGGCCAATCCAAAGAAATCCACTTTCCAAATGACCCTGTACAGGACTGAACAGTCTTCCCCTTCAGCGCCTGCAGAATCTATATGCAGTGCTGTACACATGGGCCACTTGGTGAGGCCACAGCCATGTGCTGGGGATGAGAAGGAAGGAACAGCAAAAGAGATTCATGGTAAAGGGAATCTGTTATTTGTTATACATGGTCAGAGATTAACCAGGTCACTTCTCAATCATATTTTTGCAAATTAATTTCTTATTATTTAGACTGAAAACTCCTGAGCATGGGACTCTTGTCATATTATTTGCAGGAGACGTGGCCCATTCTCAGGGCTGTATAAATATAGAATCATCACGATGCTGAGATCTGAGGCTTTCAGAGCCCTGGGCATTGGGGAATAGGGAACTTGGGAGGCATTGACAGAAATAGGTTTGTAAAAGCAGCAAAGAATCCTGTGGCACCTTATAGACTAACAGACGTTTTGGAGCCATTCCCAACACCTCTGAGTGGGTTTGTCATTCTACCTTGATTATTAACCATTGAAAAGTTGTCTTTTCAGCTGCTTTGTATATCTTCCGGATTTCAATGACTAAGCAGTAATTCAATGCACAGGACCAGAGACACACATCTATCTATCTATCCTACTGCCCATCACTGTAGTATCTGAGCATCTTCCAAATAAATTCAACAGCAATGTCAAAGTCCCATCCTACACTTGGGTGTGTGGAGGGGTAACATTAGTAAAGCTTCTTAAGGATCCCTAAGCAGCTTCAGAGTTAGATTTGATTGACATCAGATCCTTAGGGAGAGGAGAGTAGAATGTTAGCAAACAACCCGCTTTGTTTAATATCTGCTGTTAAATGACCAACCCCACCAAAGAAACCACTCTTCCCCTGCTTCCCTAGATGCACAACAATGCCATACCAGGTGTGGGAATTTATGTCAAGATTGTAGAAGAGACAGAATCTCTGGTTTCTGTAAAGCAGTATGGAGAATATTACCTGGTGTGATTTGAAATTTTGGTGGGAAACATGCCAGAGTGGAGCATTTTCAAAGAAACCCCTGTATCTCAGATTGCTGAAAACTGGCAAGACCTGTGGGGGGAGGGGTGCATTCAGGATGGAGAAGGGAATAGAGGCAAAGTAGGGGAAACTTTCTGAAGGGTTTCTTTTATGTTAGAATAAGTCGTAATTATTATCAAGTCACAAAAAGCCAGGCTCGGGTAACGTGAGAACGGTCTTATCTCCACTCAAGTCATGCAGCCAGTCTGCAGCTCTCGTCCCAGATTTAGGCAGGATATATTAAAAAAAGTGTCAGGAGCTGGTTGGCGTGAAGGGATTAGGGCCCCAGCCTTTTCAGTACCGGAGGTATGGGCTCAAACCTTGCTTAGCTCACAGAGGAAATGAGTTAGCCGGCCTCAGCTCCATTCCTAGTATGGATCAAAATATAGTTCAAACTATTTGCTGGAAGCATTCCAAAATTGTAGTAACTGAGCAGTGCTTGCAGTCACATGAGCTGTCTTGAGAGCTAGCTAGATGTCATGAAAACAGGCTCCTGGGGTGCTAGATTGAGGTGTCTCTGCAAGATGATCCCTGCTGTTGGTTAGAGCTTCCTGAAATTAAAAAAAAAAATCTCTTTTAGCTGTGTGGAGCTGTGACTGTACTCTAATGACAGTATAATCTAGGTTCAGGTCTGTATTGAGGAATTGTAGATTAGTACACTGAGGGACAAAAGAACAATGGGATGGTGCAGATTACCATTGTGGTGTGTCACCAGAACTATTTGGAACAGCAGGACCTGTTGCAGATCACAACTGAAATATATTGGCAGAGTCATGTAGTACTACTTCCACCCCACAAGTCAGTGTTAAGGTGCAGTGCCAAATCTGGAAGCAAGGAGAGAAGATTTGTAGTGCCTGCCTGCACTACGTCTGCTCTCCAAAATAGATTTATGCTGTGGACTACACAATTCCCCCCATGTATTTCCTTAAATGTTGAGTCCTGATTAGAATCCGACATGGAGAGGCAGATTTTCAAAGATGTACTTTTCTGTGAGCCCTGCTTCCATGTACAATTCCCAGGGTGCCTGTGCACATGAACACAGAGAGTTTTGCATGTAGATCAGGAATTGCCTGTGCACATATAGGTCTCACGGAGAAGTGATTCTTTGCAAATCTGGTCACAAGGACCAGAAAGCAGCAAAGATGCTGCTGCTCATGACAAAGAAGAGGAATAAAAAAGAAATAAGGCAAGCAGAGTCTGTTGCCTTCAGTGGAGTTAAACTGGGAATGGATTTAGCTCATGCAATTTGCTGGTCTCAATGGAGTCTGTGGGGTTGCTGGTGAGTGTTGGAGTTTGACAGTGTGGTGGCTGTAGAGGTTTGTGCCCTGTTTAGTGTCATCAGGGATAGCTCTCCCAGAACCGCTGTTTCCCTCCCGCATATCAACCGGGTCTCCCTTGTGGAAACATTTATCTTTCTGTGCTCAGGTCTGGCAATACCAGACATCACTGGCATCCTGCACAAGAAAAACACTCCAAGAAAAAGAAGAGGGGATGGGCTACAGCCCAGAAAACTATTCCTCCAAGACCATCTTCTCCTTGTGTCTTTCCCATGCTTCCCAAGAGGGGAGCAGATTGCTTTGGCAAATGAGCTGCCAGGTTTTTTTTTCCTTCCTTGCTTCAGCTCCATGTAAATGCTGGTGACTGGTCACCACAGGCAAAGTTGGGAACACTTGGTTTCCTTACCAATCCCACAGACACAGCAAATGCGCTGCATTCACTGGGCAGGTACAACCTTCCTAGCCCCACAAGGCAGGTCAGGAGCTCTGTGTCCTTTCCACTTGAGATGTATACAGTACAGGGAGGCACTATCAGCAAGCAGCTGGAAAGGCTTACAGGCCTCTTTGTGGTTTTATTATTGTCTCAGTCAGCCTTCAGGGGACTGAATTGGCTCAGGCAGCCCTAATGTAGCCAGTTACTACGTCTCTGAGGCATGAGCTCATAGTGTTACTTAGACAATTTGTTAAATAGAAGCTGATTAGAGGTTTCCCTGCCTGGGTCCCGGGAACCATATGTGATTGTTTATTTACGCTTTCTGGCCAGGCTCACTTTCCTTTCTTCTATTCCGGCACAAGACACCCGATGCCACTTTAATCACTGGGTTTGAGATACCCTCTCTCTCACTGCTGCTTCTTCTAGTCACGTCGTTATGGAAGCCTTTTCCTGCACATTCTGACTCTTTGGAGTGGGGAGTGGGTAGCAGAGCAATGGAAAACACCCAGTCGTAAAGCCATCAAAATGGTGACACTCTTTCCTTCCTGAGGTAGTGCTAGAACCTGAATATCACTCCCCAATGCAATTAAGCAGGGGGGAAAACATGCATATTGTAGTTCAGCTTGTGGTGAATTCTTCCTCCACATGCCTGAAAAATAAAATAAAGCCCCTAATTTTGCAGTGATTGAAATTTTGTAGGTTTTCAACAACAAAGTTAAACTGGAAAAAAAAATCAGTTTTTGCCCTTCCCCCTGACCCAACTTGTTTTGTTTTGGTGGGAAAACAAAAAACAAATCTGTGAAACTCTTTGAACATAACTAATATGTTTATTTTGTTTGAGCTTTTTGGCAGAAAATAACCCCTATTTTCAATCAAATTTAGCCCCTCATCTTTCCCCACTCAAGATAGCAGAGCTCCTAACTAGCCAGCCTAAAGGGCCCTTGAACTAATAGGGTTTAGCCATTGACTTAAATTGGAACAGGACCCATTCTCTAGCAGCTTTATAGCAAACTCTTGGTCTGTTTGTTGGGGTAAAATTCTGGCCCCATTGACTCCAGTGGGATCAGGATTTCACCCTGGCTCTCCAATATGACTTAATTTACAAGGGTAGAATCTTCCTTACTTGAGGATTAAACTGAAAAATGGGTGAGCTACAAAGCAGGATGTTAATGAACTCCCTCCCATCTCTCCACCCCATCAGCAGATGCATTGTTTGAATTTTCTTCCTGTGCCACTGTGCCCCATCTCCCCTTTGTCCTGGGTCTCATATTCCACTCCGCAGATTCTGCTACATACAGTGTCAGCTTGTTTCCTTGGCTCTTTGTTATAATGTTGCTCCCATGTGGGGTTTTGAAATTCCAATCCCATAGTTTTGGTAAGAAGAATGTTTTCTAAACTCAGATTGCCCTCTGGCCCCTGCTCCCCTTCCCTGCTGTTCCCAGCATAACAGCTTCGTGTTTCACATAATGGCACTGCTCGATTTTTTCCCCCCCATTACACCTTGAGAGGCTGGAATCCTGCCCTGCTCAGTGACTGATTAGTCCCCAAATCCAGCCCTCACTTTCATTCTCTTCAGATTTTCCCCAAGTGCAAAAGCAAATTGTCAAAAGTGAAAACGCTTAAACAGCAAACCAAAATAAATATATGTATAACACATGATGAATGGGCCCTGCTCTGAAATTTATCTTCATGAGAAACACAAACTCACATGTAGCTTAACAGCCGCAAGTAGCTTGTCCTGCCTCTCCTCAGGAGTGAAGGGAAATGTCATAACAGAAATCTGCCCCTATGTATTATCTCCAGTGTGGGCCTTCTCCTCCCATTCCTTGGCAAGACTGAACTGGGTTAGGTGGCAGCCTTCTTAGGGCAAAGAAGAAACTAGCTGCTTTTGACAAAAAATGAGTATGGGCCCAAACATGACCCCTATCGACAAACTCTCCCCACTTTTGCTCTAGCCCTCATTCCTTCCCTCCTTCGCCAGATGCTTGTCCCCTGACCACGTCATCCTGAGCATCACTACTTCCCTAAACATTCCTAGGGTACCCCCACTCTTACAGCCTTCAGACCTTCCAAAACTGCTTTGCCTTGGCTATATTTTAGCTTCCCAGCCTGGATAAAATCATAGTCTTCCAAGCCCACTTTTGGGGAGGGCTGAGGGATGTATAGCCTCTGGAGAAGACTGGCGATTGGAGAATGCAGGAGAGTCTGTTTAGGGATATGAATTGTGTTTTGGACCTGTGAAGCAGAGCACTTTGTTTTCCACATTTAAATCAACCAATCAGGCGCACAGTGAATGTTTTATGAGCCTGAAAAGGCTGGTGCAACACTTTTAAAATCATTTTTCTTGTTGCTGGCTGCCTTTGAACTTCTGCACTCCCTCCAGGCCTGGAAGCAGAGATCCAGAAATACAGTGCTGTAAGGAAGGCTGTTCTGAAGATATATTCCTGTCTGGCCAGATCCAAATATTACCAGGAATCTCAGAAGAGAACCAGATTATCATGGGATATCCAGACTGATGAAGGTCCAGAGAAGAGGATGTTTAGCCAAACCTTCTGGTTTTATATGTAGTGAAACAAAATACCCTTTGGAGCCATTGATTGACAGATGGACGGGCAGCCTTTCTCCATGATGTCCTCTATGTGCGAAGGCCACCCCATGCCCAGTTAGCCACATCACCAAGCCTCCTTGTTCAAATCATTCCTAGAAATGCATTTCTTCCATGATTCCCAAAGGAAATGAGTCAATAACTGCTGAATCACTCCTAAAAACTCAAAGTTATTCCCGTCTCTGAGTTTCCCAGGGTCTCATGTTCTGTCTCTCTCTCCTGTGGAATGAAAGCTCTTTGGGGCAGGGATTGTCTTTGTTATCATATCTCAGACAGCAGCAACCAGATTGCAGGTGCATAATGAAAGCTAATGACAGATGGATATGGTAAGGATCCAAACTGGGGAAGCCCCAACACTACACACCAAAAGGGAGCGGGACGCACAAGGTAATAAGCATCCCAACTGGATTAGAGTCACAGAGTTTAAGGCAAGAATAAACCACTAGGTCACCTAATCTGACTTCCTGCATATCATAGGCCACCACTACCACCCAGCACCCACACACTAAACCCCACAATGGATTATCTTGACAAATTTCAGCAGGGATCAGACTCGAGTCAGCACAGCGTGCAGCCCTAATGGAAAGCACACCCTGCCCCAGGGTGAGCTAGTGTCTGTATGTCTTCCATTAGTAACAAGACCTTTTTGTTTTTAAATATGACATAGTTAGTGCACCACAAAAAACAAACACACACACACATAATTTTAGCTGCTGAGCATAAACAGAGGGAGACCACTAAAATATGAGAAGCAGGCTGGGGACATGAGACAGCACAGAGCTTCGAGAACGTTATACAAGGAGGTTTGGAGAGGAGGAGAAGGAAGAAAGAGGGAACATCTGGATCCTTTGGCAGATGTTCTAGCCAGCTGAGATTGTCTGGGGACAACTCCTTGGTGTGACTAATCCAAATAGCCTTCAAAAAGAGCATTCCTTTCCACACACCTCCAAGCATCAAAGCCAACACCTGCAAAGTGCAAAGATGTGGAATGCCTGGCTGTGTCTCCGACTGTGTCAGGGTGGGGTCCAGGCAGAGATCTGTGCAGATACTGTGTTTAGAGGCTTGCCATAATGACTGCAAGTGTCACGGTTTCTCAAAGTGCAGGTGTAAAGTGGACAGGCTATGGAGGGAGAAATTAAAGAGAGAGAGAACCACTTCAGACTTCTCTGACACCTTTCTGACTATGGGGAACTCTTAGTGCTGTTCAAAACAATGAATCATATACTTGCAGTGCAGAGATCATGCATGCACCGCAAACATTCAGCACAGCCATAACCCATGCCCAAATGGGAAATTAGAACTTGTTTTTTTGTTGCAAGAGGATGCTGGTCAGGAAGCTGGGGGTCTCTTTTTGCAAATTGCCATTGGAACTAACACTCCCACCTGCTGAGCGAGCAGACAGATGAGCCAGATTTAACATTTCATTCAAAGAACAGTGCCTTTACTGGCTCAGCACACTCCCCTAGTACTGTACTGCAGTGTTAGCCCAAGTCCCTTCTGATCCCCGCTCCTGTGAGTCTTGAGCCTAAGACTTTCTGAATGGAGCAGGAGTGAAAATACTGTCCATCAGGTCACACTGACCCAAAGGGTAGGCTCTCATGCATTTTCAGGGGTTACATGGAAGCTAGTCTCATCTAAAAGCTCTTTCAATTCCTTCCCTTCAGGCTCGTCAACTGAATAGCGATGCAGAAAGAATTCTGGGTAAAATGGCCTCTGACTCCATGACAACTTGGAAGGAACGGAAAGTAGAGAGTATTTTGGGGGAGGGCATTGGAGGGAGAGTTGTGAAGAAGTATTAAAAGAGGCAAATATGTAGATGTTTGTGTTGGGGGAGGGGAGAATGAATGGGCTCACAATTTACAAACAGTTTAAGAGTGCAAACACTGAAGAGGGAGAGGAGTTATTTAGGAGCTATAAGGGGGTGTTACTAGGAGGATGGAATTAAGGAAAGGAAAACATGGGTTAAAATTAATTGACATCTTCCCGATAGTGCAATGTGAAAGGCTGTGTAACCATCACCCAGGGGAAGGGGTGGGAGCCCATTGACATGGGACTTTGAAAATTAATTTGGACAAAACATTAGAAAAGATACTGTGAGGAACAACCCTCCCTTGGCCCCAGGGAGAGGGACCAGATGTCTGAGACCTAGCAGGGCCTTTTGTATCACAGACTCAGAGATTCTTTGACTCTGACACCTCTCTCCTTAACTCAGACCATTTATTTCTTTATTCTCACGACCAGAAATCTTGGATACATCCTTGACCACGAACATTCATTTTACTCCCACTCCTCCCTTCTGTAACTGCATGTTCGCCATCTCCGGGGTATAGCCAAGATTTATCCGTTTTTGCTCTGCCTCTGCTGAAATACTTATCCGGGTCTTAATCACTTCCTGTCTTGACTATTACAGGAACTGTTATTATCTTCCAAGATCCCTCCTCTCTGCCAGGCTCCTAGGGGAGCAAAGGGAAAGGATAGCACAAGTGAAAAAACAACCCCCTCATCTGCGGAGAATTGTGGGGAGGGTGTTGAGAGGAAGCCGTGGCTGGAGGCTCAGAGGGCAGGGAGAGTGAGTAGATATGAGGACAGAATGGTGGAACAGAGTAAATCCATGGAGATTTTTTGGAAACCAAGAGGGTAATTTAGAACTGGATTTGGAGATGGATACTGCAGGAAGCAATTAAAGTGATGGAGGAGGGGAGTGGAAGAGGGAGTTGAGGGGCTAATGATGAAGACGGACTTTGCATCTGCTCCCTGAACAAGCCAGTAACCTGGCTTCAGCTTCTATAACTTCATAATTCCACCAATTCAGGCACTGTAAAACATGTTTCCACAGCACTGGCTATGCCAAACATTCACCTCTGTCAACATGCAAGCACGGACCTCCAGAAATAATCAGTGACTAGTATACCCTACATAACTGGGATAACCTCCACCACATTTCTGCTCTCAACCCCCTTATTCATATGCATGCAATGTCCTTTAGGAAATACCGGGCCAGATCTGACCTGGCATTAATCAGTGGAGCACCACCTATGTACATCAGCTGAGGATCTGGACCAATCTATACAAGGAACATACTATGCGGGACACATATAACATGTCTTATCCTATGGGGATCAGGAGAACTTGAAAGCTGCAAGAATTATTTTATTTGGTGAAGCTTTTCCTTGCACATTTTGTCTTCATGTTTCTGATACAGTAGGTGAATTCTCCAGGAGGGTCAATATTTTATGACCTTACAAAATACTTGTGTATATTTTATGGAAAAAGCTGATTTACAAAACTCAATGAAAAAATAAAATAAAGAAGCATCTGAAACCTGGGATACTTCTCCCAAACTTTATCCATTTAGGTTGTAGTACAGGACAGGATCTAATTTTATTCACATCAGTCTAGCCACCCCCAACTGAACAACCTACACCTCTGGATTCTTCTCAGAAAAGCCAGGAATAACAGGCAGCATTCATTGTTTCAGTTAACTGAATAACAGAGCATTCCTTGCATTATTATTCTCTTTCTAAGGGTCTGACCCTGTTCTCATTAAAGTCAATGGGAGTTTAGGAGCTTCATCAGCTCCTAAAATAGTTATGCCCCTTTTGCTCAGTTTACAAACAAAGACCATCAAAGGAAAAGTGTCCTGTCCCTCATACCAGAGTGAGATGGAATTACAAATGATCAAACAAATTCTGGAATGGTGGGCCAAGCACAATGACCAAAAATATTCCTTTAAATAAATGAATGGGATACCAAGTCCATTCCAACAGGGACAGAAATCCAGCTCTGGATCTACTTTTATTCTCTGTGATTTTCCAGACACTGGTGTTTGACTCATCCTGATCAGGAGGACATCATTACATTTTCCTCCATTTCAGTCACAAATAAATCCTTCCCTGGACTATTTTTTTGGCCTGGGATGGATTCTGGATATGTGGCCTAGTTATTGGTGCAAGTGCACTGTATCATATGAAACAGGGTGAACTGCACTGATGTAACCAGAGAAGAGATCGGTATCAAGAGCCTGGGTTGAACATGACGTGCTATGCATTTTAGAAGTGATGTTTTCTGTCATCTGGCTTTGTTTTGGGTAGTTTACCTTGATGGGCATCTTTACAAGCATCCCAGATTAGCCCATTTCCTGACAGCTGTAGGAGTGGTAATGAGGGTTGGGGCAGAGAACATGGGATACATGGAAATGCTTTATGGCCTTTTCAGCTCCAGTTGAGGTCCATGGTTTAATGGGATTAAAATCAGAAAAGGAAAATTTCTGCTGTTAGGCCCTGATTCTGCTCTTGTTTATATCAAAGTAAATTGAGGGGTAAATCCATTGAAGTCAATGGAGTTAAGGGTGGTAAAACTGTGGTGAGATTAGAATTAGAAGCAAAGACAGCAAAAGCTTATTAGGTCACCTGCTTCATCCTTTCGCTGAGTAGGCAGGAAATTACTTTATTATTTATTTAGAAATTTATCTTGGTAGGAAAGATTCCCCAGCAGGGAGCTCTGTGAGGCTATAGCATAATCTCCCAAGGGAACAGGTGAAAGTCCAATACTTGAGTCATTTAAAACTTGACTAGGCAAAGCCCTAGAGAAAATACTGTTGAGAAGAACCCTGGAGTAAGCCCTGGTGGAATGGACTAATAGGTGTCTCTCGCTATCTGCTGGGACTTGAACATCTGGGAGTTTATGACAATTGTGTATGCAGTAGGGAAATATCCACACTAGCACTATTGGCCCTGGACCACATACACACATGGCATTGCTCTTAGGGAAAGATCCCGGCTACTTTTATCACCCTTGTCATGCAGGTTCTTAGCTTCCTTTTTTTTTTTTAAACCAACAAAGCCCATTGAGCTTCAAGCCTAAAGACCCATCTAATGAACATGTCAAACCAATAGTTTAGTGGCCCAAATGATCCAACTTTGGGGCATTAACTGAATGATAACCCTCCCCCTTCTCTGTCCTTGGTGGAATGCTGCATAATTGGCCAGGTGCATGTTTTTTCACCTTCCTGTGAAGCATGAGATATCGACAGCTGTTGGAGATAGTCTACTGCAGTGTTTCCCAAACTTGGGATGCTAGTTATGTAGGGAAAGCCCCTGGCAGACCAGGCCAGTTTGTTTACCTGTCACGTCTGCAGGTCTGGCTGATTGCGGCTCCCACTGGCCATGGTTCGCTGCTCCAGGCCAATGGGAGCTGCTGGAAGCCGCTGCCAGCACATCCCTCGGCCCACACCGCTTCCCGCAGCCCCCATTGTCCTGGAGCAGTGAAACGTGGCCAGTGGGAGCCGCGATCAGACGGACCCGTGGATGCAGCAGGTAAACAAACCGGTCTGGCCTGGCCTGCCAGGGGCTTTCCGTACACAAGCAGCATCCCAAGTTTGGGCAACACTAGTCTACTGGATTAGAAGAGCCATTATTCTGTTCCAGGAGGTCAACTCCTATATATTCCTAAAACCCCTCACACCAAATGCCCTGACAGCATGGATGTCCCATCTCTGAAATGTTTTGTCCTTCAGGATGCATCACTGAAAAAGTTTCTTCTCATCGTCACCTAGAATCTCTTCTCTGAAACCACAGCAAGAAAAAAGGGATGCCAACAGTTGGGCATCTGGGGCTGGGGAGTGGCAAAGTGAGATCTCATGAAGGTATTCTGGAGCTGCAGCATGTGCACCAGGAAACAAGCCGGGAAGGTCAGATTCCATCACACTGAGGGAAGAGTTTCACTATGCAAGCTGACTGGGAGAAGGAAGTTCCTTAGTGTCTGCTGGTTGAACTGCTGCCTTTTAAGGTAATAGCTGCAAGAGGCTCCATCTGCTGAGTTCTCCTGCAGGACTGAGCACCTGAAGCCCTGCTTGACTGGGGGTTCAGACTGAAACTATCTTGTACAGCATTAGGTGCCTTTAAATGCTCCCATCTGTTGGAGCTCCTGAGGGTCTGCAGGGTTGCTCCCAGCCATGAAGCCTGGCAGCCACATTCTGCTCAGCAGGTGGATGGGTCTCAAAGGGGAAGTGGGGAAGGGAAGGAAAAAAAAATTACACTCTGTTTCCTTTGCCCACATTCCAGATTCTCCTTCTCCCACAGGACTTGGCCCAGCTGGTATTCAGATTAGTTGCCCCCTCTGGGAACCTGCACAACACAGAGGAATCTAAGCACCTCTTAAAACAAGCCCCACACAAGATTGTTCTGATTAAAGGCTTTGGCTGCACTCACCTTTTAAATGGCAGCACAAACAAGACAACCAGGTTTCTTTCCATTCCCAGCCCCTGCCCCCCAATGCTCTATAATGTGATCTCTGCCCCCCCCTTTCTTTTCTCTTTCAGTGCAAAAAAGCTTCATCAGGCAAATCCAAGAGAAAGATTTGCAAAGAGGATGCTTATAAAATATTTATGGAGAACAGCAGTGAACACAAGTAGGATAATGAGGATCTGTGGGATGTGTCCAAACTAGCACAGTGAAGTCCTTGTAAGAGACAGAGGCAAATGGTGGAAGCCATTAGTGAGTTCTGTAGGATCTTTACTCATTTCCATAGCACTCACTTGCTTTGCAGGCACACACGGCTTTTGTTTGGATTTCTTTTACCAACCTGCTATTGTATGTTTTTCTCCATGGCAGTTGCAGTTGAATGCCGCAATTTGGAGTCTAGCTGCTTCAATTTGCATGCCATCAGACAATGTCAGATCTCAGGTTATTAGACATGGGACAGAGCTGTTGCGTCATAGCCTCTTGCCATGGCATCACTGTGTCATGAGGCAAACCCCACGCCTTGATAATACAAGCATCGTGACACATCAGAGCACAGCCTGATGTTTCTGCACTGATCCCAAAGATATAGTGGATGCTTTTACCGCTATTGATCTTATGTTTCCTTAGGGGGCTTTTGCCCTGAGAGTCACAAAGCACTTTACATGCTATAAAATGGAAATTAGCTTATCAACCAAGGAAATGCAACCACCTCTGATTTGGAGTGCGGCATGTGTTGAACAGGGCACAGCAACAATTTAGGACAGGAATTGCAGTCATCTACCACCCACTGAGATAATGATACCAACCGAGACAATTCATTTATACGCTTCTAAATCAGCTATCTTTGCACCTTCTTCCATCTTGCCCCTTTAGGAATGGCTCCATAAAGCTACTACAATCTCCACCTTTAAATCCTTCCTCAAAACCCACTTCAGCGGCAGTCTCTACAGGAAATAAGGCCCCGGACAATGGTGAGGTTGAGGGGTAGGTGGGAATAAATGACAATTTGCTCTATTAACATGTATTTATTAATACAAATGTGTGTGTGTGTATAAGCAGTATATAAGTCATTGCAACCCCCTCACCCACACTACATATATTGCTTGTCTTCTCATGCCTTTATTCTGCAAACACGTATGTGCTAAACTCTAAGCATGTAAAAGAGAGAGCACCCCTGCCCCGGGAGGGTCTAGAGACAATTCTTAGGCCCTACACAAGACAGAGAAGTGTGTGAGTTTATATTTCCCGAAAGCAGACCCAATAACGCAGTAATCTATTTGCTAATGGAAGAAATTATGTTAAACTGGGCTCTACGACAGCTTACCTGACATCTTCTCATGTTACCCAGTCAGCTGGCCAAACCAGGACACTTATCCAAGCTATTTCAAGCACGCTGTCTCCTGTTACCAGATTCCAGAAGGTTATGAGATAAACCAACAAAAAAGAATTCTGCTTAACTTTCCCACCCCCTGTCTTCATGCAGCCTGGTCCACCCCTCCTTCTGCGTGTCCCCTGAACCTCTGAGGGGGTCCCCTGGTGACAAGCACCTAACCTTTTCACAGCTGCAGAGTGCAAGCTAGAAAGGGGGATGCCCTTGGAGTTCTGCCTCCTGCCACACTGCAGAACCCACCTGGTGAGCAGAAGGCAGGCAAGAGAGCCATTTCTCACGACCTGTCACTTCAGTTGTTGGGAGCCTCACTCCAGTCAGGTCTTCAATTAATTGGCTAATTCATACATAGAGAGGAATTGTGCATGTGCCAAAGTCAATTTGATAGATGTCTAAACTGTCTCTGCCATTCTGCATAAAAATATGGGCCAAACAGGTGGCTGTGACAGGCCTGTAGCAATGAGATTCGTTACAGAAGCCTGGCCTTTATGTAGCCCAGGGCCAGTAAGCTATAATGCCATGTGAGAGAACCTGGTGTGATTCCCACCTTCTCACTCCCCTTGTGGCATGTGCAGATCCATCTCCGGATAGGAGCTCTGTGACTAAAGCCCAAGGTCTGGAGTGATCACAACAAGGCCCTTGAATACCCTCCTCTCTGACAGACGTGCTGGAACAATTTGTATTGAGGGGGGAGGAGGTGAAGGGGGCTGATAGCCATTAAATCAAACTGTAAACCTTGTATATGATGGACACCACTTCAAGCCAGGGGGCACAGCAGCACCCCAGCACCCCTAGTTCCAGCACCTATGCTCTCTGATCCATACACTTTGGGCCATTCCAGATCTAACCATCAGGACTTGGACCCCGTTCTAATTAAAGCTAGGGAGTGGGGCTGAAAGGAGCAGTGATCCTCAAGGCTGGTTCACGATGCCAAGAGGACCCCTTTCTTTTGTGCGGTTGGCATGGTAAATGAGTCAAATACATCCTAGAATTGGAAGCATCCCTGCCTTGCCCTCTCTAGCTCCCTCTATTTGCATCTCAGCTACAGTATCAAAGTTCAAGTCTTGCAGAGGGGGAAGAGAGCTCCAGACATGAAAGGTATTCCTGGGGATCACAGGAAGAAGTGATTAATCTCAATTACATGGTTGAACACTGAATAATCTGGAGCAGTGGATTGGGTTACGCTTCTTTCTTTCTGTGGCTATAGGAGGGGATTTTCCAGCCCGAGGAGACGTTTGAAAGATGTTTTGACTACTGAAGTGCCAAACTTAACCCCAACATAATTTGAATTGTGGTGAAACATGTATGTTGTTCCTTGCTTCCCAAGCCCTCCGGACAGCCTGGCGTTTGCACAGCTGCCATCTCTTTCATATTTACCGGTTATGACAGATCACACTCCATCATGCTGTTTTGCAAGGTCATTTTCACTACAAAGAAAAAAAAATCAGCTGAGATCAGTGCTTACTGAAGTGAGAAACCAATAGCGTTGCTAAGAGGCAGGTGGAATGCAAGCTTCCCACATGCAGCCACACCACTGAATCTCAGTTCTGTGCTGAAAGTGCAACATGTTCACTGTCTAATTCTAGGTCTTCCATGCAGCTCTACCAAAGCACCTCAACCCTCATTTGTAGCAGGCCCTGCTATTCCAATCCTAAATCTACCCGCTCACTCAAGCTCTTCCAGTTCACCTGCCTGCAGTCTCTGGGACTCCACATAGCTCTGTCAATGGACTTCAGGCTTGATCTCCAGGAACCTCTCCTTACCAGTGGCCTCTTCTTTGGCCAATGTGCTAAATTCCTCTACCTTGTACGGAGATTCTGCAATGTGGATTTAGAGGAGACCAATCAAACTGTAATCTAACCAGGATTTGAGCACTGGTCTCCAGAGGCAAGCAGCACTCAGGGAACATAGAGATGAGTATGATATAAAAGTCGAGAGAGATAGATTGATAGATTTAATCCATCTCATTATTTAACAATGTCTTTTCTCCCAGACTAGAGTACTGCTATTGATATACTGTGGAGATTAATAATAACCTAATCTGAATTTTTGATGGACTAAACATACATGATATGTTTTGTGCGTTACTCTATAGAGATCACTCACTTCATTCTCCATTGAAATTCCACAAACCCCTTTGGGGTGGGATCTGGCATATGGTTATCAGGGACACTATTGTGCAGTTAGGATAGGAAGTTAAAAATAAATACATTCCCAATGGAAATGTCAGAGGGATTGAGAGAGACCAGACTGCAATTACCTGAGTTGGAATTTAGCCAGAACCCAACTTGTGCGGCGAATTCTTTGCATTAATTTAGCTACCTGCTAATGAACTGATTATGAAAAACATATTTATAGAAGATTAGGAGCTATGTAACAGATACATGTATATAATTAGGCATAATAGATCTGCATTGATTACATAGCTGTTAATGCTCACTAAATATGTTCTTAATAATTAGTTGGCATTTAACATATATACAAATATTTTAGGAACAGGAAAAGGCTGGTTGGCTCAGCAAGCTGCAAGATATTTCTTGGATTACCCTTTGTTATTGTTATTGCAGTAGGGTCTAGCAGTCCAGGACCTCACTGTGCTAGGCTCTGTATAAAGATGGTCCCCCTGCTTCATAAAACTTTTTCCCAAAGCTACTTCCTACATGATAAGTACTAATGTACATATTTAAATGATTTTGCCATGGCATTTTTCATAATCTATACAATCATTGTCTCTTCACTTTTTCATTCAGTAATTTCCCAGACGTTTGAAACAGAGATAGTTTCCCTGTGTTATTTATCATCAGGCTTATCATGTCAGAGTTGCACTGGGCCCTGAGTATTGCACCCTAATTTGCTATGCTAATTTGTTAGCAAGTCACTTCAAATTCCTGTGCCTCAGTTTCCCCATCTATAAAATGGGGATAGTGGTTCTGACCCTCCTTTGTAAAGTGTTCTGAGCTCTCTAGCTGCTATATAAAAGCTTGTATTACAAGCATAGCATCAGGGCTGCCCAGATGGGGGGACAAGTGGGGCAATTTGTCCCAGGCCCCTCAGGGCCCCCATGAGAGCTTTTGGCCCCTGGAGTGAGGTCCTTCACTTGCTCCGGGGCCCCCGGAAAACTCTTGCAGGGTCCGGGCCCCTGAAGCTTCATCCACTCCAGGTCTTCGTTGACGAGGGGTCCTTCCACTCCAGGACCAGGCGCCGAAGTGCCCCGAAGACCCGCGGCGGAGGGTCCTTCCACCCTGGGACCAGCTGCTGAAGTGCCGAGTCTTCAGTGGCAATTCAGCGGCAGGGCCCCCCCACTGCCGATGAGCCCAGGCCCCCTGAATCCTCTGGGCAGCTCTGCATAGCATTACAGCAATATTGGGCTGTGCACGTTACCTTCTTACAG
The DNA here is from genome assembly GCF_007399415.2 of Gopherus evgoodei. Lineage (NCBI taxonomy): Eukaryota > Metazoa > Chordata > Testudines > Testudinidae > Gopherus > Gopherus evgoodei. The sequence continues at coordinate 84,073,479 of NC_044330.1, read as the reverse complement.
TAAATCAGCACTGAGCTGTGTGCCCTGGTGTGTTATAGGGTTGCTGATGAGTGCTGGACTGACTGACAAGGCATGAGTTGCACTGGCAGTGCTTTGTGGGGAAGTTTGCACAGCACCTGCTCTCCCTCATCTCTAGCCAGTGCTACTGGCCTCACTCTTTCAGGACCTTGGAATTCACTTCCGACAAAGCAGGAAGACGTTTCTGAGCTGAACAGAAAAGAGGTGAGTGCAGAAAAGGCAGCTGTGCAGTGCCTTTCACTATCAGAGTGACCGATCCCCTGCTGGGGTTGGAGAATAGCCGTTTGAAATCATGAGGCTGAAGTGAGGGCCACAGAGAGCCACCAAGCATCCAGCATCTGCTTAACCATGAACTGTTTGTGGAAGGGATGTCACCACCGGAGAGGCAGCCTTGGAAACTAATGTATGCTCAGTGGAATCCACCTTCCCTTTTTCATCCCCTCTTCTTGCTCTCGATCTTCTCTTTCTTCCTTCAAAAAGAGCAATAAATATGCTGGAGCACATCCTCCCCAGGTCCACTAGCGTCTTGTCAGCTTCCCTCTTGCTGCTCCAATATCCCCTTTTCTTGCCATTGGGAGTTCCTCTGGAGACGGTTTCCTGCCATAGGCATGACAGGGAAGAATGAATGATGGCAAAGAAATAAATCCCTTATCACATCATAGCAACAGGCTGCGGGCCCCTCAGCTACAACAGCTTACCCATTGAGTCTACAGTTTAGTGTATTAGTGAGTTAATAGACAGGAAGAAGAAGGTCTCCCAGGGAAATCATGCTTTCAACCAAGGATCTGAAAGCGCTTTTCAAACACTAATTAGCTAACCCTCACAGTTCCCTTCCTGGAGAAGTAGGGAAGTATTATGAAGAGTGGTGAAGTGACTTGTCCGTCATCAAACAATGAGTTAGAATGAGAACCCAGGAAACCTAGTTGCTCATCCCCCACCACCCCCTGCACACACACACAGTAGACAACACTCCAGTCAGGAAAATGCTGGGACAAAGGAGAAACGAGATTTTGTAGCCATTCTGCCAGGACAGTTGAGGGGAATATGCCGTGGGTGGAATCGGAGCAATCCAGGGAACTGTGTAAGAAGACCGTCCCTTCAGAGCTAAGAGGACCAAAAAAAAGCTGAGTGGATTAAGAGGAGCTCTGGATTTTCAAAAGTCAGTCTACAAATCAGTGAAACAGTATGCAAGACTCACACTGCCAGTAACAGGAGAGCTGCAGCACCCTGCAGAGGCAGGTGGGGGTCAGATGGTGAAGTGGCCCTTCCTTGCTCAGTGCCAACAGAGCACCTCTGCCACTAACATTCAGTTTGCATGTAGAGGGCCAGATGCACAGCTGGTGTAAATAGGAGCAGCTCCCCAGAAGAATGTTTATGGATTATCTGGCCCAGAGATGAAATTAAGCAGCAAAGTTCCGATCCAGATCCAGACATATCCCACCCCACCCCCCGCCCCGCCAACAAATTCTGGAACTTTAATTTGGGCCCATTTGTTCTTTGATCTAGGGCAATTTCATAGCAAAAGGGAGTTTGGGGCGGGATGTCTGTGTCATCTTCCCTAGCCACTCTTTAGCACACTTCTAGTGCCTCTATAATGAGCCACCGAAGACATTATTATAATTAATAATTGTAATACTATGATTGCTAAAGCAGCTTGTCTCTTTAAATTACTGGCTTATTCTGTAGAACAGATGAATCGTAACACAGATCCTTTTCATATAATATTTTTTTTAAAATTGACAAATCCAACAATTAGCTTCCAATTTGCTTTCTCCATTAATGGGAAACACCGTCTCTCTGGGATGCTCTGATGAGCCCTTGTTTTCTTCATAGGTTCTTGGGAATCTGCTTTTTTTTTTCCCCTTCCCCCAAATGTTTTTCCCACTGCAAGATTTTTTTTCAGGTTCTTGCAATTATTTATTCCACCTTTTCGGTCATGTCTTTGCAGAAATACATGGCTCCAGAGGGACTGAAATGGGAGGAAGAGAGACTCATAAATAGAAGGAAGGAAATGCAGATGTACCCTGAGAAGGGCAGGAAACTTCTGAGCGTATCCATTACATACCTGCACATAGAACACTGTACAATGTGTGATGTACTGTGCATACACATTTGCTTATGTCTGTTTAAACAGCATGCACCCTATTGTCCTTTTATGGGTTGTCCTCGTCCTCTTGAAGTTAATATAGGCTGGGCATTGGACACAAGATTGTTCAAGGCTGGTGTGTGGACTCTTGTGGGGTCACGAACCCAGAAGGGGGTCTGAGGAGCCTGAAGAGCTCAGACCAATTAGGAAGTTCTGACTTGGTGGAGGGAGGGAGAAGGATGAATTCCTCTGTCCACCCTACAATCCCCTTTTTAATGGTAAGTACCTGGAGTCTCATCAACATCCTTAAAAATGGAAATCCGTTCCTGCCACTTATGCCTGCTCGTGAATATCACCGAGCAGATGAAAGGGAGCAAAAGGCAACACTCTCTCTGCCGATGCAAGCTATCACAGGGGGTCCTGAGTTAATGGAAGGATGGAGACATCAAGGAGGGATATATTCCAGAGTAATTTGATAGGGTTTTCCCTCTCCTGCCTGGGGATTGGTTTAAAGAAATGAATAGAGAAAAAAGAGAGAGGCCCAGAAGACATCAATGTTTCAAAAGGCTCACAGACACTGCAGTCCATTGAGGAGCTAGACTAGGTAAGATCAGGTCAGAGCCACAGGCCCGAATCAGCAAAGCACTTAACGATAAATCCTTAATTTTAAGCCCCAGTGAAGCTAAGAACATAGTTAAGTGCTGTGCTGGGTTGGGGCTCAAGTGAGTGCAGGCATCAGTGATGTTGCCCTGCTGTTCACCTAATAAGAATTACGCAACATTGCTAAACAGAGGCCCAGACCCACAACAAACCCAGAGCTGCCAAAAGATTAGGGTTGCCAACTTTGGTAGGATGAATTCCTGGAGAGTTCATCACATGACATCATCTTTAATTCCTGGAGACTCCCAGACAATGCTGGAGGGTTGGCAACCCTAGTAAGGATCCAATGCTAATACGAATTTGTGGTGGGGGGTGAGGGAGAATGTTAGATGGACCATGGCAGAGTAAAAATTTATATGTACTGAAAAAGAAATTTTTTCTTCACTCCCTTGCTGCTGTTTCCTGGCTCATTAAGAAACTTCAGTAAGAGAGAGTTAAGGGGGAGATTTTCCACAGGCACAAATGACTTTCAGTGGGAGTTGGGCCTTTCCTGCTCTTTGTGCTGTTGAAAACCTCTCTTGAAACATTGTTAGAATACTGCATTTCAAAAAAAGGGTTTGTAAATCAGAATATTCCGAGGTGACTCGGGGAGCACGCAGAAGCTGTTGCCAGAAGCTCTGCTCCCATAGAGCATAGAATCTGTCAGTCACATGCTCCAAACTGCTACCTTACCCCTGCAGAGCTTAGAATGGCTGCAGGAATCCTGGAGTTGGTCTGATCCATGGCACCAGAAGGAGCAATGAGGTCTGGAGGGTTATGTAGATTATCAACTCCTACCCATTGTGCCTCACCCTAGTCCTAGAAAGCTTACACTCTTCCCCAGCCCTGGCGGTAATCTTTGCTCCCATGGAATTTAAGTCATAAACAATCCTGGATGAGCTCTTCTAGATTTACATTTCCTGACAATGCACCACCTTGCACTTTGTGTAGGCAATTTACCATTATGCCAAGGTAGTGCAAATATTGAATCAAGGTGGCAGCATTTGTTACACAATCAGGCTCCCATCCTGGGCAGCTGTCTCCATACCTGGAGGCATTTATGACTGCTAGGGAGCCTGCCACTTTCTGAGGGGCTCACATGAGTGCAGGGATCATCTCCAAAACTAACTGCCCCACATTACATTAAAATACCTTGAGGCCCTAAGTCTCAGAAAGGACTACTGAACAGAATTCTGGTGGCATTGTAAAAATCAGCTATTTATAGAAATCAAATGACTCAGTAAAACCAAAATGACTTTTCCAAAAGGACAAAAAAAAAAAAATCTTAGAGACAGCAATGGTGAGTGCTATGGAGAATTCTAAGTTCTCTTTTCTTAAAATTTGATACCTCAAAGACATCCTATCCAGTTCACATCTGACTCTCCCAAAGCACACTCTGGTGCCAAAAAGCCACATGTGCAACATTACAAACAGAAAGAAAAAGATGGGGGGGGAGAGGAAGCTGGTTGGTTTGCTTGAGTTTTTATTTGTTTGCGTTGAGGAAATTGGTGTGTGGAGGGGAAAAGTAGGTTTATATTGGAAAGCAAGTTGTAATTTTGTCTGTGGAGTTGCTGCCATGGTTCCGTAATTAAATTTGGCAACCTTCTTCTACTTCTCCCCTTCTCCATTTAAGGTCCCAATTCAGCAAAGCACTTGAATATTAAACACGTGGTTAACATGTGCTTGAGTCCACCTCTCTTTGGCATAGCACTTAACACATAGTTAAGCGCAGTACCTGCTGAAGAGGGCATTGGGCATGAAATACACTATGTTTCAGACCTATCCTGCTTGTTATAGTACAGAAAAATAAATACAAAGTCTAAAAAAAAAAAATAATCACACACACACCAAAAAGGGATCTTGAAGTCCATGCTTTGTGCATTCCAGGTGAAGGGATTTTCCTCCCTTATTACAAGCCTGAGAGCAGGCTGCAGCAAAAAGGTATTCCATGTTAAATGGAAGAGTAGGCAGAGTGCCAGGCAGACCTGTCAAGTGGCTCCTGGAAGCCCAAACACAGCTTATTAGCAGCAAAGAGGCCAGCCCTGGTAGTAGTAGCCTGACATCTCACTTATTATGGAAGAGCAAGCTGGCTTTTCTAGCGGGAGGGAGCTCCTAGGAGGGAAGAAAGCAATTGAGGGGGCATTCTGCATGAGCCTGCTGCCAGCGGCTGGGATAACTGGCTGAGAACATTTAAAAGAAATGAAATAAAAGGTTAAGAAAAAAGAGTCACAGGAGACTCCTAGAGACACATCAGAGCTCTGGCTTCCTGCAGTGACTTCCTTGGCATTTCCTATGGTCCTGACTTCACACAAAAAGCCTGCCACTCAAGACATTTCTGAGCCAATAAAACTTCACTTGCAGTTGAGGTTTTTCCTGTCTCTTCCTGTTAGAGAAGTTGAATTGCTTTACACTAGTTGACTATTAGGGGAGAACTGGCTAGGACAGGGAATCAGACTGAATCCTAGCCCAGATAGCATGTTTGCAGCTAGGCTTGTTAAGCCCCTACCCCATTCTCCAAAGAGCCAGGAGACACGAAGTTAGGATTCAAACTCATCCTCTCTATGGGGTTTGGCTGTGTTGATAACTCAAAAACAAACATGCAGCAAAAACCTCAACCCCTATTTCTTCCTTGAATTTGGCTCCCCCAAGAACCTCTCCTATTTAACTCCCTCTCCTTAGGGGGCCTGGTCCACTTATCTTATATCCCAGGGGAAATTAATGAGCAGCAGCTGCTACAATGAGTCTGCAGCATTTCAGCAGCTATAAGTCGGGCTCTAACTCCTGCTAACAGGTGAATCAATAGAGAAAATGGAGACAAAGTAGATAAGCTAATGAGCCCTGCCACCTTCCCTCATCCCCAATTCAACTGCCTGAATTCTCACCATTACTATCCACACAACTCCATTTTCCTTGACTCAACCTCTCTGTGGCACTAAAAGCTTCCCAAATAGCTTGCTGAAGAGATTGAGAACAGGACTCAGAATCTTGTTATAGGCCCAGATCCACAAAGGTACTTTGGCACCTAAGTCTAGGGTATAGGGTCTTAAGTCCCCATTTTAGGCTCCACTGAGATCCACAACACTGCTGTAGGCAGTGGCACCTAAACTCACTCAGTGCCTAAATTTTCAGGGCAAAAGTTCCCTCACTACCTAAATTTCTGCCTCCCTCTATATGTCTGGACACCTATCTCCTGCCTCAACCCCAGAGCCATCCACAAACTGTGGGAAAATAGGCCTTTGCCTGCTTGACTTGTGTGCAGACCCTGCTCTGGTAGTCAGCCTCTCAGCACAGCTACTGAATCTGGTCCAGTTCTAAATGTAGCTGGAGGTGGTGCTGCTGTCTTCCTTATAACATCTATCCTCAAGTTAGAGCACTCACCTGAGATTGGGAGACCTGCATTTAATTTCCCCTTCTGATGGGGAGAAAGGATTTTGAACCAGGGTCTCCCACCTTTCTGGAAAATACTCTGACCATTGAGCTATGGGATGTTCTCTCAGTCTCTCCTGTTGAAGCTGTTCCATTCTGGACAAATATTTACAAAGCCAGTGGTCCAGAAAGAGAGATGAGTCTATAGTCCAGTGGTTAGGGCACACACCTGAGAGGTGGGAGACCCATAGTCCAGTCCAGTCCAGTCCCCCTACTCCAATGACTCTTACATTAGTTATACCCAGGGGAAAGGCTGCAACAGGAAAGATTAAGGAAGCCATATATCCCCCTGCTAAGTGGTTAGAACACTCACCTTTGAAATAGAATTTGAGCAGGGGTCTCCTTTTTCCCCTCTGGCAGAGGGGGGAATTGAACGTGGGCCTTCTACATCCCACATGAATGCTTTAACCACCTGACTAAAAGGTGAGTGGTGTTACCGCCAACTGTTTTTTTATGAAGAGAGGCAGGTTCCTCACTTCTTCTCACAAGAAACAATGTAGGCACCTGACTTCATGTTCCTCATTGTGGATTGCTAGCAGAGATAGACACCTTCCTCCAGCCAAGACTTAGGTGAGAGCCCAGGGACTCACCCTTTGTCAGCATCTCCTATTGGCTCACCTAGCATGCTGGCTTTTGTGGATCGCAAAGCTAGGTGCCTGCCTCTCCCCATTCATTGTATAGGGAGCCTAAACACCTAACTAAGACTTTGTGGACACAGTATTTTTCCTGTGATTTTCTAGGTGCCTAAAAGTTAGTCATCGAGCATTGCAATGACCAAGTCCCTTTGTGGATCCAGGCCATCCTGTCTAGGGAGAGTCACATTCTCTCCCCACACCCCTGCATCCGCTTTCCAGCTCTTCACTTCTTATGTGAAGTGACTTTGTGTCATTCATAGGTGAATCCATCCGCTGCCTCCCCAGGCATTCTGTTTTTCCCAGTCCTCTCTTTCTAGGGATGGAGCATCTGAAGGTTCTTCCCACAAAGGGAGGGCCCCATTCACATTCTTGTCGCTATTATACTAATGTCCATGTGCTTCCAGGTGTCACAAAGGGGTTGGAAAGATTTTTATGCTGGCCATCTAGTCTATCCCCTCCAGCATGCCAGGTGCCTAGTTTGATACTTAAATATTTCCAGTCTGATGGAATCTACCACCTTCCTTGACAATATTTTCCCCCAGTGAACACTTGTTACAGTTACAAGATTGTTCACAAATGTCCTCTGCAAAGGGTTAAGCCCATTTTTCATTGTTCTGCCCTTGCTGATTAACTAACATAATTGATCTAGAGTCTCAGTGCAACGCCCTTGCATGTATCTGCAGGAAGCTATGGTATCTCATCGCACTATTGTTTCCCAGTTTGCTCTCATCACTCTTACTTTCCATGGTGATTTCTGCATTTTTTTATGCAGTTGTTGACATACCTGGTATTATGTGGACACACAGCACCTTTCGTGGCAGTTATACATCCATGTAATTTCACTGACTTCAGAGGAGTTGTTCCTGATTGAGCTTGGTGTAAAGGAGAGAAGAATCAGCCCTGCCTCAAGAATCTTATATTTTACACTAAAATAAACAAATAATATCAGGAGAAATTAGAACAGATCTAGGGGGAGGAATTTTCCAGTTTTCCCCAGATTTTCCAGACCTTGTTCATTTGTGTTGCTTTCCGTTCAGTCTGGGTCTTTTATTTAAAGGAAGGTGCCCACACACGGTTTGTGGTGGCTGGATGCTCCCACTGAGGTCTACCCAGAGCTGAGGAGAGCAAAATAATTCCCATTTCTATTTTATCCATGATGCTTTCGTGGCATTGCCACATGGCTATTTCATGTTTCCGTCTTTTCAATGCCAAGATGCAGGTGGCCCTCCACAACACTGTAAAGTTCTGTACAGGTATAAAATTATCTATACCCACTCAAATCATACAGAAAAACCACCTTCCATACCAGCTGGGAGCTTGTCATATCTCACAACCTAATTAGAGTCTGGCCTCATTAGACTTACATGCCAGGCTTCAAAGGGAAACCAGTATCACAAACTGAACTGAGTGTCACAGTTCAGGGTATCTGTACCTGTATTCCTCCTCTTTGGTCCAACAAGGGGACCCACTCTAGGCTCCCAGCTTCTCAGCCATCACCTCTCATGGGTGGAGACCTGTGTCTGTCAGCCTTCTCACTGGGGGATTTCCAGGCTATTTGGGCCCCTGCCCACACCATGTTATTCCCAGCAAGTCATACTGTTTAAAGGGGCCGGAGTCTGCACTGTGCCTCTCTCTTTAGAGTAATGGCCCACAATTATGAGTTACCACATAGCTCTAAGCACTGAATGAAGCACAGTTTCTGTCAGAAACGCCCTCCCCAGTACATGATTCAGTAATTAAAGATTGTATCATAACGCATATGCACAAGGGGCTGAATTAAGGTTACACAGGCATCCTTATTTTAATTTCTGGTAATTCCTAACTTTTGAATGCTTGACTTTGTAACCTTAATAATGTTCTTTTAATGTCATTTTGTTGTGTGTAATATTATGTAACTTACCCTGACACAGCAGTTTATGTGCTTACCCATGACTCTGCCTGCCACAGTTACTTATCCTTGATTCATCCTGCCATTGCATGACACTTACTTTCCATTCCATTAACGCTCAAAATTTTCTATGTATATAATAGCATTTCTCATGCCCTGTAACTCAAAGTAGGTTATCAATTTCAGTAGCGCTCCATTTCAGGAATCTGTCAGCACATTTGTAATCACTGTCCTCGTGAAATATCCTCCAAGGCATCCACCTACATCTTAACTCATCTTTTTCAGCAGCATTTTTTTATTTTTTAACTGAAAAGTCATGTATTGGACAAAAATGCATCAGTAGCATCCATCTCTCCTAGTTTCCTCCCAGTCACCTTCTGTCTTTATGACACATCACATCACATCCAAAAATACCCAATTACATTTGTTTCATGCTGTTTGGGGAATTTCTCTTTCACACCACAATGCTTTTGTTACCTGGTAACCTCATTGACTGAAGGAAAAGATAGTGATGGACATTCCACAAAAGGTTCAAGATTTTTAGTTTGGAGGAGAATGCAACAGTATCCAAAATTCTTGAGTTTCCAAAATTGGGCTGCACGTCTCATGACAATACCTGTTGATGGATATCTGGTAGTTCTTGCTTTCTGAAAAGCCAGAAATACCATCATTACTCCTTCTGGAAAGAGCAGAGATTCATACATATGTAAAATAGTTAACCAAACTTGCTCACATATCAACAAACTTTCAGATGGAATTTTGGGATAAGGTTGGTGGTAGAATATCTTATTTTATTTGAATGAGTTCACCCAAATAGAGCAAAAACAATAGAACTACTTGAAATGTTCCAAATTTTGGTTTTTCATTGAAATTTGACGTTAAAATTTTTATTTCAGATAGACATTAAAATTTTTATTTCAGATAAAAAACATTAAAATTTTGACTAGCTCACAGAGCAAGAGAAACTTCTGCATCACAGATTGTGCTTGCCTTTAATGGGGAGAATTATTCGTAGATAATAACTTAGTCAGTGAATTTAGCTATGTATTTCACATGTAAATTATCCTCAAACATGTTTTGATATTTTACAAATTAGTTCTTTGCTCAGAATTGTTGTAACACTTTATGACAATATATTACAACCCATGTAAACTATTCCCTCAACCACGTCTTTAACTATTCACTCTTTGTGGCATGTGACTGGTCGCCTAAGTCACATAATGGAGTTCTGCTCCTGGACAGAGTGACAGAAAGTTCTATAAATAGGAGGGAAAGCTAAAGAGCTTTCAGACTGGCCATCTGAATGCTTCTGGAGAAGCCCTTCATGAAAAAAAGAACCCAAAAAACATTTGCACAAGCACTCATGTAGCATTCACTTTCTGCTAATGTTCTAGATAACAAAAAACTCCAAAGCTCCTATATGAACATTTGTGGAACACAAATTAAAAAGGCTGTAAATACTTTCAGAGGGCCTGAGTCATGCTCATTGGAACCAATAAGAGCCTTTCTCTTGACTTGCATGGGATCTGAATCAGCTCCAAAGTGAATTTGTGGGTTTTATTCATCAAATAGTTTTTAAAAGGATTCTCCCAGCTTTAGCTATGCATAACTAGATAGCTTCTGTTTCTGGGACTGTTATGTGAGCACTTTGCCTCAGCATTAAATACAGTTATTAAAAAAGATCCCAAATATCATTCTATTTAAGAGTTCAGTCTCATTCAGCTTTTGCCAAGTGCGTTGGAAGCAGGACTTATACCCTTCCTTCACCCTCTGATTACTTCAGTATATTGTAGCCCACTCTTTTGTTTTTATTTGCAGGCTGTTTTAAACAATCTGTTGCAGGAATCTCACTTAGCAATGAATCTTGACCTTGAGCTGTTCCCTTTCTTTCTCTCTATTTTATTTACGAATGTGCAATGAATTAAGACATCACTTATAGCCACACTCTCCGCCGTCAACAATAGCTCTCCAATCGAGCATGAATGGCAGGTCTGCAAGCAGAGCTGTTCTGGAAATGTGATATTATGGAAACGAGAGGTGACTTCTTACAGACAAAACAATGCAATGGAAAGAAGCCTGCCTCAAAATGGTACATGACTATTATTTCCCCAAGGGGCCCTCGCAGCTCACTTTTCATCAAAGGCCCTTGACAGGTGAAGAATGAGAACATGAGAACACAAACACAGGTCCTAGTAGAAACCACAGTGTGGATGTTGTCCATACATGTACCTAAGCTGCCGTCCAAGTTCCACTGGGCCATAGAGTGTAGGTGCCAGATCTCGTGCTGTACCAGCAGAACACTGGGAGGGTCTTTGTGCTGCATGCCAGCATCTCTCCAAGACACAAACAACTCACTCTTTCTTTTAGGAAACATATTTTGAGTGCTTATGAAAACCAGGTAAAATGGTGACATCTTTCCCCCCCAGTGAAAGCCGGCCATGATACGGGCAAGTGATGTGCAAGTTTCCATGCACAGCTGTGCCTGTGCACGCTAGGTATTGTACCAGGTCTCCCCATCCAGTTCTGCTGAGGTACCTCAGTCTAGACTAGCACAGGATGGAGAACAGAGCAGAATGAAGGGTAGTGTGACTGCTCGGCTGTTAGAATCTGAATCACTGCTTCTGGGGAAGTGCCAAGTTGCCTTAACAGACAGCAGACAACACACAGATGGGAGGCCTGGCCATGCCGTCTCGGCCCATGCACACACATATACCGCAGCCACAGAACGAAAGGAGACCACGCTGCACAGATTCACATGCACACCCTGAAGGTGGGGGCTTTTTTGTAACAGCTGGTGATGGACACAGAGTGTCCCCCATTCATCTACTGCAGCCTGAGTTCAGCACATCTCCTCCTAAAACCAATCCTTTCTATGTGCATTGTGCTCTGAACTCCCCCTTCATAATCCCCCTGCCCCTCCCCTACTTCCCAAGGTGAGCTCCTGCAGGCCTCTCAGACAGACCCTGTGACCACAAGCTGTGGAAACCTTTAATTGCCTTGGAAATGTTCTTCTCACGTAATTGAAACACAGACTAAGAGGTACAACATAATTCACGAAGCTCAGTCCCAGACAGTAATTGAGCCACAAAAGACAGTAAAGCAGTCAGTGGCATGAAGAATGCTTTGCAGGACCTTCCATTACCATTGGCAGGTTCCAAGCCATTAACGACCGAGAATTACCAGAAATAACTTTGGGAATAAGCTGGGGATTTGTGGGAAAACGTTCCTCAGATTGCCACAGTAGCCAGATGAAAACAGGCAGCCTCTCCATAGATACATAGTATGTGCACACATGCATATACATATACTAATACTTCCCTGCCTAACAGGAGCATTGTAAGGGTAAATACATGAAAGAGCGTGACGCACTTTGAGATCTACTGAGGAAAAGCACTATATAAGAGCCAAGGTTTTTTTTTTATTATTATTATATATGCACAAACCAAATGCTGCACTTAGAGAGAGTGCTTATTGTAGTGCCCAGTAGCACTGCATACAAAATGAGGAAACAATTTTTAGGTTTATGTTTAATCAAATCTGGAAATATTTCCCCCACATTTCTTGCTTTTCAAATGTTTTTATGTCCAAACCTCAGAGGTAACTAAGAACTATACAGAACCAAATAAATTAATAATAATCACACTTAAAGTGCTTATGAACTCCTGGGAACTTGATATTTAATTCAGAAACAATCATGCTGTCACAATTTTTCTGCATATCTTTTCTCTTTCTTCCTCTCTCTCTCCTTTTAATACTTGGTGTAATGTGCTGGGGAAGATCCCCCCTCCATATTTCTGACCAGCATTTTGGACTAACCAAAGGAGCAGATGTCCCCAGGGGATCCATCCCAGGTTTTAAGCAGAGTTCAGTGCACACAAGTGCAGGACGTTTTTAGTCAGTGCAGTGGAGGAGCCCCCAGGTGCAGATGTGATCAATAAAGTGCATAGCTATGTATCTTGCTATTGCATCTCAGGGCTTTGATTTAAGGAGTTCCCCAGTCACCAGGGACAGAACACTCGGGATGTTTGTATGGAAACAGGATCTATGTTTAAGTCATTAGGCCAAATTCACTACAGGTGGAGGCAGACACAATTCCATTGGCTTCAGAGGGGCTGGGACCACTTGGTCATTGCTCCTGCTGCTGCTTCTTTTTCCTCCACCTGAAGTCAAAATCCTCTGGGTCTGACATAAGAAACATCTCTGCAGCACCTGAATGTGATGTCATGGAAGAATATGACCCCTCTTCTTGCCAGGAGTTTAGAAACTCCCCCTTCTTCTAGACTTGTCCCAAGGCCAGCAAGTTTGAGTTGATAGTTTTGGTTCAGGCTTATCATGGAAATGGGAGCCAAAGATCTGGGCTGTTTGAGTCCAGTTTAGGCTCATCTTTAATATGATGTGGCCTGGTAAGAATTTGTCTTTCCTTTCAGAAGTCATCCAAAATAGCTGACGATTGTAAAGTTATGATATTTTATGTGGACTGTGTTTGTATTCCCTAGGGCTCAACTGGTCACCTGAAAGTGTTGTGGGTATGTGGCAAAGAGAATGCCCTCCTCCCCCTGGTGCAGTGGATAGTCTTTTATCCTGGAGGTCTGCTAGGAATAAGGGAAACTCAACACGGTGAGCACTGGACAAATGCACCAAAACCTCTACACAATTTGGCATAACTGGCGGTGGTAATTCAAAAGAGGCTTTCATTCCGCAGTAGCAGGGAAACTGCAGTTCAGGCCTGAGATGCCTTGGCAGTGTGAATAGCAGGGGAGTCCTACTACAAGATCTGTCTCGAATCAGTGCTATTTGCACCCAACTTTCATATTTAAACCCAACCAAACCCCAGTGATGTGATTGTCTCTTCCTTCGCCTCCCACCCCTCAGCATTAAACCACGCATTATGGAGCAGTGCAACGAAAACTGTGCATGCAACCCAGTGCAACCTGGTGTGGAAGTAACACTCACCAAAGGGTGGAATAGGTCTAAGGCACATGGCCTATACACTCACCAGCTGCATTAGTAAGCTCAGGCACTAGAAACTCCTTTTTTCTCCCCTGCACTTGGCTGATGCTGCCATAGCATATCAAAATCCACTGCTGAGATCTAAAAACCAGGTCCTGAGGGCCCTGAAACATGCTCTGATGACACTAGAGTCCTGGGCTCTAATTCTACTTGAAATCTCATTCTTATGTTTCCATTTCTCCCTCTCCTCTCTTCCTGCTCTCCTTGCATCTTCCTCACCACATTTTCCATGTTTAAAAAGAAAAGGGTAAAAAAAAAATCCACAGTGGTTTAAAACAATAAACAGATATATCTCATCCTGGCTGATGTTAAAATCTGAGTATTTCATTAAAAGGCTGCAGGGCTTTTTAAGACAAACTATAAGTACTGTTATGAATAATGCAGATTCCATTCAGAACTTGAAGACGTCAGTGCATCCATAATACAAAGGATCTACCATAGAAGAAGCTGCTAATGCACAGCAATGGAGTTAAAGGAGCCAGTTAGCCTTGCCCTTCCCCTAGAAAGGAAAATAAAATGAGAAGTTTTAGAAATTCTCCTGTTGGCTCGATATAGAGATGCTGGGATATGGCTAGAGTGACATTTTTACTGATGTCTTTCTAAACTAAAATAAAATTGGCAATCTCATTATAAGATGGGGGCTGCTCCAGAAATGGTAGACAGATACCGGGCTAGATGGACCTTTGGTCTGACCCAGTACGGCCATTCTTATGCTAGAGATGGCCTGTCCTATCCTGCAAATAATTGTCATTAAAACTGCATGCATTTAAGGTTAGCTGTTGTGGTTGAGACAACTGTGATCTTAGTCTATATGTGCTGTGTAAGTTGTTTGATTTGATGCACATGAGTGTGTGTCGTAATGGATCCCCTGGATGGTAGTGCCAATCTGAGTGTTCCTGTGCATTGGGAAACTCTGTTTTGTGTGAGTTGAGAGGTAGGGTGTGTGTGTGTATGTGTGTTGGGAAAGTTGGCATGTGTATGTTGTGTGATTAATTGTGGTTATGTGTTATGGATTAACTGAGTTGTGTGTGAGTTAGTGTGTGTATGTGTGTGTTGTGTGAATCTGTGCGTTGTGTGATTTGTTGTGGTTATGTGCTCTGTGAGCTGTGTAAGCTCATGGGTGTGTGAGTGTATGTTGTGTGAGCCTGTGTGTTGTATAATTAGGGGTAAATGCTTTGTATTGAGACTATATTTGTGTGCACTCAGAATATACTTTCAGGGAATGATGCAAAACCCATTGAAGTCAGTGAGAGTCTTTCCACTGATTGCAATGGGCTTTGGATGAAGCTCTGTGTGAGAGTTTATTGTGCATACGTTGTAGGAAAGGAGATGATGCAGAGACATCACACTCAGGAAAACAGAATCTCTGCAGTAAGGAAAAACTGATTCTTTTAAGAGTTTTATTCGCATAATATTTGGTTGCTTTCCCAGAGTGCTGAAGTTATCTCCTTTCTTTGCTATTTAACTCTGCAGAGAATATGTTCTCCAAATATCTTATCTCTTTAATAGCTCTTCCTTTTTAATGTGTATATATATCATTGGGATCTCCTTCCACTCAGGTTACCTTAAACATGGGCTGTTAAAAAACCAGAATGAAAGCTGTGTGAAAAGCTCCTCACACCCATAAACTGAAATGAGAGGAATTTGGCCTTTACGGTGGGTTGGTGAAGTGAAGGGGGGGAAAACGACATCCTATGGATCACAGCTTTGGGGATTGGTTTTAGCCATAAAAGGAAATCCAGATGACCATTTTAAGGAAGGAAAAATAACTGAAAATCTCTGTGCTGTTTTGGTACAATGCCTGTGCATTCTGTCTACAGGGACAAATTCCACACAGTTAATGCAATTATACCAAATTCCCTTTTCACATTTATTTTGGGAGGAAGCTGGCAAAATGTCACTGTGATTCTCTCCTCTCCCCATCTTTTGAATCAATCCACTAGCTACCCCTTGATGTGTCATTATAAAGTCAGAATGGAGGCTCTGTGGTAATGGAAGGTGTTGCACAGACATATGGAGAAAGGTTGCTATAAAATCCTAGAAAAAATCATGTTCTTAGCTGTGCACGAAGAAGCCTGCACTAATGGGAGGGGTGAATTCCAGGTTTGTTTTCCAGATTCTCCACCTCCTAGGCATATAGGGAAAATCACTAGATATTGCAGACCCTGGGCAGGAATCATGCTTCCAGGGCCTTCCCTTTCCACAGCTGTCCCAGGAACCCACCCTCATGCAAGCAATTGCATGTTTTGTGAGAACGGAGTCAGAGAAGACCCTGTAAGACTCCTGCAGGAACCTTGTTTTCCTGGGCCTGTGAGGGGTGCGGGGCAGGGGGAAGAATACAGCAGCAGCAAGAGTTGACACGTCTTCCCACCATAGGAGAATTACTAGGAAAACCATGTTAGCTGAAACATGGACATTCCTTCAGCTACATTGGGGATAATGGGGCCCCATCCTTTATGCATCCCCAATCTAGTCCATCTCCAGCCCAGGCTAGACTTCAGGACGTTTGTCTACTATGATTTGAAGAGTCCCAAGCAATGGGGAAGCTATTGGAAGGCTATACCTCAATCTAATGCATCTGTCTATTAGGGACAAGCTCCTGATACTGAACTAGCATTTCCCTTTTCTCATTACTGTCACATTACTTCACCTCCATAGCTCCATTCCCATCAACTACTCCTTCCATTCTGTCTCCCCTTGGGGTAAGCTAGGCAGTGGAGTAAGCAGAAAGGGACTGTGGGCTGATCAAATTTGCTATGGCCAACACTGAGCCACTTTCATTCCTGGGGTAAGCCCACTGAGGACTCTGGAGTTACCCAAGGAATAAACCTGACCACTGGGGAGAGGATGTATGAGAAACACATTGCAGAGGTCACCCTGCAGGCCCAAACAGGCTTAGCGTTGTTACCGAGTGTTTGTTAGTACCAAACTAGAATTTAAGAAATGTAGCGACTATACAGGAGGAATCCGGACAATCCAGGCCAGCCAAAAGCAGCCTTGTAACCCTGGGAAAATCTAAGGATACTTTGCAAAGACCACGAGCGGAAGGCATGAGTAACACTCCAACCCCAGCAATTTAAAGGAATGCAAACGTGGAGCTGTTCCTATATCACCAACTCCAGGGAAAGCGGATGGGCAAAAGCTGGGAATGAATATTGAATCACTTCAAGAACGTGCTAGCAGAGGAGGCAATTCTGATTAGCTCTGCAGAAGCATGCCACTCTGAGGTCTGGTAACCTGAGCCCAGTCCCAGCTCCTCCACTGCCTATCCCAATCAAACCAAATAAATAAAAGAAAAGGTTCCCTAATCCTCTGTCTAAATAAACAATCCCATCCCTCTCCCCGAGCCTCTCCACTTCCCCCTATATTTGGCTATTACAATTCTCTTCATCCTCTGCCATAATCAGATCAAAACATCAGCTGTAGGATATGTTGTAAGCCACATACATTGATTGTATTTGCCAGTGGAGACTGGAGCTGGCTGGGAAGTGTCTGTGATACTAAATGACTCCAGACAGAAACACATTGTATTGCATGAACTCTGGGGACATTATTTCATGTAGAAAATGGTTTCCTAAATCTGCCTGCACTGTCGCTGCTGGCGAAAGCTCTTGATTCTTCAGCCTGGCTTGTGTGAAGTTCCCTTCGCCCTGTGGTGGGAGCTGTGTTAGGTTCACTCCAGTTCACAGGCTTGGTTCCTTCCTTCACTAACACACACTCTGAAAAAGCCCTAATGTGAATGAGGTATTTCTGTTATGAAAACAAAGATAAAAGCAGCCCTCAGAGGAGAGAAGAGAAACCACACATTTGGGGAGGGGAGGGTGCAGAGAAAGCAGCTTCTCAGAGTGCAGAACAGGATCACAAACCCAGAAGAGGGAGGCTTGTGGTCTGGGCTCTAATATTCCCTGCTGGCTTTGGTCAGATGTCTTTGTTTGTTCTGTATGGTTCACGTCAGCATTTTTTTTTTTTTTAGATGCTGCTGCTGGAACCAGACCAAGGGGCGCCTCAGAGGTCCTGGTACATACAGTCAGCTGGAGACTGAAGCAATGTAGCTGTATTCCTTTGCCACCCAGCCAATGCATTTCCCATCATGTCTGAAGCTGGTATCGAGTACTGTGGTATCAAGTGTTGGCGCTGGTGGCTGGGAGAGATTTACACGGCATCCCGAGGTTATTGCTGTTCAAATGACAGGGTAAGGCTGCATGGTGGCCCAATGGGCACCAAGCTGGATTACATGAGCAATTTCATCCCACCAGTCACCCAATCATTCAAACCAATGTGGCATGGGGCAGCATGTATGGTCATTAGAATAACTCATGTTTACAGCACAGCCATCAAGACAATTCCAAGCCAAAGCCACATTGTTTTCAATGAGGGGCTGAGATGCAGAAACTGTGTCTGCATGTCAGTACCCACAAATGTTCACACCTGGGATTTCAGAGACAGCCCCGTCCTGAAATTTTGATCCAGATCTGAGCCAGGACTCTGTTCTCCGGAACTGGGGACATTTAGATCTGGGGGTTTGGGTCAGCCCATTTATACAAATGGGTACCCGGCGTCCTGGAGCAGTTATAATGGAAAAACCCAAAGCTACCCCAGTAGTCCTACTTTCCCTCTCTTCACAATTCAAATCTCTCAAATGTCTGCAGAGCTCTTCAGCCACCATGAGGCTTCCAGGGCTCACATAGGCACCCTTGCAAAAATCACACACAACCCAACAGAGACCTAGGCCGGGGGCCTCCAGAGCTCATCCACACTCCCTTGTGCCCCTGCAGCTCACCTGTATCAGTTGGTGCAGCCTGATCTCCTGAGAGATCTATGCAGCCAACTCTGCGGTGGGCTGCTGCACTCAGCTGTCCCACGGTGTGTGGCCTCTGGTTCTCAAATTGCTGAGTGCAGTAGCTGCAGCAGTAGAACTGCTTTGCTGCAGGGCTATGAGCAATCACAGGTTATGTTCTCCTCCCTTGCCATTTGCCCACCAGGCTGCTGCTGTAGCCTGACCCTATCACCATAGCACACCCACACATTTCGGTCTCAGCAGGGACATATCCTAAAACCTGGGCTTGCTGGTCACTGTGTGCAGGGTGCTTAAATGGCTGCTTTTTGAGGAAGAGCCCTGAAAACTATTTTTAGTGGAAGTACAAAAATGCCATTAGTCTAAATTTAGGAGGGTATTGAGGGAAAAAACTTCCTCATTAAAACTGAGCATCTGCAGAATTTTCTAAAAGCGGCACGAATTGGAGTGAAAAATCTCACTCACCACAAAGGCAGGCCCAGTCTTGCTGGCTCTTATTTTAGATCTAAAACATGCTTTGGTAGCTGTGCCAAAGAGAAGAGGCAAGAGGATGCAATAAAAGTCACAGCAACCGGACTGCTAAGTGCACAAATACCTTGCCATGAGAACACAGACACGTGTTTGTGGTGGGTGTGTTTGTGGTGGGCGTTGGGGGGGTATGCATGCTGGAGTGACACTGGCTTCATTTGGAGGGACACAGTCACAAGAGGAATGATAGATGCCATAGCCAGAACAGCCCCAAACCAAGACAAGTTTTCTGCCAAGGCTGTAGACACGCATACACAGCTCCTCCATGTTGAAACCTGCACCTAGACTGGGCACCACGCATGCATTTCCCACACAGACTCATTCTGTCTTTCTCTATCACACACACACAGAAACAGATCCATCCCTCTCCCATAAATAGACAATCAACTATAGACACACACAGGAGCCTCCCACCATGCTCACACACACACATTCCACCAAACACTCTGGGGGGGTGGAATTCACAGAAGCAGCTGGACTGGAGGAAAGGTGAGCGAACTTGCAACATTTGGGGAAAGAGTGAGAATGCTCCCTCTGAGAGGCTAAAATAGCCTCTCTGACACCTGGACAGCCTTGACGCATTTTGCCTTTTGGTCCTGAATAAATAACGATGCAGAGTAAAGAAACAAAAGAAACGCCACATAAACACTGACCTGACAAAGCACATCAGCACCAAGCAGCCCCAGACAAGAGCTGAAGAGTTTATTTAAACAAAACAGCAAAGGGAAAATAATGGAAGCACAAAGGCATCCTCTGACACTGTAAGAGCTGCTGATGGGTGGATTAGACAGGTAATAAATACTTCAGATTTTCACCTTCTCTTCTGCTTTCTCTTGCACCCAACTGCCACAGACAGCAAGCCTACTGCTTCCTCTGACATTGACTTCATTCAACAACAGAACTGTGGTCTGGGGGTAGGGGAATTCAGAGGGATTAACAGAAGCTGTAGGAATCGCAGCATGAAGCCCTGCTTCCTTTCACGGAGGTCCCATAAGCTATACAACATGGAGTCTGGTGACCACTTAAATGAGAGACCTCTCAGGAAAACTCAGCTGCTGAACCAAGTGATGCTGGTGACTCACAGATGGTGCCCTTTCTTCCAAGTCAATATTATAGCAGCAGCCTGTCATTGTGCTCATCGAGCTGTGCTGATGGAGGTGAAATGAAACCAAGCTCGTGGCTTCTTGTGAACATTAAAACTCTTGTGATACACTTTGAAAATGGCAGAGGCACAGCCTCCCTTTTAGCAGGCACAATTTGCACACACAAAATTTGCCCCTGGTGAGTACAATTACAGTACTTGTACCTCCCCCACTCTTTATTTGTTGCTATTATCAGGCAGTTAGGTGCTCAAGTTCCCAGATTTGTTCCTGCAGTTCAGTTATGGACACTAAAACAGAGGAACAACCAGAAATGGTAGGCTGCCATTTCGAAACTTTGGCCATCCATGTGTCTTTGTGTTGCACTTCTCGGACTAGGGTTCAAGTCCAGTTTGGAGGTTCTAAATTTCTGAGGATTGTGTTGATCAAGAATCCAACAAATCATGTTCCTCTTTCAGGGCCAGAGGGAAGAAATGAAGGGAAAAATGGTTTTCAAGGGAAAATTTCAATTTTGGGGCAAAAAATCAACAATTCAAAAATTTCAACTGAAAATCATAAAATTCAAATCAGAAATTTGCCATGAAGCCTCATGGGAGTTGTAGTTTGTGTCTTATGCCTCCATTCTCTATGGGTCAAGCTCATTGGGCCTGACTACATCTCCCATGATGTATCACACTCCTCCTTCCTGCTGAACCACTGCTATGCATCTTGGGAGTCCATGGCCACAGTGCAAAGAAAAACAAATTTTCAACTGAAAAACAGTTTTCAATTAGCCCTAGTAACAAGTACTTGGCAACAGGGACCTCCCAGCTGGAACACCTTTACCCTTTGTATAAGGCATCACTATTGTCCCCTGAAAGTGTCAACCAGAGACAGTGCTCTCTGGCTAACACCACAAAAAGCTGTCCCTTGATCTCGTACTCTTGATCTCATACTTGGAGAAGAACAAGCTCCTCCTGAAACCAAGGCAGAAAATAAAGGTAGATAGAGCTAGATAGCCCTAGCTCCCCCACAGGTGAGACCTAGGCAGGGACCATAGCAGTACTTCCAGTACAGAAGGGTTTTTGAAAGGGTGAAATTTAGCTACATGCAAATGAAACAAGACTCACTCAGTAAGAGCCATTTGCACAGAAACTTCCAAATGCATGAGCTTCCCAATCCTTTGCTCCACATTCGTCATGCTTTCATCCACTTTGAAAAGGGAACTGAAAGTGCTTTGACAAATAAACTGATAGGTTGTCTAGTTTCCCTGTGTCCTCTGCTGAATTGCTACTGCAGAATTTAGACAGCAATGCTTCTCTGTGACTACCAAAATGCGTCCTTGTGAATTTGTACCACAACTGTAGTGTAGGAGACTATTTGTCTTTCTTCTCTTGTGGTGGAGTACACTAGTGTTAACACAGATAGTGACCTTTCACCCTCTCTCTGCTAATACCAATAAATCCTGTAGGCTTAATCAGCTAGGGATTAGGTGGCAGAATTATGATCAGGATTCACTGTTGTCACAATAGGACAGACAGTTTTCTCAACTACAAGAACAGAAGATGGACAATTCCATCCTGTTTATTGGTGTGGCATTAGTAAAGAAATTAAGGTTTCATGATACTACAGTGGCAAAGAATGTTTGCTGAAGTACACCTAGTAATTTTTAATTTTAAGATTATCAAAGAGACAATTAATGACTTGTATCCATTTTACATTACCAATTTGTTCACTGTCTTTTTACAGATATAAAAATAATAGATGTTGAGTCACTGGAATGGTCTCCTGATGAATGACACTGATGACTGGGAATGCAACTGACAAATTTAATCAGAATCAGAGTCTGACCTTTGACAGGCAAATGCCCCATGATGAAATGCAAAATAGAAGTGTAACAAAGAGTGTTACTTTATCCAATAATTCTCATTTTCTTTTAGGTATGTTGTTTTCCAGCTTTCCCAGTATAACACAAGCAGCATTGAATAACCTTACACATTGATTCTTAGGGATGAACAAACTCATTCTGCCTCATTTCAAACCCGCATGAATATTATGGGCTTGAAAAGTTGGCTAAAACACCAGTCTTGTAGGATTTGTGTTCCACTCAGGAGAGACTGTGAAAGAAGAACCAGAGAGGGCAAGAGAAAAAAATACTAAAGGAGAAAAATAATACAGTATATATAAAAATAATACAGTATATAGCATATATATTATATATATATGGCCAAACTGGGGGTCGGGACCCCTCAGGGGGTTATGAGGTTATTGCATGGGGGGTTGCGAGCTGTCAGCCTCTACCCCTAAACCCCACTTTGCCTCCAGCATTTATAATGATGTTAAATATATAAAAACATTTTTTTAATTTATAAGGGGAGTCACACTCAGAGGCTTTCTGTGTGAAAGGGGGTTACCAGTACAAAAGTTTGAGAATGACTGATATATATACATACAGTATATGGCCTGTATATATATTATTGTGGGGAAATTAGTTAAAATATTAAGGAAAACAAGAGTTCAAAACTATAAACTGTTTTTGCAACTCTCTCAAAACATTTTGAGATATTCACAAATCCTCCAAATCCATTAGATTCTCCAAGTCCTTATGATCACACTACCAAAAACCACACATTGGCAACAGATCTGAGCATTTTAAAACTGCGGAGGGAAATGCTTAACAAAAGACTGAATGGCAAAACCAATCAAAATCAGTTGAAAGGCTAGAAGATCTCTTATGGCTTGATTCTTCTCTCATTAACACTGGGCTAAATGAGAAGTAACTCCATGTAGGTCAATACAATTACATTGGTGTAGAGTTGGTAAGTGATCAGAATCAAGCCCTGGATCAGCAGTTAGATGCCCAGAGAGTTTATGTGTCTACCCACAAAAATAAAAAGAGGTTATGAATTAACTAGGGGTAAATGACAATGCCTTAAAAAAGGTGGAAAACCTCTCCCTAATGACATTAATAGGCTGGAACCCAAACTGTGGGAGTTAATGTGGAAAGTGGAAGTTAAC
The DNA here is from genome assembly GCF_007399415.2 of Gopherus evgoodei. NCBI lineage: Eukaryota > Metazoa > Chordata > Testudines > Testudinidae > Gopherus > Gopherus evgoodei. The sequence continues at coordinate 84,050,357 of NC_044330.1, read as the reverse complement.
AGGATAAAAAGATGTCATGAGAAAGAGAGGCAAAGATATTTGGGTAAGCAATGAAATATATTTCAGTTCATTAGATGTAAGAAGGCTGCCTCTGCAGCTGTTGAGTGCTCTGGGCCACCTAAGAGAGAAGGGGACAATTACAGAGAATGGAGAAGGCAGGAGAAGTCTGATTTCTTTTATCAATCCTTCCTGTACAAGACAACGGGGAAAATTTCATTCCAAAGGCATTTTGTATAGGAAATCAGAATATGGCCTTACCAGAAACAGAAGTCTCTAAGGAGGAAGTTATGGAGCAACTGGAGAAAGTCAAGCATAGTAAATCACCAAGACCAGATGGGATTTATCCAAGGATTCAGAAAGAAATAAAGTGTGAACTATAGGAGGTACTGACAAAGAAGTACAATATATTCTGAAAAAGAGGAATTATTTCTGAGGACTGGAAGTTAAAGATGACACCAAAATCAGAGTAATCAAATCTCATGTGACAGGAGTAAGTGGATCGCCTTCAGGGCCTAAGAAGGAAACATTTCTCCCAGCTACAGCACTGCACAAATGGCTAGATGCATGATGGAAAATTCCACCCTCCCCTTTTGTTTTCCTTTCCTTTGACGCATCAGATATTGGCCACTGTTGGAGGCAGGTTACAGACTGGGTGGGTCACTTAAGAGTCTGTCTAAACTGCAAACTCCCCCTGCCGCCCTCCAGCAGGGAGTGTTAGAGCCTGAGTCAACTGAGTTGGGCTGATGGGGCTTCCGCTACCGGGCTAAAAATAATGTAGGCATTCCAGCTCAGGCTGGAGCTTAGAGTCTGAACCTTTTGAGGAGGGTGGGTCTCAGAGCCCAAGCTCCAGTGTGAGTGGGAACATCTACACTGCTGTTTCTAGCCCAGTAGAATCAGCGCCAGTCAGTTGACTCAGGCTCCAAGGCTTGCTGCAAAGGGGACTTTTTTGCTGTGTAAACATACCCACTGTCTGTTCTAGTATGTCCTATGCTCCTTTGTGGAGGTACGAGTATGCCAGTGTTTTCTGATTCAACTTTATCTGTGCTGCCCTCTGTGGACAGGTGTCAACTAGCTGTATGGCTGTTTTGAGATTTTTTCAAAATTCAAAATTTTGAACAGTGTATGCATGTGTGGGGGGAGAGGCCGGGGAGAAGGGGGGGAAGTGAATTATATTTTTGAGCATATTTGCCCCCTTTTTGGACTAGCTATACAGTTGGTTGATATTTTTAAAATTTCAAAATTTCAATCCGAATTTAGAATTTTCATCCAAATTTTGAATTTTGTAACAAAAAATCACAATCCTTCCCTCCACTGTTCTACCAGTCCTAATTAGTTGCCATTATCCTGGGTCAAAGATTATGAGGTCATTTTGGTAGTTATAACATCAATGACACAGGTACTGAGTGATGTTTATTGATCAACTTTAGGCAAATATTAATATTTGGCTTTTGTAATGTTTTGGCACTTACAGGACTCCTCACTCCACATGTTGTTCTGTGCCACGCCATGATTTCTTTGCTCAGGTGGGTATAACCTGCAGGCAGCTACTGCACCCAAGAAATAATTCAGACTAAGACAGAGGCAGAACCCACTTTACTGAACACCTGCTTGGGATCTAAAATCTACAACTGCACAACACAATTGCCAGGAAGCATTTTTTTTTTCTCTCCTGGAACTTATAGATATGCAGATAAATGGAATCAATAAAGTCATCATCAGTGGAGACTTCAACTGATGTTACAGGCTTTATTAAAAAAAAAACCCTCCAACATATCTAGCAGAGCATATGTAACATGACATGTTGCAGCCTGAAATAACATACTACTGCCTGACACATTGCAGCACGTGTTACATTGTGTTGTGGTGCAGTATATAATGTTCTGTTTTTAAATATTGTGGAATAAGATTCATCATCAAAACTCAGATGGAGTTACACCAGGGAGGAATTTGACCCCTTTTTTGCTTTAATTCCTGCCTAATGAGTCATTAAACAGCAGACACCAGGTGATGATATCTGGGCCTACACTAAGCCAAGAAATGCCAGGGAGCCAAGGAGAGAGGGGAAGAGAAAGGCACTGAAGTGGCAGCAGCTCCCAAAGTGTGGGTTCATTTTCCCCCTTTTTTGTGCCGAGTGTTGTACGCAACACTATACTCTAGAGCATCACAGTCCGGGAATTTGAACGTTTGCAGTGTCTCATTCTCCCACATCCTCTGATTTCCATCCAAAGAAATAAAGATGCCTTGTGAAGGAGACCAAACGCCTCCATTCAGGACCCTAATGGGAGCTGACAGCTCCAACAGGCAGCTCAAGTTCAGGAGACTGCATTGTGGTGCATGCAAACATCCCTACTCCTGTCACCGTGACAACAGCCAGCAGAGAAGGAACGAAGCTGCACTCCATGGAAAAGGTTAAACACAAGCTGCTTCTCTTCCTTTTATTTTTTAATAACATTGTCTTTACTGTTTCACGGAATGGGGAAATAATGCAGATTTGTCCTCAAAGGACTTACAGCAGTGCAGGGAAAGGAGCGAGTGTAAGACACCCCAGAAGTTCTGCAGACACTGATATGAAATATCATGGCAATGTTTAAGTAATTATCCCAGTATGAAGAGATGGGGGATGCATATGTGAGGATCGCTGCAAGTGTGTGTGTGTGTCGGAGGGCGGGGGGTGGCATAAAACCAAAGGTATGAAAGAGAGAGAGAGAGAGAGTGAGGGATAACAGCCCATGGTGCCTAAAGAAGTAGGCCCAGACCCCATTTCATGCTGCCCACCAGAGGGGGGGAAGTCCAAAGCAAAAACTCCTCTTCTTTGTTTGAGAGTTTGCTAGTGAATTGCCTTTGCTGTGTGCAGACCTCAGCTGTGGAGCTGTGTGTTCAACAGGGATGGACAAAGTTTGCCAGGAGTTTTGCACAGAAGTAGAACCTTGAGGGCCCTGATTCTGTCCCCATATCTCTCAGCGTACAAATAACTCCCAGAGACTTCAGTGGAAATGATTTATATCCTGCAGAAAGGAGAATCAGGCCCATGGGTTTTGTTCACTGATAACATGACTCTTTGAACCTTACTTGGAAAAAAGAACAATGTATAGATAAGTGAAGTGCTCCAGGAGCTGCCTAGTGAATAAGAAAAGCATGCTGGATCTGTGCCATCATAACAGGCCATCTGTATCAATCAGACAGTCTGTAAAGCTGCATCAGTTGTTATTTTTAAGAACTAACAAACCAGGAAAGAATAAAAAACAAAAGAGAAATAATCTGTCCCAAAGTGGTGTTGAAGCATGAAAAAATTTGGGAAACCCATTCCCTCCACTGATTTCCACATTTCTTCTTTTCCAGCGCTGGGAGGTAGGCTCATCCATGCGGGACCTAGAACATGTTCCATCACCCCTTCCCTGCTGCTCTAGCTAAGCAGACTTCACCTTCTGTTCTATCACAACAGACATTTTTTCAGGTTTTAAAGAAACAAAGGAAGAAAGAGCCCATTGCCTTCTGCTTTGCAGCTCACTGGAGCTGTGCTTATATCTTATATATATATATGCTTATATCTTATATATACTTATACAGTCACTCACCTGAGCAGTACTTAATACCTCAAATCCTTCACTGAAGCTGTGGATACTTGGCGTTGCTCATGAAAGGTGTAAATACGTCAGAGATTACTCACTAGAACCAAGGTCCTGAGATATGTGTATTCGCTGTGTTGCTCACCTGAACTTTGTATTTTCCCAGAATTGCTCACCTGAGCTGTTCCTACAGCTGGGACTGCTCACATGAGATGTGCATAGACCCCAGAGTACACTGGGTAAAGATGAGTGGGACTCCATATTCCTACCCTGGTAAAATGATGCTGTGCTGAAGCTAGTGCCTCACCCAGACCATTTCTATTATATTCTCTTGGCCTGGAGATACTGGTCCATGACACTGAAGTTGAAGAGGAATAGGGAATTTGAGATAGGGAAAGAGGAATGATGTGTGTCACAACCTGGCCAGTCCTGCTTTCTGAACACGCACCAATCTATTGTGAGGGGATCCAACCACTGAATCTTACGTGTGGTATGCCCCCATGGTCTGAGTAGTAACTGTTCGCTATTCCTAGTTATGGGTCTCTCAAGTGCATTCCCTAGGTGCAGACCCCAAGTCTGAAACCTCTCTTGGCAGTGGAACCCTGCAGTCTGGCCGTCTGGACACTGGAACCAGTGCCTCAGCCCTTCTGAGCTCCCCATTGCTTTGACCCATTCCTTCCAGAGTCCACCTGGCTGAGTGAGCTCTGTTTTCTCTAGTTACAACATTCAGGAACCAGTTAAAGTAAGGAATACTTTACAAAGGAATCTCTTAAACGCGCGCAGACACACACACATTTTACTCTTAGAAAACACAGCAGAGTTACAGACCTAAGGAAAAAACAACAAACACCTGAACACACAACCACTCTTAGACTGTTCCCACCCAGCCAATTTTCCATCAGATCCGGGAAGCTTGCTTCTGTACATTATTGTGTTAATCCTGAGCAATCCACACAGTAGACTGGTGACTGTCCCACAGGTGGTTTTTCCTGGCAGCTGTATGTGTAGAGAGGGGCCTTATTTAGTTAAACAATTGTCTTGGAACTGCAAATCCAACCCCTGAAAATTCCATGAGAGTGAGAGAACAAACGCCAAACAAGAGTGCTCTGAGGGGAAACCTTTTCTCACTCTGTGTGACGGTTTTTGACAGGAAAACAAGCCCAGGGAGACTTTGGTCTACTTGTAGTCCCAGTTTTTGATGTCTCTGTATGATGCTAGGGGAGAGTTAATACTCAGCTTTGATGTAATGTCACTGGTTTTTATTAAGTTATGTAAAGGATAAACTCAGCTCAGTGTTTATCCTGCTGTTTGTGGGAACTGGAAGTGCTTTTCGAACCTGTAAAGGGAAGTCTGTGCTGGTGTCAGGTGGAGAATTGGCAGCACTGGCTGGAGACCAGTCTTCTGTATTAATTTCTAAACACATATAGACCAGATAAAACAGTACAAACATCATATACACATGAAATAGGCTTCATCTTGTCTAGGAGAGCCCCTCTCACTACATGCAGAGTTCAGTCTCTGAAGCTTATTCAGTCACAAGAACATGCACATGGCCACACTGGTTCAGACCAATGGTCCATCTAGCTCAGTATCCTGTCTTCTAACAATGGCCAGTGCCAGATGCTTCAGAGGGAATGAACAGAACAGGGAAACTGGAAGTGATCCATCTTCTGTCAACCCAGCTTCTGGCAGTCAGAGGTTTAGGGAAACCCAGAGCATGGGGTTGCATCCCTGACCATCTTGGCTAAAGTCATCTATAGACCTACCCTCTATGAAGCTATCCAATTTTTTTTAACCCAGTTATATTTTTTGGCCTTCACAACATCCCCTGGCAATGAGCTCTACAGATTGACTGTGCACTGTGTGTAGAAGTACTTCCCTAGGTTTGCTTCAAACTTGTTGCCTATTAATTTCATTGGGTGACCCCTGGTTCTTGTGCAATGTAAAGGGGTGAATAACACCTCCTTATTCACTTTCTCCACACCATTTGCAATTTTATAGACCTCTATCGTATCCCCTCACCCATAGTCATCTCTTTTCTAATCTGAATGGTCCCAGTCTTTTTAATCTCTCTTCACATGGAAGCTGTGAAGAGATATATCATACCCCTAATTATTTTTGTTGCCATTTTCGATAGGTTTTTCAATTCTAATATGTCTTTTCTGAGGTGAGGTAACCAGAACTGAATGCAACATTCAAGGTGTAGGCATATCATGGATTTATATAGTGGCATTATGATATTTACTGTTTTATTATCTATTTCCTAGTAGTTCCTAATATTCCGTTAGCTTTTTTGACTGCTACTGCACATTAAGCAGATGCTTTCAGAGAATTATCCATGATGACGCCAAGATCTCTTTCTTGAGTGGTAACAGATAAATTAGACCTCATCATTTTTTAATATATAGCTGGGATTATGTTTTCCAGTGTGCATTACTTTGCATTTATCAACATTGAATTTCATTTGCCATTTTGTTGCCCAGTCACCCAATTTTGTCAGATCTCTTTGGAACTTTTTGCTATCTGCTTTGGATTTCACTATATTGAGTAATGTTGTATCATCTGCAAACTTGGCCACCTCACTCTTTAACCCTTTTTTCCAGATCATTTATAAATGTGTTGAACGGCACTGGTCCCCGTACAGCTTCTTGGGGCACCCCACTCTTTACTTCTCTCCATGGTGTAAACTGGTCATTTATTTCTACCCTTTGTTTCCTATCTTTTAATTAGTTACTGATCCATGAGAGGACCTTCCCTCTTATCCCATGACTGCTTAGTTTGCTTAAGATCCTTTGGTGAGGGATCTTGGCAAAGGCTTTCTGAAAGACGAAGTACACTATATACACTGGACCACCCTTATCCACCTGCTTGTTGGTACCCTCAAAGAATTCTAGTAGATTGGTAAAGCATGTTTTCCCTTCACAAAAGACTTGTTGACTCTTCCCCAAGATATCATGTTCATCTATGTATCTGATAATTCAGTTCTTTACTAGAAAATGGGAAATGACTGCTGGAAAAGAGTACAGCAGAAAAGGATCTCGGGCTTATAGTTGATCACAAACTAAATATGGGTCAAAAATGTGACACTGTTGCAAAAAAAGCGAATATCATTCTGGGATGTATTAGAATGAGTGTTCTAAGTAAGACATGAGAAGTAATTCTTTCACTTGACTCAGCAATGATAAGGCCTCAACTGGAGTACTGTGAAAGATGTGAACACATTGGAGAAAGTCCAAGGAGAGAAACAAAAATGAGGTCCAGTAGGCATGACCTATGAGGAAAGATTGAAAAAAATTGGCTTTGTTTAGTCTGGAGAAGAGAAGACAGAGAGGACATGATACCAGTGTTCAAGTACATAAAAGGTTGTTATAAAAAGGAGGTTGATAAATTTTTCTCCTTAAGCACTGAGGACAGGACAAAAAATAACTGTCTTAAATTGCAGCAAGGGAGATTTAACTTAGACATTAGCAAGAATTTCTTAACTGTAAGGGTGGTTAAGCACTGGAACAAATTACCTTGGGAGATTGTGGAATCTCCATCATTGGAGGTTTTTAAAAACAGGTTAGACAAGCATCTGTTAGGGATGATCTAGATAATATTTAGTCCCCACTCCTTCCTTAGTCCAGGGGACTGGAGTAAATGACCTACTGAGGCCGCTTCCGGTCATACATTTCTATGATTTCTATAGTTTCAACCAATTTGCCTGGTACTTAAGTTAGGCTTACTGATCTGTAATTGTCAGGATCGCCGCTGGAACCTTTTAAAAAAAAATCATCTTTATGTTAGCTATACTCCTATCATTTAAGCAATAGGTTACTTACCACAGTTAGTAGTTCTGCAAATTCATATTTGATTTCCTTCAGAACCTGGTCCTGGTGGTTTATTACTGTTTCATTTATCAGTTTGTTCCAAAACCTCCTCTACTGACTCCTCAATCTGGGACAGTTCATCAGATTTACCACTTAAAAAGAATGGCTCAGGTGTGGCAATCACTCTCACATCCTCTGTAGTGCAGACTGATGCAAAAACATTATTTAATTTTGCTGCAACGGTCTTGTCTTCCATCTTTGGCACTTCAGTCGTCCAGAGCCCCCATTGATTGTTTGGCAGAGTTTCTGCTTCTGATGTACTTAGCGCCCCCCCTCCCCATGTTATTTTTTTCTGTCTTTTACTAGTTGCGCTTCAAATTCTCTTTTGGCCTGCATAATAATACATTTACACTTGACTTACCGGAGTTTATGCTCCTTTCTATTTTTCTCAGTAGGATTTGAACTCTCATTTTTAAAGGATGTTTTTTAGTTTCTGACTGCCTATTTTACTCTGTTTTTAGCCTTAGTGGCATTTTTTAGCCCTCTTGCTGTATGTGTATATATATATATATATATATATAATTTGGGGTATACATTTAGTTTAAGCCTCCATCATGGTGTTTTTAAAAAGTCTCCATGCAGCTTGCAGGCATTTCACTCTTGTGACTATTTCTTTTATTTCCATTTAACTAGCTTCCTTATTTTGTGTAGTTCCTTTTTTTTAAAATGTAAATATTACTATGGTGTATTTCTTTGATACCTGTCCCCCCAAATAATGTTTTAATTATGTTATAGTTGCTATTACGGAGACGTTCAGCTATATTCATCTCTTGGTTTTGTTGCTAAGACAGCAAACAAGCAAGAGTGGGGAAGGGGGAAATGATGTAATAGGGACAATTAGAGCTATCTGTGTCAGTAGGACTTTGCATTTAATTTTTTTTTCTTTTAAATAGTTCTGTATTATAAATATAGCAAAACCACACGGTATCAGTCAGGATGATACAATTTTACTTAACATCCCAATTATAGAGCTATGTGCTTTATATTGTGCCTTGTAGTCGGTGATGTGGACACTGGCTTGCTAGGAACATGTTAAGTACCTGCCCACTCATCCCACCTGGGGGCCACCGAAGAACCATTTGATGGGAACAACTTTTAGTCACAACCAGTTTGATGTTTCTGAATGAAGAGCTCATCCTAATTGCTGACCTGTTCTAACTGCGCTAGGCCAGAGACTTTCTGGGCATGTAGAGCAAATAGGCTGAACTTACCAATACAAAAGGTTCTGATTTTTAATGAAGCATCAGACAATTCAGATGGAGTTGGTGTCTTTCTAGGAACATATGCAGCTGGAGTTAAACTTAGAAAGTCCTGAGCAGGTTCTGCTAAATATAATGCTGGTGATTTTTCTACCCCATTTATTTCTCCCAGTTATGATTTTGTATTCACCATAAAACTTTTCTGGCTCCCCCCACCCACTTTTTTTTTGATTGCCTCTTTCAGATGTCAGGAAGATTTTTACCAAGAAAGACTCCTCTCTAATGTCCCCCCATCTTCAGCCTGTTATTTATGTCATATCTCTTCGCAGAGCACAATGCCGGGAGGTGAGTAAGTTATTGTTCTGGGTGACATCATGTAGTGGACTTCAGAAGGGGGCTCAGTGGACAATCTCTGAAGACAGCTGTGAAAAAGGCAGCCCTGAAGAATATGATGGAGTGGGTGAGACATAAATTTCTTAGGACAGGCAGTGAAAAAACGTTTACAGCCCTTCTTTCCTGAGTCTGGTTTCAATCAGAGTCCCAGCCACTGCAGCGACGCTCCGTGCTAAGCACTCACTCAGACATACATTTTATATACTCAACAAACCTTATTTGTTTTATTTTATTCCTTTTTTTTTTTTACTGTTTTAAAAATACATTGGCACAGGATGGCTTACAGAAACCGAGGCGGCCAACGCTCATATAAACTAGTCCACAGATAAAGAGTATCTGCTGGATGTGAGGTTTGCTCGTAGACTGGGATCAGCTAAGAATAATATTGATAACAGAAATGAAGGAATGGGTTTATAAAACCATCACATCGCAATTTGGCCTATAACAAATCGGTATTAACTTTGACATTCATTAAGGCAGCTTGCCATTTCTTCCTGGCCTAATGGAAGGTTTGTCTGTGTAGAAGTGTTTGCTGCAACTGTAGAGGGTAGAGGAATGGATAGGTTACCAACTGGAAGAAACCCTGAGAGACTGGCTTCCCCAGAGGACATTTTAAGTTCATTCTTGGGCTTCTTGGTTTTTTTTTTTTCCTTTTCCCTCTGATTGTTTCTCTTGCTCTCTATTGCTACTTTTTAAAATCTATAACTGAATGTAGTAACTCAATTGTTTCTTAGATTGTGAGCTCCTTGGGGCAGGGAATGTGTCTTCCAGTGGGTATGTACAGCACCCAGCACAATGAGGCCCTGATCCTGACTGGGGCCTCTAAGGGTTGCCACAGTATAAATATTGAATAGTAATTATAACATGAAAGTGAAGGAAGGATGGTGACATGAGACAGGCATAACATAGCTGGGCAGTGCATGAGCTTCCCCCAACTCAGCTCTGCCAACACATCTCCCTCCTGGTCTGCAGTATCCTACATTGTTCTAGCTCTGGGCTCTCTTATATGCAGCTCCGCCAATGCCCCTTACTCCTGCCCTGCAGCCCCCGCTACTATTCCAGTTTCATCCCTGTGATGAGTAGAGTAGGTCAGTTATGCTGAATTGACAAGTGACTTCATGAGCTGCTCATATGGACCTTGATTTTCCATGTCTTTGCACAGTGAGCAACTGGTACACAAATACTATTGTGCTTCAGCAGACACTATATATGGGCTCCAGTAAAGCTCAGTACTAGGTATCTTACAGAATGGCAAGGGTCTCACGTTCCCAGCATGCCTGGCTCCTTACTCACAAGTATGGTGATGAAAATAGGCATGTCTGAGGAGATACAGGTTTCATCACAATCTTCATTATGCTCTCAGGCATTTGGCTACACCCCTTGCTCACTGCTCTCTGCCCCCACGGGGAGTAATATAGCAGCTGCACAGCAATGTCCTATTAATGCAGCCCTCCCCACTCACACTTCCTGCCATAGTCATCACTTTTACACACAACTCTGCTCCTGTTCTTGGCAGCATCCTGCAGCCCCTGGGGTGAGGATGAGAACCCACCAAAAACTGTTGCTCGTACTGTCACCAGTTTTTATCTTTTATGTATTGTGGCCTGTGCAAGAACCTTTTCCTCTGCAGTCTATGCCACCTGGAATAGCCTTTCTATATCTCTGGACATTACTGACTCATGGTATCTATCTATCACACTCCCATGGTGGCTTTTAAAGGAAATAATAGTTCTTCCGTTAGTGCAGTAAGTAGTAATCTCTATATGCTTCTCCCTGTAGCTGGCCAGTATTTGACATGTACAGTCTTTCACATACATGTGTGAGGCATTTAATAAAGTACAGACCAAGGGGATGAAAGATTTATCAGTTTGCCCTGCAAGATGTCCCTGGCTAGGGCAACCTGGGACTCAGCAGCGGAAACCTGGATTGTTTTTTATGGCAGCTTGGTGAAGAGACACAGAGCCTTTGAAGTCCTGCTAGTTTTTCTTCCTCTCTCCCTGTCCCACATACCATTAATTCTCAGAACTGTATGGGACCTCCTCCCCATCGCAGGGGCAGTGGGGTTGAGTCTGAGTCGAGTCAAATATTTGATTAGAATGCACAGCAACCTATGTAACAGTCCATGAGAGGCATATGGCAAAGCACAATATTGTGCTCTTTCCAGTCTGAAAGGACATGTTGGAAAGCTCAGTGTGGCAGAGGCAGGGACTCCTGTTGCACCAGACACACCCAGTGATGGCAGATTCTGATGGATCTTTATATGGACCTGGGTTGGCCCAGCCATGCCCACAGCTCAACCCGGCTTGTCTCAGTTCCTTCTGTTAGAGCAATTGCCAGTACAAAAGCCCAGCATGGAAAATGACCCATCACATGGGAGGAGGCTGGGGTTCAGTGGACAATACTCTGGTCTGTTAAAACCAGCGTATGCTCAGCTTTATATCCCAGTATGATTGGACCTTTTGAACCAAGATCAACTTAAATTCCCCATGCATGTAACCAGCCTGCACATTGGCTGCCATTGTGGCTGGGGGAGGGCACTTTAGTGTGCCCATGCCCCCAGAGTGAAGTTCTCTCCCTCCTGAGGTCTGTGGGGCTGCCACTGCCCCCTCACTGGGATCTCAAGTCCACTCTATCGAGTGGCACAGGTCCCAGATCCTCTGCAGTGCAATAGTCACCCAGGACTTCCAGGCAGTAAAGCCAACTTGTCTGCCAGCAAACAGAGTGATTTAGGCTGAGAAAAAATGGATGCTTCCCATTAGAAATGGAGCAATGACATTTCCCTTCCAGTCCCCTAGACACACATCTACAGAAGGGCATGTAGCCTCCAAGTACATACCAGTCCAAATAAATACAAGGTGAGTGTCCCCCAGGGGCCCATTGGGGCTCTGCCATCAATGCTCTTTGGGTCTCTTGATTTGAGTGAGGAGGAGGGGCACTGCCAGTTCTGGGGTTACTAATGAACATTTTTAATCTCTTCCATAAACAGCTAATAAAAGTTCATCTCTCTCTCTGTCTCTAATGCACAATTTATTCCCAGCTGAAAGGCGAACAAGGAAGTTCACACAGAATAATAAGAGGGGGGGATTTGATGCTAAATGTCAGCACTGTTTGATGAAGTCTAATTCTCTCTCAAAGGCTGCAGCAGCATCTTCAGTAGTGGGACTCTAAATGAGAAAGAACACGCTGTTGCTGCTCGCTGAAGGAAGCTGAGGGCTCTAGCCCAAGCTTCCAGAATGGGCTGTTCATTCTGAGCATGCTTTAAGATGGCAGCAGTTCAGTTTCCTGGTGATTAATATGAGCATCCTCAGGACTGGGTGAATTCGTCCTTGAGAGGAAGAGCAAACAGAGGGGTGATAACTGCTAATGGGGCAGCTGCAACTCCCCCAACCAGCCCTATTGAATGAAGCTGTGTACTCCAGTGGTAACAGAAGAGTCAGGACTCCTGAGTTCTATTCCCAGTCTAGCTCTGATTTAGAGGGTGGAACAGAATTGTAGTCCAGGACACTGAACAGCTCTGCCATGTATTCATTGTGTGACCTTGAATAGGTCATTTCAATTCTCTGTTTCTCAGTTTCCCTACCTGTTAAAGGAGGAAAATAACTCAAATCTCCCTCCCGGGGAGGATTATAAATTAAATACTCGGATGTTCCTATAGTGCTTTGAGATCAGGAAGGGAGGTGCTAAAGAAGGGCAAGGGATCATTATTGTTGCACTGTCCCTGGTCAATGACCCAATGCAGGCTGCCCTCTCCCCTCCTGTTTCTCTCATTATATTCTGCCATTTTGCACCTGCGCTCCTGACACTCTGTCCTCTAGTTGAGGAGGTGGGACGAGACTCCCTCAGTGCCATTCTGAAAACAACCAACAGGGACAGGGGGCAAATGATGCTAAAGAGTGATATTGATCTCTTACTCTTTCATTAGCTCTTAGCAAGCAAGGCTGTGGATTCTACTGACTGCCTTAAAGTGCACTCTCACCTACACAGTTTATGCTGGATATACTGATGCAAAATAACTGCCTGGCTAGTCAGACACCTTCTTTAATTCCAGCCAATCAAGTACTCTCTACAAATACTATGTCAAGATTCAGGAAAATTATATGTCCTCATATCTTATGATTATCTTTAAAGTCCCTGAGGGATAATTATCATTATGACAAGAGACTTCTGATGGTCTCATGATCCTGTACTTGCTGGTGGAGAAGAATGAAAAAAAACAAAATGAAACAACAATGGATAATTACCCTGAGAATAATTACAAGATACTGAAGTTGCTACTGCATTTTCCAATGGACAAAAAGATAGGGGAACTGATTGGTTTCACTAAACTGCAGCAGTTTTGTTTTGCAGATCCGAAACCACAAGTGAATTTGGATATGGGCAGGTCCCGTTTTGTCACTAAGTGATGGGCGGGAAGGAGACATCACATAAATGTTTCAGATTTAGGAATACAGTATCTGTACTACTTATTGCAGATGCCCTGTTCATAACTAGTGTAGTGTAGAGGCAATGGATGTGTTAATGCGGCAAAGGGAGAGGATCTGGCTTGGGGTGGGCAAACTATGGCCCACGGGTTGCAACCAGCCTATCAGGAGTTTTAATCCAGCCCTTTAGCTCCCACTGCAGAGTGGGGTGGAGGGCTTTTCTTGCTCCACACGGCCCCTAGAAGCAGCAGCATATCCCTTCTCTGGCTCCTCTGCATAGGGGCAGACAGGGGGCTCTGCATGCTGCCTCCGCCCCAAGTGCTGCCCCTGCAGCTCCCATTGGCTGGGAACCACAGCTGGATGGGGGATATGCCACTGCTTCTGGGAGCTGCAGGAGCAGTGCCTGCAGACGGGACAGCACACTGAGCTACCACACATAGAAACCAGAAGGGGGGGACCTGCTGCTGCTTCCAGGAGATAGTTGAGGTAAGCGAGGACTGGTGCCTGCATCCCTGACCTCTTCCATGCTCCAATCTCCCTCCCCTCCTCCGAAACCCTCGGTCCCAGCTCAAAGCACACTCCTGCACCCCAAGCCCCCCTTCCCCATCCCACCTCAGAGCCTGCACCACCAACTGGAGCCCTCTCCCCACCTCGCAACCCAACCTCCTGCCCCCGCCAGGACCCCCCTTCCTGCAGCCTGAACTCCTCATTTCTGGTCCCACCCCAGACCCTGCACCCCCAGCTAGAACCCACACCCCTAGCCAGAGCCCTCACCCCCTCCTGTACCCCAACTCCAATTTTGTGAGCATTCATAGGCTCAGGCCAAAATGTTTGCCCACCCCTGATCTGGCTGGATTGGCAGATTCGGTGTTAAAAAGCTCAGTTCAGTTCAGCAGTATCAAAAATGTTAGTTTCTATAATTTAAGTCCAAGGAAAGTGTGTTATCAATTGAAAGTGCCCTGGCTAGACCATACACAAAGTAGTGTCCAATTTTGGACACTTCATTTGAAGAATGACACAGCTAAGTTAGGGAGAGTACAGCATGCAGCAAGAAGCCGAACAGAACCTGAGGAGAGACATAGGAAACTGAGATTACTTAACTGCCAGAGAAGGTGACTGAAAAGTCCCTTGTTTGAAGTATTTAAATAGCAAAACGTTGTTATAAAGTTAAGCCTGAAAATCCATTGGAAGCTGTTCCACAGTTCAGAAATAGAGGACAGTTTTAAATTAAAGAGGGACTGTTACACAGGCCACCTGGTGCCACAGCCATCATTAAGGTCTCAAAGCAGTTGCCATTATAACCCCATGTTTCTCTCTGTTCATAATTGTCTGAAACATCTATCTTTTGGGCCGAAATTGTCCACATTTGGGCTTTTTCTAAAGCTTGATTGTATTTTACTTTAGAAAGACTGAGCATCTGTTTTTGAACAATGGGACAATGAACTGAAAAAATTTTAAAGGATTTTTTTTCATTGTAACATCTAGAATTCAGTGGATTTATACCATCTGAGAATCTAGCCTCAAATATGTATAGGCTTGACCTGTCATCTAAATATCCCAGACATGACTGGCCAAACTCATCCCTGGTGTAAGTACAGAGAAATCAATGGAGTTACACAAGGAATTAATGTAATCCTATATACTTACAGCTAACTTCTTGACCTATCAACTCTGTAACTTCTCTTTAAATACATGGGACCTGATCCAAAGCTCACTGAAGTCAATGGAGAGACTCCCATTGACTTCAACGGACTTTGGATCAGATCCGTGGTAATTATGGATTTCCTGGCAACTATCAGATATTAATAGTTTCTAATACTACTAATTTTCTTGTAACACTTATTACACTTAGCAGGTACAGTAAAATAGAATATCATCCACCCTGCAATCTACAGCTGGGAGAATACTGCCAGCAACTTTCTGCCAATATTTGCTCAAAAAGTTTAAACAACTCTGCTCCAGCTGCACTTGTGCCCCTGTGTTCCCTTTCTGGGAATGTTTGAGTAAACAAGTTTCACTGGCATGAATGTTTGCAAATTCTAATCCTTATCCCAATATTTTGTGCCAGAAGCATGCACATGATCATCCAATAAGTGATCATAAACAAGACCCAATGACTTATTTGACCAATCATCACTAACCAACACAGCTCCAGTACTGAAAGTGAGCTGTTTATGAGGAATCCATACAGTTAAAAACAAAAATCACAACTATATCTGCCGAATGCTTTCAAACAACAGATAAATCTGAGGAAATTGTAATCTGCTTGTGAAAATTGCATAAGCTGAAAAAAGACTAAATTTGTCAGGTAAATTTATCAAGCAGTAGTGATAATAATTCATTTAGCCGGTAATGACATGGCACTTATTATGTAATAAGCTGGATATTACATGGAAATTAGTGTGTAATTCAATGCTCAGTAGTTGCCATATTGTATGAGGGGTTGCGTGGTATTTTGTACCCTCTGATTTAAAGTGCTTCCACTGCTATTATGATTAAAACAAAGCTGCAGATTCACAACTTGCCAAAAGGGGAATCACCAGCTGGATGTTATGAATAATGAGGCAGACAGGGGGGTTGGATAACATCTTTACTGTCACTCCATTAACTAACAATTGATTATTGCTTTCCAGTTCTGACTAGAGTCCTCTTTGCCCAGAACCCCAGTCTCCCAACAGCAAAGCAGCAGGCATGGTTTTACAAACACAGACTAATTCACGATGCAACAGTTACCTAGGGAGCATTAGCCCCCTCCAGCTGAAAGAAATGGCAACATGACAATTTCCAAAATAGTCTACAAACAAAAAACTTTGGGTCAACTCCTCAGCTGATGTGAACCAGCATTGCTTTCTTCATTTCAATGGGGCTACATCGACTTACATCAGCTGAGACTCTGGCCCAATGTTTATTTAATGTTAAGGTCACTTCAGGGCAAATGCCACCAACACAATAATTGAAAATCCAGGGAAACGTCAGTCAAAGCCACCCACTGTCCTGTGCCTTGGCACCCAGACATACCACTCCCAAACATCCTCAGAGTGTCCATATCCCAGGATGCACCCTCATACTTCCAACATACTGTATAAGCAAGCACAGTGCACCAATCAAATTCACCCTCATCACACTTAAATGCACAACCTAAACTTGGACCTTAGATAGATGAATTTAGATTCTTTGGATGCATATTTGTACTGATAAAGTCCATAGTATGTTATTTCTAGATGGAGAAGTATGAAGTCAGCATCTGTAGACAGGAAGCAGAGGTAGCCCTCGTTGCTGTCCAAATCCTCACTCATCTGTCCCCCATTCATACTCCTGGTAACTCCCCATCTCATATGCCCTCATTCACAGTCACCTCCACGCAGGTCCCCACAAAGCTATTACCTGTTTTGCCAAGGAGCTGAGGAAGCAATCCAAGTCCGCTCCTCCATCTGTATCCTCATAACTTTTGTTCCCCAGCCCCTGCAGACCTCCAGTATCCAGAGCTCCATCTGTTCAATATGACACCTCAGGCCCTCTCCCTGCTTCCCAGTCTGCCTCTCCATAGCTGGTGTGTAAGACAGGCAGGCTAGAAGCAATGGAGGATCGAAGCAGCTGGTGGGACTGAGTAGTTCAGTTGGATTTTCTTGTAGGTTATGATGAATATGGGGAATAGCTCGTTTTCTGTTCACATTTTAAAAGTGGTCTGTGTCTGAGAGGTGAGGGAATGAAAACATGTGGGAGGTTTGGAGTTAGTAGTGACTGTGATTCTGTAGTTGGAGAAGCCCAAACAAACACTGCAATCTCAGTGGAAATTTTGCAACCCTTTAGTTTGAAATGTTTTCTCTGCCTTAGTTTGTAAATGTTTGACCAAAAGCATATTATAGAACATTTAGTTGGCTCATGAAGAAGCAATGTATTAAGTTCAGAGATGAAATTCAACCATTAAAATGTAGGGGGAGGGGAGATTTTGATTCTGCTGTAAGTGCAAATTGGAAAGCAACCTTAACTATGGAGTGCCTCCATAATACTTTCAAACAGGTTAAGCCATTGATGGGGAGACAATGGGGCAAATTCAACAACATATACATTTGGCCCAGGGACAGTAACTACAGATTGCCTGGGACTCAAGTGGGGAGAGAGCAGGGGCTGCTCCAGGCCCCAGCACGCCAAGCGCTTGCTTGGGGCGGCATGCTTCGGGGGGTACTCTTCCGGTCACCAGGAGGGCGGCAGGCAGGCAGCCTTCGGAGGCATGCCTGCAGAGGATCAGCTGGTCCCACGGCTTCGGTGGAGCCGCGGGACCAGTGGACCCTCTGCAGGCACACCTGCGGGAGGTCCACCGGAACCGTGGGACCGGCGACCAGCAGAGCGCCCCCCGCGGCATGCCGCCTTGCTTGGGGCGGTGAAATGACTAGAGCCGCCCCTGCTCAGAGAGAGGTGGCTCTGCTAGAAAAGGAGAGACCCTGCCTGCTATCCAAAGTGAATACATATGAGTAGCTCACATGGAAAGGAGTGAGACTGGCCACTTTCTCTCATGGTGATGGCAGATCACTCCCCCAATCCTGTCACCTCTCATAGCCCATTGTTGATTTCTCTCATCTGCCAGTCTGGATTCTTTCAGGGTGGGACATTGCTCACCTGCTTAAATATCTCTAACGCTACCAGTAAAAAAGTCCTAAATCGGTAACAGATGAACCAATGCCCTTTAGGATGAATGGATTATGGATACACAGCTGTCATCACTCCCTTTCTCCTGCCCCCACCTGCTCATGTGCTGCCCACCTGTGTCTTATTAGCAATAATTTTGGCAACTCTGTGCACTTATGGGGCAAGTTCTTCCTGGCTTATGGCTATTAAAGGTGCTTCTTTATACAGAGATGGACCTGAGCTGAAGCCATTGGATCTTTGAGGAAGTGCTGATCCAGACCTGGGTTTTGTAATTCAGTTTTGTCTCTCCAGTGAGCAGAGAAGCAAAGAAACTGAGAAACATGGACAGTGTAAGAACAAGTGATGGGTGAATGTAAACCATTTAGAGCAGCACTCAAAAGTTTGGATGTTTGGCTGAACTTTCTGAACTCTTGTTTTTTTTCTGGAAATTGTTCTGGGCGCCTTCTAAGATCAGGATCTCGCGTAGTTTCTAGTACTTCTTTGTTTCATTTGGATCAGAAATAACGTGAAAGCAGCTTTGGCACTTTGGCTGCTGGTACTGGCTACAACAGAAAAGGGCTGGAGCAATTTAAAATAAAAAAAAAAGAGTTAACCAAATGGTTTAGACCCATGAGAAAGGTTCAGTTTGGGTTCATTTCAGGTCTGAACAAAGGGTTGAATCATTTGTTATTTTTTTCTGCGTTGACTGGTGCCTGTCCTAGTAAGAACTAGCAATGGGGAAACATCACGAGGCTGGCATAATATCCACTGGACTAGGCTTTCATCAGAACTAGCCAAACCCCGTGGCCTACATTTTCAAAAATGACTAGTGATTTTGGGTGCCCAATTTATACCACCTTGATTTTCAGAGGGTGCTGAGGTTCCACCCTCTGAAAATGAGGGTCTGGTAAGATGCCTGAAGTTGCATGCCAAAAATTGAAACACCCCAAATCACTAGTCCCTTTTGGAAATGAGGGCAGCTTATAGCATTGCAGCTGGATTGGAAATGCAGCAAGAACAGACATTCTATGGAGATATTTTGGTACTTCAGCTTGCAGACCCTGCCTGAACGCAGATGTACAGAGGCAGAACAGATGTCAAAAGTAATTGAAAGAACAATTTAGCCACATTTCTTGAACTTCACAGAAGTTCCCAAGCTGGGTTTAGGATGAAGGCTCCAACTGGTTCTTCCTTCATTCAAACCAGTTTGCCCATTCTGCCTTATGGCAGATCTTGAGCTGGATGGGGAGCAGTCCCACACATTTTAATTCACAACACAGTTATTCTAAAAGTAGACATTGCCACCCAGGGCCAAGCTGTGTTAATCCTGACATCCATGAGGCACTGTCCTCCCTGTCTGTGCAAGGAATCCCCGTCTGCAGACTCTTCTTAGACTATAGCTGAACTATATTACACTGTATTGGCCCCTGGGACCAGTTAAGCCCTGGGTGGCAAAGAAGGAAGAAGGTTGCTCAAGGCTGGGGAAGGGTTTGGTTATAAATGCTTACACAGGGTTTGCAGGTTGGTGGTGAAGAGGAATGGGATAGAGTCTCTTTTCTATCTCTCACTGTGTCTGTCTGTGCTTTCGCTCTCTAAGACTCTATCCAACCTCCAAGAAATGAAATTCATACTTTCTTCTTTTATTATTTTTAAGTGTAATTTTCCTTCTTTTGTTCCTTCCTCTAGGCAGCCCCCAGGCATGCAGCTAGCTGGAACCTAGAGAAAGCCAGAGAGACACCTCTGGCACACAGGTAGCACTCCCCTCCCACCCCCAATGGGATTCCCCAGGCTCTAGTTACAGATTATTCTTGTCACTGCTACATTATTCAAAAGCTGCAGCGATTCCAGCATCTCTCTCTTTGCAGCCTGCTGTCACTGTAGCACTCAGAGCCCTCCCGAAGGCTGGGTTTAGAAAGCTGCTCAGGAGCTCATTTGGCTGTTTCCTTCCCAGGTTTACTTAGGAACCAGGATGAAGGGCTTTGGATGCAAGGTTCCGTGAAGGTGCTTGCCTCCAACAATGCACAATGGGTGGGGATTTGATTTCTTCTTCTGCTTTGCAGGTCATGTTCCAAAGGGATCTGCTATTCATTCCACGAGGAGCCATTGGTCATTCATATTCCCAGGGGATGGTGTGACCAAATGCACATGAGTATTCACTCCCCACACTCTATTGTAATAATCGCTCTGCAAAATATGCCTTGTGAGGTATCATATGAAAATTAATACCTCACTGGTCAATAATATCATGATGAAATGTATGTAGCAAGTGATGATGAAATGTGTGTAGCAACTTTGTATGTAAAGTTATAAACAAACTGAAATTAGGTCTGAAATGTCAATTGAAATCAATAGGGGTCTTTCAATTGACTTTAATAGGCTATGGCTCAGGTGCTTGGTGTCTACAGAGAAGTGCAGTGCAGCGTTATCCTTCAAAGAACAGAAGACATAACAGATATTTAATTTTTACTTTTGGGGGGGTAAGCAGGTAGGAAAAGAGGAAATCTTCCATCCGATGACTGCACCTGTAGTAAGCCAGACTCATTAACTCCATCTCACCCCTTTTCCTCACTGCTTTCTTTCTCCCCTCCCTCCACCTGCATAAACACATATTTCTGATCACTAGTAACATTCTCAACAATGTTATGACCGAGGGAAAAGAATATGATTAGTTGTCACTGACAACTTCCCAAAAGTTGCCCCCGAGGTGTTACAAAGCAGATTTCTCAGCCCTCACCATCCAGCCCTAAACACTCAGAGGTTTGGGTCACACCTGGGCTGGAAGACCAGCTGCAAGATATTTCAGTCGTTATTCATATCATAGATAATTGGCAGCTACAATCTGAACAACGTCTTCTCTGCCAAACCCCCCACAGAAAACACCCTCCTGCTCCATTGCTTTCTCAGATGTGCAGAGCTAAACAGTGATATTATCCCAATGGTAAGTGGTGTTAACCCAGTGATGGCCACTCATGCAATATATATATATATTATTAGGTATAGAAGAGCATTATTCAAACCTATTGAAATCAGACTGTTGGAAGCTGTAATTCTGCAAACTTAGGTTAGAAATTCTGTTGCAGATTTTCTTGAGAAAGTTTTGATACTTCATGGTTCTCTTCCCTCTGGACAGAATTAGCACAAGAATAGCTTTTCTTACCATGTATGTAGGTTCTCTGATATTATTGTGAGGATCATTGGATGGGAGAGACAGAGAAAGAAGCTATTTGGGAACATTTGCCATGGACTTTAATCCAGAAGTAAGAGTCTATAGCAAGAGTGAAAACAAACAAAACTTGTCCACATTGTGTCAGGCTTGAGAAATACAGTTGTTTCCATTTCAATTCAAGGTTGGGGTAGAAAATCAGGTCAGATCTTATTTCATCTGGACCGGTTCATCCATCCTGGGTCTCATGTTTCCTGAGGATGACGAAGTCCATCCATTTCCTGCTCATTTAGAGCTGGATTTTGTCACCATAACTCACACTTTGCCATTACTCACTTTGTGTACAGTTCTACTGAAATCAATGGGGCTACTCAGAAAGCAAGGTATTACACAATCTGAGTAAAAGTGGCAATAATCTGGCCCTTAATTTTTCTGTGATTGGCTTAGACAACTTTCCCCTGATACATTTGGGCATTTTTCCATATGAAGGATCATTAAATGTATGCGTGTGTTTTGGTTTTATTAGAATTTTTTTCTCATCTTCATCGAGGGATCTGAGGCAAGGAACCTGCCATGTTTTTCATTCTGGATTCTTTCATAGCAGCCACTAAACATGTTTAGGCTGCAAGGCCTTTTGATTAATATGGACAAGCTAGGAGTGTAAGGGAAGTCAGAGGGTAACTGGGCACCTCCCTGAGCAGGGCTTTCTGTGCAGAGGCAGGTCACAGTGGAAAGATGCAAATGCCAGTTAACTTTTTTCTAGGTTTAGAATTTGACAGGAGGAAATGTTTTGGTGCAAGAAAACTCCAGGAACAAAGCAGAATGGGGAACAGAGGCAAAGTCTGCATTGCTCCAGCCCCATATGTAACACTCGGTGTTACAAGATCAGGCCTGAGGAAACAGGTGGGGGAAAGAGTCCTAAAACTATAGCTTTTTGACAAACAGAAGTTTCAGCATCACATGGTTCTTTGCTTTGATGTCAGCATAAAAATACCCTTTGCAAATGACATGCCTCTTATATATGTACCTGCCATAAATGCTTTATCCCTGCCACGCTAGCGCTTTCAAATCAAAAGGTCCAGTACATGATTGCCGCCTCACATACTGCTTTCAAAATGGAGCATCAGCGCAATGAGTGTAGGATGAATACAAGCCCCAGAGGGGGAAGGCTTTCGAGTAACAAGCTTTGACCAGCCTTCCTGCGTTTGTTGTGATATCAATGGGGGAGGACACTGAATTGCATTTTCCGGTTAATTCTGAGGTATATTTAGTTCTGTCATAGCAGCCCTTTAAACCTGTGTTCTATCTTTATCCACATGTAAGGGGACTGTTGCCCCCTTACTAACATTCAGTGGGGGTGTTTGATTGCTAGCTCCCAGCACTAAAAAGGGAGGGATCGATGGGAAATCAGGACCCTGAGACTGACAGTCTCCAGGAACAATGTGGAGAGGCCAATGCTCCAGGTCAGCCTGATTGACAGGGCGGGCAGGCTAATCAAGGACTCAGGAGGCCAGGGGAGTCTCATCCTCCGTGTGAGCTGGAATTGTCTGAGTCAGATGGAGTGGGGCCGAGTTAAGGAGAGAGCAGGGGCCCAAGCTAAGTGGCTGGGAGCAGAGCTGCAGCCCAAAAAGCCCGAGCACAGCCCAGGGAGAGCAGAACTGCCCTGGGAGGACAGCTGCAGCAACCAGAGTCAGAGGGGCCAGACAAGCAGCCCAGGAAACAGGTGAAAGCTGAGAGCAGAGTCACAGAAGCAGCCTGCAGAGCAGACCTGCCCTGGGAGCAGAGCAGTAGCAACTGGAGCCACAGAGGCCAGAGAAGCAGTCCAGTGAGCTGAAGGCAGAGCAGCAGCAGCAGCCATGCTGAGGCAGTGTGGAGCTGGGGCTGGAGCAGTCCAGAGCTGGGTATGGTGAGCAGCTGGGGAAAGCGAGGGGGACCCTGGGCAGTGGGCCCAGCACAGGGAGATGCCTCAACCAAGAGGCCCTGCAGGCCAGACTTGGAAGGGGATCTTAACCCTGGCAGGGTGGGGGTGACGCTGGGGAGAAGGGTCCTGCCACCCAGAGCCTGAGAGTGTGTGGACACCGCCAGAGCAAGTGTCCAACCTGCAGCATCCCTGCAGCACAGCCAGGGCCTGAGAAGGAGGCCTGGGACCTACAAGGAACAGACTGTGAACTGTCCAGACATTCCAGAGACGTTGTTTGTGATGTTCCCTGCCACTGAGCAGGGTGATGTGTTTTCCTTTAACCTTTCCCATTTTTCCTTATTCTTTTTTTAAAATTAATTGTTAATTAAATAACTTGTATTTGCTTTCAATTGTATGATGTGATCAATGGGTCTGAGAGGTGCGCAGTGCAAAGAGAGTACCCCAGAGTGGGGACACCCTAGCCCTGTCCTGGGTGACCACAGCAGGGTTGGGGGTTGAGCCCCCCATGAAATCCTGGGCCCAGCCTTGTTGGGGTTACGAGGACTTTGCCAGACAGGAGAGTGGAAGGGGACTCATCAAGGGCAGGGAGGCCTGGTAAAGGAAGTGGGAGCAAGGACTCAGATCCTTTCGCTAGCCCACTTCACCGGGGTAGTGCAGAAGCCAGGAAAGTTCCCCACAATAGCGGGACCATTCCCCTACTTACACACAGAATATTGGCAGGAAAATATGGAGGAAACTTGCCTTGCCAGTCTCCAAGCAAACCCCCAAAGCCTTCTCCCTTCCTCCCCAGCACTACAGTTTACCCACTAGCTCCCCAGCATCCTCCACCATGGGCTTTGCATCTCTGCCCGGCCAATGAGGGGAAGTGAATCTCAGAGTCAAGAGTCCTCCTCTAAGAACACCCTGAGACCTCTATGCTTCTGTGGACTTCTAGCCCAAATACCTCAGCTAACTTCACTTGCCAAGGGGAGATCATGAAGAGAGGGATAGGCCTCTGAGGTAGCCAGAACCTATGTCAGATATACAGAGTTTCATAGTCCAAAATCAATACACTGAATCTGGCTTCTTACTTTCTTTATAAAAATCAAGCTTCTAATCCTCATCTTCAAAGCCCCGTACAGTTCCACCCTGCTTACATCTCAGCTCTCATTTCCTTCTCCTGCTGCCCAGAATCCTCTCTCTTCTCTTCACTTTCAGTCTCCTTCCTCACTCTCTTTTTTTGCATCACCACTCTGTATGGAACTTCCTCCCTCTCTTCATTGACTCCCTTCTGAAAACAATCCTCTGCAACGCCCTAAGCCAGAGAGGACAATCCAGTTAGTTACAGTATATTTCCCACTCCTGTCTGGCCCCTCCAAGTGTGCCTCGTTTGTTTGAAGTCTATTGCCCTAGTGAGAATTAGACTGTGAGCAACTTGGGTGAAATCTTGGCTCCATTGAAATCAGTGGCAAAACTCCCCTTGACTTCAATAGTGCCGTGCGTTCACCACATGGGTGCATGGAATGTTTCCTCCTCTGTGTTTGTACGGTGCTGGTTGACCTTGGGGCACCCATTAAATAACAAAAAATAATGATAGCAATTTTTTCTATCCGTGAAAAATCCACATCAATGGGAGTTCCACTGCGGTGCTGAGGAGGAATAGATTAGCTTCAATGCAAGAGGCTACACTATTTAGATAGAAGGACAAGTTCATAATACTGCTCCTTATCCCCACAAGCCCTGTGTTCTGACACTCTCACCCACCTTAAACTGAATAAACAGAACAATTCTGTATTAATCACTGGTAGCTTGTCAAGTAGCTTGTGTTTCCAGGTGATAACAGGATTGTGACGAGTATGCTCGTGGCCAGAAAAAGCAACTGTAATAGCAGCCCATTGGCACGGATGCTCTCCTTTGTGTCTCTCTAATTTAGGTGCTTGGGTTACTGCCTCAGACAATTTTTTCTCTAGCCGACCTCCCTATGGAAGAGCTGGCAAGATGCTATTCTGTCACATGCACCATCAGTGGCTGAGTCAGGTTTTCATTCCAGAATCTTTATTCCTGATGGCGGAGGGTGACAGTGTAGGAAGGAAAGAGTGCAACACAGCTTCACTTTCACACACCAGACTGAGCTGGTGCAGTCCACAGCTAGAGAAATCACATTCCCAACTGCAAACCGAGCACATTTTCATCTGCCAGCCGCCAAGAGAGAATCAGTGCGGAACTGAGAGTTGTCATTGAGATGCAGGTATATTTTCCCTGCAGAATCACTTTTCTGACCAGGATCATACTTTAATGTTTAAACAGAGGTAATGTGAGTTCTTGATGTTATGGTAGTGCCATGCTAGTGTGCGAGTCTGAGGCATACAGCAACAAGTTCTTGCTTGCAAAAAGCCTTTGGATAACATATTAAGGAGAAGACAGGCAAAGTTCTGTTAGGGACTGTATTTTTCAACATGACCTGGATACATAGAACACTGTAAAAGTTGCTGAATTACTGAGAATTCAGAACCAACTAGTGTACATATATGGCCTGTATAAACTTGTGATCTTATTACTGCTGTTTCTTTTGTCTTCCCACCCTCATTTTTCCTTCTTACACTCCCTTGCTGTGCCTGGTCTTAAATGAAGGGACCGTCTCTTACTCTGTATTCATACAGTGAGCCCCTTGAATTTCATAGGAGTCCATGTAATATAAATGAAAATAATGTTGGCCTTTATTTAATAAGGCTGCAAAAAAATTAAAAAAAAAAAGATCTTGTTTTTAACCCTTCCATGGATAAGACCTAGTTCTAAACTATGCCAGAGACCTTGTCTCTCTTTTCTTGTCTTTCCACTCCATCCCCTTTGCCCTATGTCTTTGCCCCATCTCACCACTAACTGCAGCTCCTGTATCTCTCTGCCTCAATCTCCATCTCATATCAAATCTCAGCTGCAATCCTTTTTCCCTCTTGCCTACCTATATCTCTTAATTTCTCTCCCCATATTCTATTTGTATTGTGATTTTTAACAGTATCGTTTAACTCTCTGGAGTGTGGGGGATACTGTGAGTACATATGAAAGATGCTAAAAAACAGTGAGTTGTATTATGGTGACCACTATCACAGGCAGAGATGAACCCAATCCAGATCTCTGCGGGCCCAATGACCCCTGAACTTTGGGATAGTTCACCTGACAGCTTTGGTCTTCTTTAGTCCAACCAGCAGACGCTATGAGTGTAGCCTGGTTCTGCTAATCCAGATTAGGGGGCTTTGCCATTGTTATTTCAACTAAGGTTTCCTCCCCACCGCCCCACGCGGAAGAACTTTGATATTTTTCAGCTTGACTGTGGATTTTAAATAATTTATTTCCCAGGAAGTCCAGTTTTTAGCTGGGGCCACATTTGGAGGCATAATAAAAGCCAGCTGAAAGCTCAAATGCCTTCTCTGTCCTCCTGCCACCTGCAGCTGACACAGACATTCATCCACACAGCACTCTGGCAATTTCCAACAGGTTTCCCACTGCACTAGCCCCACTGCCCCTACCAGGACCAGCCAGAGGCATCATTGCTTTCTGCCTTTGATTTTATTTCACTTTCTAAAGGCTGGATGGTGGGCAGAGAAGACAGAGCATTTCAAGGGAAGGGGGGCATGGAAGAGACTAAAGCAGGAGGCTTTCCTGTCAGTTAGCCCAGCACCTCCAGGAGTGTGATGGGTTGCAAAGTGCCATAGCGGGGAGCAACTCATCACATGTCTCAGAACTGAACCCACCCACTTATGTGCACACACCTTGTCTAACACCCTGGGGGAAAGTGTGCATGTGTATGTGTCGCGGCATGTGGCTAGTGTTGTATAGTGGGTCAGTGTGTTGTGTGGGAAGGGGCTAGGCGTGGGGAGGGGGAGAAACAGTTGTCTGCAGTTCCTTAGAAGTAACAGGAGAAAAGCCTTTGTTTTTCTTAAATAGGATCACTTGCCTCTAATTAGACTGAAAAGTTTTTCTTCCAGAGAAATTGGGAATGAGAAAAAGGTTCATTTCTAATAAAAATAAGAACTTAACACATCTCATTGTGTCACATTAGCCCCCGCAGCTCCCTGAAGATTGCCAGTGCCACTCACTCACACAGCCCATGTGTGAGCTGGCTGGGCAAGGACCAGGTGAGTCCCCTTGCCCCACATTCACACTGAATCTCCAGGCCTAAAGGAGATTGCCTGCCTGCCTCCCCCGGCCCCTAATGTTCCCTACTCTCTGAATGCTTCCCCTCCCCATCCTGGATGTGTAGCATCGCCCCACTCAAAACCCTTTGTTCCCCCACCCCACATCAAACTCCTTTAACCCTGACCCTGATGTGCTAATCCTCCTGGTGCGAAGGGAGTGTCAAACCCAAACTCAGGGTGGGGTGGTGGGGTGTAACTCCCCCAGTGTGATAAATTGAAGCCACTGCTGCAGTCTAAAAGGGCCCCCTCCCCAGTGCACAGAGGTCATTTGTTATGAGAGGAGAACTGGAGAGGGCAGTTTATCACTGAGAGCTCTCAGATCCCCAGAGATTCGGGGTTGGGCAGAATGAGTCTGGATTTAACTGGAATCATATAATAATAAAGCCTGAAACAAAGAGAAGCCCCCTCTCACACCCCCTCCCCACCAGACTATCACATGAATGAATATGTGTTAGGAATAAATGGCAAACCTGGAGAAATAGCTACCAAATGGCTATGAGTCTAGCAGCTGCCAGTCTGATTTCTGCTTTGCTTATCGTTCTGTGTGCTTTGAAGGCTTGAGCCTCTGGATAGTGCAACACCTACTGCCAGGAGCCTAAGAATTTTCCTAATTGCTTCCCAGCCAGCATCCCATTTTTCTTGTGAAGTTGAAATTAATGCAGCAGCAGCCGCAGCCACTGCCACAACTGGAACCCAGAGAGAGACCTTGTGGGCAGACAGGAAGGATAGCCCAGTCATTAGGGGACGCACCTAAAAGTTGGAAGACCTGGGAGCATTTCCTTGCTCTGCTACAGACTTCTTGTGGGACCTTGAGCAAGTCACTTAGCCTCCGTGTACTTTAGGTATCCATCTGTAAAAAGGGAATAATAGCACTTCCCTACCTCACAAGGATGTTAGGAGGATAAAAACATTAAAGATGATATTACAGATATTACAGTCATGGGGACCATATAAGTGGATGAGATTGATTGACATCCAAGTGACTCTTCAATAATGCCAAGCAGTGCCCTACCAGAACTGCATCCCCCTAAAAAATGCACACTGCCATTGGGAAATCAGACTTTGCCAGTGATATTTCCCTGTAACGTACTTTTGGAACTGTCATGATGTCATCCATGGTTGCACCACTGCAGCTCAAAGGAGGGGTTACCTTGTGCTTAAATCATGGGGCTGGGATTAAGGAGACCTGGATTGTCTGACTTCTGTCTGTATCACTTCCGACAATCTGCCTCAGTTTCATTTCACTTCTCAACTCCTATTCCCATTTACACAGAAGTGCTCATGATTCTTTGCCACTTCTTCCAGTCTGTGGCGCAGGTTCATAGGTCATGGAGTTCCAGTCCTTTTCTCTTTAGACTTCTCTTTCCATTGCATCCTCAGTCTTCTACATCCTTACTTGCTGCCCTCTTTCTCTCATACTTTCTGTGTTGGTTGGTCTTCTCTCATTCTTATCACATGTCCAGCCCGCCTGCTGCCTATCTGTCACTGAGACTCCCAAGTTCATCTTTCCACTAATGTATTTCTTCTTTATTTATTCTGTCTACACTCCCCTTGCCTGCCACTCTCCTCAGCGTATTGTTTTCTACTTCATGTAGTAGTTTCTACTACCTTTTTTTCTTCCATCTCCATAAGTCCCAACATTTCCAAACCATACAGCAGGCAGCATATACTTTTCCTTTCAGTTTGTTTCTTAATTACTGGTCCCACAGGACTCCTGCCACCTTTTTCACTGCCACCAGTGCATATGGAGTTCTTCTTTTCAGTTGTCCAGATCTCTCATCAATGGCACAAAGTGTATTTCCCAAGTACACAAATTATTTCTTCTAATTCAGCTTTTCTGGTCTGAAATGTCAATCACAGGCTCTTCTTCCACCTTCCCTACTTGCATAACTTCAGTTTTCTTTGTGTTTACCCTCAAATCACGATCTTCAAACACAGATGCTTACTCTAATACCATGTTTTCCATTTTTCTTTGCTGTCAGCCAAAAAGGTCAGTTTATCAACATACATTAGTTTTTCTTTGTCTCCACAGACTTGGTTCTCCTACTAATTAACTCCGTAATTAGGATGAAAAGAAGTGGATTTAGCACAGGGCCTTGTCTCAATCTCACCATTACCTGAAAACTCTCTGAAATTCCATGTATTGTTTCCACTTTAGCTCTTGACCCTCAATACAACACCTCTATCATCTCTACTTCTTAAAGTTCTGCTCCTATCTATCTTAATACTTCAAACACTAGCTCCTGCAGAACCAAGTCGTGTGCTTTCTCAAGATCAATAAATGCTACACAGCCGTTATGTCTTCCATTTATCACCTTTTCCAACTTCTGTCTCATTGCAAATATTACATCTATAGTACTCCTTCCCTTCGTAAAGCCATGTTGCTCTGTCATATATATTCCTCCACCTTGTCTCCAAAACTCTCTCAAGGACTTTAAGAGGCTGACTTTACTCTGTGCTTCAGTTTCCCATCTATAAAATGGGAATAATAACAACCCCTTTCTCCCACCTTTTATCTGTCTTGTTTATCTCTTTGCACACCATCTACCACAATGTGGTCTCAATCTGGGTTGGGGCCTTGATATACCACCATCATCCAAATAATAATACTAACAAAGCTCAGGTTCTCTAGTGCAAATGGTGAGATTTTAACTGTGAATCAGTTTTTGGAATCTTGCTGAAAAGTCCTCAAGTTCCCATTTGCACTGATAAACAAAATGAGAGAGCTTTAAAAGTTTGGCACAATCCCATCTCAGGGTCCTGCTAACTGCCCTGCCCACCCTAGTGTTTGATGAGGATACCGCAATCCCCAGTTCCAAATCTTATTAAAATACCTATGATATTCAGTGCATGCAAACAGCCTGATTTCATATCACAGTGAAGTGACTCTCCAAAGCTGGATATGTTTTAAATATATGACACAAATTAAATCAGTATGATTTCATTCAGATTATTTTACTGTATTTTAAATACATGGCAAATATATTTAGTTTCACACTGTATATTTTTGGCACAAGAACTCAGGTCAATTTGAGAAACAATGTAGCTTTTTTTTACACGTTTATGCATTAAATCTGCTCCAATGCCTCTGATCAATAGCATATGAATATTACTTCATAAGGAAAAACAGTATGAAAGAATCATTTGATTAAGCTAGCTACAAAAGATGGTTGGAAATAGGAATTTCTGTTCCATAGGAAATTATGACATTTCTAAATTTGTTTTTGTTCTAAACAGGTACATAAAGCTGAAATTCCATGCCAAAAAAAAATTCTGAAAACTTGTGATTCAGAAATATCAATGTGTTTAATTTTGGAATCATAGAAATGCAGAGCTGGAAGAGACCTTGAGAAGTCAGAAAATCCAGCCCCCCAGCCTGTGGCAGGATCAAGTAAACTAGACAATTCCTGAGAGGTGTTTGTCCAACCAGTTCTTAAAAGCTTCCAGTGATGGGGATTCCACACTCTCCCTTGGAAGTCTAGTCCAGAGCTTAACTATTTGTATAATTAAAAAGTTTTCCCTAACATCTAACCCAGGGTTTCTCAAACAGGGGTCTCTGCTTCTGTAGGGAAAGCCCCTGGTGGGCCGGGCCAGTGTGTTTCCCTGCCCCGTCCACAGGTCCTGCCGATTGCAGATCCAACAGCTCCCATTGGCCCATAGCAGCAATCCTGGGCCAGCCGGAGCCGCGATTGGCCGGACCTGCAGACAGGGCAGGTAAACACACTGGCTCGGCCCACCAGGGGCTTTCCCTACAGAAGCAACAACCCCTATTAGAGAAACCTGATCTAATCTAAATCTCCTTTGCTGCAGATTAAGCACATTACTTCTTGTCTACCTTCAGTGGACATGGAGAACAAGTGATCATGGTCCTCTTTATACAAGCCCTTAACATATCTGAAAACTGTTTTCAGGTCCCTTCTCAGTCTTCTTTTCTCAAGACTAAACACACCCAGATTTTTAATCTTTCCTCAGAGTTCAGAGGAAACAGAGTTCAGAGTTCACACTTTTAGCATATTTGTTGCTCTCCTCTGGATTCAGTCCAATTTGTCCTCATTTTTCCTAAAGTGTGATGCCCAGGATTAGATACAGTACTCCAGTTTAGGCTTCGCCAGTCCTGAGTAGAGAGGGACAGTTACCTCCCATGTTTTACATATGACACTCCTGGTAATACTCTTCAGAATGATATTAGTCTTTTTCACAGCTGCATTGCATTGTTGACTCATATTCAATTTGTGAGATACTATAACCCTCAAATCCTTTTCAGCAGTACTATCACCTACTCAGTTATTCCCCATTTGATAGTTGTGCATTTGATTTTTCCTTCCTAAGTGTAGTACTTTACACTTGTCTTTATTGAATTTCAACTTTGCTGAACTCAGACCAATTCTACAACTTGTCACAGTTGTTTTGAATTCTAATCCTCCCAGGTTGGTGTCATCTGCACATTTTATAACATAGTCTTCACTCCAGTATCCAAGTCATTAATGAAAATATTGAATAGTACTGGACCCGGACCTGACCAAGTAGGACCCCTCTAGATTTACCCTCCCAGTTTGACAGTGAACCATTGATAATTACTGTTTCAGAATGGTCAACTAGTTGTGCACCCACTGTAATATTGGTAGACCAGATGCCATCTTATGCCAAGGTCTCCATATCTTAGCTGAACACTGACAAATCCATAGCTGGAATCAATCTGGCTCACCTCTGTGTTAGTAACCTTAAAACAGGTATTAAAATGTGTTTAGACTTTATGGAATGCTTGTGAGTTGCTGCTTGCATTTAATCTAATTTATAACATCTGTATCCCATATTGTAAGGTAATATTTGAGCAGATACATCATGGCTGTAAATCACCAGACAGCAGAGAGCAATTAATTTGTGTGAAGGGCTGATCATCCACAGAAGAAAGGTCCATTGACATCCAGGGACTAATGTGAGACATTAAAGAGGACAAAAGACAATTGTTGTTCTGCTCTCCTTATGAAGATGAGTCATGCAAATGGATTCCTCCCATCAGCTGAGCCTGCAGCTCAGAGCATATGGTGTGTGTGTGGTGGGTGTTCAGAAACCCCTAAAAGAATGACCTGATTATCTCTATGCTGCTTGGGTTATGATGGGCAAGGGTTTCTAGGAGTAAGGAAGAGATCATCAATGGCTTAGCTTAGGTTAGCCCTGAAGTACATATAGAGATTGCTTATCAGAGAAGCGTCTATTACCTTACAAACATAAGAATGGCCATACTGGGTCAGATCAATGGTCCATCTAGCCCAGTATTCTGTTTTCCAACAGTGACCAATTCCAGGTGGCCTAGAGGGAATGAACAAAACAGGTAATCATCAAGTGATCCATTTCCTGTCGCCTATTCCCAGCTTCCGGCAAATAGAGGCTAGGGACGCTTCAGAGCATTGTTTTGCATCTCTGCCCATCCTGCCTAATGGCCAGCGATGGAGCTGTCCTCCATGAATATAGGCAGTTCTTTTTTTAACCCTGTTATAGTCTTGGCCTTCACAGCATCCTCTGGCAAAGAGTTCCACAGGCTGTGCGTTATGTGACGTTTCAAAACTTAAACTTGTAACTTATTTGTGTATATATGTTCACATGCTTTAACTTTGCAAATAAGTCTCATTTCCTTTTCCTATTTAATACATCATTATATAACGTATTATAGTATTGGCTACAAACTTGGTCTTTGGTATGAGATCTAAGGTGCAATTCACTTGGGGTAAATGACTGGTCCTTTGTGACTGAGAGTAAACTGAATATTGCTGTGATTCTTGGTATAAGGGACCATCTATCACAAAGGTACACTCACCTGGCTGGTGAGATAGATTGGAATATCCAACGAGACTGTCTGTGACTCCATGCTTGGGCTGTTATAGTGCCAGAGGAGTTTCCACTTGATAACTGGTTGGTGAAATCTAAATATAGGACTCACAATCAATTTGGAGTTTGTGCCCCGGTTCCTACGATTG
Source organism: Gopherus evgoodei (assembly GCF_007399415.2). Lineage (NCBI taxonomy): Eukaryota > Metazoa > Chordata > Testudines > Testudinidae > Gopherus > Gopherus evgoodei. The sequence continues at coordinate 84,017,052 of NC_044330.1, read as the reverse complement.
GTTGCAATGCTCTTGAGTCACTGCAGGCAGCATTACATCCACCTTATAGTAATTTCATATAGACCACATTTCTCTAGTTTGCTTATGAGAATGTCATGTGGACTGTGTCAAAAGCCTTGTGAAAATCAAGATATATCACATCTATTGCTTTCTCCCATCCACCAGGCCAGTAACCCTGTCAAAAAAGGAAATTAGGTTTGTTTGGTATGATTTGTTTTTGACATTTTGATAATGTCAAATTCATTTGGTTTTGCTAAGGTAAAAATATTTAATTTTGATAATGTCAAGACAATATAATAAAATATTATATCTATATGTTTATATAGATTTATTGACTATAATATATAAATATAATGTAATATTAAAATTCATATTATCATGGAATAGAAAAGTCAAAATAAAATGAATCAAAATGACAAAGTCAAAATGAAACATTTTGACATTATTAAAATGAAGTGAAAAACTCAAAATGAAACATTTAGCATTTTTCCTGTCCAAAATGTCACCAGAATGAACATATTCCCTGGCAATGTTTCAGTGTGAATGAAACTGAATTTTTTTGATGGAAAACAGGTTGGTTGAACTTTTCTGACCAATCCCACTTGTTACCCTGTTAAGTCTTTTATTCTTTATTTTCACAGTGAATTTCATGCAAAGTGCCAGCCTATGTAGATTCTGCGATTGGTGGCAAAGTCAGTCAAAGTAATGAAAGGCCACCCCCTCAGATCAGGGCAGGGCCACAGGATCAGGACTTAAATAAATACAGGCAATATAAAAATGAAAGAGCAGGGACTGGGGTGCAAGTCAAAATGAGGGAAACAGAAGGGGGCACAGAGCAGAGAACCCTGGACAACCACCACTGCTCAGAGAAGTAATCAAAGGAATCAGTGGACCTTGGTTCTGGGGATTGAAGGCCTCTTTGCACAGAACAATTCAGCAAGGGCAGCAGCTATATAAGTTTCCCCAAAGCCTTCTCAACTAACATGCCTCAGTTCAGACATGGGGTATTCATCCTTTGTGTCTATTCCAGCCTTGTCCTTATTATTGGGCTTTGCCCACCACAGGGACAATTAGTGTCAATATGTTAGTAGCAGTGGAAATTGCTGTGATCTAGAGACTTTTATACTGAGAACAGGGGACCTTACCCAGAAGAACTTTTAAGCATTTGCTTAACTGTAAATGCATGATGTGAGTGGTCTTCTTGATATTAGCAGGGCTACTCACATGCATTCAGCATGTGCTAAAGTGTTGCTCTGCACTGGGACCTGGACTGAGATCCACTCACATCACAGAAGGCACTGAACAGCCTCTTGAGAACATCCACTGCTACTTTCCAGTAGAGGGAACAGTCAGCCTACATGGGGGTTAATTTGTGCACAGCAATGAAAGGAAGCCTGAGCTAAGGAGCTCCATAGCCTTTCACACCTCTAATTGCAATGTAGACATATCCCTTAATAAGGCCAGACCAGACAGAAACTAGGAAGAAAGGAACTATCTTTGTTGTAAACAAGGAGAACCTGCAGCTTGAAGGGAACTTTGCACATGTAACTGGCTGGAAAGATGTGTGATCTGAGCAAACAGCTTGCTTCTTTCTGGAAAGGAGGGTGAGGTGTGTGTGGGAGTAGGGGAGAGGGTTGACTGTATGTTGGTAACTAAAGGCTTATCTACACGCTGGATCGGCAGGCAGCAATCGATCCAATGGGGGTTGATTTATCGCTTCTAGTAGAGATGCGATAAATTGACCGCTGAGCGCTCTCCTGTCAACTCCAGTACTTCCACCAGAATGAGGAGTGCAAGTGGAGTCGATGGGAGAGCATCAGCTGTCAACTTACCGCAGTGAAGACACTACAGTAAGTAGATCTAAGTACGTCGACTTCAGCTACACTATTCACATAGCTGAAGTTGTATATCTTAGATCAACCCTGCGTGATAGTGTAGACAAGCCCTAAGAGTAAGTCTACACTGCTATTAAAAACCCGTGCCTAGCCTGACTCGGGCTCATGGGGCTTGGGCTAAGGGGCTGTTTAATTGCAGTATAGACATTTGGGTTCCGACTGGTGCCCAGACTCTAGGACTCTGTTAGGTCAGAGGGTTCCAGAGTCTGGGCTGCAGCCTGAGCCCGAACATCTACATCCCAGTTAAACAGCCCCTTAGTCTGAGTCCGACGAGCCCAAGTCAGCTGGCACAGGCCAGCCACAGGTGTGTAATTGCAACAGAGACATCCCCTAAGAGTTTTCCTTCATGAGGTTTAAGAAGCTAACGCTTTCTGTGCTGCTGGAGAGAGGTGTTGTGTTTAGGAAGCAGCAGGCAGCTAGAGCTGCTCAGTTGATGTTGATAACTATTTGTAAGTGCTGCTGTTGTCTCGTTAATGTTCATTTGAAGCAAAGATAGGGAGTTAGTTCTCTTCAATTTGGCCTTTTAGTTTGCAGCCCATGAGATGGGGCTGATGGAGGTTAACATGCCCATTTAGGAGCAGGCTGGAGGGGAGGGTGGGTGCTGGGGAAGGGTGGTGGTTTGCATGATAGACGGTTTGAAAACTTCTGGTCCAATTTTGTTAACACTCAGCTGGAGGGTGTTGAGGTCCCCCATGCCCCGCTTAATGTTTCCCTGTCAACACATTGGCTCCCAGACCTTTGGCCAGAGCATTTTCCTTTCAGCCTGTGGTCTGATATTAGAGGAATCCAGCCCTCAGATAACAGCTGAGGACGGGTTAGTTCTGTAGGTGGGTTCCAAGAAGGAAGAAGGAAATTTATTGCCACAGTCAGTATGTATTTAGCAGACTCTAATCTTCAAGGATGAGATCACAACTACATATTTAAAGGGGTAGGTTAATGATTAAGCATGGCCATTACAGGGAAGAGCATTATGAACTTCACAGACTGTGTTAAAAAGGACTTGGTGAAATATTGGGAGTTTTACAGGGTTTGGTTTGAGTTTTGGTTTTTTTTAATCATCCAGAGGAACAGTTCTTGGCTTATTGACACATTTATTGGTGATAACAGGTCTTCCATCACTGATCCCTCCCAATTAGGATCCGATCCTGCCTGTCTCTGGGTGGGCTCAGGGATATACTTGTAGGGGATCTAGTCATCAGTGTCTCCTTTCATCCCCCCCAAGAGTTCCCCATCATAGTGATACATCCTTTAGGCCAAAGAGGCTGGACTGGGCATCTTTTAATAGAGATGGACCTGAACCAAAATCCCAGCTGTGGAACTCCCAAACTTTGAGATAGTTGAGATCTGGATCCAAACACTGTAGTGCTGGCCCATCTCTCGCTTGACTCTCCCCAACACCACTTTTCAGATGAGTGGAAGGGACTAATAATAAGCAATGTGGGATGTTCCCCCACCCTCTCCACCATGCACTGTGCACAATCCTGCCTCTGCCAGAGCAAGGAAAGAGGGATTAAGGCCCTGTCGTCATTGTGTTTACTTCTTGTTTGTCCAATAATGTGTGTTAACAGAAATACCATCCACTCTTAAAACATCCTTTATGGGGTTGCTCCTCCAGAGCCAGCGTACATAGGATACTATTTTATCATAGCACATAAAAGCTTTTTAGGAGGGTTCTCATTGATCTGTGATTTCTGCCCCCATTTTATTGTCCCTGTGCCTCAAATCCTCATGTCGTAGTAACTGTTTCCCTGACAACTCCCCTTCCGATTAATCAGTGCTGCTGCTACTTCAACCAAAGTGTTGTGGAATAGTCTGGCTCAGCTGGAGGCACCGCCTGGCTGCAGGCTGACCAAATTACAGGGGTCATGCCTTAGTTTCCCAGCTCCCTGGAGCTCTTCAGCAATGACACTGTGACCTTTTTTAGTCTAGCAATGACCCTTCTTGGGATTGATTCCTTATTTAACATTCACTCTCCTAATCCACCTCTCCTGCCCTCCACTTCTAGTCCAACCGAAGCCTATAGCTCCTCTTGGGCTTAGTCTTGACAAGCCTCACTGGTTTTGTCCTCTCCAGATTCTGTCCTGGCCTTCCTAGCCTCTCAGGCTTTCCCTGACCCAGGAGCTCCTACCACCCAGGCCTCCTTGCTCCTGCAATGGCCCTCCTCCTGTCCCTGTCTTGCCTTCTAAGCCTCCTTATGTTACCCCCACTTCCCTAATCAAGCCTATTTAAGGTGCACCTGTTTAGGCCCAGGAGGACTAACTCTACTTTTCTTAAAGGGTCTCAGTCACCCTGTGACAACTTGACTCTCACACCTGGCCTGAGGAGTCAGAGACACTAAAACAGACGTCTTTTGCATGGTAGCATTGAATATTAGTATCAGGGAACAACTCCAGGCCAAGTCCAACTAATAAATGGCTTTATTATGATTATTATTATTTAATGCAACTGAATTCTGAGGCAATCGTTTTGCCCATAAAACTAAGAGGAAATTTGCTCACAAGATTGGACCCATCTTATTGCTAGAGAAAATTTTCGGTTGCAGTTATGGTCACAGGAAATCCAGGCATACATTGTAGTAATGGTCCCTGCAAAACATGGCCCAGGAGACTACAAATCATATTGTGTGGCCACCTGTATGATATCATACACAGCAATCACAGTGTATCATTTAAGCCAGGGGGTGATATGATAGCATCTTACACTCATCACAATACATTCATGTTTCAGCCTGTGTTTTAGATTGGTACTCCCCCACCCCACCCCACAGGCTCAGCCCCAGTTTCCTAACTATTTGTGGAACCAAAGGTTGTTGCTTTTATGGTTTATGGACTAGAAGAGATGGAATGGAAAACGGGAGGTGGGAAAGGGGGAAGAGAGAAAGAAACAAAGACGGCATTGTTATCTATTCCAAAAAACTGTAAACACTTATTCAAGGCAGAATGACTAGTTGGGATTGTGGTTTGATGTTAAATATGTGTTTAATCTTGTGAAACAGTCAACAGCCTCGAAAGTAAACAGCAGAGTCAACGGCAGAGGCTGCCCATGACTTCCAAAGACCAGGCTGGATTTTCCGGCTCTGGGTGTTTGGCTGTAGCCCAGTGCAGTTCCTGATGGTGCCATGGCTGCTGCACCCAAGGGGCCAAATGAATCCCCAAATCCACAGATAAAACATCTTTCTACTGTCCGGCAGAAGCAGCACTTTAGGCTTATCAAGCTTCTGTCTTACCAATTCCCAACAGACACTGTGAGAGGCAGATTTGTCATATAAGTCCTGGTATGCTTCACTTTTGCCACATGGCAGCAAGAGCCAGAAACCGAAAAGAGGGAGGAGGGGAATAACGCAATGTGAGAAAACAAATCCATTTTGCAGCCATCTAAATATCAGCCAGTAAGCTAGAGAGAGTGCTCTATTCCCTGTGCAAGCTTCCAGGGGTGAGGACTCATTTTTTCCTATGTGATGGCATTTCACTTAACCCATACTTTTCATAGTTGGCAGCTAACTATGTATTCCTCACTTTCTGGGTGCTCAACATGAGATCCTGGGGTCTGATCTGTAGAAGTGCTGAGCACTCTCAGCTACAACTGAAGTGAACAGGAGCTGTACTTAAACATATAAAGTGCCATGTAATGCTAACTGCTCTGAAAAATGAGGTCATGGGTGTCTCATATTGGGCACCCAAAATTAATGGATTCTTTTGATCTTCATTTCTCGGTGCCTCAGTTTCCTATCTGTAAAATAGGGTTAATGTCACTTGCTCATCTCACAGGAGTGTTCTAAAGATAAATTAATTCATGTTTGTGAAGCACTCGGCTACTGTAGTGATGAACACCATAGAAAAGATCAGGAGGCAATTAATAGTTCTAGCTTCAGAACAGGGATTGAAGAGTGTGCAACAAATAAGGCCAAGGGCCAGACATTCAACTATTAGGAGAAAACAAATTACCAAATAGCTGCTCAGAAGGGAGCAGCATCCATCCTGTGTACTGAATGACACAGGGGCTCCTGGAAAAATATAGCACATGAGCATGTAATTAAAGACTTTATTACACACAAGTGAACCTGAATTAAGGCTGCAAAAGCAGCGTTAATTCTGACACTACCTAACTTTTGAGGGTTTGACTTTGCAACCATAATAATGTTCTTTTAACATTTTTGGTTGCTCTTGTTGTATGTGTGTGTCCGTATAATAAGATTAACAATGACAAGTACCATGAATTCTCAGTTTCCTCTGTCTTATCAGCCATCCCATAGTCAGAGTAAAAGCTGCACTTAACTGACTTTCTCATTGCTAACAAGGGAGTGTCAGACACATCCATTTTTGCCTCAGTGAACTAGCTACATTCTACTGTTCAGTCAAGCATGAGAATGAAAATGCCAGCTTGTGCCAGGCATAGCATGGGCAGGTGCTGGGCAAACTCCCCTCCCATAACTGCCAGCGTACTTCATTTCAGAAGAGAAGCACACTTTGCTGTTCCAGACCTGGGCCTCCTCACTCGGCCTTGCCAGTATATTACCTCTAACCTGCAGCTCCCCCTGCTATTCCATTCTTCTCCCAAGAATGTCAGTTCTGCCAACTGTTGTGTTTTTGTGATGCTGGCAAATATTCATAAGAAACTAGGGACCTAGGATTGCTCCTACTGAAATGAGTTGCATCGATTACATTGGGCACTGGATTGAAACTAACAATGTTATTAGTTTTGTGACCAAATCAGGATACATTGCCACATCAGTAGAAATTAAAACTTTATGTACTGGATTTTTACCATTCACAGGTAGAGAATGATGGACTTTCCAGGTTAAATCCCTGTACTCCAATGAGTGATGCTTGAGCCTTCAAAGGCTGGGAGGTTCAGTTCAGAGAAGCATCCAAAACTTTGGGTGGTTTTCCAAATTTTCTAGGTAACATCTTTGGTGTGCAGATCGGCCAGGAAATCTGACTCGACCAGGCCTTCCTAGAAGATCTCAGTGCTTCTTGGGTTTAGCTCAGGCTGGAAAGCCCCCCTCCTCTCAAATAGCCTCTCTTCTCATGATATTTTCAGTTTTCTGGGTCTGCTTCAGAGTGGATCAGGATCTCAATTTCTGAGGTTGCATGAAAGAAAGCAGTAATGACAAAAAATATTCTTGATTATTTTTTTTTTAATTTCTAGAAGGGCTTTTCAGTCTTTGGTTTGTGTTTGTGGCAGAGGTTTGGACTGCGGCTTGTTTTAACCTGAACTGGTTTGCTTGGCTTTTTCAAATTTCTTTGACCATTCAGAGATTGAGTCTCACCTCCTTAGCCTTCCTCTTACCTTCAACACCTCCTTCACAATGACTGTACCACACAGGGAGTGAAGCGTCATCCCAGGGCATTGTCTCACATGCAATGTAAAGGTGATTTGTAAGCAATATTGGTATATTCCATTGACATCAGATGTGCTGAATATCCCCACTCACCAGACTAAGGAGCCACTTCTCACTCAATATTAGCCAGGCTGAGTGAGGAACTTAACACACAAACAACCAAAAAAACTCAAAGCCCCCGAGCCATGCAGTGATCCCAACTTTCCCTTACAGAAGGGAGGTTCATCCACTTCCACAGCTCCGTCAATGTTTCCCCCTTCCCTGCTTGGAGCTCTCCAAGGATTGTCATTGGTAGCAGGCTGGGCAGCAATGTTCTAAAGAAGTCCATCTACTCCCTACTGGCCCTACAGAGGTCAGGGTGGAGAGAGAATGCAATCTTTCCCCAAATGGTATTATTATTTCATGTCCTTTGGTCTTTACTGCAAATGTTTAGAAAACCCACTGTCAAAATCCTGAAACACAGTTGCCCCACGGCTTGCATGGATTGTATGAAAACAGTCCTGGTTTCAGAGTGCTATGTGATGGGAACCTTTAACATATGGTGCTGTGGCCATATTTTTGTTTTAATCTGAGTCCAGAAGGGAGAGAGCCAGGCCAATGTATGACTCTGCATACTACACACACAGTGAGATGAAAAGGGTCCACAAATGTTTGGCCTTTGGACTTTTTTCCTTTCCTGCCTCTGCTGCAGCTAGGGGAAACCACTCTAGCTTCAGAGAGCTGTTTGGAATTGGCTATATGGATGCAGGATTTTGGTAACATGCAATTATATCTACAGGCCTCTCCTTGTAATTTTAGAAGGTTTAATATTACAGACACACTGGAAATCTTGGTTCTTTCTTTCTTTTCTTTTAAAATTATTTTTTAAACATGCTCCTAATAAAGTTAATGAATCACTTGTGGAAAAGGAGCCTTTTATTAGGGACTGCAGTTCTGCACAGGTTTCTCTTCCTTTCTTGGGGCACCAATATGCCAATTAAATAAAAATCCCTGGTTTGAAACTCATTCCTCTTGCTGAATTAGGATTTTACCCACACACAATTAAAAGAAAAAAACAAACAATTTTCCTTTGATTTAAAATCAAATTAAAATCACAAAGTTACCCCCAACTCATTCACATTCCTAAAGCAGATTCCCCAGCACTGGTACCATCATCCCAAAATATCCCCTGCTCATTTTAACACCCTCAAATCACCCTATAAAATGCCCCATGAGTTCCATCACACTAAGTTCCTCTATAGGTTCCATTACCCTAAATCTTCTTCTGGTCCCATAACCCCTATCCCCTGCTAGAGCCATTGCCACAAATCCCCTGCTGGTTTCATTCATTACTTGGTGTCTCTAGTCACTCAGGCAAATCAAATACAAACCAGGCTGTAGGGTTCTCCCCACTCCCTTGCTTCATATTGTAAAAATTTCTTTTGAAAATGAGAATGGAAATAATAATAGTTTTAGAAAGGCCAAAAAGATAAAAAAGGAAAAAGAGAAAAAGCATACTTGCTCTCTTTTTTTCTCCCCAGCTGCATAGCAGCAGCCAGCAGGTGTGTATGTCAATCGGCTGGTTCAGGAGATTTATAACCTGTTTCAGGATTTCTAAGCCAAGTTTAGATTTTGGAAGTATTTTCTGTTCACAAACAAAGGGGCTCTAGAGAGGGGGCCCCAAGGGACACAACAACCGGAGATGAAAAAACAAACGCATCTCTCTAATGCGATTATAAAACCCTGCTGGAGGAGCAGGGTCTGTCCGGCCAAAGGACTAATTAGAACAATTTACTATTTCATCAATTTGTACAGCTGGCTCTCTCTCAACCCATGGGAGCGGAACGACCCCAGGAAGTGATTCAGAAAGGTCATTCATTTGCCCTCGTTTGGGGTAGGTTCCACTGATTTCGGTAGCAATCAGGAATAGATCAGCTCAGGACCTGGCTGGGTTTCCTTTCCCCTTGGCCTCTTGTCGTCCTGCCTTTGCCAACTGCTGAACACATCCAATGACTGGATTTTTTTTAAAAAAGTTTTCAACAGAGGTTTGTTAGAAATAGAACAAAGCTGCAACCAAAGGAAAAGCCAAAGGAAGTGGTTTGAACTTCCTGTGGTCACTCGTTCCTCCACCCACTCTCTATGACCTTCAGAATAGGAACAAGATCAGAAATTATTACTGGAATAATTTTCTGCTCATCACAAATACAGGGAGAGATGACCCATCCTTTCTAAATGCACACTCATACCCGGCCACACTCACCCATGCTCCATCACACCCGCCCACACCTGCGTCCTTGCTCCTCGTAAACAAATGCACTTGACCGTGTACTCTTCTAGAGATGAAGACATTGTACCAGATTTGTTGTTGGTTCAGTTTATTATCTGTGGAGGAGAATATTAGCAAAACAGTTGACACTTTGTTTACGGGTTCCTCCCGTTAGGGATCCGTTTTAATCAAATATAGGAAGAAAACACCATGTTTCTGCCTGTGATATAGATGCCTTTTTATATAAGTTTACATAGCTTAGTAGATGACAACATCCTGTAGTCTCTGGTTCACTGATATTTTGGAAGAAGAGCTGCAAAGAAGATGAAGGGTCTGGAAGCACCATCCAGTAAGGAAAGACAAAAAGGACAGTGTGTCAGGCCTGTGTGTCAAGCATCCCACGAAGACCAAAGAGTTAAGGTCAATAAGCACTTTTCAGGAGCTGGTGCTATGGGATTCTCTACACTTGGAAATAAAATAGCTATACCCGAGAAGTCGTAAGAAGGGAACAAGAGTTTGAACAACTGCAAGTGGCTGAAAGAGAAAGACCAGTTACACCAAATGGCCCAAGGGGAAATAACAAGGAGCAATGGGGTGAAAAAGAGCAAAAGAAACCTCAGACTAGACATAAAAACATGACCTAACAGTAAAATTAATTGAACTGTAAGTTACTCTGCCAAAGGAAATCATGGAAACCCCTTTCACTGGACTTACTCAGGGTTAGTGTAAACCCCTTGGGGAATTTGCATTCAGGAATGTGCACACACTGGCAGGAAAGATGGACCTAATAGGTCTCCTGCACAGTAGCTCTCATTTCTACAGATCTTTAACATGTAATGAGGTGACACCATTGTTTGACAGATGCTTTAAGACTTGTGGACTGTCTCTTTGACAGACACCATACTCCCTTCTCAGCACCCCCTGGCATGTAGCACGTCCAGCATTGCAGAGGGAGCGGCAGTAGCACACATGCAGCTGTGCACATCTGGCACACGGCTTTTCCAGTGTGGATTATTTGCCAGCAGCCAACCATTTTGGAAGAGAATCACCAACAGCTGTTCTAACAGGAGAGAGAGGAAAAGCAGTGTCTGGAGCATCTTACAAAGGATTGGCGAAAGCATGCAGGGCTGCCCCTGTTGGCGGTGGCAGTCCCTGGGCAGCCACCATTTGGTTGCTCCAGGTTCCAATCAAAGCATTTACTCAGTCATTTGCTTCCCTCTCCTGCTTCCCCACCTATGAAAATTAAAGGGAAGCCCCTTGGGTTTCCACAAAGACCAGCAAACTTCCCCACAAACTGCTTTGCCAGCACTTTTCAGCAATTGCCTCTGCAATGTGATGCAGACATGAAAGGGAACTTATACGTTCAAGGGGGAGGGAGTGTTGGGGAGCCAAAAAGTCCGTTTCCCTGCTTCCAGTGGGCACTCCAAGTGGCCACTCCGGGATATCACTGCTCACGGCAACTCCCTGACACCCTGCTACTGAAATGGACCAACATCCCCTGTGGCCAAGACAGCCACCCTAGCTGCAAGGGCCAGTATTGTCTGAGCCCACAGGAGCTGGAGAGAGGCAGAGAGAAGTGTGTGCATTGCAAAGGCAGAAATGCTCCTCCATTCTCCCATCCACCCTTTGCTACACCCCCGTTATCTGCCTCCAGGAAGCACCAGCTCTTGTTCTCCTCAAACAAGTGTAGCTTTGTCCAGTATGTTTGCTGCAGCCAGGAGATTAAACCAAAGGAAACAAAACAGTTCAAAGGCTTAAAGCCGTGACTCACACTGAGGGCTTTCCAGGCCTTCTTCACTTGGCACATTGCACCGTCTCAAAAGGAGAAATGACTACGTCACAATAAATAAATAAAAGTCAATAAATCTTGTGCTGTAGAGTTGGTGAGTGATTTGGGAATAGAGAAACCTGTTCAAACAGCTCAGCATTTTCCATGCAGAAAATTCAGTGTCACGTTTCTCAGCGGAGGGGGACAGTATGGCAAGGGTAAAATAAATAAATATAAATTTCCCATGTCTGTGAGAGAGGTTTCCAGAAAGCATTAGTGTGTGGCCTCAGAGTTAGTGCTGTGTGCTGCTGTGCCAGACACCCAGGACTGAGTCACTTCCCAGCAAAGGAGATCTTTTCTCCTCTGTTACTCATCAGAGCCCCCTGTAGGCAAGAAGGGAACAGTATCATTGGCATCTAAAGGGAGTTCCATGCAGGCTTCCTTGGCCATAGAAAGTTTGCTGTGCTAGGTTAACATACAGGTGCTGCAGGTGTGAGGGTGCTGTGTGAGCAGCAGAAAGTCTTAAACCTTCCACAGAGTGAGGTCAGCTGTGATGGGCCTGACCCAGAATCTTGGATATCATTTCCCCGAATGATGAGATGTCTCAGATCCAGATCCACACTAAGTGGCTCAGGCCTGCCTGTATAATGCACATGCCCCAGAACTTCAAACTTAACACCCCTGCACTGGATGGGCATTCAGATTCAGATAGGCTTGCACCCTTTGCTGCTCACTTGCAGCTATGAGCAGCTGGCAACCCATCTCTGATCATGGAATCACCCTATACCAGGCCTGAGCCCAAATGGACTTTCCTTCAGGTATATAAATACCCTGGTGAATCACCTGGCAATTTCAAAACCTGCCTCAGCTTCGGTGGGCTTCAGCTGGAGCTGGAAATAGCCCTACTGTGATGGATGAGCACTGTAGGGGACTACAGTTCCCATCAGCCCCCTTCCCAATGTATATCCTCTTCCCCTGGACAGGTAAGGGGAAAATTCATGAACTAGGAGGTTGCCGGGCTCTCTTTGGGAGTGGGAGCTGCAGGGCAGCAGGGAGCTGGAGAGAAGCCCCAGGGACTGTGGATAGAGCCACGTCTGGAACATCTTGTGGCTACCAGATGATAGAGCTGGGTCCAAGTCTGTGTGCGAATAATGGGGGAGCAGCAAGACTGGGCAAGAAGCCAATGCAGAGGCACCCCAGTGAGATACACTAACTGAGCTTGACTTGAAAACCAGCAAATGCTTATTGAATGGAGATTGAACTGGAGAGGCTCTAGGACTGACCGGCTCTACCCCGGCTCTAGGACTGACAAACCCTGACTCTCATCTGGGCTGCCTCAGAGACCCAAACAGAAACTGCTGTTCCTCACTTTGAACAGTAACTGTTAACCCTCTGTACATAGGGTAGCTGCACTTTTCCTCTTTTCTGCCAGCCCTAATAAATACCTTTACTTTAACCATATGCCTGAGTGCTTATTGAGAGCCACCAAGGCTAGCGTCTACACAGGGCCACCCAGAGGATTGAGGGGGCTTGGGGCAAAGCTGGGAAGCTGCAGCACTTATACTCACCTGGTTGCGGTCCAGGTCTTCGGCTGCATTTTGGCGGCGGGCGGGGGGGCCTTCAGTTGCTCCGCGTCTTTGGCAGCATTTCGGCCCTCTGGTGCTGCTGAAGACCCGGAGCGACTGAAGGGCCCCTCGCCGCCGAAATGCCACCGAAGACCCGTACCGCCGCCGGTCCAGGGCTCACGGGGGTCCTGTGGGGCCTGGGGCAAATTGCCCCACTTGCCTCCGCCTCTGGGCAGCCCTGCACCTACAAGGCCTAGCTGCTGAAGCACCTACAGTGCTTGCCTCTGAGAGGTGATACATTGGGCATGCTACTGGTACCCTAGGGAGCTGGGGCTCAGAGTAATTCCAATACAATGTGAGAAGCTGTTCCCTCAGAATTTCTGACCTGGAAGAAACCAGAAGGGACTGACTGAAAATCCCCCAAGAGTATCTGCCCAATGAGGTCTCCAGCTCATTATCTTGCAGACCAGATGAAGAAGGAGCTTGTCTATATCCATCTCAATTTCTCTCATTCTCAGAAGCAGCCAGAGGCTCAGCAAAGCTTTTAACACCTGAATGAACATTACCAGAAGGTCAGAAAGGTGGGTGAGCTCTGCCCTCTTCTCCCTGCCCTACAGATCTGTTCACTAAATCTTGGAGATTAGAGGGCTCATGAACTCATCAGGGCATCACAAGTTATGCATACACCATGCACCCAGCCCTGCATGCAACATTGAGCTAACCATATCATTTATAGTCTAATACCAGGCCAGTCGCCTATCAAACCAGGGATCCTACAGGCTCCATCAAGAATGTGGGAAACTCATTTGTTGGATGGAAGAGGGGAATATACACACAATAAAACTCAGTCAGGGTGAGATTGGGATGCAGCAAACCAGTCAGTGCTGCCTCACTTGGGACCAGGCAGAGTTTCTCATTGGCTCATAGCATAGCTTTCTGCATGGCAAGACTGATGGGCATTTTGAATGCTCGTGAGACAGAGAGGAAACATATTGGTGGATGACAGTGGTGGTTGCAACTGCAAGCTTTTGGGCACTAACTGGGCAGACTGATGTTGGCCTGTATTATGCAGAAGGTCAGAGTCCATAATCTAATGGGCCCTTCTGGCCTGAAAATCTAGCAAACTAATCCACTCTGGGGGATGGTTGGCCATGGCTTAACTCTCCCTTCCTCAATCCAGCAGTAGAAATTTTGAAGGCATGAAGACCTTTGGAATCACACCAATATTTTCTTGGACTAGTTTGTGCTATGATTGTTGGTCTGAACCTTGCTCTGTTTGATATCAATGGGTGTTTGATTTCAGTAGGACTGCTCGCAGAGTAAGGTACTTACTCCATGCAAATATGGGCAACAGAATCTGACCCTAAGGGCTTGTCTATACTGCCCTGCAGTTTGGACTATGGGGGTGTGAATTGCAGTGTGCACCAAAGTACTGCACTGTAACTCCCCCATGTGGACACTGTGGGCGCGAACTAAAAGGTTCCTAGCAGGGCCACCCAGAGGATTCAGGGGGCCTGAGCCAAAGTAGGGGAGCTGTGGCGCTTGTACTCACATGGCAGAGGTCTGGGTCTTTGGTGGCATTTTGGCGGGGGGGGCCTTCAATCACTCCGTGTCTTCGGCAGCACTGAAGGGTCCCCTGCTGCAGAAGACCCGGAGCGACTGAAGCCCCCCCTCCCTCGCCGAAACGCCACCAAAGACCCAGACCGTCATTGGGCCAGGGCTCGAGGAGCATTTTGGCGGCACGGGGCCCTTCAGTTGCTTTGTATCTTCAGTAGCACTGAAAGGCCCCCCCACCACTGAAATGCCACCGAAGACCCGGACCCGCCGCCAGGCCAGGGCTCGTGGGGCCCCTGTGGGGCCCAGGGCAAATTGCCCCCCACTTCCCCGGGCAGCCCTGGTTCCTAGCGTAATCCTCTTCCAAGAGGACTACATACTGCCGAATAGGAACCTTTTAGTTCATGCTTCTAGTGTCCACATGGGGGAGTTACAGAGCAGCACTTTGGTGTACACTGTTATTCACACCCCTGGAATCCAATTCCAGGGCAGTATAGACATAGCCTAAGTGAGGAACTTAGAATTTGTCCCATTGTTATTGTTTATGAATTAGTTTGGAGAGAGACACTTTCCTCTCCAGAATCTGGACCCATTAGGAAAATCACCTCTGACAGAGTAATAGAGTCTGACCTTTCGGGCCAAGGGCCAGTGAAATGTATTGTTTTAAGACCATTAACTTTTGCCTGCTCCCTTCCCCCCGTTGGATCTGGTAACAAAAGCTTTGCAGCAGCACAAGGGCAGCGTGTGTACACGGATTAAAGGGGAAGGAGAATTCGGAAGTCAGCTCTTGATAGTCTTTTCTGGTCTCAGGACTCCTTGTTTTGGTGCCAAGACAAACAAATAAATCATGTTCAAAGGCATCTGCCCACAATAGCGATGAAGTCAGAAAAACATATAAGAGGAGAGTACGGAGCAGGGGTCAGAATTCCTGTTAGACACAACAGCTTTGCTTGGTGCTTTCATTTTGCTTTATTTCCTATTCTACTGCAGCTCGGACTGGGGTGATTATTTATTTTGTAGCCTCTCCTCGGCCTCCTTTTGCAGATAGAAATTCTTGATATGCCCTCGAAATTTCCAGTCCATTTCCAGTGTCTGCTTTCAGTCTTTTGAGAGGGGGCTCACGCTCTATACAATGCAGCATAGGGCAAGGCCATTATATACACAGAGATCAATCCACTCCTCACTGGAATGCAGCCACCTCTGGGATGGAAGTGGACAGCTGTTTAAACACACACAAAAACACTGTTTAGCCATCTGGGAACAGGAAGCAAATAAGAATACAAAATCTAACTGAAACTGCAGGGAAATTTTAACCTGAATGTATTTATGCCATTTGAATTTATAGCAATGGTGCTAACATAATTATTCTTGAGAAAAATCACCTCAGAATCGTTATAGACCACAAGTCACTGAGTCTTGTTTTATATCTCATCTGAAAGACAGCATCTCCCACAGCACAGAACCCCAAGTACCAGGCTGGGAGCCTGGTGTAAGACTGACTCAGCAGGAAATTTGCCAGCAACTGAATCATTTACAGCTTCCTGAAGTACATGGTATGGTCTCTCATCCACATACTGACCCAACCCCATCCTGCTAGGTTTGTGAGATCTGAGAAGGCCATATTCCAAGCTGCTATAGCTGCAGACTATATCGATAGCAGGGCCTCTTTCAAATGAGCAGCACATTCTTTCAGGTACACCTGGGGGAGCATAGGCTGGAATGGGGGCAAGCGGCACAGGAGGGTACCATTATATTCATTCAGCAATTTGTGTGAAGAGACAATTGCCTCCATTGTTGCTCTCTGTGGCACAACCCGAACATTCCTGGGGGAGGACGTGCTTCTCAATAGGCATAAACTGGGAGATGCTTTTGAAAATGAAGGTGGTAAGTAGCATTTCAAAGGTCTCGCTGGAAAGTGACATCATGTCTGACTCAGGCAGCGTGAGGCATACCGGTGCCTCAATCCAGCTGGGTTTAGCAATCAGCAACCAGAATTTAAGTGCTTCCAAACTAAGCACTTTTATATAAGTGCTAGAATCTCACTGCGAGGGGGTGGGGGAAATGATTAAATTCAGCTAGGTCACTTCTTATAGCTTGCAGAGAGGCCAAAACTACCTAATTGGGAACTGGTTTCAGTTGTTTGTTTGCCAGGGTTCACACCAAAAAAGGCTCAGTCGAAATTAAAAAAAAAACGGGGGGGGGGATTTCCTTCGTGTCGTGGCTTGGATTGTTTCTTAATGTTACTTTAATGTAGGTCTGGTTGGTGTTTATATGGAGCTTAAGGTGACAAAAAACAAGCTGTGAGCCAGTCATGATGCTACATAGAGCTGGTCACACTATTCAGCCTGAGTCATATTCATTGCGAATTAAGCCCCTGTTTTCAGGGTTGTGAATTGTTTTTTACCTGATCAGGATTTCATTCACATGCATCCATTATTCATAAGGATATTCGGAACAGTCTGGACAAATAATTTCCAGCCTCCAGGTTATTTGCAATATGACTATTTGTTATTCATGTTGTGGGGTTGGGCACCTAAGTCACATGGCCCTGTTTCTGCTCCCTGATTGGATAACTGGATCTTTTTAAACAGTAGGATCATGGATAATGAATAGCAAATAACTCACTTTCTCATCTCAATTTTTGGCAATTAATTATTCATGCAAATTATGTGTTAGACTTTTGGGCTTGTGAACATTTTAATGAATCCCCAGCGGTTGTCCGGTTACTCACAAATAACAAATAATATGATCCCATAAATCATTGCAAAACAAATGCAGCACTTGGAGTCAAACATATGGAAAAATCAGGGATTGTTTTCACTCTCTAACCAGCTCTTGTACTATCTCATGGCAGGGGATTTGGAAACTCACAACCTCTTGTCCTAGGGTTACCAAGCAAAATGTAAAACGACTGGGAGTAGCTAAAACTCCACTGAAGTCCATGGAGTTGCACATTCTTTCTGCCAAGGAGCAGTTTGGCCCCCGGCTACTTCCAGGGCCCATACCTAGTACACCCACTGAGATGCTTGCTCTGTCTGTTCTGCTACAATGGAGAGTCCAAGTTCTGCTTTGGATTTTTATGACCAGCGTTCAAAGGGGGTGAGGTCTACACTTCAGCACTTTCCTCTGGGACTGCTGCAGAGAATGGGACTGCTTGTAAACCATCTTTGAAACAATTCCCATGCCCTCCCTGGGCAACCCTCTCATGCATGGCCAGCTTCCTATGAATAAACTCTGCTTCCCAAGTGTGTGATGATGCCATGTTAGTATGGGAGTGACTATGCTAATATATGCAGTAAGTGTCTAAGCATGCCCAGTCCAAATTAGGTGTTTGCGTAAGTCTCAAATGAGTGCTCGTATCTCGTCCTCTGCTGATAATACTGAATTTCCTGAGAGGTTAGTAAACATCACAGTGAGCCAGCAATGGACCCCTTAGTCTTGCGACAGGGTTATTTTCTGTAGAAGTGGACAGAGCCTGCTTTAGGCACAAGCTATACAAGTGATCTCTTGTGGTTGTGAGAGTGTCCCACAAGCCTGCACTGACTTATCAGGCCATGGGCCAGTCCAGACTCTCTCTGGCAATAGTATCAGCAGTGGAGGCAATGCATGGCCTGATTCTGCCCTGCCTTCAGTAGGAGGCTGCAGGATGCTCTCACGTGAGGTCCCAACAGAGCAGAAAACCAGCTCTGAAGTTCTCTTTCTGAGGGGCAGATTTGTTGCCCAGAGGAGACCTCAATCCCCAGGGCATGTAAACAGCTGGTGATGGGGTCAATGCAGTCCTGGCTAGATAGAATAGATGCGGGGACTTGGGTGCATTAGGGAAAGGATTGAGGTCAGAGGAGTGCTTGGCGGAATAGAGTAGAATCAGGAAGCGGGGGTGGAGGGGAATTAGATGGTGGTGTAATGGAGACCTGAGTTACGCAATGTAGAGGTGAGGGAAAGCAATGTGAAAGGGACAGAGGCCCTGACACCTTGCTGTATTTGTTTTCAAAGTCAATTTTTGGCAGTGTTTTAGTTTTTATGAAAGTGACAGGCTGACATTGCTGGCTGCAGTCAAGTATAATGCAGGCAGGCATTGGGCATGCTTCCCACACACAGCACAGCCAGTGCTCCTCCATCCTGGCGTACGGAAACTCTGCTGTTCCACTCCTGGGACCCACACACAGCTCTACCAATGCATCTTATTCCTGATCCTCAGCCTCTCTTCCTATTCCAGAACTGGGCTCATTCCACACACCTAACAGCTCTGCCAGTGCTCCTCAATCCTGACCCGCAGCACCTCCTGCTATTCCAGTCCTGGGCCTCCCTCAAGCAGAAACTGCCAATCATGCTGAATTGCATAGTGGTTTTGTGACACATATAGTAGGGACTAAAATGACACTCCTTGATTTATTTTCACTTGTGATTTAAGAAAAGATTGAGGACTATGGAGGTGACAGGCTGATGCACACACCCACGGAGCCCATCTCCACTTAATCTCCATCTCCAATCCATTTGGTCACTCACCGTGCACTGGAAACACTAATCCATTGGTGACTTCAGCTGTAATTGGCTGCAGTTGGGCATCAGTAAACTGAAAAGTTTATTGCGTAGACTAAAGGTAATACAGATTATAACAACCCAAATCAAGCTCTTATCATCTGAACCAAGAAACAGTGGGTCAGCTCTACTAATTCTTGCTCAGCTGGCTGGAGAATCTTCTACCCCGTAGGGATCCTCTCCAGCCATTTGGTCAGAGTGACCAGCCTTGACCTGCTATGTACAGAAGCTGATGTGGACCCCAAAGCATTTTTTTTTTCTGCTCAGCACTGGTGTCCGTATGCTGATTGTTTGAGTTTGTTCAGTCCCTACCACACCTGGATCTACTACTCTGGGGTGGGCATAGCTATACCTTTGAGCTCAAGTCAGCCCGGGCACTTTGTTTGTGCAAGGAGGATTGCCTTAATATCTATAACATTCGAGCCCGGCTGCAGAGTGGTGTGCTAAAGTTGGCTCATTATCTTGGGATCAGCAGTGAAATTATTGAGTTGTTCACAATGTCTGGACCAGCATCAGGAAATCTGATTTGTAATAACATAATATTCCTTTAAGTAACATTTTTAAAGACATTATTGAAGTTTAAATGGGGCCACTTCACAGGCGGTATTTTCTTAATTTTTTTACAATTATTTTCTTGCCCCGTTGTTGTTTAACTCTTGAAAGACTGAAACCAAACTCTCTGTCTTTGCTAAAGGAAAAATTCCTCCAGCACATATGCATGCTTGTTTGTTATTGTAAGGGTGCTGATAAGCATTAGGCAGTGCCCCGCAGTTTGTTATTGTTCGGTTACCCAGAGGCGGGAGCTGTCCATACCACTTAGTTATTGTAGTGTTAACTGAGAGCGTTAGACTGCTGTCATTCATTTTTCTTAAATATTATTTTTTAAGATACCCATGTACAGGGCCGGCGCTTCCATTTAGGTGACCTAGGCGGTCGCCTAGGGTGCCAGGATTTGGGAGAGCGGCATTTTTCCGACCTCGGCGGCAATTCGGCGGCTGGGGGTCCTTCCGCGCTCTGGGTCGTTGTCGGCAATTCTGCGGCAGGTCCTTCACTTGCTCCCCAACCCGCCACCGAAGTGCCCTGAAGACCAGGAGCGCGGAAGGACCCCCACCACCGCAGAATTGCCACCAACAACTAGGAGCATGGAAGGACCCCCACCTAGGGCACCAAAAACCCTGGCACCGCTCCTGCCCATGTAGAAAGACTAGCACAAAGTTTGCAAGCAGGGGAGAAAAGTAGCTCAAATTTAGAACCCTACCAACCTTGGCGGTAACGTTTTTTTTTAAACGAGCAGTGAGGTAAATCATGTACACAAGATAAATGCAATCTCCATGTAATGAACCCAACAAGATATAAATGGCAAATGTCTAATTTTCTCCTGATAAAATAATACCTCTGAGAGGCTCTTCACTGGTATTTAAAAAAATAGGACTCATTGCACTTTCTCGCCTTTTGTCAGTTACCTGGCACAGTATGCTGAATGTGCCCTGGGCTGCATGCCGTTCAGAGGAATGCTGATGGACAGTTAGCTCACTGTCACCATCTATAGGCAGAGGTGGAATAGCAGCTGTTGCAAGTCATAGGGAGCAGGCTGAGGGTGGTTATGTGGGATTGGGCTGGCAGGGGGACGAGGAGGGAGCGAGCATACAGCAAATAGATGGATAGTGGCCAGAAGAAAAATGAATTCAGAAATATTGGGTTTCTTATGGACACCCACTTACTCTGCCACCGCTCCAGTGATTTTGAGCTCCCCAGATCTGATTAGGCTCTCCATTACCGTCTGCCGTGCATTAGCATGCCAGGAATCGTTTAGCAGGGACCGGCTGGAATGCTTCTGTGAAATGAACAGTAAGAGCTTTTTGGTGTTTTTTTCCCTCTTCTACATCCAGGGCATGTTATTACTATCAGAAATATCAGACATTTCAACTCAAATTAAAGTCAGGTTAAATATCTCAAATGCAAAAATTCCACATGGTTCCAGATGGAAAGTGGTTCCTTAACTTCATACTGAAAAAAATAAATAAGAAACCTTTCAGACCTGCGACTGCTCCTCAGTCAAGGGAGAGACGAAGAGCCCTGCTGAACTTGAGACTTTGAAGCTGTAATTTGACTGGACTAATACAAAGCATGACACACTGTACTGAAGCACAAACAGTGTGTTTGCCAAACACACAGTGGTAAATACATTGTAATGATAGCAATCAAAGCAGAAACAAATGTGCACATACACGCACAAATCATGTGCAACACCAGCTAAACACATTTTGCATAAGCACATCCAACTAACACACATGCATCAGGTACAAACAGACATACGCATTGAACAGATACATACATAGGCCAAATCATATACCCTTTATAATATTCACAATATATACTTCACCACACAATATACACTTCATCACACGCACACCAGACACAACACAGAGACACACACATTTCAATACACTTGACAAAACACTCTTAAAATTATCTCTGGCTACACAACATTAAGCAAGCAACTTAATTCAGGAAAGGTATGAAATGATTTTGAGGGTGCCTTGCATTCAGCTTTTACTTCTTGGTTCAGGCCCTTTTGGTATACTGGCTATTGCAAGTGACACGAGTTTGATGGTCTCAGCTGAGATCTTTTTTTTAACCCTTTTACTACTAGATCCCAGCTGCACCTGCTGTGCAGGCATTGTTCATTTACTGGTACATTCCGCTGAAATCAAAGGAATGTTAATATACCTGGCACATGCAAAAGCAATGCAGGTCCTGTGCCAGGACATACCTGGAACATTCAGCAGCTGTCAAGCAGTTAATCACAGGGCAAAACCATACCAGACAATTTTGCACACACTCCACCAAGTCCTAGAACTTGAATAATAGAGGTGCAGTGCATGACACAGGTTCTGAGACAGAGGGCTCACAGGCCTTTTGGACAGCGTTATGGAGGACTTTTTGGCACTATGTCTGCCTCTGGCCAGTGCAATCAGACCTACCATTCATAAGCACAAAATGTGAAAACCCAGTTTCTCCCGAGGTCCCATTTCATTGTTGAATCCTGGTGCTAAGGCCCTTTCTCACTAAGATGGTGGAATTGCCAGGTTTCTTCCCTAAGGGAAGGAGAGAACTCTGCTTGCAGAGGCATTGAAGCCAATCAAACTCTGGGGCATTGAACAGCCCAAGCTGTTCCAAATCCCATGAAACTGGAGATGCCCTTGTCTCTTCCTGTCTCTGACCCTCCCATATACACATGGGGCCTGATCCCCAAAGTTCAGATCTGGTTTCAAATAATCCCAAAGTTCAGGGGATGTTTGTTTAAGATTAGGCCCATTTCCATTCCCTAGGGACTACAGACCCCTGCCCTTCAAACTCACCACTCCAAGGAAAGAGACGGCCATAGTCTTAGCAAACCCAGGAGAGTAAACTGCAAATCCCATCATCCCCTGGCTAATGTTTGAAATAGTGCTGTGCTACAGACGGAAGGGAGAGAAGTTCTTAGTGTCTCCTGCACTGATGAGGCTTTGTACAAACTGTTGATAGACTGTATCCCCAATGACACCTCTTTCTTGCCCCACCCTCCACACAACACCGAATAACCTGTCCGATGTCTCCCGTGAAATGCAGTCTGTACTAGGTTTCATTTCAAGGGCTTCTAGCCCTGGGCAAAGCACAAATAAATAAATAAAGTTAGAGGCCCCAGCCTGTTCTCAGGCACAAGGATGTAAATCTGGAGCCACCACGGCACTGAACACAACAGAGTGACTCTGGGTTTACACAACTGTAACCCAGAGCAGAATCTGTCCCTCGCATCTCAATCTCCGCAATGTGCCAGGGAGCTTGCCTTTTTTTTTTTTTTTTTTTTTTTTTTTTTTTTGGCTTCCTTCAGTTAAGTTGTCTTAATAATGGACATTAACAACTCTTTTAAAAGGGCAGCTAAATTCATTGCAGGGGATGACACTGTTCCACTCCTGAACAGGCTGACTGACATAGCTACCTCTCCCCAATGTGGAAACAGAAAGGAAGAGAGTAAGAAATGCTTGCTGAGAAGCACAGCCCAGGCCTGCAGCAGCTGCGAGGGTATTGCTAAGAGGCAGGGGACAGATTTCAGGGGGCCCTGGTGCTGGTATATTCTATTTATTTGTTTAGGGGGGTGAATGGAGAGGGGGGTTAATTCTCAGCTATGTCAGACAAAGTGCAACCTCTGGATGATCTGCCAACAAGCAATCCTTACAGCCATGCAGCTCAGAAGGGCCCCCGGTTAATTACACTATTAAGGGCAGAGCTCTTTGCCTTTGTTCACCTGCCTTAGGGGCTATGTTACTGCTGACGCCAAAGCACCTCCTCCACCCTCATTTCAAGTGTGCTAGGGAATCCCAAGAGACCCCCCCACACACACACACACTATGTAAACCTCACAAGTAAATAAATACGCGTGGCAGTAAGAAGCAAGTCAGCCTTTTTTATATAGTCTCCCTTTCCTTTGCTAGGTGCCAAATGTTGCCGCTTCCCCTCTGCCCCTCATCCCAGTGTGTGAAACAGAGGCCCTAAGCTGAAGGAGCCCTGCTAACTCCTCCAGGCATTCAGAGAGAATCAGTGTTCCAGGGAATTTGCCATCATCTTCCTTTCCGGTCCCCACCAGCCAGTGTTCAGGAGGGAACCACCTTTTCACTCTGTCACCAGGTTTTGATTGCCTCATGGCCTTTAGTGAGTCCTCCATCACTATATCCTGAACTTCTAACCCAACTGCACCTGCTGCAGCAGCAAAAATACCTAAGTATTCATTAAAAAGAACCGAGGGGTCCTTGCGGCACCTTAGAGACTAACATTTTCTTGAGTATAAGCTTGATTCATGCTACTTCTCCATGAAAATCCAACTCTATCCCCTTTCTGTTTCTTCTGTCCCATACTATCACCTTTCCTAGAACTTCACGTGAACTGCCTGTATCCTGGTGTTTTAAACCCTGCCTCAAGTAACTGCCTTGAGATCTGACATCTCTGCACTTGGGCTGTTAGTGTTTGTACATACAGTGTTAACTTTTCTCTCCTTGCCCTTCTTGTTTGATTTACCTTCTGCCTCTCTTCTCTAATGTTAAGCAGTGGATTAACTGCTGCTCTCCCTCCCTTTCCCTTAAGTCCTTATCCTTCATCACTAATCTAGGAAACAAAACAGACCAGGTAGTTTTCCATGGTAGCAGCCAAAATATTTGCTCTTCTATCAGCCTGCCTCTCCCACACCCCTCTCAGAGTCTTTCTACTCCCCACTAGACCCAGCAGTCTGAAAACTTCCTAATCTTCTGAGCTGTCCTCACTAGTCAGCCAGACACTGTCTCCCTCAGATTCCACTGATCAACTTTGCTGCTCCCCCAGTAGCCAGTGCCATGTCAGCTCTGCAGTTTTCAGTTGTGAACGGACACTCCCAGAAGGTCTGGAGGTTGAGTTCATCTGAATCTCCTACATCTCAGAGAACAGCCCTTCTCATTTGCTTTCCTCTGCTGCTGGTGCATACTCATGGCGTTTCAGCCATTTTGGTTCTGGTTCTGGCTGGAATCCACAAGTGCAGGCAAATGAAAAATAAAAACAAAAGAACAATGCTTTCAATCTTCAGAAAAGCTTGGATTCAGTCTCAGGCAGGGCCAGTTTGTCCATCCCTCATTTGTACCTTTCCTTCCTTGAAATATCTAGGCCTGAAGTTTCCCTTAACTGTTCTCAGATTCCTGGTCTCTGAAATCATCTCTATCAGCATGAGCTACTCCATCAGACTGGCATCCAGTTCTCATGTTGAATTTATCAACCCTCTATATGTCATATCCTTAGCTTCTGCTCTCAGAAGGGCAGGGCTGCACAATCACTGTCCCATTCACTCAGCTCTTTTAAAAAAATAAATAGTTCTCCATAAAAACTCCTACTCCTGCTGCATCTCCACTCCAGGTACTCTTCATTCTCCATTTAATTCCCTCCTCCCTCATGGCTTGTGTTGTGCAGCCCTGCCCCCTGAGTCACCCTCAGGGATATCCAATGTCTCAGACCAGTGGGATGCCATCAAAGCAATTCATCCTCCCCTTCTGAAGAGAGGGAAAGGAGCAGCTGATAATTACAACACACTTTACTTTTTAAGACCATTCATTTTTCTAATCTAGACAGCAGCTCTCTATGCTGACTGAAGGTGAGATAAACCTCATCCACCCTACTGCGGATGGGTAACCCAATAGTAATCCAGGAATGACAAGAGTGTCAGCCAGAAATAAAAAATGAAGCCACTGTAGAACTCTGCCAGAGCCAGTTCCCAGGAAACATCTTCCACTCCAAACAGCAGCTATGAATAAGAAGGCCAACCTGGCTTAAGTCCTCCTGCAAATCCTCTTGATAACTGCATTATCCAGGCATTAAAGGCCTCTTCCTGAGAATGACTGAGCACTTGCAATTTCCCTTGCTAACTGCGTGTTGCAGGCTCTCAGCAGTTCTCAGCATCAGGCCCTAGAAAACATTCAGCTCTTTGAGAAACACCAAAGGAGAGTTTTAACGTAAGTGGGGAGACAACAAAATCTCTGCAATCCCTCTTTGAATGAGGGTTGCTGAAATTCTGTCTTCTCCTGAACACTCTTGCCAAGGTTTCTGGATAGCAAAACTATTGTGATGTTGAAAGGTGTTCAGTTGTGTTTGGGAGAAATTTCACAGATAGCAGAACTTTGCCGAAATCACCAGGAAGCTTCCCTCAGACAAGAGAAAGAGATAACAAGAGAGCAAAATGTACCTGGAAGTTGTTCTTGGAAGCTCCAAAATCTCATCTCTCTCTAGTGAGGGACAATAGAGCTCCATGCAGGAAAGGCCATTTACAGTGCTTCTCAGACAGATGTATGTATAGACCCTTGGGACTGGCTGATGTTAG
Source organism: Gopherus evgoodei (assembly GCF_007399415.2). NCBI lineage: Eukaryota > Metazoa > Chordata > Testudines > Testudinidae > Gopherus > Gopherus evgoodei. The sequence continues at coordinate 83,991,271 of NC_044330.1, read as the reverse complement.
CTATATCCATTCTGTCTAGCTTAAGAATGCTTGCGTGGTTCTTATTTCAATCCCTGCATTACTTCATTACAACAACACTATATACAACTAACTTGGCCTCTCATATCTTCTTTTCTGCAGAGCTGTGTGTCCTCACCTGGCTCTGCAAAACAATGGACAAAAAGGAAATTTTGCAGCTAAAGTTTTGCCCATCCTTCCCTGTACTGAAGCCCAACCTCTCCATTTTGCATCTACTGTTTTAAACATATCCCCGATGTGATAGCCCTCCACCCTTCTGTCCAAATTTAGGGTGCCAATCTGGGTCTTCCTGGTCCTCTTCTGTCATTAGCCTTGTTAGAATCATAGAATATTAGGGTTGGAAGAGACCTCAGAAGGTCATCTAGTCCAACCCCCTGCTCAAAGCAGGACCAACACCAACTAAATCATCCCAGCCAGGGCTTTGTCAAGCTGGGCCTCAAAAACCTCTAAGGATGGAGATGCCACCACCTCACTAGGTAACCGATTCCAGTGCTTCACCATCCTCCTAGTGAAATTGTATTTCCTAATATCCAACCTAGACCTCCCCCACTGCAACTTGAGACCATTACTCCTTGTTCTGTCATCTCCGACCACTGAGAACAGCCTAGCTCCATCCTCTTTGGAACTTCCCTTCATGTAGTTGAGGGCTGCTATCAAATCCCCCCTCACTCTTCTCTTCTGCAGACTAAACAAGCCCAGTTCCCCCAACCTCTCCTCATAGCCATGAAGGAGGAGAACGGAGGAGAACCAGAAGGTCCTATTCAGGGTTAAACGGCCTCTGCAGGATAGACTGAAGCCTTTTATATTATGACTATTTAATTTCTATGATGGAAGTACCTACAGACCTCAACTGGGATCAGGGCCCCATTGTGCTAGGTGCTCTACAAACCCATAGCTAGCAACAACCATTGGCCCGGAGCTATCAGCCAAACCTGCAGATGCAGCAGGTAAACAAACCGGCTCGGCCCACCAGGGGCTTTCCCTGCACAAGTGGTGAAACAAGTTTGGGAATCACTGATCTAACTAGACAAAGGTTGGGAGAAAAGAAGCATTATCACCCCCATTTTAAAGATGGGGAGCCAAGGCACAGACTGAACACTTGTGAGTAGTGTGAGGTTAAATCTCTCCTCCAGCACCTTGCACAAATGAGCAACATTCACTCTGGAGCAAGCGGTAGCTAGTGCCAAGCACAGTGAGATAATCACTCAGTGGGTTTCTGGGCCTGCACGCCATGCGAGTGGATGTTGACTGATTATTAGGCCACCTGCCAGCATTGCATCAGCACCCAGAAAATGTGCTGGACCTGTATTTATTTATTTTTTGGAAGCCAATCATCTACCTGCTTATGATCAGGCAGCCCAGGAACCTGGCATACTCTCCTATTACCATTGTATCAATCATAATGTCTGAGCCGCAGAGTGGGGGGGAAGTGGGAAGGGGTGACGGGGTGGGTCATTGTGAAAAAATGATTCTGGCAGCTCACAGCTCCAACCCAACTTTTCAGCTCAGCTGCTCCTGCCAAAGCAGCGTTTCCAAAGCTGCAGCTCCCTGATAAAACCTAATACCATCTCTCACAAATTGTATTAAATAAACAGCAGCTGCAGATCAAGGTATATTCATCAAGGGCTTCATCTTTTTTTATGAATGGCAGAAGACTCAGAGACGCTGTTTGCCAATAGTCTGTCAGCGGAGACTGCATTTAAAATCGATTTGGTAATTACAACTCTGCCTCGGAGTCACAAATCAAAAAGGAAACTTTAGCCCTTTGGGATGTTTTGGACCATTAGGGAGCTGGTAATTATGCACCCCAGCCGGGCATTAATTTATGGACAATGTGGAAATGCTGTGGTGCAAACTGGAGATGGGAAAGTGACTGTAAGGAATTTGAAAGGTTAGGAGAAACATCAGTCCATTTACAACCATCTTGCTTAACATGGCTACAATCTGATAGGAAATGCTAACTGGACTTGAAATTGCTATTGTGTTGGTTTACCTTTCCCCCCTACAGAGATCACTACATGTTGTTGGAGAGGAATAAAGGAAAAATGGTATGGCCTCTGTTTGGATAGGACCTTCAACATTTTGATCCAGCAAAGGGGACATATCCTTAATCCCACATGCCCTCCAGAGTGAATTCTGTCCAAAGACTGTAAAAATGACACTCCCTTCTCAAGGGACAGGTAACAGTTTATGGCTCCAGGACTTGGTTTAGAACCCGTTCTCATGCTATCACAAAACATACCCTTGGGCCACCTACCCCAGTGCCCCACCTCCTGCCTTTCCATTTGTTCCCCTAGCTGGTTATTCTGGTTCTACCAATGTCTCCTACCAGATGCTTTAGAGGAAAGAGAGCCATCCCATAATGCTCCTGGCCAATTGCTCCATGCTGTGACACAGGGAGCAAAGAGATTCCGCCTCAGCACCTCCAATCCATCAACCTAAGCCCTGAAGCACGAGGTCTTGCTATCTTGTAACACTGACTTTTGCTCGCATGCAGTAGCTGCAAATGTTATTAATGGTCATAAAATTACCCAGTCCTTCAGAATATCCTGTTACACTATTTGTCTCACTGGCCTCCTGCAAGCTGGTCCCACAATCCCATGTGTCTGGCTCAGACTGCTCTTCAAAGTATCACATCTCTGTTAGGAGCACTGTGAAGATAGTTAAGCCCTGGGCACCTGGAGAGGGCTAAGGCTAGACTTTGGATTCTGAGGAAAGGGGAAACCACTGACCCTCCCCCTGGATGGCCAGCTTATGCCTGTGTGTACCTTTGTTTTAAAGGCCTTAAAGAGGGCGGTTAGAAATGAGCTGTCCTACTGCCCTTGGCTGCACCTCTTTAAAGTGATTATGGGTAAGAAACGTGACAATAAACCATCTTACTCCCCATCTGGTCCTATGTCCTGTGTGTTAGCTTTGCTGACAAACACATACTTGTGTTCCTGTCAGAGCTGACAAGCCACCAGTGCATCTATGGAGAGTGAGCCTTGTTTGTGTTCCTTCCACTGAACTTCCAGCTATGTTCTCACTACAGACTCTTTCTGCAACACCAGAAGTGGAGATGGCAGGGTCTTTCTCATGCCTTGCACACTGAGCAGTGTGGGGATCGAGGCTCACCATGGGCCCTAATAGGGACATTTTTAGAAAGTCGCAGAGATGTCCCCTGCAAGGTCTTAAGTCCTCCCTCTTCTAGTCTTCCCTCTGTGCTGCTTAGCTCCTCTTACAGTTTCCCCAGGCCTCCAAGCCAGTTATTCGCACCATGCATGAGTCCAGCTGGCTCTGGCCACTAGACAGAGGAAGACACTGGAAGAAATATGATGGCAACCAGGCAAAGAAGAATGGATAATTCAAGCAGGATTCAAATTAATCACTTTAAAAATTCTAAATACAATAATGTTTAACTGCTTCCCAATTTCGGGCTCTTTGGGGTTTATTATGCTAGTGATTCCGGAACTGCAGTTGCCTCAATAGTTCAGCCAACAAACAAACGTGTTCGGGAAACAAGCGATCATGGTTCTGGGCTGCTAGCTCCCAGCACCAGAGACTTCCTCTTGTAAATAATGAACTAAGCAGGTGTCTCACTACAGTCTGTTAAACAGATGCATCCAGGTTGATGGCTGGAAGAAGATCCATGATAACTAGAGCTTGGAAGATGCCGTCACTGCTAATACATTGATTCAATATAAACCTCATTCCAGGGGAATGTGCTTGAGAGAGGGCCGCTAAGTCAATGAATAAATAACTCTCCTCTTAACTGGAGAGAAGTTTAATGAGGACAGAACTTGAGAAGAGGTGTCTTTATTTCAGCGGAGGTATATTTATTACAGGTGTGATTTTCACCATAACCACAGGGCAGGGCCTGCAAAATTAAACATGAGTGGGTCATATCTCTCTGGTCCCAATATTTGGTGGCTATGATCATAAGATGTCGTTTACTCATGTTAGGGCACAGAGGCTGACGTCTAACTAAAGACTCTCAGAATCTCCTTCCTGACTGGTCTAATGTCACAGTCTTGGGCCTGCAATACGTCCTCCCTCCCCTGGATATAATAGGACACGGTGCAGGGTGGGACGACTGGAGGCACTAACCTTTCCTCATAGTGGAGACAGACCAGCCCTCCTGAGTGTAGGACCCTGAATCAAAGCCCACTGAAGTCAATGGGAATCTTGCTATTGTCTTCATTGATCTAGGGCAGGGTATCAGAGCGGAACATAAGAGGCAATGGCCAGTGACGTCAATCACCTCAAAACTGAGCTGGGTGCTGGAAGGGAAGGAAGAGCCATCAAAAATGGATCTCTCCGTGATTAGAACAGTGCGGCTTCCCAAGAGCACACAGTGCACACCTTAGGATCAAAAAAATCAGAGAAGGGAAAGACCTAGTATGGCAGGTCACTCAGTCTCCTATGCCCTGGGGCTAGTGCAGGATGGTTCCCTGCAATACAGCGTATTGTCTAACCTGGATTTAAAGAACCCAGATGTGGGTGCTTCCCCTTGGCGGCTATTTTTGCACATCTCAGCATCAGGAAGCTTTTCTTTGTTTTCAGCCTAAATGTTTTCTCATCCCATTCCACTAAGTAATTCCTCTCCCTCCTTAGCGCTTACACCCTTTCAATACTATAGATGGTTATCATATTGTCCCTTCCCCCAAAGCTATCATTTGGCCAAGCTAGACATATTTAGCTCTTTAAATCTTTCCTCATAAGTCAGTCCTTCGCTGCCTGATGGATGAATGCCCCCATTACCTCATCACTGCAAAACAACAGGCCACCCACGTGATGACCTGACCTCAAGGATCATGTTCAGCATGTGGCCTACAAGGGACTCGTTCTCCATAGCTACATATTAATTGCAGAGTGGCTGCACTCTGGTTGCACATTAATTGCAATGTACCCGGCATCAGTCGAGCTACATGCTGCAGAGCAGCACCCTCCATCCAGAGTCTCAGGCTTTGCCATGTGCCCTGAACGAACTCTCAGGCTTCTGAGGTCTTTTGCTGCTCTGTTTGCCTCATACAGGAAGCATCACCCATTGAAAAGCCGCCCTGAGCAAAAGCTCTGCCTGCAGGATCTTTTCAGTTAAATGTCATTTTGGAAAATACCATACATTTCACAGTAAAAGAACTGAGTTATTTTCTATCACGGACATGTCAACGCTTGGCATTTCCCGTTGTTTTCCTCAAGTCCCCCCAGACAAAACCTAAAATACATATAAATATATATTGGAAATGGAGACGTCTTTATTATAAGCCTTGCTCTGGATGGCAATTTCTGCATTTGCTTTAAATACATCTGTTTAAAGTGACAGACAGAGACCCACTCAAGCCTACATCAGGGAGGCGACAAAGGGGGTGATTCCCCTCCCTTTCTCTTTTTTCCCCTTAGCCCTTGTACGACATATCATAAAAGGGCTGAAATTAACTTTAAAAAATGGCAAAAATACAAGAGCTGACAGGAGATTGTGTGTGCGACAGAAGGAGCAGGAATTTGGCACCCGGCGGGGAGGGAGAGGGGGGGAGCAGGGGTGATAGAAGGGAACCAGGGTTTTGAGAAATAAGATTGTCTAACATTTCTCTTATGCCAATCTGAGATGCCTGGAGGAAGGGTGGAATGGAGAGACTGAGAGAGGAGAAAAAGAGGATATTAAAATGTTCAATCAGAAGTTACTGACAAACTGTCAGGTTTATGGACTATGCACAGAACAAAGGTTTACATTTGCAAATCAATAAAAATAAATGAGGAGGGGTGTTGCATGAATATTTTAACATAAATCTACATAAACCTTCACCCTGAAAATGCCTGTAAATGTGTCATCTGCTGACTGGACTCCTGTCACTGATGCCAGAGCAGGTGGCAGAGGCTGGAGAGATTCCCTTCAACCAGCTAGAGCTGGCACCACATTCTGGGGAGCGGTGGATATTGGTGCCCATGACCATGCCACCCAAGCTGGGTCCCCTTTATCTAATGCAGCCCCTGTGCCTCAATTGCTGCAGCAGATCAGGCAGAATGATGCAGACTGGCTGGGTAGCAAGTGAGTGGTTAAAGAAGGAAGATATTGTGCAAGCCACACCATGCTGATTTCACAGTGCTGCCTCTTGTTTCAAGCTCTGGGGAGCCCACTAGGTGAAGGGCTTAACTGAGCTCTCCCTAAACGAGAGGGTGGAACAGGAGATTATGCTTCTTGTGGAGACAACTCCTGTAAAGTCAGAAGCCAGTCCTTTTTATGTATATATAACCAATCAGTTTCTGCATACGGCATATATATTGGAGCACTCTGTAAAATAACCCAACGCTGTCACCAGAGTGATTTTGGAAGCTATTCACTTTGAGGCTGAAGGGAAATACATATGCAAATAGGACAATTTGGGTTGTTTTTTTCTATATTGTTGCCAAGTGAATTTTACATTTCTCTTCAGTGCAATTCCTGGTACTCTAAACAGGGGAAATGACCCAGGAGCCACAATCTCTCCTTCCCCATAGGAGTTTCCAAACTGCTCATCATCTCCATAATCATAAAGTTTAGTACTTAAATCACACAGAAACTTCACAATACGATATGAACTGTAACTAGTATAACTTGTCAGGCAACAATTTCTGTCCCCTGGTGCCAAATATCAGAGGGGTAGCCATGTTAGTCTTTATTCACAAAAACAATGAGGAGTCTGGTGGAACCTTAAAGACCAACAGATTTATTTGGGCATAAGCTGTCATGGGTAAAGTGAGGTTTTATACCTTCGAAAGCTTATGCCCAAATAAATCTGTTAGTCTTTAAGGTGCCACCAGAGTTCTCGCTGTTTCTGTCCCATGGGAAATTCCAACATTTACCATTTTTTTCCCCTAAATGGGGACAAAAAGTCAAAATCTCAAAATATTTCACAAAATGACATTGGAAACATCGAAATGACCTTATTGAAATGTTTCCTCTAGAGAATGTTGAAATGTTATAGCCAAAGGTCAAAACAAAACAAGAGAGTCGCATGGAAATAAGAACACTGAAATGACTTATTATGAATCATTTAGAAAATTTTCTGTTGAAAATTGTTGAAATTGACACATTCCCACAAAACATTTCAGTTTCAACAAAACAGCATTTTCTGTTCCACTGGAAAACATTTGACAGTTATTAACTCTATTAACTAGTTAATTCTAACAACTCCTCTGCGAGTACTATTATCCCTATTTTACAGCAGGGAAGTTGAGGCAACCGTGCTTTCTCTCTCCTTTTTTCTTCAGGTGAGCAATCACCATGGTATCTAGGTGCAGTTAAGTGATGCAAGAATCATAGTAAGAGCAGGGATTACATTTTAGGGTCACCTGTCTCTCAGCCCTGCGCTTCTTCCATTGCATAATGCTGCTTCCCCAGCAGATTATTAAGTGGACATAGGCCATTAGATGTGTGGCCAAGATGAAAGTAAAGATGGGAGGCTCCAGACAGAGACAGACACATGCCCCTGGAGCACAATGGCATGATCACACTATGGCAATGGTGTTGCAATAGCCCAGAGAGGTCACAAGGGGATGCTTGGAATGGGTAGAGTGAGCACCCATGTCAGCCACCCCGCAGTTTCCATGGCTGGGTGCACTCTACATATAACATGTGCTTCACACCTTCGTTTTATAAGAACCTCACTTTTCCTTGGGTAACATCCACATAAGGGAATCACCAGCCACTGGGCCCATTAGCTGGGTGACACTCAAAGCGTTTCTTCACCCTCACTCCCATGCTGCACTTTTTAGTTTGGTGGGGAGGGGGTGGAATCTGATCCCCGCATTCATCTCATTGCCATGCCTTCTTTTTGGCACAACAAGTATGGAATAATCCTGACTGCCCAGCTGAGCTTGCGATGGGAAGGGTAAAATGGAAGGTCACTGAAGTCCAGATCTCCAATGATGAGTCTCATTACATCTATGGAGGAGATAATGCTCCATGTACTACTGTACCTCCTGCATTCCCAGCTAATTACTTGCTTTCTCTCTCCCTTTTCTTCTGCCTTAATTGGGACAAAGACATCTGGCAGAGATTTATTTGTGCAGGCATCCGTCTTTAACATATAGACACATTCTGTTTACTAGGGGAGTTAAAAGAAAAACTGGAAACCATGAACAAACATCTCTCAAAAGCTGTTAAACCATCACATTTTTGGGCCTTCACCACGGCATAAGCCAGGCATGTTCTTCTTCTACATGTAGGCTGCATGAGGGCCATCATCCTCTCATTAGAGCTGGAGAGGTAGGAAACAGAAAGCTCATTGGAGTGCAACATAGGCCACAACTGCTGAGCAGATGAGCAAGGTGGCTGCTCTGAGAAAGGTTGTTTTATATACTGAGAGGGGAGGCAGAAGCGGGACAGGCCTCTCCTGGCACTTGCACTTTGCCTTGTGTGCTGGGTTTGCAGCATAGTGCACATCTGGATGGCATTCTCGATCCAAACCTTGCCAACTCCTCGTCCCACATCCAGACGGACATGGGTAACAGACACACACAGTCTCATCCTACACACACTCAGTCACACATATGAATATTGCTGTATGCACAGAAACCACTACTACTCTGGTTTATGCTCTCCTAACTTTTGTCTCCACCCCCCTTGACCAGGACTGAATAACTGCCAAACCTATTGAAATTAGGAACATATTGGATTCCAAGGAACGAGACATGGGGTGCTGCTCAACTTCCTTCTTTGCTTGGACAAAGCTGATTGGAATATGTGGGTAGTGGGGGGGAATATTGCCATGACCAGCCAAGCTGAATCTGCCAGACATTTGTGAACTGCCTGGGGAAAGAGCAGAAATCCCAGAGAATTTGGTCTGATGGCTCCCATCCCAGTGCCCTCAGCAGGAGCCCAGATGCCCCGACTGGTGGTATCCTTGTCCTGGTTCCAAAGCTTTTCTCTAGAAACATCATAATGTGCAGCTTTGCTGTAAACCCCCCTGAGGACTCGGGTGCTGCTGTCAGGGATGATTACAGGTTTGTGACTGGGAGGGCTGCTTTTGTGCTCACACCTCCTAAGACACTAGTGAGAAGGCTGTTCCCTGTTCAGGCCCAAGAGCAGGGAGGAAAATATCACAATGTCATCTCCCATGTGGAAACACAAAAACCCTGGGGAAGTACAGACAGTGGGAGAGTGGGACTCTTTACACAGCAGGAGGATTCTTAGCTGTGAAATGGATAAGGAAATATTCCACTGATTGGCTGATATTCTTATTCAGAGTTCCTGTTATGAATGTCCAGCAGTAAAATGCTCTAATTTCTGTTTCTCAGACCTTCCCCTACGTTGGTGCCATTCTCTGATGCTTATAGAGGCAACTCCCTCTTTGTAAGTCTCTTAAGAGTATGGGAGATGGAGGAGATGACTTGGATTGGCCTTCCTCTTGAAGCATTGTTACTGGTCTGACTGTAAGTGATGGAATGACACTGGGATGCCATGGGGATGGGAGCCCTAGAAATGAAAACAACTAGTGATAGACGGATAGGGAGAGTGCTGGGATCTAAACCCTTGAGTTCTTGCATGTCTCATTCTGACTTTAGCTTCTTATCTCACCAGTGATGGCCTCACTGCCTCTTTGGTCTCCTTCTTTCATCCCCATCTTTCTACGCCAATGAATGGCTTCTCAAACCCAGTCTGCCAAGTCCCAGCCTTGTCCGTTTGCATCTCTACTAACGATCCACTTCTCCTGTGAGACATCCTGCCCCTGACCTCCCAGCCGTGGTAGTCAGCTTCCTTTTCCCCCACATTGTAACTGACATGGGAGTAAAAGAGAAGAATGAACGGAGATTCTCAAAACCCACCCCCAAACCATTGTGGGCTAACCCTTCCTCTGGGTGTCACAGTGCAACCTGCCTTATTTGTGTCTGACTTTAGATTATACAAAAAGCCTTTGGAACAGGGACAATCATAATTGTACCTTTACATCATTGAGAATATCATCAATAATAAATAATAATAAATTAATAAATATAGCTGTCCCTCCTTCTAAGAAATACTGGTCAGCACTAGAAATGTTTGGCTGATTGGTAGCAAATCACTTATCAGACAACTTTAACCTTTCTTCCTGTTCATGAATTGCCCATGAACTACTTACAATTTTCTTGACTGTAATTATTATTCTAAATTATTTATCAAATATTTCCAATAAATAGTTCCTGGGCCAGATTGCTCTTTAAATGTGCTGTTTCCATAGACATTCCTGCCAGTAAACATGTTTGCTAGAGTATTTCTGGAAAGTGAGCTCAAAAGTGACACAAAACACAATTTGCAGGCAACGTTCACAGAGCCCTTTTAGAAGTGATCCCCCAGCTCTACTTAGCACTTATGCGGTGCTTTCTATTTTATTTAATGAACCTTCACAGCAGCCCATGGAGCAGGTAAGTATCCTCCCCATTGTTATGGCTGAGGAAAATGAGGCAGGGAAGCAACAAGTCACAAACACAATCAGCAAGCTGGCATTAAAATTCAGGGCTTCGTGATTCCTAGGCATGTCTTCAACCACTGAGCCACCTCTCTCTACAAGAACTCACTCTCCCAGACAATAGGAAAAGCCACCTCTCCACTAAATGCCTCCCTCCACTCACACACTAACAAATACATACATGCACATCCTGTTATGTGTCTCTTTTCTCACTCCAGCTCTTAGGATGTGAATTCAAGGCTGCCCAGCACTATCAGTCCAACAAGTTAGTGGAGAGAGGGGCACCCAAGCCACAGAGAGGTCACAAGGAACAGCTTAGCCCACTTCTGAGCAAAGAAACCAGGAGAGGCTTTATGCACTGTGCAATTAAAGAGCAACACTGTGTGTTTCCCAGCCCAGCCCAGATCTGCAGGCCAAATCCCTCAGACCAGGAGACAGAAAAGACCATCTGTCAGTCACTCACCAGAGCTCTGCTGCTCTAGTGAAGCTGTGCTAGTGTAATTCATTCCTTGTGAGGTCCCTGAGAGGCGGTTTAACCGCTTGTCATTCTAAGAGGGATGTGGTGTCATTTTTACATGGCAACATTGGTACCTTCCATGGTGATCACCCACCACAGAACTCATCTAACCATCTTTTTTTAAAGACCAATAATATTGAGACTGAACCTTCATTTGCCCAGTAAGTGTCTTATGTTCCTGTGCAGCATCATCTGTCTCAATTCAACTGCAAGTGCCAATGGGCAGAAACCTTATTTTTCTCAACATAGTATTCCCTACAAAGCATACTGAGGGCATTCAACAAATGACAGTGCTGACTTGTATCCAGGCATGGGAAATAGAGCACTGGCTCAGGAGTCAGGAAACCTGGGGAGCTGTTGTTGAACATTGGGTAAGTCACTTGCTCATTTATACCCCTGTTTTGCCTGTTCCCCTTTGTTTAGGCAGAGAAGCTCTTTGATGAGGGGCAGTCTCACCATGTGTTTGTACAGTGCTTAGCGTAATGAAGGCCTGGGACATCTAGTTGCTACTGTGTTACCAACACTACAACAATTAATAACAATAACGTCACTTTCCCCCGAAGGAATGTTGGAAAGTGGGAAATCACCTCATTTCCTGATTCACAGCAGTAAAACAGTCAGTGGAGAGATGCACTTTTCCTTCACAGCCTACCCACTGGGACTGGGCACAGAAGCTCCAAGCCAAAACACCTGGGTTCAGACTAAGGTTGGGTTCAGCCATCACCTTGCTATTTCAGTGCTGGGCCCTGACACAGCTCTGTTGATGCGCCCTCAACCTGGCCTGCATCCTCTTGTGCTAAAGATATATTCTACTTCAGCCACAGAAACTATTCTGGGGAAGTCCTATGGCCTGTGTTCTGTGGGAAGTCAGACTAGGTGATCACAATGATCTCTAATGGTCTTAAAATTGGTGAATCTATTATTTCCTGGTTTCCCCACATACAGCTCCCCCAATCCAATTCTGTCCTGACGTGCAGTACCCCCTGTCATGGTATAATTCCCCAATTTGAACCTTAGAGTCCAAAAGTTGGTGCTTAGATCTGATACTCTGCCACCAACCAGGAATTCCATTGCCTGGTACACTCTGGTCCTCCCCAAAAACCTTCCCTGGGAACCCCAAGACCCAAATTCCTTGAGTCTTACAACAAAGGGGAATAAACCATTTCCCCCCCCTTCTCCTTTCTTCCTCCTAGATCTTTCCCACCCTGGGTACACTAGGAGATCACCGTGATTCAAACTCCTTGAATCACAACACAGAGAAATCAGGTTTTCCCCCCCACTTCTCTCCCCCTCCCAGGCGTTCCCTCTCTGGGCTATCCTGGAGAGATAGACAGATTCAATCTCCGTGAATCTAAACAAAGGGATTCCACAGTTCCCCCTCCCTTCTCTCTCCCTGTCTCTCACCAATTTCCTAGTAAGTACAGACTCAATTCCCTTGAGCCTCAACAAGGGAAAAAAAGATCAAACAGGTCTTAAAAAGCAAAACTTTTAATAAAAAGAAAGAAAAAAAGTAAAAGTTATCTCTGTAATTTAGATGGTAAAAGCTACATGGTCTGACAGCTTATAGACACTAGAGAGAAGCCTCCACCCAGCAAAAATACAATTTAAAATACTTCCAGCAAATTACACATTTGCAAATATAGAAAACAATCAAAAGACTATAACCGCCTTTCTACTTAATACTCACTGTTCTGAATATATGAGAGACTATAGCAGGGAGATTGGAAGAAACCTGGTTGCACGTCTAGTCCCTTTCAGGACCCAGAGAGAACAAAGCAAAACCCAAAAAACACAAACAAAGGCTTCCCTCCACTGAGATTTTAAAGTATCTTGTTTCCTGATTGGTCCTCTGGTCAGGAGTTTTTGGTTTACTGTTTGTTAACCTTTTACAGGTAAAAGAGACATTAACCCTTAACTATCTGTTTTTCCCCACATACAGCTCCCCCAATCCAATCCTGTCCTGATGTGCAGTACCCCCATAATCCAGTCCTGCCTTTCATCCAATCCTGGCTCAGATGATGCACCTCTCAGTCCTGACCTGCAATGCCCCTTGCTCCCCCACTCCTCTGGCTCCTCTGGATTAGCAAATTTCATTGCTGGCAAGGGGGAACCTTTCCTTTGACTTTGTGGACCTCGTGGATTAAGAACCATTTTACCAGTTCATGCAAAGAGCATGCAGGTGTCCACTGGCCTTTCTAGTGATCGTAATAAAGAAATATCAGGGGGTAGCCATGTTAGTCTGTATCCACAAAAACAACAAGGAGTCGGGTGGCACCTGAAAGACTAACAGATTTATATGGGCATAAGCTTTTGTGGGTGAAAAACCATGCATCTGAAGAAGTGGTTTTTTTACCCACGAAAGCTTATGCCCAAATAAATCTGTTAGTCTTTAAGGTGCCACCAGACTCCTTGTTATTTTAATTAAGAAATAATAGATCATTAATTATTAGTGCTTTCCATCTTCAAAGCATTGTAAAGACATTAACTGATTGATCTTCACAGTGTCCCTGGAGGTGAGTCCCAATAATTATCCCTCCATTGTACAGAGGGGAATCTAAGGCACAGCTTCAGACTGCTACAGCATAGAAAGATCTAAGAATCTCAGGTGACACTTCATCACTCCCCCAGCCCCAGAAAGGAACTATCATTCCAGGCAGCACGCACACAAGAATGGCACCAACTCTGTTCAAGTAGCTGCATTCTGGTTTCCGGAAGCTTGATATGCCCATGTGTGCACGTGCATATGTATGTGTGAGCGTGGGGCACAGAGTTAATGAAGACAAGGTGGGAACGTCAGCAGGAGTCTGAGTGCTGACCTTGTCTGCTCCTCAGATAATATATCTCAGAGACCCAGTTCAGGTTTCCTGGCTCCAGTGCTGCTATTTAAAATTTATGGTTTGAGAAAGTTCTTATTGCCCGAATCCCTCGACCTATCGCCTTTTCAACCTTGTGTTTATCAAGATGCAAGTTCCTCCCGCTCCCCGTCCTTTGTTTTCTGCTCTGTACAATCTCAGAGGCTTGGTTTTGCTGCTGACAAACCTGACACTCAGGTTCCAGCTGATGGTGAAAATGGCAGTATCCCTCCCCAATTCCTCCTGTCCCTTATTCTGCACCTTCTTTTCCTTTTCTCTGAAAGGGGGAGAATGCTGTTGTTGTTTGGCTGTTTGCCTGTTTTAAGCCTTTGCTGCCATCTCTCTCCTCTGCTCCCAGATTTGCACGTATTGTCTTCTGAGGATGGGTAACCTGGATGTCTGTACATTTCAAGTTGCCACGGCGACAGGAAATTGACAGTGACCCTTGGGATGGGAGTTGGACTTGCATCCTGTGTCGGTCGCCTGAAAAGCGCATCGTTGATCAATTTCAAAGGTCTTCCCAGGCCGTCAGCTTTAATAATGAGGCACAGTGCACTGAGAGACACAGACAGAGTGTCCCCTGTGTCCCAGGCTTGGGAGTGGGGGGAAGAAAAGAGGGGGCTGTGTTTATTTGAGGTTTTTTACCGTTGGGAAAAGGTATACCTCCATTTATTTTTAAATACATTTTCTGCCACACAGATTTTTGTCACCTGTGGGGAAAAAAAGTCCACTGGAGGGAGTGGGGATCTTCCGAGCTCATAATAGCAGGACCCAGGGTAGGGCAGTCTGTCAGGGAGTTAGTTAGGGATAGGACTGAGGGAAAGAACCCAGGCCTGGAGCACCACAGTGCAGAAGATGAAGGAGGAGTGAGGATGTTGGAACCACTCCAGTGCAAGGTGAATGATGCAAGAAATAAAAACTTACAGACAGCAGCACAGAAACGCTATCTGACCATTGCTTATGTCACTCTTATGCTGCTCCCCTGCTTGTTTGCTGGACACCATGTTGTTAGGCACCTCTGTGTCCATCAGAGAAGATTGGACAATGAGTACATCAACCTAACTGGAAAAATAAAATCAATCCAAAACTTGTCCCTAAATTCTCTGCCCTTGTAGGTTCTGTAGAGAGCAGAAAATCCCAAAGTATCACCAGAGAGATTCTTCCCATGGTATTCCCAGCTCTGCCAAATCCAGGGAGCACTGGACCGCTCAGGAGAAAGCCTGGTCTGAGAGCTTCCCGACTGAGGAGGGCAATATGTTTATCTGAATTGACCTGCCAAACCTTGAGAAGTTCCCCAGTGCCTGGCTAAATGCAAAGCAAAGTTGAAGAGAAAGGGGGGAAAAAAACAATAACAAAAAACCCACACCCCCACAACAGCTGCTGTGAAGGGTGTGATGTTTTCCTCTTAATACTGAAGCAGAAAAGGACGAGATCCGTAATGACAAGCCTGAAAGGGAGACACCACTGTTATCTTGGATATTTATTCCCCAGCTGGCCTCACAAAAGCCCTTCACAGAGCGAACACTCCAGATCTCTCTCGACCAGTTATTAAAATCTGATAAAACTCCACTCCAGTTAATTCCATCAGCAGAAAGCTGCAGACAGATGTACAAAAGGCTGTCCCTCTTGGCTCGCTCGTGTCTGCTCATTTATTTATTTCCAACGTATACTTCAGCTGCACGACAAGAAAGCTGGGTTTGAGAGTGGCACAGAAGTGAGATTTGTCACAGCAGCTGAGACAGCTCCAGACTTTGTAACATGCGCTGGAAGATGAGGGTGCTCGTACTTCGCTAGTAGAACTGCATGGATAACTGATGTTTCAGTTTGCTAGGAGTTCCAAAAATATCTAATATCTTCGGTTCAGGCTGAAACAAAGTCTGAAAATCAGAAAAATTTCATTTCAGTTCAAACTGTTTTGTTTGACCTGGAACAAAACATTTCATTTGGGGAAAGGAAGAGCTACATTCATCAAACTATAGGCACTAACTTGGGATGCGGGAGACCCAGGTTTAATTCCCCTGCCTGGCTCAGGGACTTATGGCAGGTCTCTCACATTCCTTGTGAATGCCTAGTCATTGGACTAAAGGTTACATGGGAAGCAGCTATCTCCAGCTCTTCCTCAGTTTAGAAATCCTATTGTGAATCTAGCCTGAAAAATCCAAATGTTTTATGTTGGAAATGTAAAAACAGTTTGTTTCAATGTTTCTGAATGGTTTTCTTTTTTCATTTCAACCAGAACAATTTGACAGAATCAACAGGTATTTGTGAAATCGTTCCGTCAACCCAAATCCTCATTTATCATTGAAAAAAATGTTTTGCCCAGCTCTACTCATTAACACCTAGTGACGAATCATCCTATCCTTTAGGGGTTCTGCCATCACTCCATAGGTCAGTGGATCAGCACTCACTTCTCTTGCCAGGGTTACTTCCCAGGTCTGGAATGTCTGGCAGACCACCAGACCCATTTCTAAACAAGCAATACCAAATACTGCTCGGCTGGAAATGTTTCCTACTTTAAGAATAGTCGGCATTTGTATAGGACTAAACACACAAACACCTCATACTGTCTCACACATTCATTCATACAGACATCCCCCCTCTCTCTCACTGCTCATTCCAACATATGAACAGAGAGAAAAACAGTTTTAATAGCAGCTTTGCAAGTATTTTTAATATTTGATTTAGCTTTTAGCCTGCATTTTATTATGGTTGAATAATTGCTGTTTATAGATATAGATTATGTTTGTGATTTCAATGTCTGGGTGGCACCCCATGTGTTTTGGCTTGAAAAGAGGCACTTTCTGTATTCAATTAAATATCTCCTTATTATGTTATTATTGTTCAATGTTTTGTAGTCCATTTCAGAATCCAGCATTAAATCCCGCTACTAGGCTGTGTTGTGAGGAGGAAGCAGAGGATATATGAGCCTGTGTAATAATTAAAAAAAAATTGGCCCTAAATCCCCTGCCCTTTTTTGTTTTGTGGTTTTGTCCTGCACAATAAATACCAATTCTTCTTGTGGTGTTACCAGCCCTGCCAAATTCAGGAAGTGCCATACAGCTCATGAGAAAATCACACAGAGCACTTCCCAGCGGTTGGGACACATAGATGAAATGACCCTCCATAGGTCCCTCTTCCATTTCCCCCATCTCGCTCCAACCACATCTTGCTCAACAAAGACCTGATCTTGGGCAATGGTAGTTGCACTGTGGGAGCCCACCAGCACCTCCACCATATAAACTTCAGATGCAGCGTTCAAACACTAAACAGCCGCCTTCCCCTTCTGATTGTTAAACCAGTGCCCAAGACGGTGGGCAACTGATTACCAAGGGCGTTTGAGAAAGGAGGAAATGAGAGATGGAGTTAAAAATCAGTCTCCAGCCACTCACTCGAGAAAGCGGCTGTCCTTCCACTCTAGAGAAGCCTAGTGCCAGGCATCAATTTGCTGGCATATTGTGCCTGTTAAAGCCGCTTATTTTAGCTTCGCCCACCGACATGGGCTGTGCAAAATCAATAAAACCAGCTTGCTGTAAAAATTTCAGACCTGGGAAGTGGGAAAAACATATGGGGAGCGATTTAGATAAGAGAAAACAAAACAAAAAAATCCCACAACCCACCCCTGGCCAGAGCTGTGCATATGGGCCACTGATGCTAGGCATTGGAGGGGAGATGCAGGCAGGAGCTGGGGAACAGATGGGTGCTGTGCTCAGAGGTGGGAGAGGCTTTGGCAGAGGCCGTAGGCATATGGGTGCCCAAATGGGACTGCGAAGATTAGCAGCAACCTGGGCGAGCCAGAGCCAAGAGCTTTGCAATCAAGGATTGCATAGCGCAGGGAAGGAAAATCACCTCCTCTCTCAGCCTGGCCAGAGCCAGGGTCAGGCTTAGAGTGACCAGACAGCAAGTGTGAAAAAATTGGGACGGGGGTGGGGGGTAATAGGAACCTATATAAGAAAAAAGACCCCAAAATCAGGACTGTTCCTCTAAAATCAGGACATCTGGTCACCCTAGCTGGGCTTAAGCAAACCCAAGCAAGATGGGGGGCGGGGAGAGGAAGCAGGCGCCTTGCGCTGGCCTGGTTGGAAATGACAATTGGGAAAGTCATTGCCACCGTCTAATTGCCTAAATGGCCCCGATTGCTGTTCTGCCGTCTGAACTCTCAGTCGCTCACTTCCCACCCCTCGCAGTTATTGATGTTTTTATTGCCTCCCTTGCAGTGAGACCAGCTGTCATGAAATCCAGCTTCCTACCAGCTGGGATCTTAATTAGGTCAATTAATTAAGATCATTATGCCACCTTCTCTTCAGGCCTGTGCAGGGAGGGCTTGGTGTGAGTGGGGGGGAAGGGGCTGGCCCTGCACGCGTTGCTTCATGTGGTAGCTGGGGAGGGGGCATGGAACCCTATGCCAGGGACCCCAAGTCCCAATAGTAGCATGTCAGATGAACAGCTCACTTCTCAGCCTTTAAACCAGAGCTGAACGGGCTTGTTTTGGCACCAGGCTGGCTGGTGGAAGGGGGGTTTTGTAGTCCCAGCTGGCTTGCTGTCTGAGCATGTCAGCCTGCCAGCTCTCTTCACTGAGACCAGACTCAAAGCCTAGCTCAGCACAGGTGCAGGGCAGCGGCAAGAGACTGCAGGCCTGGCTCTGCTCTCACTCACACCAGTGTGACCCCAGGAAAGCCTGTGGGGTGACACTGGCTTGTGTTCAGAACCAGGCCTCAGAGATGTTGCAACAGGCTCAGGCACTGTCGCATGAAAAAGGGGCAGAGATGCAGATGGGGGTCCAGCAGTGCAGCCCAGACACTGCCCCACCCAGAGCAGGAATGGGTAGATATTCCCTGATGCAAGCAAGTGGGGAGTAAGTATGTCTTCCTCCATGGATAGAGAACAGAGGGGTGGAAACATGCCTATACCAAAGGGATGAACTCTGCAGCAGAGCTGGAACTGAAGGGAGACTGTGGTGGTTGGTATAGGAAAGACCCTTCTCCTCAAGAGAGTAATAAACTGCAGAGAATAGTAGGGGTAAAGTGTTTCACTTGTTGAACAGGCATCAGATACTTCAGTGATGAGGGATAGGTGACTATCCTGGCTTATGAAATCAGGGACTCACCCATGGAACCTCAGGGAACCATGGCCGTGAAAAACCTTATACAGCTCTGCTTTGTTTTTCCAGAAAGCTGTCACCACAGAGGCTGGTGGTGAATGGGAGGGTGACATAACCTGGACTTGTCTGCACATGGCCTTTCAAGGTTTCACTTGACCTGAGTGGCTTTGACTAGCATCATGAATGATGCCAGGCCTACTGCAAGGTAATGAAGTCAATGCCACCCTCCTGGATTTCCTGACTACTACTCCCAACACGTTTGTTTGACCTCCACAAACTATGACCAAGGAAATGATTTTCTCCCCCACTCCCTTATGAAAACCTCAGGGCGTCTGTCATGCACGCGGTATAATTATAGCCCTCCCTCCGCTTTACCACCAACAGCTTGTGCTTTTACGGCCCTCTTTTAAAGTTTTAATACAGAGCCCTGTCTCTAAGGCACTAGCAAAACACTCATTTCACCCCTGCTGGGAAATAACTTTCCGGTACAAATGCAGCAGAGTCGGTAACACCCCACCCGCAAAACTGACACAATTGAAGTGCTGCTTCTTCATTTAGGGGAAGGGAAGGGAGCTGTTAATCTGCAGGATTCGCCTCTACAAGAGATTACCGAGTCACTCAATTTAGTGGGATTTAAAGCAGACTCTGGCTAAATGAATTGAGTATAAAGAGCTACAGTCAGAGATAGCAGGTTAGCTGAAAATGACATGATTTCAGATCCCATTACCTTTAACACGACAATCAGCCCAAATGACCCTGTAAAGCAGGGCTCTACTTCAGGTTAATAGGCAAAGCAATCCCAGTGCAGGAGATCCAGGTTTAGGAGGGGACACAGACTGCCAGAGGGTTATAGCTGAGTGACTGGGTAACAAGGGCCCACACATAGTAAAAATAGCCTATTGGGGCTGACCTGAGACCCAATCTGAACATCTGCACAAGGAGTATGTGGTGTTGGTGTCTCTCCACTACCTTCCCTCAGTCATGCCCCTCCATTCACTTCTTTCCACAGAATTCAAGTGAACAGAAAAAAGAAGCTAAGCTTAAAAATGAGTCCAGGTGTGAGATGTGTTAGGCTGTGGAATAATCTCCCCAAGGAAGTGATGGAGTGGCTTTTACTTGGGATCTGTTAAACTAGATTGGACAAAGCACTAGATTAACTAAATGGGAACAATCTTGACTTGCCTTGGACTAGTGAAACAATCAGACTTCTCCATCTCTAGCTTCCGTAACTGACTCAAAGTGAAGTCATTTTCTTGGGATTCCAGCTTCCCTCTGATTTACTCACTGAGCAGATATAATATACATTTAGAAACTCCATTGACAGGTAACTGCCAGCAGACTCCTGAACAGACTAAAGCAGTAGTTCTCAATCTGCGGCCCAATCAACACACAGCTGCAGCCCATGTGACATCCTTGGGGCCATACAGGTAGCACTGGATGTGGCCCACATAACATATTGCAGGCTGCATATGCCTGCTATAGGTTGAGAGACACTGTACTACAGTGCAGTTCTAGGAAAAGAAAGATTTGCTGGGAGCAAATGCAGGGACACAATATGGCAAACCTGTGGCAGTCAATCCACATGTACCTTCCTGAAAAGGATGAAATCATGGGGATCATCTCATCAAGTGCCTTTTGTAGCCCAGAGTTTCCTTTAATTCTATTAAAAACAAAGATGAACAACAAAAAAAGGAAATTAAATATAAAACCTGCCCATTTAAATAGTTTTAAAATGTTGTTGCAAAAACTGACTGAGGCCAGGAAATTGAGGGACAGCTTCTCAGCTATGTAACTTGGCAATGAAATCAGTGGAACTCTACTGATTTACTCCAGCTCCTGGAGATGACTTCGAATGCTAAGGCACCAGCTCCTCCCATAATCCTTCAGTGTGCTGCACACTGCACTAGGTCTCTCTGCTGTGGGTAGCCTGAGGGAAGGACAGAAGCCTGTGCCATTCTTGGATTTCCCATCTTTGCCTCACAATTGTTAATGTGGTTTCAAGGGGAGATTTTGGGGAAGTGGGGTTGTCGTATTTAACACAATTGCTGCCAACATGGGTTGCGGTGCTTGGAGCGAGATCAGGGTGACCGGTCCCTCTCTCAGGAGTGACAGTTTATCCATACTGATACCTTCCCTCAGCGGTGGCTTAATGCAAATCAAAATCCAGATTTCAGGATTATGAGAGAAACAGAAAGGTCAGCCTGGATCAATGGTGATTAGCTGAAAAGAACCTAAAGAGGCCTATTGTTTGCTCTGCATTAATGATTCTGCCATTGAGCCAGGATTCTCTCTGAACCACTTGAGAAATGAAAGGACAAACACACCGAGGAGGAAGAGATTAAAGCTTTGAATCTACACCTGCAAGAATGCGAATGTCACTCTCTCTGGCTTTGAGTATTGTGGCCACAAGCCAGTAGGTGGACTCTGCTGTGCTGCACCTGTGAAACAGGCTATGCTAAAGGGCACTGCATTGTTGGACCTTTGGGCCGTGATTGGCAATACCACCGCTTGCCACTTTTGGCTCTTCCCTTCTTATTAAGAGGAGATTCCAGGGACAGACTTAGTTTCTTGTTGCTGCATTGCACAGCACAGACCGTGCCTTCCTTAGCCCCATTCTATCTGGACTCAACCCTGCTCCTCAAGGTGTGGTCTAGAGCTCCCTGACAGACACCCCAAAAGTCCCCACTTGTGAGGTGACCCCAGTCAGAAGCATCCCCTTCAAACTGTCACAAAGACGGGAGAGGAGCTGCTTAGGTTGGATTCCCCAGAGCAAAGGAAAAATTAGATTGAACACCAGCAAACATTTGTTGATGGTGAGATCAATTCGCCTAGGGGAGAATCTCCCAAAGGAAGGGGTGGAAACCCCTTCATTTGAGTCATTTAGAACCAGACTGGACAAAACCTGGCTAGAAACTTCCTGACTGTGAGCTCTGTGGGCAGGGACTGTATCTTCCTGAATGTGGGCAGACAGTGCCTAGCACTATCAGAATACATATAATTATTAATGAGTACATGCTACAAAGAGACAGTCCTGTGCAGGCTCCTGGATGGGAGGAACCAGATGAGACCTGGGAGGCCCTTCTCAGTTTAACGCCATGATTGACTGGCAATCAGGGCTGGATGGACAGTGTTTATCTTTTCTGTGTGTTCAGGGGGCGAAGCCACAACAAACACAATCTTTCCTAGAGCTACCCCCGCATGTGCAAATGAGGATAACATCTACCCTGAGGATCAGGGGAAAGCTTGGCACTTAGGCTAGTCTTTAATACTTTCTGTTCTGGATCATTGATTTTTCATTGTAACCTATCCCAACCCAGCTGTGTTACCGCCCTCCAACCCCATTCCAGCTCTCCAATAAGGGCTTCATTTGGACTGCAAATGATATTTTCAACATGTTAATTAAATGCTAATTGGTGATTAGAAACATATTTACCAGGGTCTAACAACTATGTAACAAGTGATGTCTTATTACACCTCCATTCCATGGGAGTTAGACCTGCAGAAAGATTGTTCTAATAAGCAATTGGCATTTCTGTAATGTGCAGTTAGCAAGTCACAGAGCATCTCTCCCAAATGGGAGAAGACAGTTATTTATGTTAATGAGATGCCAGATGATTATTAGAAACACATTGATAGAGGGTTTGGGCTCTGATGTAAGTGATATGTATCTACTGCATAGATACATAACATAAGTGAATATGTTTCTCATAATCAACCTGTATCTCATGAACATAAATAATATCCCTGATGCTCATAAGAGCTAGGCCCTGGCTCAGCCATTCTCAGGAACCCCAAAGGTTTATAAGAAATCATCAGCTTCACCCCCACACCTCACATACTATAGGATTGGGATTTGTCTCCGTTTGCTCCCCAGGGTAGAATCAAGGCTTGGTTTGCGCAAAGGCACGATACACCTCTATTTTGTAGCAAGGATCCTGGTTCCTGTGGCTTTCTGTAGGTGTATAACCCAGGGCACTGGGAATTCTGTGCTAGGTTCTTTCTAAAACACAAGTTTGTACTGAACTGAATATCGAACCAGGACAGAATTCTTGTTTCCAATATTAAATTCAACTCCCATGGACTTTTTGTATTGAGAACAACTGTACTGGAGAAGATGACAGTGGAAAAGCTTGGGAGTTGGAGACCTTGGAGCAGGATCACCCTGAGAAATAACAAGCTCATCCCCAGAGCAATGAGAGCTCCCCATTGGGCATCACCAGTTAGGCTGAAGACGATCTCCTACTGTGGAGACTGCCCACAAGCCAAACACCAAAGGGAAATCCCCCCAGAGTGCCCAGCTACCCATGCTCTGAAGGCCCCTGCCAGATGGAAAAGCAGATGAGCCCAAAGTAAGATAGAAAGAGAAGATGAAAAAGACATTTCAAAAATCAAAAGGGAGCAGAGCAAAGCAGCGAGGATGACACGCTGCACTCGGCTCGCACCTCATGAATGCTGAAGAGGGGCAGAGAGGGAATTGTTTTATTATTATTTTTTTTTCCTTTCAGCTTTCTTCCTTTCTTTAATCTTTGATCGGGAAACAAGCTGATTTTAATTAAAAAGCCCTCCAATTAATGCCGCAGCAGAGCTTTCATTTCCTGGGCTGCAGTAATTTGCAAGCACAGGTTATGGAGGCTTTGTGTTCGCTCTTGTTAAATATATATACATATACACACACACAGAGAAAGAAGGGAGAAAGCTGGGGGGAGGGTGGCAGGGTTGGTGGAGATACAAGCTCCGGAAGGTAATTGCACTGCTGGAGGAGGAAGGGCCTTCATTTGTCCAAGAGAAGGAGGGTACGAGAGCTGGGTAGCTCCTCTGAGGGGACATGAGCATGAAGGATGGTTCTCCCTCAGACTGGGAGGGGCAGAGGTTGAGATTCAGCTACAGTGACAATAATAATCATACTTAGCACTTAGATACAGAGGAGCTTTATATTTTCGCAGTGCTTCACAAACACTGAATGCCTAGTCCAGCTCCCTTTGAAGGCAGAAGAAGTTTTGCTAATGTCGTTGATGGGAGCAGGAGCACACCCCAGCTAATTCATTTTCACCCCATCTATGACCCCCACAAGATGACAGCAAGAAATGGTCCAGTTTGTAGCAAGACTCCAGCTGTAAACCTGCTCTGGAAAAATTCCTCTCTCTTCGACACACCCAGTCCCTCCGCCAGCAGTCCCATGGGAACAGCCCTTTCTTTCTGTTCCTGCTCTGAACCCAGACACACTCAATGGTGTGAAAATAAGGAGATGAACAATTTAACCTAGGTATTTGAACTTCAGAAAGAGTTTCTGGAGTTCTGATTTCTAAGCAGAAGTTTGGGTCACTTCTTATCTTATCTGACTGGCTTTGAAACTTCAAGGGGCCAGAGCAGGGGCTGCTGCATACCAGGACTGAGGCACAGGGGCACAGCGCAGTGGGACACACAGGACTGGAATTGGAGGAAAGGCTGCAGTTCAAGACTGAGGAGCATCTGCAGAGCAGTGTGTGGGGAGCCTAGGACAAAACCAGCCCTGGGTACGGCACTTTGGCAGAGCTCTTGTCTTTGGCAGTACAGGACTGGAATAACAAGCAACATGGCAGGTGAGTACAGCATCAGCAGAGCTGTGTGCTAGGAAATTTAAACTATACAATCTCTGACCATGGAACCCCATCTTCATAATCCAGGGCACCTTTTTCACTGCTTCCTTGCTCGAGCCGCCAGAGGTGCAGAAGAATTATCCTTTGTCAAAAGCCTTTACCAGTTGTACGCAGAGCACCCTTAGAATGCTCCCAAAGAGCTATTCCAAAGCAGAGCATGACAGACCCACCACAGGGACCCACCACAAATGAAAGTGCAAGAACACGCAAACTCTTGTGTACACACACACATACACACACACACAAGCATAAACACAGATCCCCCAGTACAAACTCTCACCCACACAGCTGTACATGTATAAAAGCATGAACATTAAAAAAACAAATCCTGTAAAGCCGCCTATTATCCTCAAACCCATCTATTATTAATGTGATCGTGAGGAGGGAGTGTTTGGAGAATTCATTGGTGATAAATATTTATACCCTGTGTTTTTGGGTTGTTATCTGTGAAGTATAGCTGTTTGATCTGGTCTAGTGCTGTTTTTGGGTCATTTACATTCCCTTTCGTATAAGCCCTTGTTCGATAGCAGCTATCAAATAATTATGTTTCTTTTGCTTATCCCCAATCCTGTCAAACTATCTACTTATCTCTAATTTCCTGTCCATTACCCTTATTTTTTGAGTTTAGTTCCCTAATGCAGGACAAAGATGGCTTCAGAGGGTCTGCAAGATACAGGGGCATCTGAATACCATTGGCTTCAAGAATAGGCTAATGGGACTTAAACTCCACAGCCCACTGGGCTAGTTCAAGGGGTTAGATCACTGTAGGGAAATCAACAAGGGAATGGGTGGTTGGCAGGGACTGGTTACATCACAGACACCTGCACGCTCCAGGGGTTATAAAGCCCAGCGAAGTTCAGAATTATATGGATATCCATATGCCTGGGGGGAGTAACCGAATTCAGATCAAGATCTGGATGCCACCGGGGCAGTAGCACAGGACCAGATGAAGAATTGCCTTCATCACAGATGATGATACACAGTACGGTGTACAGTGACTGGATAGCCACCCAGCGGGGGTTGGTAACCCCTAACAAGATGCACGCTCACTGGATACTGGGCACCCTTGCACCTTTTGGTAATAACAACACACAGCAAGATGACAGCTATGCCAGAGATAACACATCTGGGGCAATAGCACACCCTTAGTAACTAGTAACCGAGGAGCTGTTGCAGTTCCACTAAGGCTGCATTTGATGCATTGTTGCGAATGCCACCTTGCATATGAATTACAAAAGTGTGAGTGATAACACAGCAGTGAGCTGTTCTGCTGCGGTGTTGTCCTCCCATTGCTGCTCTGGTTTGCTGTTCTGCTTGGTCACTGACTGTAAGTCTACTCAGCAATTAAACACCTGCGGTTGGCTCAGGTCAACAGATTTGGGCTTGCAGGGCTGGGGCTGTAAAGTTGCTGTATAGATGTTCTGGAAACCCAGACCTGGGTCCCAGAGCCCAGGCTCCAGTGAGAGCCAGAATGTCTACACAGTAATTTTTAGTCCTGCAACCAAAGCCCTCAAGCTTAAGTCAGCTGACTCAGGCCAGTCATGGCAGTGCCATGGGTCTTTTATTCCATTATAGACAAACCCTAAGCAGTTGCTGATCTGCTATTGGTGCACCAACTCCCTGTTCAGGAGCACTGCTCCTCCTCCACAGCCCTAGCTCTGGGCTGTTCTTCTTCCACATTGTTGCTTCAGTCTCTTGTTTTTCTGTCTTAAAGCTTTGTTATCATTGCTGTTCTGGTTTGCTGTTCTTAGCTGTGTTTGTTGCTCCAGATATCCTGGTGACCCGCTTATGGTACAACTTACTAACCACTGTTTCTGTCTGCTGGGCCTCCTACAGTTTATAGTGCTGGCCCCTTCATTCTCAGGAAAGTGGGGTTGTTTGTAGGAGCAGTTATTTATTGCTTCTGTAAAGGCTGCTGAGGTGGCACAGTGCTTAGACTGATCAGCTACCACCCAGGCTGAGAGGGCCTGGGACACGCCTTGCTGCAACAGGGGCGTGAGCTTCCCTACATGTTGAATGCACCAGAAATAATCTGGATCCCCTGAGAGCCTAAGCAATAGTTCAGATCACAATCTAGTTCCAAAAATATCATGCATTTGCATACACGGTCTGGTTCAGCGGTGGACACTTCTATACTGTAAGAAGTTGATGCTTGTGTCAAATGTAGAGAAATAGACACAATTTTCTAGATTTTTTGTTAATTTTGAGGAATCATTGATTGATTGACTTGTGTATGCAGGTATACATAGAGATGGTGCTTTACAAGATATAAAACTGACACCTTGCCCTGAAGAGTCTAAAGAAGTGAGTCAAGAACAATACATGGGACAAGAGACCAGTTGTGAGAAGGTGCAGGAAGCACCGGTCAGGAGATTGGCGTCAGAAGGTTTGGGGATAGAAGTGTCTTTTAAATAGAGGTGTGCCTAGATTGGATTCCTAAATCCATGACACTCCCAAACATTGAAGTCAATTTGTAGTCTAAGCCACTATTATTAATTAAAATAGTTATTTGTATTACAGTAGGGGCCAAAGGCCCCAATCATAGCAAGGCCCATTGTGCTGACCACCACTGTATAAATACCCTGAGGAACTTGCAGTCTAAATTGAGACAAAGTGCAAGAAGTGGATGTAACAGACATGTCAGGAGCTGGGGAGGGTGGCAGAGAGGACCACAACCTGGATTTCAGTTCTGTGATTGGTGTCTTTCTCTATCATGGCTATAGCCAGAAGGCCAAGTCTGAACACTCTGGAAATGTGGGGGCAGCAGTTGATATTCTAGACTGGACTTTGTGTCTCAGGCCCATCTTTGGTTTCGAGGCTGGATTTGGAGGAGGAGAGGGAAGGGTCTCAGCATACAGGGAGAGGGAGGGATTCCTAGGCATTGGGGTGAGGGGGTGCTGTGAAAAAGGACATGGCGCTGATGGGAGAAGGCAGTGAATGTTCAGTGGAGCATGGGGAGATAGCCATACTCAGACCTACATTTTCAAAACAGACTAGTGATTTGCAGTGCCACTGTTTTGGAGGCACCCATCTGAGATGCCTTAGAGGGGCCCTGATTGTCAGGGGGTGGATGTTCAACATGTGCTGAAAATCAGCCCCCTTTAGGGTGTCTCATTTCAAGTGCACCAAAGCAGTGGGATGCCAAATCACTGGTCACTTTTGGAATGGTGCATCTTCATGAGACGCCATTCCTGTATTGTGTGTACCCTGAATATCCCCCTTCCTGGGATGGGTGCTAGCACTGCAACTGTTACGTGTGGAAGAACAAGCAGCCATCACGCACAACAGAACCGTGACTAAGCACCGGCACTACCTCTCATGGCTTTTAGATTGGAGTTTTACTTCAAATAAATAAAGACCCATTGGGGAATCTCTGTCTGCCACTGACGCCTCAGTCTGACTGCAAATAAACTGCATCCCAGTCAAACAAAGAGCAGAGACTCACCTCCACCAAAGTAACCATAGGTGGCATGCAAGGCCAGTTTACAGGAATGGCTTTTCCTGCTCTGCGCCTATTTTGCTATGGAACCGTTTACTGTCTGCATTTCAATGATGTTTTCACTCCCCTCGCTCACGGCTCCTTGTTTTAATAGAGATCTCTGCCATGTATTCAATTCCTTTCTCTCATCCCCCTGGCCTCTCGCACTGCTGGGATTGGGATGCATAGAAAGCCACTGCTGCTGATCCATGGGAGAAAGTTCAGCACTAGCAGAAACAAAACTGCTTCCTGGACTGTTGCATGCAACTTGGGGGTGGGTGGTGGGGGAAAGAATTATTTTAACCCTTTTTTTGCCTTTTTGTGATTAATCTTCCATATTTCACAGCTCTGTCCTTTTCTAATACTTCTGGCCCCACTGTTTCTCTTATCCGCTAAGTATGTAGGTCACAGCCTGTAAACCAGAAGGGAAACAGAAGGGCAGATAGATGGAGGAAGATTGTTACTGTAACATAAATAATATTATCTAGCTCCCCATTCTGTCATTCATAACAGCAGCAGTGAGGTGCATATCAGGACTGTGGGGACTGGGCATGGTCAGCGCTGGCCCTTGCTTCTCATGAGAAGACCCCTTGTCATACTCTCCTTCGCATCCTGTACTGAGTGCGAAATGTGCCAAATAGCCTGATTGCCACCAGGATGCTCTTGTTCTCTTATCTAGCTGCAGAGTCTGGATACTCCCGGACCCCAGCAGGATGGGAGTGGGAGGAGAACATATCCATGAGCAGGGGACACTTATTTGGATTCTGGTAATCCTGCAGCCTTTGTGGTGATAGCCAGTGACTCTGTATTGAATGGATGAGAGGCCAGTGGAATTTACACCTATCCACAGGCACTCATAGTAATTGGAAACGTCCTGAGTAGGCATGCACAGAGCCACAACGCTGGAAAGTGACAGGCCACCACAGAAACATTGCTCTAGCTCTAACAGGGCCTTGCAGAACACCAGCAGGGAAACTGGCTGGGTACAAAGAGCCCAGGAACATGCTGGCAAGGACAGATGAAGAAGATATGACTTGATAGGTCTTTTCTAGCTCTAACATCCATGATTCAGTTTATCATCCTGCACTTAGCCTGGGGCTGAACTCTGAGGACAGGGAGGGGTCCATTCCTCTTGGTCCCATTCACTCATGTTTCTGAGGTGCTTAGCTACTACGCTGAGGAGAGTCACATAACAATAAATACAGCATTTTACAGGGTTTTCAAATCTGACGCCTCTAAATCCTCCCGGTCCTGCTGGATGCTTGCTTCACAGAGAACACAGGCTCAGCAATTAGCAGAACAGCCGAGCAGGCTGAGAAATGGACGAAGAGAAGATATCACATGTTATTTTCATGAAGAGCATTCACCATATGAGGTTAGAGCTTCTTCTGTGGGATATTGGCTAGTGAAGTGCCACTGACAGAACATGGAATAAAAATGCGTGAAAACAGATTCCCCCTTTCCTCAGATATTCCCTTCAACAGGAGAAACTGCATGTGGGAAGTTGAATTATTATTTATTTTTAATATAGAGGCGATGGATAGTTCTTAGCACACTGATGAGGGGAATCCATGCACACTTCTGGTTCTCCTCATCATGTACCACTTGCACCAAAGATCTCCTAGGGAACCACTGCCAGAAGCTGGAAACTCCACCTCTCCTGGTCTCTTCTACAGAGAAACACAGTGGGCTGAGTTATAAATTGAGATGCAGAATGGCACGGCTTAGCAGAATTTAGCTAGGGATGAACAAACTGGTTTAGATAATATAAGAATTGATTTGACCCTACAACCAGCTATTGAATAGAATCAGTCTTATTTGAGGTTCAGAAACAAAGGCTGGCTAGTCAATTCTTTTAGTTATTTCCTATTTTTCATTTTCTCTCTTCCTGGGACTTTAAGGGACTGGGATGCAAGTTGCTAAAAGGTAGTTTTCATCATTGGTTGACCCATCTGGAAGCACAACATGCTGCAGATCTCATGTGAAAGCCTGTTCCCTCTAGACTTGCACAAGAGATGGGCCAGAGCATGGAAACTGTGTACCAGATCAAGACAGTGTTGTGTCTATCCAGTATCTTGTCTCTAACAGTGCCCAGTGTGTCACAGAGAGGTACACACAGCAGACAATCATGGAATAACCTGCCCAGGGTAAGGGGGGGAGTTTCCTTTGAGCCCCTGGCTGTCAGGACCTTGATCTAAACACCCCCAAAGTCTGGATTTGGATCTTAGTTGTGTGGTCCAGCCCAACCTTAGTTTGGACTGATCCTCTAATCCCTAAGTAACAGCTGCACGCTGTAGAATAAATTCCAAAGCCTCTCTAAGAGTAAGGACAGTCAAGTATTTATATAAAACCCCCAGGCATAACATGCCCCTAACAACTAAGCTGCAGTTCTTTCTATCAAGCTGTGGCAGTCCCAAATGAGGGAGACAGCAAAAAATATTCTGAGTGAGCATTTAAGTGTCTCATTTCAGCTAGCAACAAAATCTTTCCTCACAAGAGTAAAATGCTTTCAATACTGCCTTAGAATTAATCCAAAATGAGGGAGTCGTCCTCCCACATGAATGAGATTTGGCAGGCCTGAAACTAAAACTGTTCCTAAGCCCTTCCTAAATACTACTGCTTCCTGACTGGGCCTTCTTCCAGCTATTTATAGACTGGGCTCATAGGGTGCATCCACTAATGCATTCCCCCTAGGAAACAACCTACACTAAAGACTAAAATGTAATGGCTCCTCACAGCTCTCCCCACATTGTGTAGAGACTCCTCATGGCTCATACAATTCCAATGTCACTTCAACTGAGATCATTCACGGACAACTCTGACTGAAACGCAAAGATGTGTGTGTGAGAGAGCAAGTGAATGTGTGTGCAAAGGGAGAGGTAGATTATTCCAGCCCTTTCTACCATCTTCACCAGGAATGATTGAAATGGAAGGATCTGGTTTGCTAGCCTGAATATTTGACCCATCTCAAACCCCACACTAGCCCCTGTTTTCAACAGAGATGTTTGAAGCCCTGGCCCCACACATATACTCTCTTCTATTTACGGGCCATAATGTCACAATAATACCCAGCATTTCTAATCCTTACATTTCAAAGCTAGGTAAAAATCATCCCTATATTAGGAAACTGAGTTATCAAGAAGAGAAAGGGACCTACTAAGAGTCGAATAGCAAGGAAGGGAAAAGAACCCAGGTCACCTGAGTGTGAGGCTAGAGTCCTACTCACTACTTCATCCCTGCTGTTCTGACTTTATAGCTTATACTTTTGTCACTCCTAGGCCTTGCAGCCCAGTAACCCTTACTCCACTGGAGAGTTCTGGGTGGGATTTCTTCCAAGGCCCTCCCATACACCCCTCAGGCATTGACCAAAGGGAATGCTTCATGATTAATATATCTTCATTCTCTGCCTACCCTGGAGTACAGCGGTCTCCTAGCTATGTGGCAGTGCATTACTCTCCTCCAGACCAGTGGCCCTACCATGCTACATTTCACAAGATCTAAAGGTACTTTCTATGAAGAAGAAGCTTTTATCTACAGAATACTGGCCTGAGATAGGTCACTGGTTCAAAGCCAGCTCACATCTATAGAGACAGTGACCCAAAGTCATTCTCACTGATGGCAGTTTGGTGGTCTGCATGAAATGAGTTGTTGGGTCTCAATGCAGTTTCCTGCAAATGGGTGTCCCCAGCCCAACTGGCTCTAACAGGTCCCCTTGTTAGAGTTGTCAGCAGAGGGGCGAATGATTGAATGGGACATGGACTACCCTTCCCTCTCACCCAGAAGAACAATGCCAGAACAGCAATAGGAAATAGGGGGAGGGAAGCTTACATTGCTGTCTATGCCGTACCTGTTCTAAATAAAGGACGTTTTCCCCTAGAGCTGTCAATCTGCTACTTTTCGCCAGCACTAAAATTCAATTAGTTAAAAAAACAACTGTAGCTCCAGACAGATCGTACCTAACACATTTGTTCCTTTTTATTATTAGTTGCTGCTGCTCAAAGCTCAGCCAGAAATATCCTAACTGACTCCCACTCAGTTTCCCTGTTTTACTCTACTGGGATTGAGTCAATCCTATACTCTCCAGCTGTTTCTTGGTTGGGCCTGGATACATCTTTATACTCTAGCTACATTATTAAGTGGACTGTGGCCAAGCTGACGGAGTTCCTCCAGGTACGACAATGCCATGTAGGTCGATGATAGTCTTGCCAGCTGGGCAAACACAGGGGACTCATGATTAACTAACAAGGCTCCAAGTTGTTTTCTTGGCCTCTCTGGACATCTCGGGCTTGGCTTCTGTATAAATAGTGACGATAGCAGGGGTGTTTGATTTCTTGGCGGAGATATGTAGTAATTTATCTTAGAATATTATGGTGTATTCTGGGCAATATGTCCTCAGTTTCACTTCTTCTTCTGATGCGCTCTTCACTGGAGCTTTTGGCTTTTATGAATGGAAACTGAATGGACTAGCAACCCCTGCTTAGTGGTGCAGTTGGAAGGCAGCTTAATCCAGAAGAAAGAGCAAAGGATTAGAGCTGCAACCAACTCATATTTGTCCTAAGAAACAAAACAATCATCTTGCAAGATGCTGTAACACTGTGTTTTGATGTTTGCTTCTTCAGCCCACAGCACTGCCTCAATCAATACAGGATGAGGTTATTTCAAAGTGTGATGACTTGTGTCCTCTTGTTGTGATGCAACACCATCCTATACTGATTGATGAGGTATCACTCTATTACTTTATAACCAGCCACATACGCAGCCCAGGATAAACTCAGGACTCTGTGATTATCATTTATACATGGGCTTTGATGAAAGACAATAGGTCTGTGAGTATCACGGCCTGAATTTTGGGCTAAAGGCCAACTGTGAGGTGATGGGCTGTGACAGTGACAGCTAGGTTGACCAGACAGCAAGTGTGAAAAATCAGGAGGGGGGGTAATAGAAGCCTATATAAGAAAAAGACCCAAAAATCGGGACTGTCCCTATAAAATTGGGACATCTTGTCACCCTAGTGGCAGCACCAGGATTTTTAAAAAGGTGCCTGTATTTTCATACAGATATGTGCTTGATTCTGATCTCAGTTAGACTGGTGTAAATCAGGAGGAACATCCATGAAGTCAATGGAGTTACACTGGGGTGAATAAGGCTGAGAAGCTTTCTCAGGGCTTCTTCCACTTATGGCCTTGCTATGATATTTTGTGTCAATAAGCGCTTTCTCTTTTTACACTAGCCACCTCCTCTTGTCTAAACTATCCAGTGATGTCATAGGCCAGCATCTGTGATGTCACAGTAGAGTCCATGGTGATGAAATGTGATGTCATCAATGTTGGACATTGCTGAGTGAATAAGGCAGGAAGAGAGTGATGGGTGAAAGAACAGAGAGTGGATTTAACAGTGGTTGGTAGGAAAAGGTCATGAGAATTTAATGGGGTTTTAGAGAAAACCTTTTATAGATTGAGTGGGGGATGGCTGGGTGGTCATTAAAAGAGATGGATCCAATGACAGCCACCCCTCAGTAAACAGAAGGACAAATCCACACTGCCCCAATAGGAGATCCTGCAGGCTCTCTGTAGAATTGTTTAGCTCGAGGCAAGTCGGTTTGACTCCAAATAGGGGGAAGAAACCGAACAAATTAAAACATCAGCTGGATATCAGGTGAATGTTCTCTGCGGTGATATTGATAATGCTGTCTCCCCAGGAAAAGATGGCAGCTCTACCTGTTGGCTCATTTGGAACTGGCCTATCCAAAGACCTGATGAATAGACTATAAGGAACACTCCTGCACCAATTCTGGGGTGTGGATCAGATGGGACCATCTCTTCTTTTCAAGATTTAGTCTCTAGATCCAACACTGAACTGAACGTGTAATAAAGGGCCCTGCACACTTCTGTTACATCCTGGAATACAGGTCATGCCCTAGAAAGGGCTCTCAGGAGAGTGCCACAAGTTGTGAGCACTTGTCACTACAGTAGCTATCTCCTTCTTGAGCTCTGAGCCCCATCCTGTCTTCTTGCAATGATGCCATTCCTTCCTTACGGAGCCTCTAGAATCCTTCTCCAAGAGATAGAATTGCCCCTATCCCGCAGTGCGGGAGGCTGACGAGCATTAACTTTCAGAAATATGCAGAACTGATATTCTTCCAGCACAGGAACACCACTTACATGTGTGACTCATATTTTTTCCTGCCTTGGTCTCGTAGTTTTTCTAATTACTGTTAGCTTTGCAATTGTGAACATGTAATGTTCCAGAAATTTAGCTGTGATTCCCCTAACTTGAGGAATGCATTTCCAGCCAGAAGGGACTCTGAGCTCTTCTGGCATCAGTGTGACCTGGACAGCAGCCAGAAAAACTCAACAAGGTCATTCCTTGCTCCCTCTCTTTCCTCCTTACAAAAATCAGACAATGCCTTGTTTATTACTCATCACCACCTCCTCTACTAAAGCTTTCCAGCAAATGTACAGCCAGGCCATGGCTTCCACTCTGCCAGCTGTCCAGTCTGTGCTCTGTATGTGTCAGCCCCTGAGGAAACTGCATACCTTCCATGTGGTTGTGTCTCATCAAAGCCTGTTACACAGTGAGACTTTTGGTACAATTTTTAAATGTGTCGGTGTGAATTAGAATCCTTAATCTCATTGTAAATCAATGGGATTTGGGTTCCTAAGGCCCAGTTCCTCAAAGGGATTTAGGCAACTAACTAATTTATGTCAATGTGCATTAGGCACCTGAATACCTTGGGGAGCTAACTGCCTGGATCACTTCTGGAAATGGGACTTAGGCTCCAAAGTCACTTCAGAACTTTGCAAAAGTTTACCCCTTGCCTGCACAAGTATTTTCCCCCTAAAAGTTCCCATCCTTGCTGTCATTCACTAAGGTCCAGCAGTGGATACCCTAGTGTTGATGAGAGGCTGTTTTTTTCAGCCCTCTATCATCTAACCCTGTTCTGAGCAGGCCTAGATAACACAGCGATTGAAACCCGGTGGACTGCTAGCAGCTTGTCCACACTAGCACTGCCGTTGTTGTTACTACAGACAGAGCTGAACCAGTAATAGCAATGGTCGGCAACTTGTTACCTGTTAGCTCTATGTTCTTGGGGAACCAGGGTGCAGTATCCCACTTGTCTGACTCTCGAAGGACCCCTTCCCCTCAGCCTCTGCTTGAACCAAAACCTATCAGAAGAACAACTTACAAAAAGCAATGAAAAGGCAGTGGGAGACACACCTAAACCCCTCCAGACAAGAGTGACAGGATTAAGGCAACTTCCCTAGCCTCATTTCCATCGAAGATGGGACAGGGAGGCATCTCCATTAGCATACAGAATGGAGAACAGAGATTCCAAGGCAAGAACCGCACTCAACTCGGGGACCAGAAAATCAGGGAAGCACTGCATCATGGGGTATCTCTGCTCTAGATGTTAATGAACCCATGCCTGGGCCCACCCCACTCAGCAGATACCAGACCAATTCTAGCAATAAATCCTTTGTTGGTATCCAAAATACTGAAGCTGCCTAATTGCATTGTGGGCTCCCTTGAAGGAACACTGCCCATAGCCAGGAATGATCAATTCCTATTGTCTAGCCTGAACAAAACAACTTTGATATACTCCCTTGAGCCATCAGTTTACCCATAAACAAATCTAGTGTTCTCCCTTGAACCATCGTTGTTTCCCTACAAAAAACACCCACCCACCCACGCTCAAGTAAATATTCTGATGCCTGGATCCAAAATCTGCATCAGTTCCATTGGGACTTCATTTTCCCCTGACTGATCATGCTGGGGGCTCTGCCTGTCTCCAGCACTCCAGACCCTCAGCTACCACCACCACTTGGGAACCCCGACCGGTTTAAGCTTCACAGAGTGGTGAGAACCCAACTCTCTCTTGTGCTCTGGCTTTTTTTCTAATCTAGGTATAGCTTTATAACCCTGACTTGTGTGATCAGGTCTAGTTTTCTAAACCTGGCTTTTGTAATCATATTTAAGATAGATTAAATATTGTAATGGTTTTGTTTGTTTGGCTCTCCTTGTATGGTTATTAACTCGCAATAAATAACTTTTATGGTTAAGCAGGTTGCTTCCCTACCTCTCTCTCTCTCTTTTGCGTTTTCGGCTTTCCCCTTTGCTCTGCAGCAACACTCCTCTTACCTAAACTAAAGATCCTGTAGCGCCCAAAAATCCTGTGGTGTTTGCTCATCAAGTGGGTTACTACCAGAACAATGGTAACATGAAAGTGGGGAGAGGGATGTGCTAAACCTGTGGCATAGGAGTGTGGCTGCTTGGAAGTGCTGCTCGACGCAGCCTGCTGAGTCCAGGGCATATAAGGGCTCAGCTTGGGAATGCTGATTGACCCAGTCCGCTCAGACGCACTGTGTGTGTGTGTGTGTGTGTGTGTGTGTGTGTGTGTGTGTGTGTGTGTGTGTGTGTGTGTGAGAGAGAGAGAGAGAGAGAGAGAGAACCCAGCCCTGGGGACCCTAGGTCCTGCAGAATAGCTCCATTGGGAGGGAACTTGCAGAAGGCAGAATTAGAACTCCATATGAAAACACAAGTGACACAAGCAGTACATTGATAGAATTACAGAAACACCTCCTCCCCCAGAAGAATAACCCTAATCCATGAGCATACCCCCTAGTAACGGGCAAATCTGGTGACAAACATTAGGTAAAAGTAGCTAGTACAGACACAGTTTATGAGTTTGAGTTGTGTATGGAAATAATTTGGTAACCCCTGGACTTTTATGAAAGCTGCAGCCACTGCCACCATTGTGATCAGCTGTTACAAGTTAGCATTAGACACAACAGTGTCTGCCCAGGGGGATCAGAACCAAAATGCATCATTTGTCAATGACTTGTTTCAATTTCCACTGAATAGTTTTCAGAGCAGTCTGGAAGGAATGTGCTATTCACAATCCGGGAAGGGGCTTTGACTTTGTCCCCCACACGCAGGGGCGGATATAGCTTTTTTGCCGCCCCAAGCATGGCAGTCAGGCAGCCTTCGGCGGCTTGCCTGCAGGATGTCCGCCAGTCCCACGGATTCAGTGGCTTGCCTGCAGGAGTTCTGCCAGTCCTGCGGATTTGGTGGCTTGCCTGCGGGAGGTCCGTCGGTCCTGTGGCTTTGGAGTATCTGCTACCGAATTGCCCCCCTACCCTCACAAACAGAGATGGAGATTTCGGGGCCCATGAATTCAGCTGTACCAATTGTTTCCATGGTCAAAATAAACTTCTCCCGCAGCGTGCTCAGTTATATCCTGTGAAGTGATGATGGGGGATTTACAAGACCAATTAGCCATAGAAGTCGCAGATCAGAAGTCAAAGGGACATGGTTATGTGGCTGCTTTCACACAGGCAATGCCATTTGGGGGATGGTCCCTATTTACCCTCTCCCACCACTCTGAGCATTGGCCCAAAGGAGGTGGAGGTGGTTCCACAAAAGATGTCATGGCCTGAGGACACGACTCAGCTGCTGTCCTAGCCCTACACCTTTGCTAGCCCAGGCAGCAAGAGACAGAGCTCAGGCAGAAGGGTGATCTAGTCCCTTCTTTAATAACAGCGTTGGGCATGGCAACGAAGCCCAGGCCAGCAGGAGGAGATGGCACAAGCAAATCATTGCAAATCCATCATCTGTGCACTGGGAAAGGGGGTTTAACTCCTGGTCCTTTTCCCCTTCTCCATCACCTTCTGTTTTTTAGCTGAGGATCTCAAAGTGCTTTACAAACATTCGTTAATTCAGGCTCACACGGTCCTGGAGGCAGGGAATGGCCATTAGCCCAACTGGAGAAATGGGGGTGCAGTGATATGACATATCAAAGGGTAGAAAGGCTGCAGGGGAGCTAGGAACTGAACCCAGGTAGCCAGACTCCTACCCCTAGGCTCTCAACATCTTCCCCCTCTCTCCCTCCCAAAGCCCTGGGGAGATGACTCAGTTTCCAGTTCAGTCTGTGACCCAGTGAAACTTGCTGCAGCATCATGATCCCCCTTCAAGCTCTCTCTAAAAAGCAGCCTTCTGCCTGGGAATCACAGGGGCTTCCACACCAGAGATAGGGAGCGCTGACAGTGCTGGCGGAGTTTTACTGGCAGTCACCACCCACAAGCCGCCCCGTGAGTCTGGAGTAAAAACGCTGACCTCTTAGTCTGTGTTTAGCCAGCTGAATGCAGAGTGGGATGCTGTTCTAGGAAACATCACCTACCACGTCTGCCTGCTTTAGCTCTGGGACAAGCCAAGGCCAAACGCAGGTAGCTCTGGGGTCACGTGCAGCATGCGGAGTTATGGGACTTGCTTTCAGGATGACTGCTTCAGAGACTCCTGGGGATTCATCTTCAGTAGTGGGAAATATCCATTGAGGGTGGCAGCATATTGGAGACGTCATAACAAATCCATCCCTGCTGTCACGTCAGTGGGGTTATACCCGGTATGTGGTGTGGGTTGTGTAGAACTGGACAAACATGGCAAACATGTTTTTTATGAATTGGTTTGCCTCACCCAGGCTCAGAGCCCTGGCACGTTCATTTTCTGGGAATCTTGGAGTTTATCTTGTGGAAGGACAATGTTAAACTAACCTGGCCAAATACTCTGAGAGAATGCATTGTAAATTAGTTTGCTGTGATCACTCCAGAAAGCTGGTTAACAGACTGCAGCTCATCCAATTACAGGACAGAACTAATAGTATGTGAGTGATGTTACCAATCACAACTAAGTAATGCAACTTGAATTTTGATTTTCAAGCAGAAAGCTCTAGAGCACACAAGATTTGAGAAAACATTATCAGACACTGAAGAGAGATCTCACAGCACTGTAATTTCCAAGGTGAAATTCATGAGTTAAATGATTCATTAGAAATTGTTTGCTCAGCTCTAATAATGTGTATTATGTGTGCTAGCGCTGGGGGATATTGTATTTTGTCTGGCATGATGAGCATTGCGTATTCTGTGGGGTGTGCTGTGGGTGCATTATGTTGCATATTGTGTGATGTGATGTGCATTTTGTAGTGTGTGTGTGTTGCACATTGTGCTAAGTGTATTGTGTAGTGCATGTCTGTGGGTATGTCTACACTACGGGATTATTCCGATTTTACATAAATCGGTTTTGTAAAACAGATTGTATAAAGTCGAGTGCACGCGGCCACACTAAGCACATTAATTTGGTGGTATGTGTCCATGTACCGAGGCTAGCGTCGATTTCTGGAGCGTTGCACTGTGGGTAGCTATCCCGTAGCTATCCCATAGTTCCCGCGGTCTCCCCCGCCCACTGGAATTCTGGGTTGAGATCCCAATGCCTGATTGCACAAAAACGTTGTATGGGGTGATTCTGGGTAAATGTTGTCACTCATTCCTTCCTCCGTGAAAGCAACGGCAGACAATCATTTCGCGCCCTTTTTCCCTGGATTGCCCTGGCAGACGCCATAGCATGGCAACCATGGAGCCTGTTTTGCCTTTTATCACTGTCACCATATGTGTACTGGATGCTGCTGACAGAGGCAGTACTGCAGTGCTACACAGCAGCATTCATTTCCCTTTGCAAGGTAGCAGAGATGGTTACCATCCCTATTGCACCGTCTGCCATTGTAAATTGGCGATGAGATGACAGTTATCAATCATTTTGTATTGTTTGCAATTGGAAAGTGGTGATGATGGTTATCAATCATTTTGTACTATCTGCTGCTGTCATGGGTGCTCCTGGCTGGCCTCACTGAGGTCGGCTGGGGGCGCATGGACAAAAATTGGGAATGACTCCCTGGGTCATTCCCTTCTTTATTTTTGTCTAAAAATAGAGTCAGTCCTGCCTAGAATATGGGGCAAGTTTACTAGAGAGCCAGAGAGCACAGCCGCTCTGGGTCAGAGCCCCAGAGATCCCTCAGAAATGATGAGCTGCATGCCATTTTCTAGGGGGTGTCCCTGCAACAACCCCACCCATTGCTTCTCTCCTCCCACACACCTCCTGAGCTGCTGTGGCAGTGTCCCTCCATTTGTGTGATGAAGTAATAAAGAATGCAGGAATAAGAAACACTGACTTTTTAGTGAGATAAAATGAGGGGGAGGCAGCCTCCAGCTGCTATGATAGTCCAGGGAGTACAGAATCTTTTCTTTAGACACGAAAGGAAATGGGGAGCTTATGGAGCTCAGGCTCCAGCTGCTATGATGAGGACAGTTATCCAGCATTTTGCACCATCTGCCAGGAATGTCAGGGAGTCAGTCCCATTTTTACCCAGGCGCCCCCGGCTGACCTCACCGAGGCCAGCCAGGAGCACTCATGGGATGATGACAGTTTTTCATCATTTTGTACCATCTGCCATCAGGAAAGGAAGGGGAGGGGATGCTGCTGTTCAGCGCCGCAGCACCGTGTCTACCAGCAGCATGCAGTAGACATACGGTGACACTGAAAAATGGCAAGAAACAATTTTTTTCCCTTTTCTTTCACTGGGAGGGAGGGGTGGTATATTGACGAGATATACGCTGAACCACCTGGGACAATGTTTTTGACCCTACAGGCATTGGGAGCTCAGCCAAGAATGCAAATGCTTTTCGGAGACTGCAGGGACTGTGGGATAGCTGGAGTCCTCAGTTCCCCCTCCCTCCCTCCACGAGGGTCCATTTGATTCTTTGGCTTTCCGTTACACTTGTCACGCAGCACTGTGCTGAGTCCCTGCTGTGGCCTCTGTCTATCATAGCCTGGAGATTTTTTCAAATGCTTTGGCATTTCATCTTCTGTAACAGAGCTCTGATAGAACAGATTTGTCTCCCCATACAAAGATCAGATCCAGTATCTCCCGTACGGTCCATGCTGGAGCTCTTTTTGGATTTGGGACTGCATGGCCACCCATGCTGATCAGAGCTCCACGCTGGGCAAACAGGAAATGAAATTCAAAAATTTGCGGGGCTTTTCCTGTCTACCTGGCCAGTGCATCTGAGTTCAGATTGCTTTCCAGAGTGGTCACAGTGGTGCACTGTGGGATACCGCCTGGAGGCCAATACCGTCGATTTGCAGCCACACTAACCCTAATCCAACATGGCAATACCGATTTCAGCGCTACTCCTCTCGTCGGGGAGGAGTACAGAAACCGGTTTAAAGAGCCCTTTATATCGATAGAAAGGGCCTCGTTGTGTGGAGGGGTGTAGGATTAAATCGGTTTAACGCTGCTAAATTCAGTATAAATGTGTCATGTAGACCAGGCCTGTGATTATGTAGCATGTGGTCTGTCTCACCAAACAGCATTTTGCACAATTTTCTCTCTCTGTGATCACAAATCAAGCCAGAGTTTACAAGCAGTGGCCGGATCACTGCTGCACAGACGTAGAGCAAATACTCTGAGAGGCTCCCCAGAGTGTGTGCAGAATGAGTCATTAATGTATATGTTCGTTAAGCATCAGAAATCAGGGTGGTTTTGCCTTGGCCAGGACTTTGGAGATTTGGCTGGAAAGATTCACCAGCAACCAGCATTGCTGACTGAGACACCTGAGCATGCTCGAGGGATGTGCTCTGCAAAACGTTCTGGCTTTAGGGCCAAAGGCATCTGATGAGTGTGGGAGACTTCCCCATCACCCCAGCCCTCTATACTTCCCAAGGCGGTACAGGGATGGAGCCTGCATTTGGAGGAAGGGAATCTAGCCAGCTTTCTGGAGACAAAGTCCCACTCAACCCCAGGGGATCCCAACGCTGCACTATGATGAGGAGTTACTGCTGAGGTGCCCATGACGTTCAGTCAGTGTGCAGCAAGTAGGCTGACAATGATATTTGCAGTTTACTGACAGGCTTGCAAAGTGGGAATTTCCAAGGGATTTGTGTCTGATCAATCAATTAGTAGATGCCCTGTGAACCAGCAGAAACTGAGACTTTAAATCAGTTTACGGAATGGACATAAAAGATTTATGCTTCCTGTTTGCTTGTTAATGTAAATGTTCAGATAGCCCTGACATGAACACAAGTTTGTACAACTTTACTCCCAGAAAGGAGGCAGTTTGTGAGGCTCTGAAAAGAACCTGGGCTTTCAACTGTTATCAGGAAACATTTGTACATCCAAGCTGTGTGCACAGACTGCAGGATGCCCTTGTGCCAATGCTAACTGGCACAAACATGCAAATGTCCTGCATTAAGAGCCTTCCTCTGACTGGCTCTTTGGGGGGCTGTGTTGTGTGAGGGCATGTGCTTATAATAACCCCCTTCCTCTCTTGCATCTACAGTCAGGGTTCTCGGAGAGCTTTACATACAGTAATTAAGACTCACAGCCTGTGCTGGTGGAGCAAGTGTGTATCACCATTAGTATTATTCCTATTTGAAAGGTAAGTGAACTGAGACTAGAGAGAGTAAGGGCCAGATTTTCAGACAAGTTAGGTGCACAGATGCATGCATTGCATTTGCAAATAGGGCAACCACCCCTGCAAATAGCTAATTGGGCATATTAGCATGGATTATTACCCAATTCACTCATGTTATCATGGCACATACCCATGCAGAAGGCTTGCCTAAACTGTTTGAAAATCAGATCTTTATTGAGTTGTCCAGAGTCACACAGCAAGTCTGTGGGAGAGACAGGAATAAACCCCAGATCTCCCGACTCTTCCAGTCATGTGCCTTCACCACAAAACCATCTTTCTTCCTCGGCAAGCTAAGGAACCGCTGTCTCTCTGCAGAAACAAGTTTTCATTCCAGGCAGTTGAAAGTGAATAAAACTATCTCCCTGACATTTCAGGAAGTGCTGCCAGAGCTATCGATCAGGCTCTTCCCCCGTCAGTCCAGGGAAGACCTTTTATCTTAAATAGACTGTCTGAAGGAAAAGTAAGGCAGTTTAAATGTTATTTAAAGATGTGTCAAGGTATTTGGTGGAGTCTGATGAAAGATGCTCACTAGCCTGGAGGTAACCGAGATTCGTTACTGTGGCATTACAAGCTGCGGTACAGAAGAAGCACAGGCTACAGTGGAAAGGGGCAGTGGGGGCTGTCAAGTGCTCACACCACCAACTCCTCTTAGCAAAAAAAAATCCAGGATCTGGGAGGGAGTGGGTGCAGCTGCCTCTGCTTGCATGTCTGGTTCTCGGGTTGTTAGTCATTCTTGTGCATCCTGGCTTCAAGTGATGAGGTGAATGACAAGAGAATTGGAAAGTCTGGGGGGGCAGGAAGTGCCATTCAGAGTGGCGATGAGGCACAGCATGGAAAGGCTGATGTGGAACAGGGTGGCCAGGTGCATGGCAAGGCAGCATGTGGCACCGTGAGGCAAGTCATGGTGCAGCTTTGCAAAGCGAGCCGCAGTGCTGCCTGAGGAGCTGAGCAGTGGCGAGGCACAGAGTGGTGTGCTATGGGGATGCCTGCTGGAGAGTGGCATGGCATGGGGAAGCATTACATGGAGGAACTTGAGTACACCACACATCTGCCTTTGGAGAGACCTCTGCAGAAGTCGCAGGCGTGCCCTTTACCTTGATAGTTTGTCTTCTGAACACCTCCACTCCAGGTGAACGCCAAGGAGGAAAGGACTCACTTCATTCTGTTCCCTCAATTTCTACCCATTCCCCCTGCCTTTGGATGGGGGAAGGAGTCTGCCAATGGCTTTGGCTTTCTTGCAGGATCTAAACATGCCTTTCAGGAACAGGGCTTTTATTCCCCATTCCGCCCCAGTTTGTTTGCTGCCTGACATGGAGAATGTGTTATGAAGAGAGGACAGGGCTCTAATGAGTGCTGTGGTTCCAGTAAACTGAGATCTAGCAGCCCCCAGGGGCTCATTTCATAGCCTCTCCAGAATGGAGATCAATCTACTTAATGAAGAAAATGGAGCATTCAGCCCTTGTGCCTCCTCATTGATTTCCTAGGGAAGCTGCCAAGACTTGAATCTGGTTAGGCTATTTCCCACAATCCCTCTGTGGAGATCCTCAGGTTCCATAAGACACCAGCAGCAGCAGAAACAAGTTGGAATTGAGCCAACTGGTAATTATTGGGTTTCCTCGCTATGGGGACTTTATGAGGGGAGAGGGAAATTCCATTCCCTAGTGGACTATGCAAGGAGACATGGAAAGCTGAAGTGACTTCTTCTCACAGCTCTGCCCAGTGCAGGGGAAAGAACAGCCTATTCAGAGAACATAGGAACTGCCACATTGATTCAGACCTGGCCGGGTTCCCTCTACTCCAGTATCCTGTCACTAGCAGGGCCCACTACCATATACTTCAGACTAAGCTGTAAGAAGCCTTTACACCTTTACTTCCAATACATATGTTAGTGATTGGCTCATGCCCTGAAGCAGAAGGATGTATATCTCAGATACAAGCTGTACCTCATCTAAGAATGGAATGTAGAAGTTACTGA
Organism: Gopherus evgoodei; assembly: GCF_007399415.2. Classification (NCBI taxonomy): domain Eukaryota; kingdom Metazoa; phylum Chordata; order Testudines; family Testudinidae; genus Gopherus; species Gopherus evgoodei. Next base: position 83,946,994 of record NC_044330.1, on the reverse strand, counting down.
ATCTGAATTCTTCTCATGCTGTCAGACATGGCTTAGAGCGTGAACAGGGCTCCTCTGTCTATAATGCTGTTTGTGGGAATGGTTATCTAGTTCTGTTTCTATAATTTAGCTCTTTCCTGAGACTAGGTTGTCAGCATATCGCTCAGTTCTCAGTCTGGAGGACTAGAGGGCTGCTTTTCATCTCATCCCAACCCTCTGACCCGGGCAGCATGGGAAGCCCTCCCAGGAATTCAAACTCCCACCATCCTAGCTCTCAGTATCATTGGAAAACACAGACCTTCCCACCATGACAGGGCACAGTCCCCAGGGAAGGTTAGAAGTGACTATTATCCATAAAAATGTTGCATCCTTCCTTGGATCCTACAAATCCTTTCTTGGATCCTACTAAGTCTTTGTCTTCATTATCTTGAGGCAATGAGTTCCACGGGTTAATTATGTGGCCTATAAATAAATTTTCTTTTAACAGTTTTACTAATGTTGCCTTCATTGTTACTGAATGCTCCCTGGAACTTGGGTGATGATAAAGAGTACAGAGGAGCACTGGGTTGTAAACTGAACATCCCATCAGTCGAGAACAAGAAGACTCTCAATTACATTAAAATGCAACACATTTCAAATGGCTAAAAGGAAATATTCTTTCACTCTGCCTATAATTATCCTATGGAACTGGCTGCTGTAAGGTATTATGGAAGTAAATATGTTTTAAATATTAAGCTGCAGCAACAGCATGTTCATATCACACAATATACAACAACAGAGAAGAGACAGTTTGTGCCTCAAAATTCTTACAATCTAACTTGGACAGATAATATAGTTCAGATGTTTAATATGCCAAATAATCAAAGATGTAAAGTTGGAAAATCCAGTCTCAGAACTCTAGATTTTCTTTAAATTTGTGTGAGGGATTATCACTGAGATATCTTAATGAAATGCAGAAAGGACGAAGCTATTTATATATTTTTTCGAATACATAAAAAGTTGTTCCAAGGAGGAGGGAGAAAAATTGTTCTCGTTAACCTCTGAGGAAAGGACAAGATCAATGGGCTTAAATTGCAGCAAGGATGGTTTAGGTTGGACATTAGGAAAAACTTCCTGTCAGGGTAGTTAAACACTGGAATAAATTGCCTAGGGAGGTTGTGGAAGCTCTATCACTGGAGATTTTTAAGAGCAGGTTAGACAAACACCTCTCAGGAATGGGCTAGATACTACTTAGTCCTGCCATGAGTGCAGGGGACTGGACTAGATGACCTCTCAAGTTACCTTCCCTTCCTGTGATTCTATGATAATATGAATAAGAATTATCACCTGCAGTTACAGGAACTAGGATATAATTAATAATAGCTCTCCATCCTCTTGCTTCAGAACATTAGCAACTGTGGTCAGGAAGAAACTGTCCTCCCATGAGGTGCACAATTAAGAGACTCATTGGATGTTTTTGCCTCTTTTTGAAGTATATGGCATTCATCACTGTCAGAGAGAAGAGGTAGGTATAGCTGAAACATTAGTCAGCTCATGCAAGTCTAGCAATTATTAAATTCCTAGCTATTTTTAGAATAAAATATTTGCATTCTCCACCATTCCTCATGTCCAAGAGGAATCAAAAACTACAGTGGGAAAATAAAATAAAATAAACACCCAAAGCCAGGGACGGCTCTATGTTTTTGGCTGCCCCAACCACGGCAGTCAGGCAGATTCAGTGGGTGATCTGCCGGCCCCACACCTTTCCGTACTTGCTGCCGAATTGCCCCCAAAGCCGTGGGACTGCCTGACTGCCACCCCCGCAGCTTGCCACCCCAGGCACATGCTTGCTGTGCTAGTGCCTGGAGCCATCCCTGCCCAAAGCTGTGACACAGTTAAATGTTGGGTGTGATCTGGTGTGATTTCCTCTGATTCTGTTGTCTCCATCAGATAGCGTGGACTCCTTGAACAATGGTGTTGGCCATGAACGGAGCAAGTCATCACAGGGAACAATGACAGGCGTGCTTCATTCTGCACCAGCAAACAATTCTATCAGATCTTGCAAGGAAGGAGGGTGCTGTCCAAGTTTCTTACTCTTCAGCTTCCGGATGGGGCCATGCTTTGTTTGGATGTTTTTCTCCCAAGCAATATTGGCAGCCAGTGAGGCAACTCCTGTTCTTTTAGACACCACTTCCATCTTCCTTCCTCTTCTTCCTTTTAAACAAAGCCTATCATGGCCTTGATCTTCCTTTTGGAAAAGAGTGAGTCTTCCCACTCCCAGCACATACTGCCCCTTCGTACTCTGCCTGAGGATCTGTAAGAGCCAGCAGCTCTGTGATACAGACAGGCAGCACATAAGAGGCCAGTAGGCTGCATTCTTTGAGCACTTCTGAAAAGGATCTTTGACTTATTAGGAAAGATTAAAAGAATAAAATCAATCTAGTTTAGCTAAACACTGGCTAAGACTAAGAGGTGCTATGCTAAGGGTGTACAAGGATCTGAGGGATGGTCACTCAGGAAAAGGAGTTGTTTAGGGTGATCCAAAATTGTATATCCAGGAGTTATTGCTACTTGAATACAATATAGTCCATTCAACTCTCTATGCAGGTGACCAGTCAGATGAATGACTAGGCATTTGCTGGCATGGCTACCATGAGTGCATGCATAAAATAGGCACACAATCCCACCCCCAAGTCCACAGTTTCTTACACTATGAACTCTTTCACACAGAGACTGCATCTTCATGTGTGTAGAAAGCACCTAGTATGCTGTAGGTGCTACCATAACCCAAATAATAAGCAGCAGCAATACCATACACGCATGGCTCTGAACATTCCAGCCAACAGATATTTCCATTTGTAACTTCTCTGATTCTTTCCTCCATCTGTAGCTGCTGTTTTGCTAGTTTCTTCTCTTCCAGCATGTTCCCAGTAAGTGCTCAGCCCTGGTTAATTAGAACAAGTGTAAGGAGGTGTAGTGAGCGGTGCAGCAGGCAGAGTCACAGCGCAGAGCAGCCGAGCAGTAGACGCAGGCAGAACTGGAGGTGCTGCGAGTCAGGCACCGATCGCTGCCAATTCTCCACATATGTTTTTGCACTCACTCAATATTGAGGTTTTTTTTTTTTTTGATTAAACAGATGGATGGAAGCAGTCACTGGATGTGCCCAGTACAGCACTGAACTTTACAGAAGCCAGTGCATTCTGGGGGACAACAGCAAGCCAGGGTAATGGAATGAGAGAATTGCTGCACTGAGGAGAGGAGAGAGGATTTCTCTGTTAATCAAGAGAAATGGGAGGTGAGGGGCTGTAGAAGTAAGGTCACTTTTCTCATACAAGGGACCTGCCCTCAGACACATACGTAGAGGTTGGGGTAGGAGACCCCCAAGAAGTTATGGTTCAAGCCACAAAGTCTGGAGGAATCCAGTCTTCATCTTGATCATACAATGTCTTGATGGTAGCTGTGGAGAGCTCCAGGAGCCCATCTCTTAAGTGCTGGTGGCAGAGAAGGATTGCTGGAGAAGTGGCTAGCCAGCAAGAGTTGCTCTCTGCTTCCAGCCCCGGTGTGGAAGGGGAAGGCCTTCTGCTCCCTGAGAGCTCAGACAGCTGATCCACTGAAATCCCACTAACTCTCTGGGCCGGATTTAGATCTCCATTACCGAGTGTAAATCCAAAGCATTGCCAATTCCTGTGAGAGATTACTCTGAATTGACACTGGTGTAAATTAGAGCAGAGGTTGGCCCTCAGCCTCTAATGTTTAGCATCATATCCCTAGCAATTTGGTATTCATTGCACATCCCAGCTGGAGACCTTGGAATTCCTTCCTTCTGGGAAGGTGACGTCCAAGGACTCTGAAGGGTTCACAGCATTCTCGTCTCCAGCGGAGGAGGGGGCCAGCTGCTGATCTGCAAAACAACACAAGAGCAGATGGAAAAAAGAGTCTGTGCCATACACACATGCAGCTGAAGGCAAGCAGGAGAAGATGAGTTGCAAAGCAGCCCAGAAACCCAGCCAGAGATTTCACATAGCCATGTTATACTGGGTATATCTGCAAAATGTATTTGCATGATTATCAAATTGGCCAGTTTTGACAATGTTTAAAATTCTTGTGCAGAGAGAAGAAGAAAGATAGAAGTGAGGAGTGTGATAAAGGGAGACTAGGCAGGAGAGTAGCTGGGAAAGAACGGACATCTTAGCTACTTTGAGAACTTAAATGGGACCAACATATCTGCTTTAAAACAGAACCCTTTGTGTCAGAAATGTCTTCCCTTCTAGATGAGCCCCATAGTTTGACAGCAGGTGAGTGCAAAAAGGTGCCACTCAGCAGCTGGACATACAGGCAGCTCCTGGGTTAGATTTGTGCAGAGCTCAGCAAAGTGCTTTAACAATTCCAGGATGAAAGGCCATCCCTTTGTGAATGAGGGATTCATTGCAATATTAACACTCCTTTAGCACTGTTGTCTCTGCAGAAGCACATATACCTCATCATCTCCAGCTTGCCAGGGAAACAGCAAACCATCGTCCCCGCACTTCATTTCAATGGGCTCCGGCTAATGCTATCTACATGTGTATTGCACAGGTAGAGAGAGGCACACAGATATGGCATGAAACACAGCAAGCTGATCTGAGAATGCTGCAGCCAGTTGCTAATAGGTGTGGATAGGGATGATAATACGCATAAGCAATATTCCTCTTATGCTGGTTTTCTGCCGATCTTTTTCCTGGTTCTCCCCAACAGTCATGGGGGGAAAGCTTCAGGACAACCATAATGCAACCATTCTGCCAGAGGTGCTGACAGAGAATTTCCTCCTAGCTAGATAATTTTCACTGAAGGACTAGATATGAGCCAAGTGGCTTAGATAAAATAAAAGCTGGCCCAGACCTTCACCCAGTAACTCAAGCTGACTCCCAACCAGTGCAGTCTGAAAATGTTTGGTTAGCTTTTATTTTAAAAAAGTCTGTGAGCCTCTCTGATTCCTGGTTTTCTTCTTAAATTAGTGAGATAGTGTGACAAAGTTCCTTCTCTACCTTGATGGGTCCTGCGCTTATTGGCGGATTTGCTCACCTCAGTGATCTTCCCCTCTTGTGGAACCCACAGTTTGGGTCAGCTCCTCCTGTGTCTGATCAGGAGTTGGGAGGTTTGGGGGGGGGGAACCCAGGCCCGCCCTCTACTCCAGGTTCCAGCCCAGGGCCTTGTGGATCGCAGCTATCTATAGTGCCTCCTGTAACAGCTGCATGACAGCTACAACTCCCTGGGCTACTTCCCCATGGCCTCCTCCAAACACCTTCTTTATCCTCACCACAGGACCTTCCTCCTGGTGTCTGATAATGCTTGTCCTCCTCAGTCCTCCAGCAGTATACTCTCTCACTCTCAGCTCCTTGCCCTCTTGCTCCCAGCTCCTCACACATGCTCCTTCCCCTTTGGCTCTTCCTTGCCTGACTGGAGTGAGCTCCTTTTTAAACCCAGGTGCCCTGATTAGCCTGCCTTGATTGGCTGCAGGTGTTCTAATTAAAGTAGCTATCTCCACTGCCTCCTAGAAAGATCTTAATTGGCCCCAGGTGCCTTTATTAACCTGGAGCAACTGCCATTTGGTTACCAGGGTCCTAGGGATTTGTTTAGCCTGGGGCTAACATACCTGTTTCTCAGTACTTTACTGTAGCCATCTGGCCTTGCCCCATCACAATAGCTTGAGACAGCTTATTGCCGTGGTATTGTATTTCGAGCCCAACTGGAACCAGAAGGATGTACTTGAAATCACATGGGATGTCTGATCCTTCAAAATTCAGATGGCCTCCATAATGGTGGGCACTTTTCAGAAGTGAACAGAATTTCCAAATCTCTTGAGATGCACCAGTTTCTAGCTCTTAAAAAGTCTCACTTGGGATTCAGTAAACTTGGCATTCAAGGTCCCATCTCATTTGGGATTCACAAGTGATCCCTGAGGCCAGATCCTAAGCAGGAGTAAATTAGTTTAGTGCCATTGACTTCACTAGAGCTCCTCATATACACCTGCTGAGAATCTGGCCCTATTCACTAGGACTTGCTGAACACTGCAAAAACAAATGTCCAAGAATCTTAAAAATGTCCCACTGTTAAAATAAATAAAAAATAAATAAAGTTCGCTCGGCTTTTGTGTTCACCAAACATTGGAGTGATTTAATTTTAATCACATAAATGTTTATGGAGAGCCAATGCAAAACTCACATAGTCAAGGAATTATTCGATGCGGTATGTTTTGGGGGATGGTAAACTGCTTGCCACAGGAGGAGTACAAGAGTTCCCAGAATCCTTTGCTGGACACCTGGTACAAAGGCAATTAAATGACCTAAACAAGCATCTAACCACATCCTCTGCATCAAGACAAACATGTTTTCTAGGCTCTGGACACATGGATATGGCAGGTAATCAAGGCGAAAATCTTGTTGCAGAATGGTAATTAAACTGGCCACAGAAAGTTCTGACCACACTCTTCACAAACAGGCTAAAACACCTACCTAGTATTACTTTGTGTGACTGCAAAGACAGAAAATTTAACAAATTAATTAATTAATACCAGGGACCTGGATTCCATTGTGCTAGGCACCGTACAAACACAGAACAAAATGGAGGCATCTGATCCAACGAGTTTACAGTCTAAATTAGTGTATACCCTATACCCACCAATAAATCTGACAGTAGCCTGATTCTCCTAGGAATGATGCCCATGTGGACTTTAAAATGGTCTAATATGCCCTAATTCTGCTTATCAGCTCCCTATCACTAAACAGTTCTCTTCCCAAGAGAATCAACCCCCCAACTGGCTTTTTCAAACCTCCTCCCGGAAGATAAACATCATGCTCATCCAATCCCTGAACAGAAACAATCCCATGTGACAAGCTTATATAGCCAGTCACAACTACCCGACACAGCTAGAATGTCATACTTACAGCAAAAATATGTTGAGTAAGTGAATAAATTTGAGGCACTTACGATCTACACCTGGGCATTCACAAAACTCAGTGAGTAGTTATTCACTGTAAACTCTTTGCTCAGCTCCACCCACCAGTGGCCAAGAGACATTTCATCTTTGAAGGCCCCTAAATGAAAATGACCCATCACTACACAGAAAGACACATTCTTTTTGTGTGTGCATTTACTTTTTCCTGGGCTGGCACCATCTCCTGACCAGGATCATCAGCCTCATGGCACTGATAACACTGTATAAATCATTGGACATGACCAGGGCAAAAAATGAGGCAGGCTGGTCTTCCGTCTGCCACTCAGTCCAACCCCACTTTGGCACATTAGCATACAAAGTGGCTCACTAGAACAGCAGAAACCCAAGCAATTTCATCCAGCACTACAGTGCTGTAAACCTCCCACAGTTATCTTGTTTGCATCCCTTCTCTCTGTCTGCACCTATCTATTACCTCTTTTATTAGATTGTCAGCATTTGGGGCAGGGACTGTTGTTTTGATATGTGAGCATCCAGCACAATGGGGCCCTGAGCCCTGACTGGAGCCCAGTGATACTACCACAATACATATAAGAGATAATAGCAATAATAAGTGCTGTGGGAACAGAACTGCTTGGTGGAGCACATTCCTCTTAACCTCAAACCAGAGACAGCCTCCACAGATGGATTTAAAGTGCAGTGCACTTCACACCTCTCTGAATCAGTTGATCTATTACACACCTCAGGTGGAGGATTCAGGTTTCCCATCAGAAAGGAGCAGCTTTCAATAATGGCCAGGACTCCTATGAAGCCCCCTGGTAGAAGCTGTAGAGGAAGTGAGCTCAATCAGTGCCACCCCAGTCACCCTAGAGAAAATTTCTTTCCAGCCAGGGCAAACCACTTTAGGGTCTGTGTTGGTCTCACAGATGATGGAAGATTGCAGACACTTTCCTCCAGCAAAGCTTCCTCTCAGGCAGTTGTTCCACCTCAGGGCCTAGTGTCAAGAAGCCAGTTTAGATCCTGGGCTGAATTTAGCTATAATTATTAGTTTTCTAGTACCTCCCTCGCCACAAATTTCTCTCTTTCTACAGTGTGACGGATTCAGTCACAGAGACCCCTTTGGGACTGTCACTTGATGTGCGGAAATTACCTCTGAGCCCATTTTTCCTGCCATATTGGGACTTCCAGAACCCTGCCTCATTGAGCCAGACATGCTAGCCTTCTGCAACCCAGAGTCTGGTCCACGTCCCCAAAGCTGCAGACTAAACTGAAAACAGCTCAGCAGGTTACTTATCTCCAGCACCCAGACACCCAGTTCTCAATGGGTCCAAACCTCAAATAAATCTGTTTTACTCTATATAAAGCTTATACAGGGTAAACTCATGAATTGTCCACCCTCTATAACACTGACAGAGAGATATGCACAGCTGTTTGCTCCCCCAGGTATTAATCGCTTACTCTGGGTTTATTAATAAACAAAAGTGATCATATTAAGTATAAAAAGTAGGATTTAAATGATTTCAGGTAATAACAGCCAGAACAAAGTAAGTCACAAAGCAAAATAAAACAAAACATGCAAGTCTAAGCCTAATACATTAAGAAACTGTTTAGAGGTAATATCTCACACTGAAAGATGTTCCAATAAGCTTCTTTCACAGACTAGACTTCTTCTTAGTCTGGGCCCAATCCTTTCCCCTGGTTCAGTCCTTGTTAGTTCAAGCAGAAATCTCAGGTGTTAAGGAGGGGTTTTTCTCATGACTGGCAGCCCCTTTTGTCCTGCTTCACCTCCTTTTGTAGCTTTGACACAAGGCAAGAATCTTTTGTCTCTGTGAGTCCCCATCCCTCCTTCTAAATGGAAAAGTACCAGATTTAAGATGGATTTCATTATCAGATGACATGGTCACATGTCACTGTAAGACCCCCTAGTCTCCATTCCCCATGGACTGGCCCACACGTACATAGGAAGGCTTTCAAGTAACTAGGGCCATTTAAAACTGATTGTTTCTGGAGCACCCTTAATGGCTTCCACTTAAGTTAAATTTATATCTTATTCTCCTAAATCCAGACATAAAAATAACACATGCAAACAAATAGGATGAACACACTTGGTAGATTATAAGCTTTGTAATGATATCTTACAAGAGACCTTTTGCATAAAGTGTATTCCAGTTACATCATATTCACATTCATAAGCATCTTTTCGTAAAGCATATGGAGTGCAACGTCACACACAGCTCCCTCTCCGCAGACCATCCCTCCCTTTCCACCTGAAATTCCAAAGAAACAAAGACTGTGGGCCAGATCCTTCGGTCTAGCCAACCTGCACACAGGTCAGGAAGAGGCATGCCAAGGTGGGGATGTATGTGTGTAAAGTTCACTTTTACATTCCCTTGAATATGGGGCTGCTCTCTGCAGGGCCGGGCCCACTGAGCTGGGCTAGAGCCACTGCAAGGTTGCTTCCACATATACTGGCTGTTAGTAGCCCTGAGGGGATGTGATTGCTGCTGGGGATCAGCAAAGTGTATGGGGTCCTGGCCATGCATCCCCTTTTCTCCAGCCATGATCTCTTCCCACTCATAGCAGGTGTGTGTAGGGGGAGTTGGTGAAGGAGCCTCAAGGCTGGCTCCATGTCACCTTCCACTGCAGTAATTTTCCCTGGGTTGGATACACTAACACTATGATGAGGATCCACTGAAAGTATAGGGCAGTGGGGCTGTGCTGCACCAGGAGAACTGAGCCCCTCTTGTCAGGCAAACTTTAATAATCATCTGCTAGTCTCTCAAGGAGAGTGGTAGAAAGCCCATTCCTGTGGCATTTAAATCTAGACTGGGCAAAGCCCTTGAGAAGAGATTGTCTGGGTCAATCCTGCATTTGGCCTTGGGAAGATGGGCTAAATGGGATCCAGAATGCCAGCTGTAATTTCTACATATGAATGGAAAAAAAAAAAAACAAGAGAAAGAAAATGGCTGAGAAAATGGGACTGAGGAACAGAGCTGTTTCTAAACAGGATGCTTTTAAAGCCTTCCAGGAGGCATGTGCTGGCTCTTTAATCCCCATCAGTTCATTTATACCTAGTAACTTTTTATTACTACTGCCCCTATTACATCAGATCCTATTGGGGCAGGAGATGGTGGTGGGGAAACCTCAGGGAGTTGGGAATTTCAGGGAGATGGAGTGGATGAGCTAATAGATTTTTTCCACCCCTCACTTCTGTGGAGTTTAGATTTGGCTAAAACACCCAAAATTTTGAGTGTTTCTCCAAACTATCCAACGCTTTTGAGCCAGCAAATTAAGTTGGGAATCTCAGGAGAGCAGGCGTTTGCTGGAAATCTCAGGTGATTCCTGTTTCTGGTCAAGCCAGAAACATCACTAGATGACCCAATCTCTCTTAGCTGCATGAATGGAAAACAACAGGGTAAAGAGGTTAAGGAAACAGTTTGGAACCACAGAAAGGTATGGTTTTGTGTGAGCATGTGGGGGGCATAGAAGGGTTTTCATTTCATCCAATCCTAACAAGGACTGGGAGCTCCAGTTAACAACCTCTACTCTGCTTCTCTGCTCTGGGAATCTGTGTATAACAGAGCCAGCAGTACACACTGCCAAATCTCCTACACAACTGAAGAGCAAAGAGGGTTGCAAGTGTTATTACCACGACAGCCAAGAGGATTAGGAAACAGACTCCTCTCAAAAATGTATTCAAGACTATCAAGTAGAATAAACTATCTGCAAAGTCCTGTTCTCAGCTCTGCAGCCTGTCTGCATAGGGGTGAAGGATGGACGCCTCTATCTAGGACAACAAGCACAAATATATAAAGGAGAAAAACTCCTTTGCAAGATGAATTTCCTCTTGCCCTTTAAGTTATGGGTCTGATCAAGCCTGGTAGATTGTGAGCGGAAGCCAGGCAGGAGGCTAATAGCAATATTTATTTTAGAAGAAGATCTTGGGGAAGCAGGTATCATGTGACCTGGATGAGACAAGGCACTCAAAACACACTTGCATAATAGTGCAGAGAATAACAGCCAGAGCCTTAAAGAGACACGCAAGAGTTACCTGCTGCCTAATCATTCAGCGAAATTCAGGGAAATTTCGGCTTCTGGACAAAGGTAGGAAGATGTTCAGTAGTGGTGCCAGAACAGGAAATCATGTCAATTTCAGTTAAATTCTTCCAAATTTCAATAAAGGTTTTCAAGAGAAGGGAGAGCTGTTGAAGTTCGAGGCAGGATGAATGCAAACTAGCTCACACATCCAAAACGGGTGGGGGGGGGAGTCAAATCACATTAGGTGGTCTTGGTTATAAAATCCCTGCATCCAACAGTGGGTGGAGGGGAGTAATGAGGGCCATCTTCCCACAGGCATCTTCCAAAAATGCTTGGAAAGTCTCCTTGTGCGAAAGCAAGGCCTGGAATGCTGCGCTGAGCCCAGCAGAGTCTGCAACGATTAGAGAAACTCAGCAATTGGAAATGAAGCACAATAAAAAGGCCTCTTAAACAACTCATCAGCTAAACAGCTTACAAAGCCAGCAAAGGGGGCTGCCAGATAGCTGAGGCCTTAATGTGTTTGCAATTCATCAGCCCCCTGCTCAACAACTAGCAAGTCTGCGAGGCTGGGATTCAAAGGTGAAATACCTGCATCTGCTCTCATCCTGTCCGCCGCTAAGTGCAAACATTTATATTTCTTTGGATATAAAATAAATAGCCCCGTGTTCCAGGGAAGGCTGTCTGTGTAACAGTTGACACGATTTATGACGTGCGAGCATGACTCCCAGTGAAGGGGTCCAGCGATGGAGGCGAGAGGGGAGTGCTTGCTGTCTCCAAAGCACATGATTCACCAGGAGACAGCTGAGGGGATGTGGGGAGGGGGAGGTATGGATCTGGTTGCTCCTTCTCTCAGGCCCCCCTGGAAGGCAAAAGCATGTTCAGGATGGGCACTGTGTGAGAGAGAAAAAATGTGATGTGTTTTGTGGTTGGAAATGATCTGAATCGCAGCTATGCTTTTGCCTCTTGCCTCCCCCACCGGCCAAGGACTGGAGGATGCGGCCTTACAAAGGATGAGTTTGAAAGGAAAGGGCTACCTGTAGGTGCAGAGAGAAGTGCTGCTTTTGGGGCAGCAGAGTCGGGCACACGGAGAAAGTGGCAAACTGGGAAGCAATCAGGGCAATTACTTTAGGGTCTGTGTCTGGCATTTCCAACTGGAGATCAGGTCTCTTCAGAGAGCAATCTACAGCAACCAGGTGCCCCAGGCAGTGCACCCAAATATCAGTCTGTTGTGCACATAGGATTCATGCCAGCTTTACAAGGGAGACTGTTCTCTCATGAGCTCTTAGTCTGCTTAACCCCCTGTATTTCTTACATCCCCTTGCTAAGGCCTAGACTAGAGGGCTGTGGAGTGCCATATCTCAGGCTCCATCTCCTGGCTGTGCTCACGCTGTCCACTGGCTCTAGTGGAAGGAAGAGTCAACGTCATAAAGAGGCCTCTAAGAGTCTATTTTTGTGTGGTTGGATGTGTAATGTCCCCTTAGTCATTATGGTGGGGAGGTTTTTACACCATCTGACATGCCACCCCCGGGTTCCTAGAAGGTGGTGTGTCATCTGGCCAATTTCCCCCTATCTGCCCCTTAGAGACATAAAAAGGAATCTAGGGCTAAGCATTACTGTAACCATCAGGAGACTTTGGAACTGACGTTAACCCTTTTTTGGCATCGAATCCTGTGTTTTCTCCCCCTCAATTTCCCATCTCACCTTCATTCATCTTTCAGGCGATATGACTAGCCGTCAGGAAAAAGATATGGATCCAGGAATCCAGAGCTCCTGCTGTGCTGGCCTGCAATGGTCTGGTATAGGACTGACCTCATTCCTACTCTGTCTCCTTTGTTTCTGAATGACTGCCATGTGAATATTGGGCACAAGGTGTGACAAAGAAAACTCCCTCCAGACCTTCCCGCATGGCTCTTGACCAGCCTTGGTTCAGCATCCCCACTAGGGTGACCAGACAGCAAATGTATAAAATTGGGACACAGGGTGAGGTGTAATAGGAGCCTATATAAGAAAAATACCCCAAAATCAGGACTGTCCCTATAAAATTGGGATATCTGGTCACCCTAATCCCCACAGACAGCCACTATGACATGATAAGTCCCAGTCATGAGTGCCCAGGATCACCTTGATGTTCACTTCAGAACAGAAACTACCAGCTGTAAGTGGACTGGAAGATTACTGACATCCTGAAGGAACAAGTGATCTAGCCAGTCCCTAATCTTAACACAGCCAGCACCTGCTGACTCAGAGAGGGAGTGTCTTCTTTGCTGCTTCACTGGCAGAGTTACTATCTTCTTGAGCTGTAAAATCCCAGCTCCAGTCTTGGCTGTGAAAGTGTTCAGGATCCACATATACCTAAGCAAGGCCAGTTGTGCTAATGGATTTACACCTCAGTATTTTGGACCCTAGATAACAGTCACAACTTGTACTAGGTTTATGAGCCACAGTCCGAGCCTTACATAGATTCATAGATTCTAGGATTGGAAGGGACCTCGAGAGGTTATCGAGTCCAGTCCCTGCCCTCATGGCAGGACCAAATACCGTCTAGACCATCCCTGATAGACATTTATCTAACCTACTCTTAAATATCTCCAGAGATGGAGATTCCACAACCTCCCTAGGCAATTTATTCCAGTGTTTAACCACCTTGATAGGAACTTTTTCCTAATGTCCAGTCTAAACCTCCCTTGCTGCAGTTTAAGCCCATTGCTTCTTGTTCTATCCTTAGAGGCTAAGGTGAACAACTTTTCTCCCTTCTCCTTATGACACTCTTTTAGATACCTGAAAACTGCTATCATGTCCCCTCTTAGTCTTTTGTTTTCCAAACTAAACAAACCCAGTTCTTTCAGCCTTCCTTCATAGGTCATGTTCCCAAGACCTTTAATCTTTCTTGTTGCTCTTCTCTGGACCCTCTCCAGTTTCTCCACATCTTTCTTGAAATGGGGTGCCCAGAACTGGACACAATACTCCAGTTGAGGCCTAACCAGTGCAGAATAGAGTGGAAGAACAATTTCTCATGTCTTGCTCACCTGTTAATGCATCCCAGAATCATGTTTGGGATGCATTAACATGGGGTTCCATGGGGTTTGACATAAAGTGCATTTTAAACTAGGAGTGAGGGAGAGTTGTGTCTGGCCATTCTGAACATGGAATTGGTGGGGACTGCCATCTTGTGAGCAGGATGTTCTCAGCACTGACCCACACAGTGGCAAAACCCCCAGTGACAGCCCCATAGATGGAAGTGCTCTATCCACAGCACACCCAGAGCACAGGCAGCAGGGAGCTTGGCTCCTGTGTGTTGCCTGCCTGGATGTACCTTAACCCTGATCTGCAAGGGCCACCCTGAAGAACAAGACAGCAGTTCTGTCATAATGGCCTATCCAGTCCCTGGCCTCTCAGGGTATGTCTACATTGGAATAGAAGACTTGCAGCATGGATTCAGCTGTGCTGGGTCGGCTGACTCAGGCTCGGGCTATGGGGTTATAAATTGCTGTGCAGACATTCAGGGGTGGGTTGGAGCCCAGGCTCTTGGGGCACAATTAAATAGCCCTGCAGGCCGAGCCCCATGAGCCAATGTCAGCTGCAGGTGTTTAACTGCAGTGTAGACATACTGTCAACTGAAAATGCCAGCAAAGAGGCCAATTAACTTTGTCTGTGCGGCTGTTTTTTGTTCTGAGTGCACCTGTCCACAAGCATCTGGATTGAGACCTACCAATTAATTTCACACAGGCCACTAAGCAGCCATGAGTTGGTAGTGTCTTTCTGTCACTGCCAGCTTTCTTTGGATTCAAAATGGTGGCTTAAAGGAGAAAGGTTTCATACCATATTCCCTAACACCCTAAGCCGTTCTGTAACCTAGCTACGAGTGCCTAGTGGCTCCTTTCTCTCTTTGTGTGCAAGTTTTAAGTCATGAATTCCTTTAGATGCTTCCTCTTTGTTGGATATTTTCTCTTAAGTGACATGGCACGGGCTGTTAGCATGGACTGAGGCTGTAATCCAATTGATGGGTCCTGAATGCCTTTCAGACAGTTTATGACATTATTAGAGAATCCCCCACCTGAATTACTGCTTTGTAATGGCCCTCATCCCAGGCATCAGCCGACAGGCAATGCATCATCAATTTGGTACACTAAATTTTTATGTGCACATCAGATTCTAAACCATCAGTAACATCGCCAGCTCTCTGACTTTGTGGCCAGTGCCCCAGAACCAGTCTGTCACAACCCTTTTTCCTGTTTTTTTCACCCTCATAGAGTCCACTCTGTCAGGCACAGTAACTTAGGTATTCATGTGCTCCTGTGATTTCCACTGCCCACTGAATTGACATATTTGGGGAAGCCGGGACAGGAGGGACAGAGAGACGGCCACTTGAATGCAATGCAACAGGCAGTGAAGCGCCACCTGCTGCTGCAGCTTCACAGAGTAATCTATCACCAGTCATAAACACCGTATATTTTACTGGCTACTATCACAGCCATAGCCAAGCTGGCTGGCTGCCTGCAGCACCCCTGGAAACAGCCTGGTTACTACAGTGAGTTTTCTCAGATAAGGTTGGTGTGCTTCCCTTTCCACTTGAGTTAGGCTTGGAGTGACAATGTGAGGTCACTGAGATCTGACACATTCCAGTTCTCTTGTCCTGGGCAGGCAGGGTTGCCACCTCTTTGCATTTGTCATATGGATTAGAACATCCTATTACAAAGCTGTGTTGCTTCACCATGACATCTGAAATTAATATGGGCCGCTTCATTTGGGCTCATGAATCAGGGGACAGTCACAGGAAAATTGAGACATATTGCAACCTGCATGGGGCTTAGATCAAGGAAGAATTCCAGACAGGAACACCAGACGTTCTCCAAATGCCTCTCTAATTGCTTCTTGGCTTGCAATAAGCAACAGATATTGGCCTTGTGCTGTTCCTGAAGCTGCTTCCAACTTGTACCCACTGCTGTGCTAGCCACATACTATTTATTAGTGGCATCCTTGGTGCAGGGAAGACTGGATGGCTTTCCCAGCCTTCGGAGCAATCGGGTTACACTCAGCGAGGGCAAGGGGAGAGCAGACTGCCCTAACCATTTATGTGCCATTTATTTTACTGGTTATTTGGCAATGGAGCTGAGCTCATCCTGCTATTTCTACCAGTGTTCTCATTGGCCTGCCTGATTTTGTGGCTTTGGCACAAGTAGGTCATCCCCAGTAAACGACAACAACAAACCAAAGCCTTGGATTCCATGGACTTGGATTCCTGATAATATCAGCCAGTTACCTGAAGAAAAATCCCCAGACATCTGCAGGCCCAGAGCAGCCGGACAAAGCAGTTTACCAGCGTCTGACAAAGTGGGTATTGACCCATGAAAACTCATACTCCAATACATCTGTTAGTTTATAAGGTGCCACAGAACTCTGTGTTGCTTTTTACAGATCCACACTAACACGGCTACCCCTCTGATTCTTGACAGCTGTTTATGGTTACAGGCCATAGAGCTTTCAAGGGCTCCTCCCTCCAAAAACATTTTCTGTCCATTTTGCAGGACAGAAGGCATTCAGACTTGAGTCCCACAGGCAGAGAATAGAGCAATGTGAGGGAAGTGGAGGGGGGTGTCCTTGAACTTCAGGATCAAAATCTGACCTGCCCTGCATTTTTTTGCAGTGCTGTGTGACATGCCCTCCAGATTCAACTTAACAAACAAAGCACAGTCATGGTTTGTTCAGGAATAAGATAAAGTCCTGCATCTTTTGTTCCTTGGGTGGTGCCGATATAATTCATGTCAGTGCACAAATGAAGACAAACATATTATTTTCAGTTCCTGAAGGAACATATGGGGAGAGGGGAGAAAAATAAACATGATTTTTCAGCTCTGGGAATAAACCATGGTATTTTTCAAGGCAGTTATAACAGATTGTTGCAGTTGGTGTGTCACTCCCCACTTTCTGAACAGCACTAGAGTGGCTGTGAAATGCCAGGGGGTTCCTACGAGTATGAGACAAAACTGAGCAAAGAAGTATTTAGAGTTGTCATGGTATGAACCCCTACTCTGAACCTTGGCGTCCAAAAGATGGGGTACCAGCATGAATTCCTCTAAGCTTAATTATTAGCTCAGATCTGATAGGACTGCCACCACCCAATAATATAGTTTTCTGGGACACTTTCTGATTCCCCAAATCCTTCCCTGGGGGCCCCAAGACCCAAATCCCCCTTTGGATCTTAATACAAGGAAAGTAAACCCTTTCCCCACCGTTGTCTCTCCCAGGCTTCCCCTCTTTGGGTTACCCTGGAAGATCACTGTGATTCAAACTCCTTGAATCTTAAAACAGAGAGGAATCAGGCTTTTCCTCCTCCTTCTCTCCCCCTCCCAGTCTCTCCCTGAGAGAGAGATAATGATACTAATACAGAGAGAAATCAGGTTTTTCCTCCCTCCTTCTCTCCTTTCTCCCACCAATTCCCTGGTGAGTACAGACCCCTTCCCCTTGGGTCTTACACAAGATAACCAAAAAATCAATCAGGTTCTTAAAAGAAAAGCTTTTAATAAAAGAAAGAAAAAAAGTAAAAATTATCTCTGTAAAATCAAGATGGAAAGGGGTCTTTCAGCTTATAGACACTGGGATTACCCTCCCAGCCTAAATATACAAGTACAGCAACAGAGTTAAAATTCTTCCAGCAAAATACACATTTGCAAATAAAGAAAACAATCAAAAGACTAAAACCACCTTTCTAACTGGTACTTACTAAATTGAACAGAAGAGGCTTTTTCAGAAAGATTGTAGAAATCTGCTTACATGTCTGGCCCCTCTCAGAACCCAGAGAGAACAACAGACAAAAAAAACAGTACAAAACAAAGACTTCCCTCCACTGAGATTTGAAAGTATCTTGTCTCCTTATTGGTCCTTTGGTCAGGTGTTCCAGGTTCACTGCTTGTAACCCTTTACAGGTAAAAGAGACATTAACCCTTAACTATCTGTTTATGACAAGAGTCAATACAAGGAACAGTGAAGTCTATCAGCCTGAAGACTGTACTGTAAGGGAGAGTTGTGGAAGCCCCATAACTTAAGACATTTCAAACTGGACTCAGCTACAGCATGAATAGATTGTAAGGAACAATCCTGGACTAGCTGGGACCTAAGTGGTCTCTTTCATCTCTAATTGCTCTGATTCAGTGATAATGCAGGTCAAGTGAGAAAAGCTCATCCAAACAGAGGGGGACTTCTCAGCTCCGGTTTAATACTGCTTGCAGAAGGCATCATGTTTACATGAAACAAGCAGAAATCAATGGAAAATGCTGAGGGTTATATGATGGTGGCTGCCACCTGACATGGCATGAAACTGATTCAGAGATTAACTGGGATCAAAATTGCCACTGGGGCTTGCTTATTCTTCACACAAAGTGTGTTACAAGGAGAAAGGTTCCCGCTCTCTTCTCTGTATAGAAAAGTGTTTCTCTATTTGCCACCTTTAGTGTTTCCTAGGACTTCAAAAGGAGAGTGAGAGATAAGAAACAAGAGAGAGTGAGAAATATACCAATAAGGAATGAGGAAATAAGGTTAAAGGAACCAGCAAGGCACACTTCCCTTATAAGCCTGTTTTCCATTTCCTCCCCTCCTCTGAAATTATCTCGGAGTTTTCTTCCCCCTCTTCACTGCCCAATATTTAATTGAAAACGCAGATCTGTAGCCCAGAGAGGTGTTATTTTCGGCACAAGAAATAGAGATATCTCCTAGCAGCTGTCAATCCCAGTGACCTTAGCTTCTGTGAAGACTGCATGGGACTTTCCCCCCTCCTTTCTTTCCTTTTTTCCTTTTCCTTTATTTCCTCCAGCCGATTTACTGTTTCATTGCACTCCACTGGGACTCCGACAAGAGTCGAGTTCCTCGCAGATGACACAGAATAATTGAAATGTCCTTCTGGTGACCTTCAATCTCTGGCAGCATCCACTTCCCTTCTGGTAATCAGTGAGAGCTGACAGACAAGTGGCAAACACATATTGTACACCCATGCGCAGACACACACCCAGGGGACAGACACCACTTCTAGGTAGGCACACAGAGACAAAAACACAACAACTGACAGACACAAAGACATACAGGGAGACGCAGCCACATGAAGACACACAAACACACAGGTGCGCAGCCATGCAGGCACACTAAGGGTATGTCTACATCTACAATTTTGCAGCGCTGGTTGTTACAGCTGTATTAGTACAGCTGTATAGGGCCAGCGCTGCAGAGTGGCCACACTTACAGCAACCAGCGCTGCAAGTGGTGTTAGATGTGGCCACACTGCAGCGCTGTTGGGTGGCTTCAAGGGGGGTTCAGGGAATGCGAGAGCAAACCGCAGGGAAGGAGACCTGCTTGCTCGGGGATTCGGTGAATGCGAGAGCAAACCGCAGGGAAGGAGACCTGCTTGCTCGGGGATTCGGGGAAACGCGAGAGCAAACCGCAGGGAAGGAGACCTGCTTGCTCGGGGATTCGGGGAACGCGAGAGCAAACCGCAGGGAAGGAGACCTGCTTGCACGGGGGTTCGGGGAACACGAGAGCAAACCGGGGAAGGAGACCAGCTTCGCCGCGGTTTGCTCTCGCGTTCCCCGAACCCCCCTGCAAACTGCAGGGAAGGAGACCTGCTTGCTCGGGGATTCAGGGAACGCGAGAGCAAACTGCAGGGAAGGAGACCTGCTTGCACGGGGGTTCGGGGAACGCGAGAGCAAACCGGGGAAGGAGACTTGCTTGATTACCAGAGGCTTCCTCAGGTATGCTGGGATACCTGCTTATTCCACTGAGGTCAAGAAAAGCGCTGGTAAGTGTCTACACTTGATTACCAGCGCTGGATCACCAGCGCTGGATCCTCTACACCCGCGACAAAACGGGAGTACGGCCCGCGCTACAAACAGGGAGTTGCAGTGCTGGTGATGCCCTGCAGATGTGTACACCTCCTAAGTTGCAGCGCTGTAACCCCCTCACCAGCACTGCAACTTTGTGATGTAGACAAGCCCTAAGGCACAGGCAGACTCACACTCCTGAAGGCCCACAAGCAGGCACACCAACACAAATACAGCCTCATTACTCAAGTAGGGACGCATTCTTTGCACACACACATGCACACATACACACAGAGAAACATTCACAGTGCAAACATATAAGGAAAGGGAAAGAGACAAACGAGCTTATAACCACAGAGAAAGACCTCCTTACTACAGAAAACCAATGAGGATATACCAGTAGGCCTGAAACACACACAAGGCCTCAGAGTTAAAGGGGGGAGAGATAGCTCAGTGGTTTGAGCATTGGCCTGCTAAACTCAGGGTTGTGAGTTCAATCCTTGAGGGGGCCATTTAGGGAACTGGGGTAAAAATCTGGGGATTGGTCCTGCTTTGAGCAGGGGGTTGGACTAGATGACCTCCTGAGCTCCCTTCCAACCCTAATAGTCTATGAAACCCTCATGCAGGTACATGAACAAGATACACTGAGTAGGCACACAGCTGAATGCAATGCACACACAGACGCTAAAGGCAGGCCTGAACCAAACTCTCAGAATCTAACAACCCCAAAAGTCTGGACAAGTTCTGATCTATGCAGACCTTAACCTCTGACCTTTAAACACACAACCATCTGCATGATGAATACACACTCATGCAGACATCCAGATACATACTGAAACAGGCCCATATGCACAGTCATGCAAGGAGACAAACACACCTCCATGAAGGCCCACAAGCACAGACTGACCTGTCCCCAGGAACATGGACTCACCCATGCAAACACACTGACAGAGGCATGTGCTGACACACATACAGAGCAGTTCACAATAGCACACCTGAAGGAAGGGAAGCAGGAGCCTATCCATGCTGCCAGAGCCACCTGACATGTTCTTCATTTGCAGACACCATCAGCTGATTTTTTTCATACCCAATGTCTCTTACCCCATGTTTGTATTCTCATAATATATCCTCATTGTGCTATAGCTGTCTTTGCTTTTAAAGACTGAAGCCTTATGAACTTCTGAACAGGCAGCATTGCTTCAGATCCTGATTTGGGTCTCTTTCTCCCTGAGCTGGCAAAGGACCAAGGTGCCTGTGTCTATGTGGGTGGAAGGAAAAGGTACACTTTGTCTTTATCATTCTAAAAAAAAAGGACTACTGATGGTTAGTCAGGAGGGGCACTGCTTGTCCCTGAAGCAAACTGCTCCCAATAAACAAGATCCTAGAGATACCAGACATCTGTACAGTGAAGGGAGAAAATGGGGTAATGTCTTTATTTTAATGATATAGTCTCTTGGGCACCACCATTTTGTTCCAGATTCCCTGAATTATTCTATGCTCTCTGTTTTCTAGGGAACCTGCCTACAAAGCTTCCCATTTTTTCTCTAGCATTGAATTTCCATTTGTGATGGTACCTCCCATAAGGCTTTATGGAAATATGCTTAGAATGTGTTTTATACTGCATATGCCATGTAATAGATCTCAAAGGTTATGATCTACTGAATGTATTAATCCTATTTGTATTCATGTCATTTTTGTATTCAAATTTATGAATGTTATGAATATTGGCTGTGTACTGGCTTGATTTCTAAATAACCTCAGTAGAGCATTTGGTCAGTTCCTGGAGAGAGGAATGTTGAAATTAAGTACCTGATCAAGAAACACTTAAAGGACAATGGATCTTGGAATGCTCCAATCCATGTAAGAAGTCTACTTGAGGACATTCAAGGTAGCATGTAAACAATGGCTGCTACCTGTAAAAACTGTGTCATGCATGGACATGTGCCTTGCCCAGGTGACTCCTAAACTCCATCATGGAGCTGGACTTTGCATAGTGATGAGGAGGAGGTCTCCACCCACAAGAGAAAGTCTATTGAAACCCCTGGGAAACCCTCCATTTTGTCTTCAGCTGGCTAAAGAGAGAGCCTCTTCACCTCCCAGGATATTTGAAAGAAACTGGAACAAAGGACAGTGACTGCAAGGGGTGTGAGTGATTGCTGGACCCAGGCTAAAAGGAGATTAGTCTGTAAAAGGGAACATCCTAGAACTGGTGAGGATATTATCTGTATTCAGTTTGATTAGACATAGATTTGCACATTTTATTTTATTTTGCTTGGTGACTTACTTTGTTCTGTCTGTTATTACTTGGAACCACTTAAATCCTACTTTCTGTATTTAATAAAATCCCTTTTTACTTACTAATTAACTCAGAGTATGTATTAATACCTGGGGGAGCAAATAGCTGTGCATATCTCTCTATCAGTGTTATAGAGGGCGGACAATTTATGAGTTTACCCTGTATAAGCCTTATACAGAGTAAAATGGATTTATTTGGGTTTAAACCCCATTGGGAGTTGGGCATCTGGGTGTTAAAGACAAGCATACTTCTGTTAGTTGCTTTCAGGTAAATCTGCAGCTTTAGGGCAAGTAATTCAGACCCTGGGTCTTTGCTGGAGCAGATGGAAGTGTCTGGCTAGCAAGACAAGGTGCTGGAGTCCTGACCTGGCAGGGAAAGCAGGGGTCGAAGTAGTCTTGGCACACTTGTTGGCAGCTCCCAAGAGGGTTTCTGTGATCCAACCCGTCACACCATTCTCTAGTGTAAAGAGAGGTATCAGTTTATTAGGCTGGGTGGGATTATGCCAACATCTCTGTAAAAGCATGCACAGTGTGTGAACTATGGTTTCTGGAAGCCAGAGCAAACTCAGGCTGAGCAGAGTTACCATGCAGTTACTAAAAGGACTGTGCCTTCTCTCCTGACAAGCCTGGTGTCTGGGTGCTTATTAAAGATTACCTAATGTCAGAAGTTAGCTCAAACCAAAGATAGCGTAATTATTTCTTCTAAGGCCACTGGATTTGCAAGGGAACCTTGCAGAAACATGTCGTCGGTTTAAGTACAAGTTTGACATTTCCCTCATTTCCACTGGGGCTGCAGAGAATGCAACTAAAGTGCAGGCAATGACCTTTCTGTGTGTGGAGGGCCCGTTACTGTTACAGGTATCTGATGCTTTTACATGGAAGGAAGAAGAAGATAAAGAGGATTTGGTGCAGATTATGAAAACATTTAAGAGGAACAGTAACGCCAGAAAAATGTTACTTATAAGTTGTTGGTTATTAATATTATTGCCTAGAGACCAATCCAGGCCGAGGCCCCCTTATGCTGGGTAGTGTACAGATAGAGTGAGGGATAGTCACTGCCCAGAAGAGTTTGCATTCTAAAAAGACAAGACAGACCAGGGTTGGGGGAAAGTAATATAGCAATACGAGTAGGGTGAACAACGTGAAGGGGATGGTTTTAAAGCTCAAGTATGTGAATTCTGGGAATTATGTAATTTCTGAACAAAGGGGCTCTCTCTGTTTGTTGGGACAAAATGAGCAGCTACTCCACCTTGAATCATTTCAAAAAGATCAAATTAGAATGGAAGGGAACCAAAATAACGAATCAACATGGGAATATCAGGCCAGATTCTCAGCAGGCATACATCACTGTAATTCCTTAGATGACAAAAGAGCTCTACCAAATTACACTAGGCTGAGGATCTGTCCGAAAGAATTTCTGATGGGATAATTCCTATTCAGCTGAATGCTCATTTTGGCAAACATGCCATAAGTGCAACAGCAAAAATCATCTCTCCAAGGTGTATTGGACTGTCTGCATGCTCAGTGAAGAGCAAAGCAGTGAGACCAGGCCCTTTATAGGTTCAGTAACTCCAGAACACACAGCTCAAGATTGACAAGTACAGCTAACGGTTGGTGGTAGAACTGTATCCTTTCAACTGGATAGTACAGCACGCTGCAGTGATATTCCAGGATATAATCTTATAGCCTAGGAACTTCCACCAAAACCTGCAGCAAAGGGTCAATGAGTAAGTAACAGTTATGAGTTGTTTTGTAAAATAGCATCACTTCATAACTTTCTCATTGCGAATGCAGGTGCTATACCTGTGTTAAGTCTACAACATCTGATACAGTAGACATATTGTGGCAATTGATGTTAGATGAGTCAGGCTCTACAGTAGTAATTTTTAATCCCAATTGGTATTAGTTCTAGTCCTAAAGTATTTCAAAGAATAATTGTGGGGGTTTGAGGCATTACAAGGTGTGGTAAATTAAGGTGGATAATATTTTGGTTTGTGACCTTAAAAAATATAATGAAAAAACCCTCGGTGAATCTTGATGAGAACAAGAGAAAGACACTTTATATACACTCAATGTAAAAATATCAAAAATGGGACTACCGGAATTTATTTCTATTAGATGTAATTGAACAAAGTTTAATTGTTGATTCAGGGCAATGGGGAGAAAAAGAAATAGTTGTAATGCTCACTCCACAATATAAAGATGATCTAATGATATATAGGAAGGAATAGCTATTTGAGAAAATTTATTTCAACTCTGTCTGTGGTCAATAATTGAGAAAATTGCCGCAAAATGATATTCTCATCTTTGAAAAAAAGACAACTGAGCATATAGAAACATAGGTCTCAAATCCACCATTTTTAAAAGCAATAAAGAAAGAAGAGACTTAGACACCAAATTGGGACCATCTTGACCGCTTTAGGAAGATATTAGTAAGGTGGACAATACTTTGCTACAAAAGGAAGGGTTGTGCCAGCATTTCTGGAAACAGAAATGCTTACTAAAATACATAGCTGGCATCTTACTATTGCAAAAGGTAGTTTGTTCTGGCCTGGGATGAATGTTCAGGTCATGGACATGAGATATAGTCCCCCAGCAATGCACATCAACACGCCACTTCTACAGCTTGTCAAAACAATGTTGACATTTTTTTGCAAACCATTCTGAACATCTGTGCGAAAAAAAACTGGTTGAATTTGTCAAATTAAAAAAAAAATTAAAAAAACCCAACCAGCTCAAATAAGCTTATGATTGTATTCTTCTGCAGAGAACACAACCTCCCCACTTAGATCACAAAATATTCCCACCAGGAAGGGACAAAGAACAACTGCATTCCGTGGTGCTGGGGATGCAGGCTTTGGAACACGGTACAGCCTAGCTACAGTAATGAAATACGAGCCTCCCTTATCTGCAGGCCCTGTTCAAGCACCAGCGCAGCAAGCTTGTGCTTGGGGAGGCCCATGGAAGGGAGCGGCACATCCGAGTTTTCGGCAACAATTCGGCGGAGGGTCCTGAATTGCTGCTGAAGAATGAAGCAGAGCGGTAGAGCCAAAGTTCTGCCAATTACGACTTTTTATTAATTATTATTATTATTATTTCTGTTTATCACTTGGGGTGGCAAAAAAGCTGGAGCTGGTTCTGCTTGTAGGACTGGATGGGTCATACCTCTGTCAGAAGTACGGTGGCAAATGAAATGCATGGTGGGGGCACAGCACCTTTGTTACTGGAACTGACTTGGTTTAGGAAAAACTTATTTTAACTGGATCCAGAAAATTACATTATACCCTGGGTTATTGTTTTATTCTGCAGTGATGTTTTAAACCTGTATTTCATTCTGTGAATTTCCCAACATATCAGCAGCCTCGGCCAAGAGGAATCAGTGAAGTCCCTGAAACTGCACAGGATTCAAGGAAACAGAAGATTCAGTTCAGATACCCAAGCTATGACCCATCTGCCTTCTCTGCTTTTCCTTCAAGTGATGAGAAGGAGGAAGAAAGAGAGGACCCATCTAACAAGTGCCATGGGTTATACTAATGTGATCCCACAGACTGCAGGAATGGCATGGGAGTGGGAACAGCTCTGCTTGTGGTTAGATAGGCCTCTCTGGAAAGTATCTCTGTTGCAATACATGTAGGGCTATTCCTGGCTGGTGCTGCAGCTATAAAGGATAGATATACAACACGTGCAAGTACCACAAACACTTGCAAAGCCCTGAAGGGAGTGGACATCCCAATCATGCTGGATAGTTTGAGTCTCACATCATCATACGCCTGCCCTACTACATCAGATGACCCCTATAACTAACACTAGTACTAACTGGGCTTTTGTAGCATAGCTTTCCACCAAGCTGTTTCAGTAAAATTATAACCTTGGCTACAAGTCTGCTGAGCTCTTATTCCCATTATCTGTTTGTCTGTCCATCTCTGCAGACAACAGGACAGACAGATTCTATACATGGAAGGCAATAAACACATAAGAAAGAAGTGATGGCAAAGGTGTGCAGGTGTACCAGATTCCCTCAGCCCTATGTATGAGGTGAAAGACAATACTAAAAGCCTGGTGCCTTCATGCCCTCCAGGGAGCAGTACAGAGGATCCCTGCCCAAGTCCATTTCCTGAACCATCTTGCTGCGTTCACAGAATGCATTGTGTTTACTTGTGTAATGGTTGGTGAACGAGTTCTGCCCCAGTGCAGTTACCTAGGATACCCTCATAACCCAACCAGTTTCCTCTCTGTCTAGTGCTTAGTTTATATGCATGCACTATATTTAAGATCCACTCACCCATTCATCCACTTATATTCTCATGATTAGCCCATCACAATGGCTATTGATGGCAAACGGCAGGCCCTGGGCCTAAAACTCCCAGCTCACTGGCAACAAAGTAGAGAACTCTGAGGTTATCAAGCTGACCTGTGATGTAACATATGGAAGGCCAAGCCCACAAAGGTAACTTTTAGTAAGTGGGATTTTCAGGCTGCTGGCAAATTTCAGTGATGTTTTCCAGTGAGGGTGCTGTCCACACAAGAGCAGGTTCAATTTCCAAGTAGGTTTGAAAGTTGATATTCAAGTTTCACCCCTTCCCCTACCTGGTCCTCCTACTTAGCTGGCAACACCTGCTGAGGGGGTGCAGGCACTAACGGGGCATCCCTCTCAGATATTTTAATTGGATAACCAGGCTCCCTCCCCCTGGCATGTGAACTGGGAAGCGGTAGGAGAGCCATTATAAGCTAAACATTAGCCTAACAAGCACCTTGGTGTCTGCAGGCTGCCTGGCTCGCAGGCAGGGAAACTAGAACCCCCCCGCCCCCTTCTCCCCATGCTGAGCCTTTATCAGCACTTAATTAAAACTCCACACGAAGATTAACACACAGAGGGCAGTTTTAATTAACTTAATATCACATTCAATTTTCCAATTCGTCACAGTGTACCCAGCACCTGCAGATCTTAATACAAAACCAAACAAAGAAAGGGAGCAAGGGGGAGAGGGAGAGAGATGTGAGCAACTGAAACAGAAGTTGTTTAAACTTTCTTTCACTGCCCCCCTTGAGCATGTACTCCCCTCCTCCTCCTTCCTGGGCTGTCTGTAAGTGATTTTAGATTCTAATAGTCAGGGTCCCGGTGGGCCCATTCAGACCAGCCTGGGGCTGTTTGCTTTTTCTTCTTCTTCTGTTTTTTTAAGATGTGTTCCTGGAGATTCTTGGACCAATAGAACATTTTCCTGCTAATCCCACCACCTGGGCCTCTGAGCAACTTGTTGAAAAAGCCATTAGGATGTTGTGGAGAAGATCCCCCAGATGAGCAGAGCCAGGACATGCTGTAGGAAGCATATACTCACTTTCTGCCTCATGCCGCTGCTTGGGGACAAATTAAAAGACCAGATTGATTAAAAACAGTATAAGACCCCCAGACTGCTCTCTGAAGGGAATGCTGGAAAATACAGATGCCCCTTTGGCCCAAGCAGTTTAGCCAATATTTGGGGCTGTGCCAGGTTGTTTTTGTTAGAAGCAGAAATTGATCATAGTCAGGTATTTTCTTTGGTGCAATCCTGTTTACAAAGAATGTACACCAAGTCCTGTTTCCCTGAACAGAGTAGAAATAAACAAAAGCAGGCAGTTTCCTTGCTCATAATTTCCAAAGCCACCTCTCCATAAGTTCCATGCCCCCAGCCACTCCATCTCTCTGCTCCCTTTCATGACCCCACTCCCCACTGATCCTCTTGCTTTCAGCTGGCTTCTGCACTTCTCTCATACACACACAGCCAAAAAAAACCCCTCATCTGTGCATTTGCTATCGGTCCTGAGGATGTTCAGGCTTCACTGTTCTTAGGTGGTAGCCTACGATTGTTTCCAGCTGTGTCACTATATAAAGGGACATTAATTATCCTTCCATTTAGCCTGAATGAAGGATACTTAGCACATGCATCAGCTTTCCTTAGGTCTGTGATTGCCTAATGATCAAAGGCATGCTTGATGGCAGCCATTAATGCCCTCCAATATCACAGTGCTATTATTTTTGTGGCAAGCCCCCTTCAGAGCATATGACTGGCCAAGTGTCAATCCATCACTGCAGAAATCAGTACCAGTGCCCAGGGAGAATCAGGTCCTATGTCCTCTACTTCCATTGTATGCCCTTAATTTGAGGGGGAGGGGGGAGTGAATGCAGTGTTTTTAGGGTAAAGCAGCCCAGAACTCTTGGAGTGAGTTGAAGCATCCTGGTTCAGGCTGAAAAGTCAAATTGTCCAAAGCAGAGCCGGCTCCAGGGACCAGTGCAGCAAGCAGGTGGGGGGAGGGGCACCGGAAAGGGTGACACATCTGGATCTTCGGTGGCAATTCTGTGGCAGGTCCCTCTGTCCCTCTCAGAGAAAAAAACCTGCCACCAAAGTGCCGCTGGCCGCAATCGCAGCTTTTTTTTTTTTTTCTCGTCACTTGGGGCGGCAAAAACCCTGGAGCCGGCCCTGGGCCAAAGCCAGAGTCTTTAGCCAAATGTCCCTCATTTCTCTCCTTAAAATTTGGGTGCTTTGGGTAAAGTGAGTAAGAAACCCTCCACCTCCTTAGATTTAGTTTTGAAAACCCAAACCTCTTTGTCCCTGATTCACCTCTGCAGCAATGTTTTAGGGCGAGCAACAAATTGCCGTGGCACATATCTAACCAAAGGGAAATGTGGATAAGGTGGGGAGCTGTAGCAAGGTGAGGGACAGTGCTGAGGGTTTTGGTGAAAGAGATAAGGAGGTGCCTGCATTGAATGGTGCATATATATGTATTGGTGTAGAATGTGCGACCTGTGGGACTGCAGGCAATAATAGTGGCAAGGTATTTATAAAGGGATATTGGCTAATACTTTTTAAATCACGAACATTAGATATAAAGTGTATATTTCATGCAAATATTTCACTGGCTCTTTACCTTCACAGTATCTGACCTAGAGAGGGGAAAACTCAGTATTTCCAACCTGCGGGAAATTTCAACATTTGTTTTGGTCCAAAATTAGGATGAAAATTTGAAAATATTTTTAAAAAATGTGGAATGAAATATTCTGAAAAATATTAGTAAGAAAATGTTCTAACTCTTTTGCTTTAATGTTTTCAGTTGAAAAGGAACATTTCAACATTGCAAAATTAAAATGTTTCATTTCAATTGAAAGTGTTAAAATTTCAACATTATGAAATTGAAAGCCTTTATTTCAGCTTGTTGAAATGACCCAAATGAAACTGAAATTGATTTTTTTTTGCAAAATTGAAATTTTTCCTTGAAAAATTTTGATCTTGTGGAAACTGCATTTTCTGTCTGAAAATAATTCCAATGGAAAAGTCCCATCCAGCTCTTGTCCCATCCCATTCAGCACATAGCTTCTGTGCTGTAACAAAGCTCTAGTGTCCAGTAAATTTTCATGAGCAGGAAGTTTCCCCACAGCAAGGTCTCACTGAGCCTGCCTGGATATTTTCAGCCCTGGGTACATGGAGATTTAGCCCTGAGCTTCTCACTAACATCATGAAATGAATTTCTTCCACTAGCATTTATCACACTCAAGCCATGTGTCAGTTCTCCTCACACATAAGTCCAGAACAGCCTGAGCGAAATGGAAAAGTACAGGCCCTTCAGCAACCTCTGAGGAGGTAATGCATTAAATGGAGACTCTTCATTAATGACAATTGAGTCAGTTGTGCTTAGCCTACCAGTGTCTAAAGTCCACACTCAGCACATACTGTCTTACAAGTTCTCCTAGGTCATATCTCTCCTCTCCATACACTTCTACAGGGGGAGAGAGAGATGACAGAGTTTAGACTGCTGCTGGCAACCAAAATAAGTTCATCAGACACAAAGGAGGACCAAATCCTGGGACTGATGCTAACAAGGCTAAGATGAGGAGGAGGAATGAAAATCATGTGTTCCTCACAATACTTTTTGCTGCCATGTAATAGGAATCCATTACAATAAAGCTCCAGTGTCTTTTGGAAAAATTCCAACCTAGATATTTTACCCTGTGCCACTTGTTTCCAAAAGATCCTGCCACCATTTTGAAAGACATCACTCATCCTTGAAAGCACCTCCACCCAGTCGCAGTCTTTCAGGGCTCCCATGTGATCAGCTATACCAGCAAATGCGTGAAAGTCATTCACAGATAATACGAGGAACGTGCTTACATTTTTGAATGTTCCATGCCTGATCCATTCACATTCACCACTCTGAGGTAAGAATGGGCTATCAGCTTTTCTCATTATAAATCACTGCTCTAGAAGGCTATGGCAAGAGGGAGGGGGTGCCTCATATACTGTATCTGGGAAGGCTGGAACATTCAGTCCTACCCTCTCTGTCTATACAAACCAGAGTGTGGAAGGGATATTTTTTCAGCTGTCACATCATTTGCAGCTTCCCACATCCCTGGCAGACCAGCATAGATTTCCTCATGATAATGAGTCAGTGCTGGTCTAGTTAGTGCTCTGAGATGCAATCTACAGAACCTGGGTTTGAATTCCACATTTGGCCCCTGGTCTGGCAGGAGCTGAGCGTGATGCTGAGGCCACATGCTCAGCACTGAGTGGATGAGGATGAAAGAGGGGGAGGGAATCACTTGGCTCAGGGAAGACCCCCCTGGCTGAAAAGTAAAATGGTGTTGACTGGCTCTAAAGATATGTTATGTAGTCATCTTGATCTAAGAAGATGGTAGCTATAACACAGGAGCTTGAGGGAATTAGGAAGAAGAAGTCTTGATGAATTCATGAAGAATACAGAGGATTCGTGAGAGTAAAAGTATAGTCAGGGATATCCTTGGGAAATCAGGAGAGCAGAGAGATGCACTGGATAAAGTAACTCACTATGCTAACTTGGGCACAGTTGGACTGCACCTTACAGGTATGATTATCCATTCTTTGCACGACAAGGTTCCTCTCCAGTGCTGCTCTTATCCATCCATCTCAGCCAGATGTCTATCTCCTAGCCATCCAGCACTCTCAGCCACACTGCAAGTCAAGTCTTGTCCAGCCCTGCCCCTCTCTATTCTTCAGTCCCAGTCATGTGCAGAAGAGGTTGGTTAGCAGATAGAGTGATAAGTTTGTGAATCTTCTAGCCAGCTCTCTTCCCCCTCTAGCTTCACCACCAAGATTTAACCTGTTAGGGAAGGTGGCCTCAATGCCATTGTTCATTATGAGAGACATCTACCCTGAGTTTCCAGGCCCTCACCCACATACTCTCACCCAAGTGAGGGGGACAGAATCCAAATCCAACTCACTTCTCCCTAGAGATGGGAACAAGCCACCTGATTGAGTACTCCATATTTGGGGCATTTAGGTTGGGCCCTTTCCAAAACTCAAACCCAGGCTCAGATGATGTCACCCCCAAAGCTGATAGGTCTCTTTGCCCAGGGGTTTGGTTCAGGCCCACCTCTATATTTCATAGCTGTATTTTATGAGAATGTGAGATACTATTTCCACTCTATAACTGTCTCATTGGGTACTAAAAATCATGGGGTTTCCTTACTCCTTTATTCTAACTCTGTGGCTCCTTCAACCTCTCCCCTGCCCCCTCTCTCTCAATTACACTCACATAGCTGCTCCCTTTTCCTCTCCTCACGTCTGGTGCACGTTTAGCTCATTCCGCATAGCTCCATACAGCATGGGAGTATTTCAGCCCTACAGTTGTTTTCAGTTACCTAGTCACACTCTTTTAAAGAGCTGGGACGTCCGGATGAAATGTGATCCATAAAGAGCAGGTAACTCACTTCTTATTGTAGGCACCAAATTAGGGTCTGGTCTGATCCTAAAGAGAAAGGGAAGGAGGATATGCACCCATCTACTTCTGGGTTTGGTTATATAATGTGGTTACCCCTAGGCATGTTTCTAGATAGTTCTGTCTATGGATGCTGGCAAGACTTTCTCTGGTTACTAGTAAGGGACTTTCAGTTACTTCTGTTCCCTTCCCTTTACAGCTGCCATTTCTCTTCTGCAGACCAAGTCCTGGAGATGTTCCCAGTGGATTATCTAAACAAACATGGCTGGCAAACCACTCCTGTTTCTGACAATTTAAAAGACTCTGGCTGAGGAGTTCTATGGCTTGGTGGCCTGATGGACATGAAATCAGGCCATCGGGTCTCTGTGACCCATTGTCCAGTTCTTAGTCAAAGAACTTACCAAGCAGGTCCTGGGGATGCCAACACATACATCTTGCTATAGAATCATTTGACAGAACAGGCAAACAAATGTGGATTATAAGAACCAACGTGAACCTCCAATTAGGTCTCAGACTAAAACTGTTTGTGGTCAAAAAATCATTGGTTATTTTTAACTTTCTCCTCCCATTGCTCTCCTGTATGACCACATGCCTCTGCACTGCTGGTTTCCTGACAGCTTGAAAGCAACAAAAGTACCACAAGGAAACCTGTTCTCTGGAGAGCTCGAGGCCATTATGGAGGAGAGCCATGGTGCAGAGCTACCTTACCCAACTCCCTGGCCTCAGCAGAACTCAGACCCTTTCCAGGCATACTCACTGCTACTTCAGAGTCAGACAACCTAGACAGAAGTGGAGCTGCTCACTCTAGTGTGGGATGCAGAACTTTCCATTGCTCCTTAGAGAAAGATTCATTCCATTTTGGTGGCCTAATTCAGACCCAACGGGAATAATGCTTCAGATGTGCGGTAAAGTTATACAGTCCATGAAGGAACATGTCCTACACACCAATGGCAGGTTTGTGTCGGACATGTTCCTTCATGGATCATATACTTTTACTGCCTGACTGCCACATTATTCCCTGATATTCTGAATTAGTCTGTGGTAATTTAATAAGCCATTGCCTTCTGGTTTTCCCCACAAGGGCACTATTTGGGTATGGTTGGGGAGGGGGGAATTCTTCTGGGTTTCTTTATTAAACAGGTATTACGGGTGTTCTCTCCTCCCCATTTTTTTTAATCAAATCAAACCAGAGTGGGATGATTGCTCCCACTGCATAGAAAGGAACACAGGAGTCTGCTCTGACTGAAACCCTTGTGTTTGTTCCAAGGCAGAAACCAGAGGAAGACAGCAACAAAAACATTCACTGAAATAAACTAACGAGGTCTGTGGGTTTCCTTCATCACTACCTGGCCAGAACTTGCAGCACCCACTGCCATTTAGGATCCTAGGGGAGGATGATGAGTGGGGAAGGGTAACCTGCCACACCTTTAACAATGACAGCAATGCACATTTTTACATCGGTTTTAACCCTTGCTGTGTGACTGGACCCCTGTGTGCTTGTGTAATACAAATTAATAATTAATGAGACCCACCAGGGAGCTGAACTAAAGAGAGGAATAAATCCTGCGGTTCAATTTCAGACTATTCTTGAGGCGAACCATGGAGCGTCGGCTCTTCTGTCATTCATGGGATCAGGTCAGTTGTTGTTCCTGCATATTCAGCTGGCTACCAGTTTCTTTGAGACAATGTCTGTGAATCCTGTAAACATTATTTCATTTTGATACACATCTGGTCAAACTGCCTTATTCATTTTTTGCTACTCACCATTTGCTACTGTGTGACATTCCTTAGTGGTTATTTTCTTTTCAAAGTTTCAGTCATTCAACCAGGGAGCAAGAAACAATACCATGTGACTTTGGTGGCCAATCACATGTTACAAATAACTAATAACTGAAGTGACTCCTCCTCAAATACCTTCTAGGCTGGAAACAGTTGGCATAAAGGGCTCAGCTGGACAATTTGTCAGTAGTAGGGTGGGGTGTGTAGGCAAACTGCCTTGTTAAGTGAGACACAAAGGAAGAGGAAATAATGGCTCTGCTGGGACTGCATACTGCAGATTGCTCCTCCTGGTGCACCAGCCCCGCTGTGCTGGTGTGGAGAGAGGGCAGGACCTATACCAGGGGTCGGCAACCTTTCAGAATTGCTGTACGGAGTCGTCACTTACTCACTTTAACTTAAGATTTCGCGTGCCGGTAATACATTTTAAAGTTTTTTAGAAGGTCTCTCTATAAGTTTATATTATATAACTAAACTATTGTTGTACATAAAGTAAACAAGGTTTTCAAAATGTTTAAGAGGCTTCATTTAAAATTAAATTAAAATGCTGATCTTACACCGCCTGCTGCCGGCCTGGGGTTCCGTTCACCTAGTTTGGCAGAGGGCTTAGTGGGGCTTGCAAGACCCTGGCTGGTAAGGGGTTGGCAGCCAGGACCCCAGACCAGGGGTGCAGGTGGGAATGGGGACGGGTGCAGGAGCTCCCATTTGGTGCTCGGGGGGTGGGGTGGGGATAGGGGGGTGCAAGAGTCAGGGCATGGGGGGCTGGGTATGTGTGGGGTGTGCAGGAATCAGAACAGGGGCTGGAGGGAGGTGTGTGAGGGGGTGCAGGAGTCAGAGTGTGGGATGGCTGGGTATGTGTGTGGGGTGCAGAAGTCAGGGCTGGGGTTGTGGGGGGTTCAAGGATCAGGGCAGAGGGCTGGGTGTGTGGAGGGAGTGCAGGGGTCAGGGCAGAGGGCTGGGTATGTCTCTCTGCTCCCTTTTATGACCCCACTCCCCACTGATCCTCTTGCTTTCAGCTGGCTTCTGCACTTCTCTCATACACACACAGCCAAAAAAACCTCTCACCTGTGCATTTGCTATCGGTCCTGGGGATGTTCAGGCTTCACTGTTCTTAGGTGGTAGCTTCCTGTTGTTTCCAACTGTGTCACTATATAAAGGGACATTAATTGATCGTTCCATTTAGCCTGAATGAAGGCTACTTAGCACATACATCAGTTTTCACCAAGTCTGTGATTGCCTAATGATCAAAGGCATGCTTGATGGCAGCCATTAATACCCTCTAATATCACAGTGCTGTTATTTTTGTGGCAAGCCCCCTTCAGAGCACATGACTGGCCAAGTTTCAATCCACCACTGCAGAAGTCAATACCAGTGCCCAGTGAGAATCAGTGCCAATGCTGACCCCTGACCTATACCTTGCTTCCTCCCCACCCATTTCCAGGTGATTTGTTCCCTGAAGTGAGCTGGGACCGAGCAGACCCTGCTCACAGGGACTGCTGTTGTGACCTGACCTTGAACAGCCTATGAAAGAGGGAAGAGGCTCCTTGCATGACCCTCTCATCCCTCCACCCGCCTTCAGCACACCCTTGCAAGATTAGGTTACAATCTAATCCAAAGTGTTTGGCAAACAGGACTAACAAATACAGTCACAGAAATCAGGATGGTTTGTGAATGATTTGCAGACGAAGAGCTACATTATCAATTAATATTATTCACAGCAAACAATTCACCTGGCTCTACTCAAAAATTACATTTGTTCTTCTTGCCATAGTGGCCTTTTCCATATGGCAAACACTGATGATTTTCTCACCCTGTGCTTCCCTAGGAGCAGAAGGCAAAATGTCTCTGCAGGGTTTACTTCCCTATTTGTGCATCAGCAACAGCAGCGACACCAGCTCTTTTCAGGAAATAGTTGTTTCAGTACAGTGAAATAATAATAATGTTTTGCACTAATGTATCATTTTTCATCTGAGGATCTCAAAGCACTTAATACAATATCTAGCGCTTATCTACTGCTTTTCATCAGTAGAGCTCAAAGCTTATATTGTTGGTCCTATATAAATGAACATTATTTACAGTTTAAAAAAAAACACTATTTGCAGTATTTAAAAAAATATCTCAGCTCCTCAGTGATGGGATTCTTATTAGCAGACCTTTAGGCCAAAATCCTCAGCTAGCATAAACTGGTGTTCAATCTTTCCACGGAGCTGTGCCAGTCTGGCCTGTAGATATCAGCAACACTCTCCAGTGGTTTAGAATAATGGCCACATTTTGTGCTGAACGTTCTTGACATCACCACCTTTAAAATCACTTTATAAAATGTCTCTCATCAGGTGACTCCGAGAGTTGGTCCATTCCCTGCTCTCACTAATGAACCTTTGCACTGGTTATGAAAGCGAGGAAACCTCATTAAAGACCAGGATCATCAAGAAAAATCACTGTTGGATTTCTTCTAAGATCATCGGAGGTGCTTCAGATGTCTCGCTGCTCCACTGATGCTGCATTCGGGCACTATTCTCCTCCATCATCTTCTCCTTGAGTGAATCTTCCTAAGAAGTTTCAGTGCTGCCAGAGATGGTGAATGGCCCCCAAACAGCTGTGCTACTGGCCGCTTGTCACAGAAATAACCCCTTACAAAGTAACTGAAATTACAGGGCACTCCAGTGTCTAAACATAACCCCAGGCAGACGCATCGTTTACTGAGTGATGTCTCTACTTTCGGTCTGTAACTAGTTTTGGAGGGGAGGCAAGGGATAAGTGAATTTGGCACTGATGAAAGGTGTCAGACTGACAACCTTGGATGGAGCCTGAATGCCTCTATTATAGGTATAGGCAGTGGTGAATAATTCTCTTGGTAGGCCTTGCTAGAGTGCCTCCAATCAGCGGTGGGAGGGGACTTAGTCTCCAGGGACTATCCAGAGCTTGGCCTGTCTGCTGACCGTGAAGAGCAGTGGGGGAGCAATTAATGCCATTTGATGGTGGATTTTGTTCACCGGGAACCAGACTGAAGCTGAAAGGCTCTTTCTCCCACTGCAGGTCTTCCACATGCATTAGTTTTCCGGGGGAAGTGGCTTGACTTATTGCAGGCTCCATGGAAGCAACTCTGCCTTTAGCATTAACGATACCGCCCCCATCTGACTCCTGTCAGGAACAAAAGAGGAACTGAAACAGGCCTTGGCCTGTGGCTGACTGGCCCCTGGAAAATGGGGCGAGCTTTTAACATGGGTAATTGAAGAGAGACACAGGTCAGCATTAGCGGTCTCCCAGCCTCTTATAACTTTCAGCAAGATTCCCCTCCCCCACCCTTAC
This sequence comes from Gopherus evgoodei, assembly GCF_007399415.2. Classification (NCBI taxonomy): domain Eukaryota; kingdom Metazoa; phylum Chordata; order Testudines; family Testudinidae; genus Gopherus; species Gopherus evgoodei. Next base: position 83,910,160 of record NC_044330.1, on the reverse strand, counting down.
CAGCATGGTGTAGTGTTTAAAGGGGGCTCCCCATAGAGAGGTGCTTCAAAGCTTTGCTTGCCTCTCCCACTGTGTGTCCTCCTGGTTCAGTTCCATCCTCCTCATTTAAGTGCCTTTCATCCTTCTTCCTCCTCTTCATTACTGGTGCCCTTTCCCCTCCCCACCTGCCCACTTTCTACTAACTGCCTTTGGTCCAGAGCCCAATGGGAATCAGCTGTCAGGCTAAGCTGGGATATCCTGGAACAAACATCTGCTTCCCCCTTCCTGCAAAAAATCCTTCTGGGAAATGGTCCCACAGATGGGAAAGGGGTCCCACTGGCCACCCTGCTTCCTGGTCAAGATGAGCCCACTCCCTGGATTCACTAGTATGATGTGTTCCAGGTTTGGATTCACTTTGATATCACTAACCCATCATGCTTTGTCCCCTCCCCAGCTATGAGACTCTGCTGGTTCCAGGAGGTGAGAGCTAAAGGTCCTTTCCTTGGTTTGAGGCTGTTCAGGCTAATCCCCCTTCTTGGCTTCTCTTGTGCACTTCGCCCCAGCATTGCTCTTCAAAGATGTTCCTGCTCTGCAGGCTGGGGGGTTGTTGTTGTTTAAACAGCAGCAGCAGCAGCCACACAAGCTGCTTGCTGTCCTGCCTTTACAGGGTGGTCTGTAATTGCTTCCTGTCCTCCCCAGCAACTGGCTTCATTTGTTTGCATTGCTGCCTAATCTCTGAACTGGGAGAGTTTGGAATGAAAGCCGCCTGTTCCACACTCACCGGGGTTCTTTAGTACTGGGCACAGCTTAGCCATTTTGGGGAGCCAGCCTAGTAAAGTCCCAAACTTTCAGCCTGGAAAACTGGCCTTAAAAAAGTCTCACTAGAGATTGGGTTCCCCAGGAGATTTCCTCTGCTTCTGGTTTTCTGATTGACCTGAGACCATAATGAGAACAGGGCTTCCTGCAGTATTGTGATGCTACTGTTCCTGGTCACAATAGGAATCCAGGATTTCCGCGGTAGGAGCAAAAATGGAAGAAAAAGGGGGGGAAAATAAAGTGAAATGACTCAAATTTCAGGGCTTTGATGTTTAAGGCGGTTTGGGTAAAGGTCTGGGTCAGTTTGGATTTTATTCAAGTCCGTTTGTACCCTCCTCATGCACACAGATTGAGTCTTTTGGAGCTGACCTGGGGCCTCACATTGCATTGAAAGGGTGCTGACTGGTCTGAAATGAGTTGAGCTGCACGACATTTTTCATTCCAAATGTTTGTTTCAATGAAAAAGTTTGGCTTTTTCCATTTTTGACACATTTTTCCAGGTTTTTATTGAAAATCCAAAAAAGCTTGAAACCAAACGTTTGGGGAGTTTTGATAAAGTCCCAAAGATTTTTGAAGAAAACTTTCAAAGGAAACAAAAAGGTGTTGGTTTTTTTAGGGGTTTTTTTAGGGTTTTTTTTTTTTAGTTTTCATTAAAAATTACTGCAGAAATAAAAAACATTTCCAGATCATCGCTAGTAACAAGCTCCTTTCATCAGCCAGGCTCAGTCACCAAAAAACCAAAACAAACAGGCCCCGTACTTGGCTGTCCATTGAACAAATGAAAAGTGATGCAAAGTAGAAGAAAAGAGATGATTAGACAGATTAAATTACATCATAAATCTGGTTACCGCTGTCCCACCAATCCACACGCAAGACTCCCCAGCATGCTACGTTCCTTTGATTTTGCTAAGAGGTTTGCCTCATGTGGCTCTAGGCTTGTGTCATAGGGTGGACTGGGCTGTTTAAAAAGGAACGGCTCCAGCCCACCTCCACTGCCTTAACAGCTTTGCTGGGGCCTGATGGAGGAGGACGGTGTGTGCCCATAAGAGCAGCAGGAAGCTGTGGCAAAGAAGAGCTGCAGTGAGCTGAAAAAGACCCAGACTGGGAGAAGGGTTTGGGCCTGGAAGCCAGAGCCAGAGCATAAGCACTGAAGAAGGCTGAAGGCCAGGACAGTAGAGGTTTTTGACTGTTGACCTCACATATCTAGAGTGTATCCAGCACTGGAGGGTGTGGGACCCTTTCCTGGAGAAGAAAGGACTCCAGGTAGGAAGACTAGGGAGCCCCTGCTGGGAAGAGCAGGGAAGGAGTCCAGCTAGAAGGGACTGGAGTAGCCGCTTGATAAAAGAGGAGGGACTGAAGAATAACTCTGGGACTGGCAGAGCTGAATCAGTGTTGCGTCCATGAACTATATTTTGGGTTGACAGACTATATTTTTGGGCCCTTGAGGATGGTTGGGACTGTTTATGTTAATAAATCCAGACCCCAAGGAGGGGTGTTATTGGCCACAAGAAAGCCTCTAGAGAAGTTCTTAACAGGCCCTGAAGCAGGAGGACACTGCGGGAGAGTCAGGACACTGCAGAGTGACCGCTGGCCACAAAATGGAACTCAGGAGGCAGTCAGCCCTCTTACAGGAAAGTATGGATTTCTGAGCATGTGGTGCGGTAGTGAGGGAGGTTTCCTTCCTGCAGAATATTCCACTTTAGAAAGAAATGATGAGATGAGGTGCAGAATTCAGATCCAGGATACTCAGATCCTGGGCTTTAGGTATGGTTGGTCTCTAGAAATTATATAGACAAAGAGAAAATGCAGCACATGCTGACTGACCATGTGGAAAAGAAAAACACCACTTTGGAATGATTTATGCTGCAGGTCAGTATTGAGGTACATGAGGAGAGCTGCATAGAGATCCCCAGACGGGCATAGTAGCTGGAACTGCAGGGAAGGAGAGAGGTGCATTGAACGAATTATGCAAGAATCAAGACTGAAACAGAAAGAGATTGCTACGGGTTGGGTTTGGGGTCCATTGGCAGAGAAGTATGTGTGTGAATGAGGTAGGGAGGGCATGACTAAAACAATAGGAGGTGTGCAGGTTGGGATGAAGGACATAACTTTGCATATGTTTTTGTACATGTGAATCCCCTTCTATGTGTGCTTGCATGCTGAGCTGGCAGTTCCTGGATGACGGCTGGGAGCCTTTTTGCAAACCCGCCTGCACAAGGGGATTATCAGAGAGTCTAAAGCTGGCAGGAGTGAATGGAAATTTTGGTTCCTTTTAATACCCTTCATCATTAAAGGGCCACTGAACTTGTGAGATGACAGCACTATAAAGAATGGGCTGGGCTGGCTTCTTTTTATGCTGCCTGTGGAGAGTCACCATGTATACTGTGGGACTCCTGGGACAGAGAGCCTAGAGTTAAAGTAGTCACAAAAAAAGACAAAGACAGCAAACCTATTTCCCTCCCTAACACTCTGGATAGTTCACTGAATGGCTTTGCAAGCTGTTCCCAGCTCAGATGCACCCCAAGTACATTTCACATCTATCCGCTGTGGTTCATAACATGCACTATACTGCATAGAGCATACTGAAAATATATTGTTTACTGTCTAATTTAAACTGCATGAACACTGACCTCTTAGGTAATATTTTATATATGGTCACATATTTTAAATTAATGTATGACCAATACAATATAAAATGTCTTTTTATGGCTTTCTGTTCCATGTAGCCCCAGTTGTAGATGCAGTGCAAAGTAACTTTTTACAAATCCTACAAACGCTGTATAACTATATGGAATGTGTATAGCCTTATCTATATGGGAAGCATGTGAGTGAATTGCTGTCACAGCCTTGGCTGTGCTAATCCCTTGTGGATTGTCACCAGGCTGCTGAACTGGACTCAGCCTTTGGATCCCACAGGCCTTTAAGCTTATTGGGTCTAAGCAATGTCCAAACACTATCTAAATCCAGCCTCTCTGGCACACTCCCAGGGAAGAGGCCCCCTGTCTAGTATCACTTCTTGAGATGTGGACCATCAAGACCTGGGCTAATCTCCCCAGTAGTTAAGCATGCTCTCTCCAAAGCTCCACCCAGCTGGGGACTCTTACTATTTACCCCTTTGGAGACCTTGTGACAGTTAAAACAAGGATCACAAAGACTTTGCAAAGAAACTTCTTAACCATAGACTTTTTACTCACAGACAAAGCACAAGAGTTACACACCTACACAAAAAGAACAAGAACCTGAATATAAAACCTCTCCCTCCAGTGTCCTCAGCACTCTAAGAGCCTTTTGGATTTTGGTTAGTGTCCTTTCAGGGTCCCATGATCCTCTTGCACTCCACTCTTCCTACTCAACCTTCAGCCTCCTGCCTCAAAGGATCTGGCATTTAAATAGAGTTCTGGACTCTTCATCAGGAGATCAGCTGCTTAGCTTCAGCCCCTTCCCCGCCATTTGGGTCTACATTCTGAAAAGTGGTTCCTCTGGGCTACAGCCAGCCTATTGTTTTCAGGTGGACCTAAATGAATGGAGTGTCCTCAAGATTGAGGACTCTTGATGGTTTCCCCATTGTTAGCCCCTCTACTCGATGTAAAGATTTCTTCTAACATTTTAGGGGTGTCACAGTTAAAGAAGGAAGCTACATTGCAAAAAATGAAGAACAGAAGACAGTTTACAGTCAACATGGTGCTCCCCTAAGAGAATGGAGTCTGCAGATTGATATTGACATTTACAGACATAATTCTAATCTGTCACAACGGCCCTTCCATGTATGGCTGTAGTGCACAGCTTTGGGCATGACTAGCTATTTTCAAATAGGGAAGCCTGGTTTGTGATTAGAAAGTGAGAGAGGGGACTCAGTCGATGGCTCCCATTGTTCAGATATATTCAGGACTTGGTGGAAGGATCAGATTCCAAGTGAGGATATGCTGCTGGATCTACATGGGATACTGCAAATGAGTTGCTATTGCCCAAGAAAATCTCATTGTCCCTGCATTTGTTACATATGTGTAACCTTAGCGTTTAATGTTTATCGAGGCTCCATGGTAATTGGTGTTCTAGAGACAGATAGCTGCTTATTTTCCAGGTAGATCCCACTTGTAAGTGACAGACCGTTCAAGGTGCATAGCTACACTCCGATGAAAACATCTCTGAAACAACGAGAACAAGGACAGAGGAACAGTAAATGTTAGCCCTGAACTCACAGAATAGGAAGCACAGTTCTAAGTTAACAGACTCTGTCCTGGTGATTTTCCTTTAGACATGGATATTTGGCTGCCAGTAACATGTCTGCTAGTTAATAGCTGGTTTTAAAGCGTTATCCAAAAGGGCCACAGCTCTGCCAAATGTTTGATGTTAGTGGTCAAGATGCTGACTTGGATTTTCTGAACCAACCAAAAGAAACTGGCTGACTGGTACCAGGGAGGCACAGAGAAGAGAAAGTGTATGTGGCTCTGTTACCTAAGTTTCAAAAGCATATTAATAAACTAAAGGTTGGGAAGTAATTAGAAAGGAAAAGAAGAGCGAGAAGTGACTGAGGGAGGAATGAGTGAGCTGCCTGGAGGTCTTGAGGCAGCCTTTCAAGGATCAGCACTTGGATAAAAGCCCATGTATCTGTTCTAATCTTTGGCTTTTTGTTTGACTTAACAAGGACTTTAAAATGAATCTAGTCACAACTGACAGGCCCCATATGGATCCTGGTTTGAAACCTCCTCCTTAGTTCAGCATCAAATATTCTGAGAGTATAAAGAGCCCATGAGGGGACTTTAGAAGGGGAAAACAAAAAGCGCGCATAAACCAATGTGCGCACAGACACAATGGATGAAAACATTAGACTTGGTATCAGTGCTGAGTTATTGCAAGACAAGTGGCTTTGTGACGCCATAGACTGCTGCCTGTGCCCATTTGCCTTCCCCTTGATGCTCACTACTTATCCGAGTCAGTTCCTAGACTCTCCTCCACAAGTTCAGTCTATGGCTTTTATTTAATGCCTTTCATTTCAGTCTGTGACAGGAAAGTGAGAATATTCTCCTTCAAGCATCAAAAATATCCCCCTCATCTTTGTTTAAAGACGGCATGTCTCTAATCTCCATAAGCTACATCACAATGCAAGAACAAAGGCATCCGACCTGTATCCATGGCAACCTTCAAATTCTACACCTTTGCCTTTTGCATAAAGTGCTCCCTCCTCAACCCATCCTCCACACAAATATTAAATATGTTTAGCCAGGAAAGCAGGATTCCATATTCTTACAAGAGCTTCTGAGTCCACCTCGTATGCCAAGGGAACTCATGCTCATTCCATGACAGCTTTTTGTTATTATTCTTATCATGGTAGCAAGGTTAAAATTTCCTGGTAGCTCATTTGAGATGCCCCAAAAGGTAGCACTTGATTCAGGGAAACATACGGGGATTTTGTGAGCGGAGTTGGCTGAATATAAAATAATAGATCACCAAATAACACTTTATGTGTCAGGGCTTGAATATCCAGCCTTTGCATCTTCATGGCTACTGTTCGCTATTTAAATGGACACTGGCAGATTAAAAATATAAACCAAAGAAAAGGCTAAGAGCATCAGCTCTATGGAGTAAATTTCTTTTAAAAGGAACAGAGCCATGAAGTTGTGTAAGTAGGTACTTAAACTGAGTAACTGTGTGGTCACATTCTTGTAACTTTTCTCATCCACCTAATATTTGTTATGCTAACTCACTGCAACTGCATCATATCTAACGGTAGGCCTCAGGCCTGCACCTGGTTGCCCATGCAGAGCCCATGGACATCAATCAGCTCAGTATAGGCACAGTAGTATAGCTGCTCCCAGTCAGGTACAGAATTGAGGTCTCAACTCTTTGGCATGGGGAGATTTCCTTCTCATTCTATTTGCTTTGGAAAGCACACTCTTGGATGCTGTTACAAAAATAAATAATCCCATCATCCCTGGTATAACTCCACTGCAGGCAATGGGACTACATCAGGAGTGAATTTGTCCCCACATATTTGGAAAAGCAACAGCTATAAAATGCAAGCCCCTCCATATGTTATTAATGATACCTTTGATTATTCAAATTGAAACGTTCTGACTATTTCAATTGATTTTTCCCGAAACATGCTGCCACCACTGGGATCCAGGTATGGGGAAAGGAGTTGGAGGCAAGATCCTGGTTTTGGTCCATGTCTAATCTGCGGCTTTGTAAAATCTTGTTTATAGAAATCTAAATGCAGGAGCTAACTTCAGTCACCTGATGGTCTTATATTAGCCATCAGTGAGTGGCCCTGTATGACCAGATTGTGATGTGGTAACGATCATGTTATCGCATAATGAAGCTATGGGCATTCCATTATTGAAGTACTGTACAAACAGCTGAATCATGATTACATATAATGACACAGTAGTATTCAATGGAAATCACCGGTTTGCTTAATTTCTCTTCAGCAGAGTTGTATGCTCGGGGCCTGATCCAAACCCATTGAAGTAAATGGAAAGGCTCCCATCAACTTCCAGGGTCTTTGTATGAGAGCCACTTACTGGGAGACCAAGTGGTGCATCTAATTTGCTGAGAATGGAGCAGACTGTAGTCACACATTTTCAATACAGAGGTGTGGCTTGTGAAGACTACACATCCCGGCACACAGTGCTGCATCTCAATCCATAGGCACTTACTCCGTGGGTGCACCCACGGGGAAAAATTAGTGGGTGCTCTGCACACACCGGCATCCAAGTTCCCCGCCCTGCCTCACCTCACCTCTTCCTCCGCCTCCTCCCCTGAGCGTGCCGCATCCCCACTCCTTCGCCTACCTCCCAGTGCTTGCTGCTGCCAAACAGCTGTAGTAAGCTCGGGGAGGGAGGGGGAAGAAGCTGGAACATGGCGCGCTCAGGGGGAGGTCTGGCTGTGGCGGGGATTTGGGGAAGGAGTTGGAATAGTGGCAGGGAGGGGTGGAGCTGGGATGGGGACCTTGGGGGAATGGGTTGGAATGGGGGTGGAGGGGCAGGGGTGGAGCTGGGGCGGGGCTGGAGACAGAGGGGTGTCGAGCACCCACTGGCGCCAGTAGAAGTAGGCACCTATGCCTCAATCCAGTCAAGACCAGAAACAGATGTGACAAAATACTTCCATAAGACTGACTGGGCTGCTGCTTGCAGTTCTAATCAGAAGCAAAAAGTGTGAGAAATATAGTGATACAGTCGGTCTATGTTTCTGAGAGATTTCCAGCGCAGGTTTGCAGACCCATGATCTTCAAAGAAAGAACCCAATTGAAACTCTAAAAATGTAATTAGCTGGAAGAAAGGTAATATCATCTAATGGCTAGAGATGAGGAAAAGGAGCCATAAATCCTGGCTTCTGTACCTGGCTCTACCACTACCTCCCTGGCCAAGTCACTTCACCTTCTATGGCTCAGTTTCCCCATCTATAAAATGGGGATAATTAACAACCCTTGCCTACCTCACAGGGTGTTGTGAGGATTAATAAATTAATGTTTTTAAAGTGCTTTGAAACTCAGGGATGAAATATGCTACTGAACTGCCCATAGTTATTAATTTACTTTAGAGACCCGCTCAACTTCTCTTTCAGTCAAACAGGTTCTAGTAGTGGCTAAGGCTGTGCGAACTATTAACCAGCCCAGAATGGAGCCTGCATCTGCCTGTGCAGTCCCTTCTCTGCTGGTATCTAACTTATTCCCCTGTGAAGCACTATCAGCCATTCCAAGTCTGAGAGGCTCCAAATTCTATTCAGTGATATACTGCCATGTTATCACCTGGCTGCTGTTCCCGGAACCACCAGTGAACTCTGCTTCAAAACTGCATACCTAAGGGCGCCAGTTGCTGGGTGTGGCAACTGTGCTTGTGGTGCAAATTTCTCAGCCTCCCAAAACAAAGTCTGCAGTTGCAAACCATATTTATGTATGCGGATGAAAAGGAAAGCAGAGAGGAGAATGCAAAATAAATGGCACAGCGTGTACTAGTTCCTTTACTCCAGCTGGGAAGATACTTCAGATTTGGATACCATGGCAGGAAAGAGATGCTGTCTTCTCTTTTGCCCTTTGCCCTTTGCCCTCTCTCCCTCCTCCCCTCCTGCGTGGAAAGTCCAGAGTAAGCAGAATTCCAAACACCCTGCTGGTGCCATGTTTATACAGCGTGTCCTCCTCGCTTAATTGCTTGACAACAGCTTTAGAACAAAAAAAGAGAGAAAAAGTGAACAGCTTGTTTTTTTGGACACAGTACAACCTTTTTTTTTTTCCTGTTATGTTAGCAAAAGGAAACAGAGCCCTTTAAACATCATCCATTCCCAACTCGTAGAAGGTGTATTCTGGAAAAGTGCATGATAAATGGGACCTTTGCCTCATTCCCCTCTCTTAATTTAAATTATGGACACTAATGGCTGGTGGAGTTGGTAACGGTACTCCCTTGCCTCATTGTTCTTTTTTGTGAGAAGAAAGCGATGGTTTTTATGCTTCATTTTCAGGTCTAACATGGAGGGCCAAACTATAGAGAATTACCTTATGGACATTGTGGTTGTGGCCCATGTGCTGGTGTTCCTCTCTGGTTACCTTTTGTTAGTTCGCACGGGACATAATTACCCCCATTGGGTGCTGTGAGGAGTTATTCCAAGATACATCCTCTTACTGACTCAAAGAGCTATTTAAATGTCATGACAGCAATGACTTCCTTCTCAGGTACTGTTTATCCAACAATAGATTCGAACAGCACATGGGTTGATCTACCACTTTTCTACTCTGGGTTCTCCAAGGTGCTATTTAAGTCAATGAGTTAGATGCTGTTCAGGCAAAATCAGCATCCATTCTCTGCACCCAGCAGTTGCTTGCACACAGACTTGGGCTGAAGTGATGGGTTTGGACATTTCAATCAAAGGAGCAACCAAAAGTTCACATAAAATGCTATCAGAACCTTTTTGGATGCACAAGGACTGGCTCTTCTCCAGGGATTCCTACTTCTTTCTGATCTGGACCTTGCTGAAGACATCCTAGGGACGGAGTTTCTCCCAGTATTTCAGAAATTATCCTTTCACATCTTTCAAGGGAGCTAGACCTATGCAAAGAAAACCAGAGCAAACATACATCCATATTAGAATTAATCATTTTTGGCCCCTCAAAATGCTTCTTTATCTGTCAGATGTCCTGGCTGGTTCTATGTTCATTCCCTGTCCCTAACCAGGATCTCATTCTCTGGACTCCATAAACAGTCTGTACATAATCACACATGCCCCCATTGTCCATAGTCAAAAGGATCAGACCCTATTTTTTGAGCAATGTATTTTCCAATTTCCAATACCCTTCCAAAAAAGCTCTCCGCGTTCAATGCTTTTCACTGGAGTTAAATTGTGTTTTCCTGTTTTTCTCCCCAAAATGCCTTATTTATAGCTTTCCAATTCTGGGGGCATAGCAGGAGAATGATACTGCATCCTGTATTTTTATTTCTGGGGTAGGGACCGCTTCTCCTGGAAACAACAAAGTTCTAACTTGAAAAAAAATGAAAATAATAAACATAATAAGAGAGAATTAAAATGGGCTTGAGCTCAATGGAAGTGGCCTCTGCAGTACCCAGCTGTTTTCACAGGGGACACTTGCTGTCATAACTCGCTGACCTGGCTAGGGGGTGGTATGAGAAAAACCATCAGAGTCTGCTTTCTGCTTCATAAACCAACAGCCAGATCAATGTGTCTGCTTCTCCCAGGCCCTTCCCATGCAGTGGACCATGGAGATGGGTCCTAATTTAGCCTGGGATCATCTGTTTACTGCTATATTTATTTCTCGGTCCTCAATTGTGCATGAAAAGGGTTAATTAATGGCACACCGTAGAAGTGTACAGAATCAGGGGATTTTCCATGTTTCAATTATCCTATCTGAGGCATAGAAACACCTCTTGAATACAAGCTGCACTGGAAATATGTCAGGTCTGTGCTTTCCTTTTTAGTGAATTCTAGTGCCAATCTGAATTCTGTTGTGAAGCACAGGGCTGATAGTGCCAGACAAAGACAGCTATCAAGTGGGAAGGTGTTACACAAGCTTCCTCTAGCTGCTCTATCAATGTATCTCAATACTAGACCTACAGTAGCCCTTGCACTTCCAGTCCTGAGACTAAGCACCTCAGTCTTGATCTGCAGCACTCCCTGTTATTCAAGTCCCAGGCACCCAATCAGCTCTGTCAACGTCCCTTCGTCCTGACCTGCACACCTTGATATTCCTCAGTGCCCCCACCCCTCAAAAAGCTTTGCCAATGTACTTTTTCTAGACCTGTGCAAGGTAGTTGCAGTAAAATTGCAAGCTGTCAACTGTGGTGCTTTTTTATGTTTACTGAAGATCCGAGAGAATGTCGCATTCTTATCCAATTTTTCACATTCATAAAATATCTTCACCAAACTGGGCATAATATTTTTTCCACTGTTTGGATGTCGATGCAGGTTTTTTGCAGTGAATTTTCAAGGTTTGAATCTGGCCATGTGGTTTCAGTCCCAGGGTATTGGCTCGTGTTCCCTGGTTGGCTAGGTGTACCGCATGGGACCAGCAGGGTTAGCAGTAGCCATTTTAGCTCTTTTTCTGCAGAAGAAGCCCCTGATAAGCTGCTGTTACTTACCAATGCAAAATACATCTATGCTGTTTCTACAAGCAAAACTGCTTGGGGGGAAGGGGAGAATGATTTCTATGAATTGTCAACGTTCCACTTTTTGTATTAGTTAATTGCTTTGTACCATACTACAGCTTCATTTGGACGTTTCTATTCTGATATGCTTCTGCCATTACCATGGGCCTTGTGTCCCCGTTACTTGACTGAAGCCTGACTGACCATAGCCTCGCTTAATCCCCCATGATCTAAGAGAACTGACTGAAGTTTTATTACCACAGTTTAATCCCCATGATTTTCCGCCAGGGAACTGCTTGCAGCTTCCCCCCATTTACTTTGCCAGTGTTTGAGACTGTAAATAAGCCTCCCGTTTATTATTAGCACAATATACTTTTTATAAGGGGAGCGCAGCTGCCTGAGAAAGTTCAGAGCTCTCTCCTGCAGCACTCGAATATCAGAGGCGTTGCACGTACCACAAAGGGGGTCAGGAGCTCTAACGTTGGCAGCAGCAGAGGTGATTCTCCAATCACAAAGGCACTTCTCCAAAAGAGGTACCATTAGTATTGGGCCGTAACCAAACATGCTAGTCAGACCCAAGGGCCACAGCATAACTTCCTCAGTAACAGCCTTCTTCCAATGAGGCTGGTCTACCTGCAAACCTTGGAGAGCCACCACACACAGGGGTCAGCCCTAGTGCTCCAGTTCTGGATCTCTGCTGATCAGTACCTAGCTATGCTAAGGACTAGGCTACAGATCAAGCAAACTCATGTCAGGCCAAATTCCCTAGCGATATAACTCCATTGACTTGGACATGTGACTTTGATCAGTGTTTGAATGCACCTCCCCCATAAGAAAGACTGGATCAGAATGAAGCACGCAAGGTCACACATAGCCAGCTCCAACATTAGGATTTTGCAATTTGAGGCACGAGTTTTGATTGCTAGAGAAATATGCCTTGGTTCTCTCTCCCTGCACAGGGTTCTCAGGGAAAACAGGAGAGACAGTAAAATCAGACGAGGAAAAACTGTTAATGACGAGATTGCCAAATAAGTGAGTGCATTCAGTGGCCTGGAAAATGAGCCGGCGAGTGATATAAGAGCTCTTTCTGAATCCTGCACGCTCAAGGAAACATTTAATATATCTTGAAGTGAAAATATGCCTTGGCTCTTGCTGCCGGTGTAAATATTTGTGTTCGCAAATGTTGGCAAATATTTGAGACATCTATGTTGTTTAACCAAGAGCTTTGTCTCTCAGACTCCATCTCCCTTTTTGGTCTCCTTTGTAATCACATTAGCCTGGAAGAATTCTCCTGATATTTGTGTGGAGGATGGGATCAGAATCATTTCCATTTGTACTCTGAAAACCAGACAGGAGCTTTCAGACTAGGACCAACAAAGGACATTGGAAAGTCTGGCTAAAATAATGTGCAGCATCAGTTTAATTTTCTCTGATACAGTCTCAATTGAGGGGAAAGGCTAGATTAACTTGCATTTGCAGGCATGGTCATGCAGAAGATCTTTCCTTCTCAGTAATTTCAACGATCCAATTGATGACTGATATTCCTCAAAACTGATTGGGGGCAGGGACAAAATCCTTAACTTTCTTTCTGTTTTATATGTGGTGGTAATTCAGAGCAGGTGTGCTGGCACTTCATGTCTGTTACAAGTTCTAACACAAAAGCTCAGTGTTCCAGGCTCTAATCAGTCTGGTGGGAAGCTCTGAGAAAAGAGGACCTAGTTGCCAGAAGAGTGAAAGTTAGAGTGACACTAGTTTGGGAATATAACACAGGAGACTTTATCCTTGAGCCCATTGTATTTGTGCCTATCCAATATGGGAATGTCCTTTGTTGCTTCAATATTTATTATTCTTTTTGTTTTAACTTGGAAGCTTCCAAACCGATAGGAGTGAGTCTTGCAATGTTTTTATTAAGCAGCATATGACACACACATCCCCAACCCCTTACACACACAATCCAGTATGAAAAGTCCCCTGCACACACTCTGGTCAAACTCCTATCAAAAGTCCATCTTTGCATCCCAACAGTTTTATTTCCATGTAGTGATGTCATAGCTACTAACCTGTAACGGCAAAAAACTCTGAAGGAAATTCCTGAAAATGTACAGGGAAACATTATCCATCATATTTCCTAACCAGGATAGGGAAAGCTTTGAAGGGGACCTGGTTAACTTTGGGGTTTGGTAATGGGGGACAAAGTCTTCAGTTCTAAGTCACTGGCTTGAATTCTGACCAGTAACCAAAGATATTCCCAACTCTAGGCTGTTTGGGGACCAGTGTGAAGTGTGTTGCATCAGGGTATTCAACTCCTAGCAGACAAGTATCTACAGAACAAAATCCACCATCACAGCTAACTGACAGTGTTAGGAGAGAGGCCTATGAATGAACATGGAGATTAGAGCTGCATAAAATAATGTGAATAAAATAAGCCCAGGGCCAAACATTTATCCAGGCTTTGTGAGGGACTCAGAACAAATCAATCTGGCTAACTTTTAAAAATGTATGTGGGGAGGGAAGGTGACTGCATTGTTGAGTTCTGTCCAAAAGCAAGTGTGCCACAAGAAGATTCTGCAAGACTTCCAGATTTATTTGTTCAAGTGGAAGATGTTTAAAGAAGTCTAGAAAAGCAACTGAACTTTTGGGTGCTTATCTGAACCTCCAAAGTTTTGAAAGGTCTGCCATTACTGGTGGAGACAGAACTACCTTTTCCCCCTAGAAGCGGGTACCTTATAACTGAGGCATGAACCTCTGAATAAACAACCCTGTAATAAAGGCCCTTTGCTAAATCACTGAAGTGTAAACACCGACTGCATTCCTGTGATTATAAACCCACAAATACAGGACACACTCCTGGGAATGGGCTTGATATATTTTCCTCTTTGATTCCTACCTCTCGGGAAGATTAAATAGTGTCATCGACAGGTTAATACATAATGACCCTGGTGTCTCCAGACATTATTGCATTGCAAATAAGATTGGCATTTACATATTTCTCAACTGCCCAAGGGTACAGAAGACACGTTTGAAGAATCTGCTCGGGGAGTATGCTGAGAAGCAGCAGCACTGTATATATGGCAGACAAAGGGCAAGGCACAGTGTTAATGGAGCAGGGGAAGAGGATGACTCCCTTAATGAGCCAGCATAAGCCCTCTGGCCATAGTGGCAAACAGCTGTCAGTCAGCAACATGCTCATATATTAGATGAGTCCCCCAGAGATAAGCTGAGTGCTAACTATGCCAAGGCAGGCCCTTGCCCCAAGGGATGGTGGAGCCATCTCCAATTTGCCCCTGCTCTGTCTCCTGCAATGAAGCAGCTGTACAGAGACACCTTTGCTAGTCCGAAGCTGGACTTAAAATACAAAACTTGTTCTTCCAGATTGAGGGTGATGGTGGTGGCCTGTGATAGACAAGAGGTCAGACTGGATGATCTGATGGTCCCTTCTGGCCTTAAATTCTATGACTCTATGATTCCTAAATAGTCATAGGCCTCAGTGGCAGGAGAAGTACTTTCTGTGTATACGGTTTGTAAAATCATATCATCCTCATGGCTAAAGACAGGATGAAACTCCCTCCAGAGATAGCAGTACTGCTCTTGAGTCAGACATGGAGGATCTCAGAGAGCAATGCAACACTTCCCCTTCACTCCTAAGGGCTAAACGTGCTTCCTGCACAGCACTGATGACCTCTGCCAGCCTGGGGAATGAAGGACCTGCTTGGGCTCTGATTCCACCATGCAGTACATTAGACTTCCAGTCCGGCCTACACTTTCTGAAGTCTGAAACCATGTCTGATTGGACGTGTGGTGAGGCCTACAGCTCCCCGCACTACAACACACAGTGTGACTTGTACAATACAACTTGTGTTCTATGCCTAAGCCACATATCCTGCGATATCTCTGCTGAGCCTCATCTGCAGCAGCACTTTGGATTGGACCTTTTGCTGACTGCTTGGCAGGTCATTCTGCTCTGACGGGGCCAGCGGAGCTGGGAAGAGTGCTGCAGGAGCAGCTTGCTTAGTCCCTGGAAGAAACAGCATCTTGCAATCTTGCACTGACACCATTTATTTGATGTTTGGTTTGGCATTGAGGACCTTGATTCGTTTTGATAAGTGGCATGGGAGGGATACAAGTGTTGCCAAAGTGCAACCAAATATCTTCCCATCATCAGGGGTCCCAGTAGCAAAGTTTTTCTGTACCATATATCCATTGGGAACTATTGACCATATCTACTCCAGCAGCAGTTTGCCCCTAGCTCTGCTATTTCTCTTACTAACTCCAACGTTATGCACCGTGTCTCTCCACTTTTCCATGGGAGGGGCCCTCCCTGTAAAAATTCACAAAACCACTATGTTATCCTTGTTGAAATAACTCCTTAAAACACACTTATCCTGTGATGTCCACTAAGCAAATGACAATGGCTAGGCAGATAGCGTGACCGTTGTTTACTACAATAATCTTAATAATTTTACTGTTCCTCTACACTCTCCCATCTGAGTGCTGCCTGCTCTTTTTCTGTTATAATAGACAGTAAGCTCTTTGGAGCAGGGGCTGTCTTTTTTTTTTCATATCTGTGTGTAGGGTCTAGTGCAATGCAATCCTGATTCCTGACTGGGAACTGGGGACTTCTACCACCACAGAAACATTATATCAGAATATCTCATATGGGATGAAGCACCAGGGAAACAAGGTTCCCTAGTCTCTTACCAGACCCTTAGTATAGAGAGGATGCAATAAGAAAGAACAGAATCTGCCTGGGCAATTCTAGGAATGTGCACTCACATGATATTATTTTATAGTAACATGATGACAGAAAAATAAATGCATGCTCCAAACCCAGCCACTAAAGCTTGCAGTGCCCTATTTTTTTATAGGAACAGTATTTCAAGCAAGGCCTGTGTGGCCCAGAAAAGAAAAAAAAAGTTCTAAAATTCCCTAATTCTGCTTATCAGCTCCTTCTCCTGAAACTGCTCCTCTTCTCAGAGAGACAAGACCCTGCCATCTTCATGATTTCTTCACCCTCCTTCTGATTATAGGAGTCATGTTCATCCAATCAAGGAACAGAAATAATATCATGTGACTTGTCAGCTAGGTGACCAATCACAAGTGATGCAGCTTGAACACTGAATACCAAGTCCTGAGCATACCCCATGAAGTATTTGTGAAGAAAAAAATTCATCTCATAAATTCAAAGGATGAGGAAATTTCTGTCTGCTCACAGATGTCCTACAGGCTTAAAAAAGTGGCTAGAGCAGGGGTTCTCAAACTGGGGGTTGGGACCCCTCAGGGGGTTGCAAGGTCATTACATGGGAGGTCACGAGCTGTCAACCTCCACCCCAAACCCTGCTTGCCTCCAGCATTTATAATGGTGTTAAATATATTAAACAGTGTGTTTAAATTATCTGGGGAGGGGTCGCACTCAGAGTCTTGCAATGTGAAAGGGGTTGCCAGTAAAAAAGTTTGAGACCCTGTGGGCTAGAGTCACCACCAGATAAATTATTTGCTGTGAACTATTCACTCTCTTTTATTTCTCGGTGGGCCTTATGTCTCCCAGTTATTTCTGGTCATTGATTCTGCATTTAAAGCCTGATCCAAAGCCCACTGAAGTCAATAGAAAGAATCTCCTTCATTTCAGTGAGCTTTGGATCAGGCTCTAAGTGAGGATCCGGCAGAGTTTTTGTATATTCCAGTGTAGAAAGATCATCTACTAATGTCTGTACAGGACTCTGTAGCAATTTAGCTTCTTACTGCTTCCAGTCTGTTTTTTTCCTGGTGTGCTGGATGCTGTTTTTTGTGAGGTTAGTCTAAGATATTTTAGCACTGTTAATTTCTCAGGCACACTGGTTTTATCGTGGCTCTTGGGCCTGGTGCTGAAGCAGGATGAGGATGGAGCATGTTTGTATCAAAGGTCTGGTTTTAATCTTCTAATGGCTGGGATGGAGTGAGTGTGAAAGTTACCTGGACTGAGATGGTACCATAATTGTGCAAGATCTTTTTGCACATGGATTAGCGGTGAGAATCATCCTAGATCTTCTCCACTAATCAGTGTGCAAAAAAAGGGTCAGCCCTCATGCACAGCCCTCAGAGGAACACACCCTTTCAGAAGGGTGGAGAGTAAAGAGAAAGAGGGGCTATCATGAAGTCCCTTCCCTTGCCAGACAGTACTACAGCAAAATTATAGTTCAAGGCAACAATGTCAAACAAAGATAGATAGCTGCGACTGTTTTATTTAGGGACCTGGGGGAGGCACTGGAACCAGGAAGTACTCTCCCCTGTGAGATAAGGGAGACCTGGCCACCCACGAACAACTGGAATCCAGGCATCCATATGTACAAATCTGGTGCCAGCAATGTAATTCCCGTCCTCAGCAGTCCCTAACCCCCACCTTCTACTCCTTTCTCTCTTTCTCAGTATAACCAGCTGACTTTTTTCACAACCAAGGAAACAATCAAACAATCTCTTCAGCTACTTTTCCCCTTTTAAAGGGCTCTGTCAAAGGCATTTACTCCCAAAGCTTGATCTCCTGTGCTATTAAAAATGGTTATTCCAGCCTCCCAGTGGGGAATGGCCTCTGGGTTGCAAATATCTGTGTTTTGTTAAGTAAATAATCACATAAAATAAAATATCCACCTAAATGTCAAAATGAAAAACAAGCCACTGGTTCTGTAAACCCCCCCATAAAAACAGTGCTGCTTGTGCACCCCCTGCTGGTTCTGCAGTTGCAGGTGATTTGATGCTATTTCCAGGACCACATGCTGACGTCCTTGATGATTCTGATAGACAAGCTAGGAAACGAATCAAACGAGAGACTTGGGCTCATTTCACTCCCATATGATGGGTCAGTTGAGGGTGAAGTCAATGTTTGCGCAAAGGAAAGAGGACAAAATCAGAAGAATGTCCTAGTCCAGTTTGTAAGGTGTTTTCAAAATAACAGCTACAGGGAAATATAAATACAGCTTGTTGTCCTTTTTCAGAGCCTGCCATCAAGGGGCGGGGGAGGGGGACAGTGGGGGAGAAGTATTTTTCCAGCTCTACAGAGGAATGTAGAGGCTGAAGTTGATGGTCACATTGGGTGAAGAGCTCTTCTGAACATCTGGCCATAAGTGTCCCCTGGGGAGTTGCTAGGTGCTGAACTACTCTGAAAATTGGGATGCAGTTGTGCGTGTGGAGTACTGGAAAATCCAGCCCTGAGCTCTCGTGGAAATCTGTCCATATGTGACTTTCCCAAGGCCACAGAGTGAGTCAGTGACAGAGCTGGGCACCAAGCCCAAGTGTCCTAGCTCTGAGCCTGCCCACCATAACCACTAGACTGGATAGCTGCTGCCTTCCCTGTAACATAATCTTGTATGTTTAATTGCTTACCCACTTGCAAGACTTCACATGCTCAGCATTAGGGTTTATAAACCTACTGAGAAACTAGTTGAGCTCTCCAGTCACCTTTCCCCTTCCTCTAAAAGTGAAGTGCGCTGTAGGAGTTGTGGCCTGGCTGAGCGCACAGGAAAGCCAGACAGATGACCTGTACCATGCACAATGGCAGCCTGGGGTCTTGGATCCCACCATGCTTCTTAGTGCAGCCCAGGCTGCTGGAATGGAGCTGACACAAGGAAAGCCAGGCACAGTTAGGCCCTGACAGACAGCTTGCTGCTGTGCCTAAAATTCTGAGCTGAGTCGGGGCTGAGAGTCGCCGGCATTCATTTCTCAGACATTTATTCATGTATAATTGCCTGTCTGGCTGTCTTAAAGCTAATGACTGGATGTGAAGATTTCCAGTTAAGGTTTGTGAGAAGGTAATTACATTGCAATCTCACTCTACGATGATTCCTTGAACGCAGATAAACTTGTTTGAGTGGGCTTGCGCGTCACAGGAATCAGCTATATTACAGAGCCCAGGCATGGCAGAAGAGATAAGGGAATGTTTTTGCTGCTGCTTTTTATCGTGTGACCTGTTAAAAGCTTTTTCTGAGGGGGTGTGTAACCACAGCAGGGGTTAACACATCAGCTTCTCACCTCTGGAGATCTTGGCTTAAGCCCGTCACTGGTCACAAGGGAGGAATCTGGTGGGTCCTCCTTGCCCAGTCGCCAGTGGAAGTTTATTCAAAAGCCACAGCACATTCTGGCAGCAGTCTATATGATTGGTAGCCCAATTTGCTCAAGAAGAGCCCATGACTTGATACAAGTGACGTTGCAGGTTGAGATTAAAGTACATTGGCAGAGCTGGATGGAGGACTGCAGCAAAGGGGCCCATAGTACAGGATGCATCAGCAGAGCTGTCTGTGGAAAGGCCAGGTCTAGAATAGCAGAGGGGAGCAGCAGGTCAAGAGCAAGTTACATTGGCAGAGCCAGGTGGGTGCTGCAGGTCAGGATCCAGGTGCATTGGCAGAGAGGTGCAGGGGCAGCTCGCACTATACCCTGATGCACTAGGCTTGGCTCTAGCCAACACCATCAGACACGCAGCCTCCCTGACATTCACCCTGGTATTAAAAGGCAAACTAACACAAAGCATTCTCTTTAAACATCAGTGAAATGCTAGCAACTCCAGCAGGAACAAGGTCCCTTCCCAGCCCCAGTCACTTAGAATCATGATTTCTAGATAAGAAACAACCTACAAACACTTGTTTCCGCTATGAATTTTAGGTAAGAGACATATCCCTCAGGTGAGCCTTCACTGGAGAATCCTATACCCATGTTTCAGACCTGGTGCAGCTGTAGTCATACGAGCCAGGGTATAGGCTCAGGTGTAGACTGGATGCAGGCACAACACCACCATGCTATCGAGTGCCACTGCTGGGAGCTTAGTACTAAACTCCTAGCGTGCACAAGACCTCACAGCTCATCAAAACGTCTACTGCTCCTGTAATCACCCTGGGGCGCTTCAGAGTTCTCCAGGGGACAGGCTGAGACACTTTCACCTCCTGAAAGTGTCTCCTGTACTGTTGCTTTAAAGCTCTTGCCCCCTTCAGAGGCACGAGCCAATGCCCTGAGATCATCCCTCAGTCCGATCAAGCTGTTAAAGCCTCTCAAATCTTTCTTGCTCAGCAGCACTTAATATAAATCCAGTAATGTGCATATCACTCCGGCTGCCAACTGCTTTTTTATCGGGAGGGAGGGGTCGCTCGGTGGTTATTATTACAGTCACTGCTTCATTTCCCTGGGGGATCCCTGCAACTGCCAGGCTGCCAGAAAACATCTTGAGGAGGGTTTCAGGCCCCTGGGAGTTCAGCTGGCAAATGTGATGCAGTGGGTCAGGATTAGCAACCCATTAGGACAGGGGTTTGGAGCTGCATTGGAGAAATCCTTCCCCTCAGCAACAGATTCCAGAGAGCAATGCAGAGAGTATACAAATTCAGTGCACAGGTGGTGCTTTAGAGTCAAACTCACACCATTAAATATCAATAAGTGTTTAGGGGCATTGCGTAGCACTTCCCTAAGGGAGACAGATTATTCCCTGGGATGAACCCAACTGACCCATTCTGGGTTTCATTTGCTTGATGTAGACACAGCCAAAAAAAAAACACTTTTTGGCATGAATAAAACATGCTTCTTGAGTAGCAGCAATCACTAGTTTGTCAGCGAGAATCTCTGAATGTGGCAGGGGCTATTAAGCTGGTCCTCAGTCTGAACGGAGCCTTGGAGGCTGGCAGCATGCCTAGCCCCAGGGGATGACAAAGACTATGCTGTCCCTTTGGGGTATTGGAGGAAATACAGTCTTGTGAGTAGAGCAGCTATAGCTCAGAAGGAGGCCTCCCCCTCCTGGGTTCTAATCCCAGCCCTGGGACTTTTTTACTGTGTTAGACCTGGACTACATTACAAAGTTAGGTCAATGTAAGGTGCTCTGTATTGACCTAGGTGTGCATGTGTCCACACCAGTGGCGTATTATCGCCTAGGCCAACAAGGCCTAGGCCTAGGCCTAGGGCAGCAAATTTGCAGGAGTGACAAATTTGCTCATGATCCCTTCCCAACTCCACCCCTTCCCCAAATCCCTGGCCCGCCTCCTTCCCCAGGCATGGCGTGCTTCCCTTCTCCCTCGTCCCTCTCAGATTTGCTGCACGAAAGCACTAGGAGGGAGACGGAAGCGAGTAGCAGCACGCTTGGAGGAGGCAGAGCAGAGGTGAGCTGGGGCCAGTGGGCATGGGGAGTAACCCGGGGGAGTCTGGAACCACTCCCCATCCCAGCTCACCTCCTCTCCACCGCTGCCATTCTCTGAGCACGCCGCAACTCCCCTTCTCTGCTCTCCCTCCCAGGCTCACTGCGCAAAAGCGATGGGAGAGAGGGAGGGAGGCAGAAGTGAGTAGTGGCGCGATTGGAGGAGATGGAGCAAAGGTGAGCTGGGGCTGGCGAATGTGGGGAGTGACTCTTGGGTGGGGGTAAGGAACCGCTCCCTGCCCCAGCTCACCTCCACTCCACCGCTGCCATCCCCTGAGCGTGCCACAACTTCCCTTCTTCCCCCTCCCTCCCAGGCTTACCGCAGGGGAGCAGAGGTGAGCTGGCGGGGGGGGGGAGGGCAATTTTTTGAGGGCATAGAGGCACCAAATTTGTTAATCCACCATGGTCCACACCTGAATTTGTCCCCACTGATGTAAACTCTCCATTATGCTGGCATAGTAACACCACCTCCCCAAGCGGTGTTGAGCCATGGTCGATGTGTTGAGGTCAACGCAGGGCAAATTAGACACAGAATTATCTATGTTGACCATAACAATCCTTCAGCAGCTGTCCCACAATGCCCAACATTGACCACTCTGCTCACAACTATGAACTCCATCACCCAGGGTCATGCAGACTGGAAGCCCCCCTGCTCCCCTTTAAAACTCTGTCCTGCTGTTGCTGCCTTGAGGAGTTCCACTGCCCCACCTACAGAATGCCTGAGCCAGATAAGGAGGATAAGGAAAAGGACTTATGATGTTCAGTGAGATCCTGCAAGCTAGTGCTGCATCAGACCGTGAATAGAGGGCTTGGAGCTTAGCGCATAGCTCCAGGAATGTGGCCTTGCGCATCCAAAAGTTCAGCAGCCATCATCATCCCAAGCCTGCGTTACGATGTGATCCCACAGTCAGTGCTCGTATCTTGGGCCCAGAAGCAACACTCCAGTGTTTGCAGCTGTTGCATGGATGCCACCAACAGTCTTGACCTGGTTCTCGCTCTGTCTCACAGCAAACTGCCCTCCAGGAAATCGCCAGGTTCCCTCATGGTTCTTCTTTCAGCTCTGCAAATACTGGAGGATCACACATCCTCTGCTTGCAATCTCATGACAATAGTGCAGAACTGTACAGGCTCCATGCTTCCATCAGAGATGGCAGACAGTGACAAATCCTATGTGGGTTTGTGAGATTTTCAAAATAGGTGTGAAAATTATGGGAAAGAAATGGCATTATGTGAGAGGGGAGAAAGTTGCATGATGGAAACTTGACCCTGCAGTCCCAGTCAACTGTGCACAACTTGTTTCGGCCCCACCATGCATTACCAAACTTCCCAAATGATGCGCGCTGGATGGTGGCAAGTTGCACAGTGAGATACCCACCCATGGTGTACCACACTGTGCATCGAAACAAGTACTCCTGGTGAATGTGTGCAGTGCTGTCATGATGCATGGCTACTCTCCCATCTTCTTCCTCTCAGAAATGGCACAGACTGCAGTGACTGGCCTTCACCAAACCATTTTATTTTAAGTTCCCACTACCATTTCCACAACAATCCCTGTGCATCAGTCTATTTACCACCCCTCTCCCCAGGACCTGAGGGGAACCAGAGGTCTCAGTCCTGCAAGGCCTCCATGTAACTGGACTCAGCTAGCGCTGGTCCCCTCTCTCCTTTTGGCACTTCCTTCCCGCCTTTTTATCAGCCTTAGGCTGATGGGTTAATTGAGTGGGCCAGCCTGATTATCTTATTACCTCCGTCAGCTTTCCCGAGGGGAACTAATTAACATCTGTGTAATCAGAGTGCAGGCTCACCTGTTCGCTCCCTGCACTGTCACAAGCACCGATACAAGGAGCCAAGTATGCATGCCCACAACTGATGTACTAACTAGGGCAGCTTTGTGTTGACAGAACTTGCGTTGGCAAAAGTTTATAGTGTAAACATGTCTGAAGCTTGGGCAAGTCACTTCACCTCTCTGTGCCTCAGTTTGAGGTAGAGATACTGACACCTCATACTGCATCATGGAGCTTAATTCATGAATAGTGTCTGTGAAATGCGTAGAAATTTTCAAATGGAAAGTGCTAAGAAAAAACAAATTCACTGTTATCATTTATTAGTATGCAGCATGGCCAGGTTCTGAGCCTGGCTCAGACTTCCTTAGCCAGATTCATGGTGAATAGAATCATAGAACCATAGGGTTGAAAGGGACCAGCAGTCATCTAGTCTAACCCTCTGCCAAGATGCAGGATTTAATGGGTCTAAACCAGGTGTGAGCAAACTACAGCCCGCGGCTTGGTCCCTCTCCAGCGCTCTGGCAGGGGCGCTGGATCGGAGGCCTCGCCAGCAGCTCGAGCCTGCTCCGATGCTGCAGCCGGGGCGCTATGTTGGGGCCGGACCACACAGTTTGGTCCCCCTCTAGTGCTCCTGCTGGGATGCAGGGTCGGGGCACCCCACGTGGCTTGGTTGGGTTGGGGGCTGCACTATGCACCACACGGCTTGGGCCTGCTCCAGCCAGGGCGCAGGGTCAAGGACCACAACACATGGCTCCCGGAAACCGCGGCATGGCCCCACTCCAGCTCCTACGTGCTCCAATGGGAGCTGCAGGGGCAGTGTCTGTGGATGGGTCGGTGCCTGCGGATGGGGCAGCATGCAGAGTCGCCTGGCTGCTCCTCTGCATAGGAGCCAAAGAGGGACATGCCACTGCTTCTGGGAGCTGCTTGAGGTAAGTGCCACTCAGAGTCTGCCCCCCTGAGCCTCTCCCCATGCCCCAGCCCCCTGCCCCAGCCCTGATCCCCCTCCCACTCTCCAAACCCCTCAATCCCAGCCCAGAGCACCCTCTTGCACCAGAAACCTCTCATACCCAGTTCCACCCCAGGCTCAATGATGAGCAGTTTCTCAGTGCTTTTGACCCAATTCATCAAAGCATTTACACACATGCCTATGTGGAAGCCATTAAAGTCAACTGGATTTAGGAACATGTCAGAATGCTTTGAATCAGGGCTAGAGCTGATCAAAAATTATCCGACTGAATGTTTTTCCATCAGAAAATGCATTTAGAAGCTTTCTGTGGAAACATTTAGAAAAAAAATCAAAGCAAAGGGTTTCAGTCAGGTTGGGAAGTTGCTTTTTGACATTTTCTGAATGGAATGTTTAGATTTTGGTTTTGAAATTTATTTGAATTTAAATTAGAATAGAAACATTTTTAAAAGCCAACACTGAAACAAAATATTTTGATATGATCGGAATAAAATGTTTTGATCAATCCAAACTGAATGCTTTTGAAACATTTTGTTTCACAGAAATTTTTGAAATTTCATGCCATTTCAGGGTGAAAACAAATTTTGAAATGTTGGAATTGCCCACAAAATGGAAATTCCAATTCCCATACAGTGACTCAGGGTTTAGGACTGGTATGGACAATGCACCCATCCCGAGCAAAACCATAAAGAGCATTTGAACTGAAGATTGTCCTGCATATTTACATTCACCATTAAATATTCCAGGCACAATAGGGCTCTGTGAATTCCCGTGTACCTTGATATTTAACACCCATCTTACCCATGTAGGTTTCTGTGGTTTAATTCTCAAGGTGTTTTAATACCACTGAGCTGGCAATTGGGGAAAGACTTGATCAAAACAAAAACAAATTTAATGAGTCTAAATCATTAAAATGACACAAAGCAACCAAATCCCTGGAAGGGCCTGTAACCACAAACCACATCATTTCATCGTAAAGAAGGGAGATGTGCTTTTTTTCCCCTTGTTGTAAGTATTAAAAATTACTTACCAAGGTGACAAATTTATTGCTACAGTAATTACACAATTGCTTTATTATATGCCACTGGAGTAAGAAAAATATATATATTAAAAAATCACTTATGTCTAAATCAAAACAGCCAGCAAAGAATTACTGAAGGCAGTAAATAAATGTGACATGTATAATTATTTATTTGGGTGGAATCTACTGTTTCATAGTAAAAATCTCCTGTCACTCCCACGTCCTCCTAGCGCTATGCAGATGGTGTTGCCAAGTGTTTGCAGTGTTTTGAGGCATTTTCATCTTAGATGGGATTGTCCCCCAGTCTGGAAAAGCATCTACAATTCCTAAATCAAGTTAAATGTTGGAAACAATGTGTGACAAGAAAACGTCATATCATAATAATTATTTAGAGTGTAAGCTGTTTGGGGCAAGGGCTGCCTTTTTGTTCTGTGTTTGTACTACGCCCAGCACAATGGAGTCCTGGTCCATGATCGGAGCTCCTAGGTGTTACTGCAATGCAAATACTGAATCATCATCATCATCATGCTGGGAGTGTTGTCATCATGGGGTGCACCACACACTGTACACATTTCTAAAAGTGACAGCCTCAGTTTCAGTAACATGACCTGAGAATGGGAATTAGTAACTTACAGACCAGACCCTCTTAATGGGACTGGATCTGATTTGTAGCATTCAAAAACCATTAAAATAAATAAATAATGGCGCTATTTTCAGCAAGTTTGAGAAATTGAATGTCCTCACTATTTTGATTTCAGTAAGCCTGACCTTGTAATACTGGAAGCCCAAACGCAGATGCATTAAGGCAACTGCATGGAACTAAGGGAAACTGCCTGTGAGTAGGCCAGGCCATGCTGAGCGAAGAACAAAAGGTAAGCAAAGAGCATAAAAGCACAAAGGCCCCAAGTGAGCAATGCCAGTGTATCACTGAGCACATACTAATACCCAGTTCTTATACAGCATCTTTCAGTGGGATTCAGTGGGACTACTCCCAAGGTCAAAATTACATAGGTGCTTAAGCGCTCTGCAGAATCACAGCCACAGGGAGGAAAGATAGCCTTGTGATAAAGGCAAAGGGAAGGAACTCAAGATCTGAGTACCTTACTCAGCTACTAAAGCCCCCATTCAACAATTGATGAATCAGGGTGCAATCTCCTGTGTGACCTTAGATAAGACATATACTCAGTCTGCAAATGCATCAGTCTCCCCTGCCTCTCACCTGTATAGCCAGCTCATCACTTAATATTTGTAATGTACCTTCAAACAGAAAGCACTATAAAAATGCAAAGTATTGTTCTATGTGGTGACAAAGCAATTAGATCTTAATTTTTTTTCCATTTCAGTGTCTGATCATGTGAATATTTTTTTCTAAATATGCAACTTTTAACTTGTGTCCCTTTAAAGAGGACCTGCAAAGCTTTGAAACTGCCTCTGAACACTCTCAGTAGCAGGCTAGGTGTCTAAATGTCAGATAATCCAATTTTAAAACAAAATATTTGAAAATCACTTCCTTCTTCACTTACCTGCCAAGACATGAGATCAGGGTTCTGGGTTTTCCCTCTGTGAGCTGATCGTTTCTCAGTGACCTAATGCAGAACATTTTCCTGCACTCCTGATCTCATCAGCTCATTAAGGAAAACACAAAACCCTGAACTCAAGTCTTGGCAGGTAAGTAAAACAAACTTTTTTTTTTAAAATGGGCTTTTCCCCCAGTGGTGGTGTTTGTTTACTTCCTGCACTTCACACAGCATAGACAGCCAGCCTATCTTGGTCAGTTTCACTTCCTGTTCTAATGCACTAACAGGATGCTCTTGTGTTCAAGTTCCCCGCACTGCAGGGGACGGTTGAAATCCCCCCAAACTTGTTTTCATATAAGTGAAAAACTAAATAATTCATGGGAACATTCCTAGTTCTTTTAGCAATAGGTGTTTTTCAAATCCTTGTTTTACATATATCTAAGCCTACCACTTAGATCCTAAACTAAGTTGGCAGATTCCCTTTTTAAACATATTTACAAAAGCTTTGAACTTCACCTTCACTGTATGTATAGAAGGGAGAGAACAGAGGAGCACCCAGCATGACTGCACTACAAGATCTAAACTTGGCCTGAGCGTCTCTGCTGCCCTTTTCCTAGTTATTGTTGTTGCCCTTTTATGGTGAGTTTCACATTTTATAAAAAGGGAATTGGGTCCCTTTGATGATTAGTTGACAAAGTAAACTCTGGATGAATGAGAGCTTGGAGTGGAAGGTTTGGCATTGCAGATCAGGGCTGGGCTATTTCATGGAGATCTCTGGCCGCAGTCTGTCTCAGGGATGCTTTTGCTGCCTCGAGTTGGCCCAGTCTCTCAAACACATAGTCAAAGGCAGAACAGGCTAAGGGCCAGAAAGGAGTGCAAATGGAGAGGAATGAGGAGTGGACTGTGGGAAGCTCTGATTGCCCAGATTGCCTCAGGGAGTTCCAAGTGTCCTGGACTCTAATTGCTAATAAATGTTCGTGCTGAGTTGCTTTTATTTTTCCAGCAAGATGGAATAACAGGGAAAATATGTGAAAATCCCTGGACTTCAAGGGTGTGTTTTTCTTTCATTTGTATTTACCTAATTATGCTGTCAGAGATCGCTGAAAATTACATCCCCCTCCTCCCTAAAAATGGCTGAATAAACATAGTGGAGATTCCAGCTGTTCCAGACACTACAAATGGTGATAAAGGAGACAGGGGAGAGATGCCTTTGGCAACTCTCGAACCTCAGAGCAAGGACCTCTGGGAGCTCACCGACATCTGGGGAAAAGTGCAGGGACCCCGCAAGAAAGGGGGTGATATGAAACAGAATAACGGCAGCCATTCAAAATTGATTATGCTCAGAAAACCATGTCAATCTGACCCCTTCAGACTTACCATATCTGTTCCTTGTGTGTCTTTAGGCACAATTTACTCCCTGCACCAAGAACAAATAGGTTTCTTTCCTCCCACTACCGAGCCAACAGAGCTAGCAATGCAGGAGCTGGATTCTGCCCTGCTTCACACGTCATCAACTGGGCTGCCTGCTCTGATGATCCAGTGTCAGAGGTACAAAGAACTCGGCTGGATTCTCTGATCAAGATGGAAATTAGAAAAGTCATCTTATTGATGACTAGACAAGTGAGCACATTGGCTCTGAAATCACCGAGGAAAAATGAGCACAAGCCCCCTCCATGTCATTTTTTTCAGAATATAATCGCACTTTCAGAAGGAAGCATTCACAAATATTGTCTGGTGGTGAGGAAGCTAATGAGGATGCTTTATTTCTGTAGCCCTACTAGTGTGCATAGTGTCTAGCATACACATCGAAATCCTGGGTCCGGCCCTAATGAGCTTGCAGTCTAAAGCTGGTCTGATACCATCACTCAGCCAACTCCACAAGTAGCCCTACTGAAGTTAATGGAATCATTCGTGGAATAAGGTGCTCCTCAGTGGGTGAAAAGGTAACAGAATCTGGCCACTAACTAGGAGTTAGGGGAAGAGACGATGGGAGAGGAGGGAAACAAGGGGACCTACCGGGACTGGCTGTATTCCCAAGTTGCGGCAGTGTGGAATGTAGCTTGGCCACACACACACACGATTCAGTTCCAGTGGGTATAGCCTGGTCAGTGTATGTCAGATCCTGTACCTCCTCAGATCCTGAACCTCAGACATGAGAAATTACTGCCACCTCTGTAGCACATAACCAACTCCCGTGTTTGAACCTATGGCCTGTGTTAAGCAGGAGATTAGGCCTGATGAGCACAATGGTCCATTCTGGCCTTGGAATCTGTGAATAGGGCAAAGTGACAAAGGGTAGGCCAAGTGCAGGGGAACAGGGATCCTCTTGAAAAGGAATATCCAGACTATAGTACCTTTCTGATTCACATCACTGACCTCTGTGTAGTCCTGTGTGGAATATTTGGCACAACAGTCAAACTGGACAGGCCTCTGTACGTCTGATATGATTTAACCTAGTGTTTCCTTTCAAGTCAGGTATGTGTTATCAATCAGCTGATCAGACAGCAACCAATCATATGAAGACAATTATTTTGTCAGATTCTAGTTAAACTGTTCATTTACCTGCGAGGAACAGCTGAGGCTGGGCTAGAACCAAGGCTTGTCTCATGATTGATGTGCCTTTAATTTGAATAGATTACAGAGGAGTAATTAAAGTAATTGTGTCAAATTAAGCAATGGAATGAAGAGGTCAGATTTTAAGTGACTAGAGCAGAGAGAGGGAATCAGGTCAAATCATCAGTGTTTGGATTGTGTATGAACCGGGTGTAGATTGCATTGGGGGAGGGGGCAGATAACTAGACATGCTATTGAGGAAGGTGCCAACTCTTAAGTGTTTTTAACCTCTTTGTTGCATAGCATGTTTGCAGTTTGGCAGATGGGATGGGAAAGGAAAGAAGATGAAGGGGAGCTGTGCTTCCTTCCCAGCATCCTAAATGAAAGTTAAAATAACAGCACACACACAACTGGGCCACCCTCTGTTAGAAGGCAGCTTTCCCAAGGTTCTCCACTCCACTGGTGTTTATTCAACCCAAATCTCTAGAGGTGCCTGATGGAGTTCTCCACTGCACAGGGTAAAGCTCATGTGTGCAGGAGACAGAGCCTTGTCCTGGACTGGTCAAAGGCTGTGAATGAATTCTCACAGGATTGAGGAATCCTCATAAACCTCACCAAGTGCAAGGCTTAGTTCTCCTTGCTTTTTCTAATATAAACACATAGCACAGGGTACATATAATTTAATTTGAAGAAAATAGAAAACGCTGCTATATCACACACAATGTTCCTCCTGAGGAGAAGATGAGAAAAAGAATGAACCATATAACAGAAGTTAGTCTGGCTTTTGCATTTAATGCACTACTGGATGGCACTCAGATGCTAGGGTGAGAATAGAATAGAATAGAATAGAATAGAATAGACTTTCCACATGCCACCTCTTGAAAGAGCCAGGACTCAGGAACTTCTAAGATAAGTCTGCATTGTATTCAAATTTGAGTGGAACTGGTTCAAATTTGACTTGTTTTCATGACTCCAGTAATCATATGCACCCATGCAAGGTTTAGTTTGTATTGATTCCAGAGGAGAAATATAATCCAAGTTACTGCCTAATACCAATCAGCAGGAAAGCTGTGACAGTTCCATTATGGCCACATCAGAAACAAATTTTAGGCTAAGTGGGTTATCCTGGAAGGTTAGGTTCTACTAGTTGAATATGCTGTGCTCTACTGGATGGCTATGCAGTACTGAATGACAGTGGTAAAGCAGGGGGATTCTGTTATATTAGATGGGTGTGTTTACGTGTGTACTGAATGGGTGCTCTGTAATGGCTGCTTGTGCAGTTTTAGAATGGATGGATGTCTATAATGGATGGAGAAGTAGGTACATGACACGATCCTGCAAACTCATGCTCACATGAGTAATCCTTGTTATTCCAAATAGTCCCATTGGAGTTACTAGGCTGAACAGTGATTCTTCCCAGGAGCAAATCTTTGCCCTGATTTAGACAGATGTGCTCTTATGGATGTACGCACTCTGTTAGAAGATGCGTTTGGAATGGATGCTCTCTGTTAGAATGATATGCCATCAGGGAGGGATATACCATGCTCCCCAATGTGATTTTGCTCATAGGTTGCAATACAAATGGCCTCAGGATGACAGGACCATCAATTAATTACACAACCTATGAGAGAAGGGAGAAGCGAAGCACCAAGTCAACATTATGCCAAGAGCGTGTTTAGAATTTGCTAAGTGTTTCAGTTTAGTCCAAAACACTGGCTTGGTTCCTTTATATTCTAGATGTCTCACAGCTTCAGCCCCAGAGGTAAAATATCAGAAGATCAGTTTTCCATATACAGTTTCAGGTCTGAGGATTTCCTCCCCTTGTTCCAGCTCTGACTAAGTTAATTCTTAAGTTTGAAATGGATGAAGAGAGGAAGTATCACATTAGTGTGCGATTGAGATTAGGACCTATCCAGAGCTGGGAGTGAGAGCTTTGCAGTCTGACTTGGGCTTACTGTTAGCAAGATAACAAGAAATCATAGGCACAGTATTGACTTATTGGCTTAAAACCTGGTAAAAAGCAAATCTTGTTCTAAAAGGCTCTATGTCAATGGCTGGTGGGGCGTCAGCTAAATTGTCACCTTTTCCCTGCCAAAATCTAGGAGATTTCTGTTTATTATTGCCCTATAGTTCTTCATTTTTATCATAGTGAATTTCATGTAGGTGAAAAGTTCCAAACTGACAGCCAGAAAAGTGATAGCTTCTAATGATCCACCAGAATAGGGGCACAATCGGGAAAGGCAGGGCAAGATACTCTCCACTCTGTCAGGGGGCCTCTGCCTTGACCTGGAGAGAGCATTTGTAGGGGAGAGAAGAGTTTAGTCTTCATTCTAGTTCATTATGGAGTATGGAACTTTATAGCTATAGGACCCTGTTTGAATTCAACCCAGGTAAGTATCTGTCTAGGTACTTAGATGGCCCTCATCACTATAGAGACTGAGTAGTTCACAATCATTAAAATGGGTTCTATCCTCATAGCATCTCTGTGAGATAGGGAAGTGTCATCATCCCCCATTACACACTTGGGGAGCCAAGGCACAGAAAGACTAAACCCCAGATCCTCAAAGGTATCTAGCTCCAAACATTCATCACTGGGCCTAAGGGATTTGGCCCCATGTCACATAGGAAGTCTTTGGCCAAGCCAAGAATTAAAGACAGGTCTCCTGCAGTCCAGTTCCGTGTCCTATGTACCAGACCAGACTTCCTCCCTCTGAGTAATTTCAGCAAGACAAGCTCCTGTGAGAAATGGTTTGGGAAGGTCTGCCTGCCTGCCTGCCTGCCTTTGCTGGTAGTTTCAGCAAAGAAGCCAAGAACTGAATGGGCTTTGGAGACTAAACCACCCCTTCATCCCCTAGTTAGGACTGAGGCCCATAGGCTTCCAGCAGAGTGTGTGGTGAGCTTGCCCTGCAGCTGCCCCGTGCTCCAGCTGTTCTGTGCACAGAGGACTCCCTTTCCAGGGCTGTCACTCTGTTTCAGGTCCTTAACTCTAAACTGATATTTTTAAAAATGATCTATCCTATGAGCTCCCTTAATCTGTTTTAAACATGTTGAATGGGCTATTGAGAAATGACTCCAGTAATCTGACTACAGGGCATTAATTCTCTAGCAATGCCTGTGCTGATCAACTGAAACAGCATCATCCATTACAAAAATCCATATGCTGGTGCTTTTTACTTTTCTTTTTAAATGTTGTGTAATAATGATGACTCTGGCACAGGGCATTTCTAGGGGGGCTAATGAGTTGTCAAGGTTTGCACCCGCAGGTGCAAAGTTGGCCTTCAGCCCTTTCCAGCCAGTCATTAATCTCTAGGAAATGCTCAGCACCTCAGTCATTATAGCTTAAATACATTTACACATATTGTGTCATCCTATACATTTAATATAACATTAACGTTAGCCAAGTGTGTGGCATTGTAACCACAACTCACTCTCTCTCTCTCTATATATATATATATGAGAGGAGAAAGGTGAGGGGGTGGAGGGAGATCACATGCAGCATTTGGATAACATTTAAAATAGACTATATTGAATTAGATTTAAACCATGCTGCACCATAGGATGCATTATAAATATACCAATTAGCTGTTTCAGTCATCTTTGAATGTATCTTTTGGAAATCCTGTCCTGATTTACATATGTGTGTGCCATGTGGCTTATGAAATACATATATGTCTTTCTTAAATGCCTCAATATTCTTTCCATGTGTTCCTTTTGCAGAGCTGAGCCGCACCGACGGACAAGCAGGCCTGGCACCGTATTAGATTACTAAAGCATTCCAGCCCCGTTCTCACTCACAGAAATGGTCTGGTTCCTTTAAAAATTAAAACCATTTTACTTGATTTTATTTCCACCTCCTTTCTGCGCCCCCCCCCCATCTCCATCCCAGCTCTGCCACTGGGATGTGTGGGTTTGCAATATTGCTGCCGATTATGTGTGCTTGCTAATGACACAATAGGAAAATTACACGTCTCTCTTCATAATGAATTAGAATTGATGGCCATGGTGAGCTAAGAGCTCAAAAGCAGCAAGAACCTGTCAGGGTTACTAGACTTCTGCTGTCACCAGGACAACATAACACGGCAATGACCTATGGCCTTTTGGGTAACCCTGTGACATCTGACATCATTTATCAGGCGCTTACAGTTTCTGAAACCTCATTCCACTCATTCTCTCACTCTCCTTCACTCCCCACTCTCTCCCCCTCCCACACCAAAATCTAACACTCCTGGCTAAAAGGTCTTCTGCAGGGAGGTGCTGCACAGGTTTTGCTTCAGACAGCACAACCATTAAGCTCCTTTTAGTTTCCCTATGGATCCTATTAGCTGAAGAATTTGCTCCTTTTAGGGGGCTCTTTTTTATTATTTTAAATGAATATGATGCAAATTTTTTATGATTAATATTATTATTTTGCTTTGAGATGAAAAGTTAAAGTTAGCAGGCTATAATATACACACACTTGGTCACTTTCTCTCTCTTGAACACACACACACACACACACACACACACACACATTCTATGCACTTTTAAAAATATATATATTTTAAAATAGCAGTCAATTAAATTCCCCCTTTACATTATGTTCCCTAGAACATGAATCACCCAGTGGATTCAGGTCTCAGTTCCTTCCCCAGCATCAGAAGACTCAGTTCATGCAGATTCTGCTCCATCTGTTATTTCCCCCCAGATTCAAGAAGACATGGCCCCAGCATTCCAAATGAGCGAGGGTGGCTTCTCGGCTGGCTCAGTGGATTGGCTTCTCGTATAGCCTTAGAGGACTGATGCAGAAGCATCGGCCCTTTTTATGAAAAGTCCCTGAACAAGCACTTTTGCACATTTGCTTTTGCACTGGATGATACGTTTTTTAAAAAACTATGGATTAATGGTGTACAGACCAGAGAGGCCAAATAAGGCATTTTTTCCATGGTTGTTAATCCTCAGTGAGTATATAATCAGTCAGCGTTCGGGCTTTCCCTTGGGGAAGGGACACTTCTGAATCAAAAAGACCTTTCTATATCCTCCCATTTGATAACTTGCACTCAGGGTACCTGGCTTCTGCCCAAGGAGGGCTCGGGAATTTGCCTACAGAACCACCAATGTTGCTCTTACATCAGATAGAGCAGGGTGCTAGTAAGCAATGCAGTTTGTTCCTTCCATGCTTTACACCTGTCTACACTGCAGTTGAAAACCCCTGGCTGGCCCATACCAACTGACTCAGGCTAACGGGACGTGGGCTGTGGGGCTGTTGAATTGCGGTGTAGATTTTTGGGCTCAGAATTATGTTAGCTTTTTCTGCAATAGCATTAAGTTGTTGACCCATATTTACTTTGTGATCCACTATAACCCCCAGATTCTTTCCTGAAGTATTCCTTCTTAGGCAGTCATGTCCCATTTTGTGTTTGTGCAATTGATTATTTCTTCCTAGGTATAGTATTTTGTATGTATTCTTATTGTATTTTATCCTATTAATTTCAGACCATCTCTGCTTCTGGCAAAGGCCACAGCAACAAATATGGGGAATGGGAGGAGATAAGGAACCATTTTGTATCGCAGGAAAGAATCAGGGAGGACAGGGTCAAGCTCAAGAATCCAGAAAGTTCTTACTGATAATTTGGAGATGAGCTATTAGAGAACAGGCTGGGGTGAAGCCAGGCAGAAGACCCTGTTTCAAGGAGCTAAAATAGGGGGACCAAAAGTCCAGTCTTGGATTTCCTTGTCTGTCTCAAGTAAACAAACCTTTCTGTCTTATGACCTCTGTACTGAGATGTGAAGAACCAGGACTGTGGGTCTGTTCAGGCACAGAATGTTTTGCTAACCAGCATGATTCCCATGCAATACTCAGAGGTTGAGCATAGGGTGCTGAAAGATTGCGATGCAGTAACTCCGAGAAGGCTCCTTTCATATTAGACAAACACAAGGAGGTCACTTTCCTGTATCTTTCTGTGGGGCCTCTCCAGAAAGGATATGTACAGAGGCATTGCCAAACAGCTCCCCAGAACATGACATGCATGGCTCTGAATGAGGTGCTTCAGAACTGTCACCCAATAGACTGCATAGCTCCCAGGCTCACAGAACCCTTTCCCCAGGATGGAAGCTCCAGATTATTCTGTAAAGGCCTTGCTTCTCCAGTAGGAAGTCCCAGCTCACTGGGCTGACAAAGAATCACAGTGTGGCCTGTCAGGCACTGGAGCTAAGCCTCCAGATTCCTGAGCAGGATTTAGGAACAATCCTAAAAGGGACTTGGCCCAGAGAATCCATCCCAAGTCTTAAACGGAGCTCAGTGTATGCTGGGGCAGAATTTGGGGAATTTAGTCAATGCAGATAACTTTGCAGTGAAAGCATTGTCAGTAAATCTCACTAGTCAATCTCAGTATCGAGTTAAAGAGCTCCCACTCAGCCTACAATGAAAACATTGAAGTCCCTTCATTATACACTACAAATACACGTATGAGGTCCAATAATGAGGAAGACTTTTCTTTCTAGAGCCCAGTCTTGCTCCCAAAGACAATAGTGGCCAAGGACTTTTTTTTGCCTTTGACTTCAGTGGAAGCAGGACTGCCGTGTAAGGGGTTAACTGAGTGTTACCATATAAGCCAAATGTCTGTTTCATTGCTTTGTTAAACTTT
This sequence comes from Gopherus evgoodei, assembly GCF_007399415.2. Taxonomy (NCBI): domain Eukaryota; kingdom Metazoa; phylum Chordata; order Testudines; family Testudinidae; genus Gopherus; species Gopherus evgoodei. Next base: position 83,874,179 of record NC_044330.1, on the reverse strand, counting down.
TTTGTGGGGAAACAAAACAAAACAATGCAAATTTGGTGACCATTTTCCCACAGTCAAACACAATTCTGATTCATTACCATTCATGGATTGAAGCAATAATGGCCTGACTGCAGATCATTTCCTGGGGATTAGAGGCAGGATGGGAAGAGCTCGGAGCCTGAGGTGCGGTGCAGAAGACTCCAAATGCTCATCCCCAAGGAGTATCCAACCATGAGGTCATTACTGATCTAACTTCATTGGTGCAATTATAAGATTAATATACACTATACAAACATAATGGTTGTGTTCAGATATCATGATGATAATTGTGGTAGTATAAGTGGAGAGAGAGAGAGAATGATCTACTTTTACTCCTTTGGAGCATGCATAATACCCCTGATTTCAGACATGCCACGTCCATTCCTTCCTATGAACCAGGCAATACTAGAAAATTAAGTTCCAGGACTCCAGCCAATCAAATGGTGAGAATGATTCTTGTCAGTTTATGACTAGAAATTACTTATTGGGCTAAAGGTTGTCCTAAATTAAACAGGCCTGGCTCTGACTGCTACTCCTGATACCACCAGGCTGAGTTTGCTCCTTTGTGTGCCTGAGGTGGCTTGTTCTCTGCTGGTTCCCACACAAAGCCCTCTGGAAAGGAGTGGTGTTGCCTGGGAAAGGTGATGCTGTACCTACTTGTCAGAACCAATAGGGTCCCTGTTTTTCTTCCTCCACAGCTGGTGACACAAGTTGTCAAGAGTACTTTTTAGAACCAGTCTGCAGTCTCTGTGTGGACTGATATAGACTCAAGATTTTGCCTACAATTCATTAACACCAAAAGCTGTGAGGTCCCCTCATCCCACATTTAGCAGGTCTCAATCATTTCAAAGATCCAGTGGGATAATCTAATTGTGCCCCTGTCCTTGTCTGTCTGATGAGAGTAAGTGAATTCCATCAGTGTTCTCACCCTCTGGCTTCTCCTCTTCCCGAGTCCTGTTGTTCATGTCCCTAAACCCCTCCTCTGTCACCTCTGTGGCTCTGATCTTCCTGACAAAAACTTCATCTGGACAGGCAGCTGGGGCCCTGCTTTCTGGCTGTTGAGTGAAATCCATTTATCCAGATTAGAGAAATATTCACTTAGGTTCCAGTCTAGTTAATTGAAAGAACAGTCACCAAACAAGCCACTTGCTGAGAGCTCTCCATCCCTGTAAGAAACACTTTTGGGCCCCTTTCATTCTGTGTTATAGGACAGAGTTTCTGGCCGACTCTAATACAGATGGGTGGGAGTCTTCTACCAAGAGGAAACCTTACAAAGAGGAGCCTCTAGACTTCCTATTTCTGCCTGGGACTGGAAGTGAAATGCAGAAATATCCCAAGAAAGGGAGCTCATGGGGTATTTTTGAGCAACCCAGAATCAGGTTCTATTGGAAATGCCATGAGGAAAACCCAGTCTCACCAGATTTCAAGCTCACAGAAATCTGGATACAGCTTCAGATAACAAATCTCAATCTCTCTTTTGGCTGCTGACATGAACAGCCGTACAGAACTTTTGGGAGCTCACCATTCCTCCCCATTCTTGGGCCACATGGAGTGAGCTAGCAAAGTGTGTATGTACACAAGGTCCATGCTAGGCTTGTACTACCTGCACAGGTGCTGGAACTAGGGGTGCTGGGAGTGTGGCAGCACCCCCTGGCTTGAAGTGGTTTCCATTATATACAATGCTTACAGTTCAGTTCAATGGCTCTGAGTCGTCCCTCCACTCCCCCCACTATAAAAATTGTTTCAGCACCCCTGATGACCTGCCATCAGGGCCGGCTCCAGGCACCAGCGCAGCAAACAGGTGCTTGGGGTGGTCAACGGATGGGGTGGCACGTCCGGCTCTTCAGCGGCAATTTGACGGCGGGTCCCTCAGTCCCTCTCGGAGGGAAGGAGCTCCTGCTGAATTACTGCCGAAGAATGAAGCAGCTGGGTAGAGCTGCCACTGAAGTGTCGCCAATCACATTTTTTTCCCCCACTGCTTGGTGCAGCAAAAACACTGGAGCTGGCTCTGCCTGCCATGAAGCCTGCCCTGCACTGTCTTCACTGCTATTATCACACATGCTAGCTGGGATCAAAAGTAGCCCATTAGACATGGGTAGACATACCCCTAGTTTTAAATTGCAGTGCATCCCAGGACAGACCATTCTGTGTGTTTTTCTGATGGATATGCCATTGCACTGTGTAATCAGATCCCTCACTCATGATTAGAGCTAGCTAGGAAACGGTTTTGCCATCCTGCTAAAATGTTCGCAACTTAAACAAATTTCCCTTCCTGAATCAGAACAAAATATCAAAATTTCAAACATTTTTGTGAGCTGAAAATCAGGGTCAGGGTCGTGATGCAGGAGGAAGAATGGTCCAGGTGAATCAAAACACTTTATTTCAATAACTTCAAAATGTTTCATTTTGATTTCAACCAATTACTTTTTTTATAAAAGTAACCTAGTGTCTAAATGAAAAATCATTTTGAACCAGAAAACCAGAATTTTTCATTTTGAAAAGGTCCAAACAAACTGTTTTGACAATCTTCAAACTTATTTTCAAAAAATGTTCACATTGAAAAGCTTAAGTCTGAATAAATCTGCATTTTCCAGTGGAAACACCCTTTTGTCAAAAAATTTCCAACCAATTCTTTTCAGGATATCAGTTATCAGTGGTGTGTCTGAGTGCTGTTCATCCAAGATAGCCCTGACAGTCTGTACAACTTGAACAGGACAAGATGATCCATGAACAATAAAGCTAAAAGGGACGAGGGAGAGGGCAAATTAAAAAAGCATGCTGTAAGCTTAGACTAAAAAGCATTGACATATGGAAAAAATAGACCTTTCCCAGAGCATGGCAACATGTTTCATAAAAGGTATTGCACACACATGTAAAATATATGTGCCAAAGAGGAAAGTGCACTTAGAACATTACCATATTGGCCAATGCTCATGATATTTGCAATCCAAGGTATGACATATGTAACATATACGGCACCAGTACTCTGCCAGGTAGTTTATAGATAAGAAAGCTGGGCAATTTGGTACTGATATTTTATAGACTGTTGCTTATAATATTTGAAACACACTGCGTAAGAACTGTTAGCAAATAGAGTAATGTTTGCAATTAGTTTTGGAAAGATAATTAGAGTGCAATGAGTTTGTCAGAGGGGCCAGGAAGAAATATTTTCTCCCACCTACAGCATTATGCAACTTGCCGAGTGCATAATGAGGTGAGAAAAGTTTCCTTCCTATGAGCTGGCTACTGCTGGAGGCAGGATATCAGCAATGATGGAGTAATAATCTGATTTGGTCAGATAAATTCTATGTTTTCTTTACAAATCTGTGTTTTCCCATATAGCAGATGATACATCTCCATTATTGAGGTATCCATTTCGGAATATGTATTCTTCTGCAGAAGAGGAATAAATGCCTTCACTCATTGAAATTAATATGGCCAGAAAACTACACAATTTCTTTGTGTTAGTTGGCAACTGGTCCATAAAAGTCAGGATCCTACTCTAGGAGTAGACAGTAACTAATGCTTCAGTGGAAGGGAAAGTAAAACCTTAATGCAGTCGGTCTGTTGCTCAATGCTCCATACATGAGTGGGGAAATCATCCCTTTCTGAGTCTATGTAGCATTAAAGGTGAGTAACAGAATATTTGTTTCAGTGCAAATACATTCAAGGAGGAAGGGAAGAGACTGGAGGATAAGTATAATGTGGGAAGCCAGCTCCTTTCCTTTTGCAGAAATGTGCGTAGCACATTGCTAGGTAGGAATGTATTAGCCAGTTCTGTCTCCCCACTGACATACGTGTCAGAGATGGAGTTGCTGTTAGGCAACATTAACCCCATTGGCAGCTCTATCTTGTCAGATTTCTTGACCCTGATGGCCACAAGGCGGCATTCTTGACTTCTGGGTTTAATGTACATATTTATGATACATGTGTGTGTATTTAACAGGTCTGGCCAAAAAAAGGTCAGTTGCCAAAAAAGAAAAGAAAAGAAAGACAATCATCATTACTCATTTCACAGATGTGACATCATCAGGTCATATTTCACGGACATGATGTCACTAGTGCGCAATACGACTTTTTATGTTCAAAAGGTTTTCATTAATGCTGAGTTTTTCCATGCCTGGTCAACACATCTGGAGCCTGGAAACCCCAGAGTCCAGAAATATTCACAAGGTATAGCAGACAGAATTACAACCCACAGTATTTCTTAGATAGAAAGAGAACAATCCAGGGAACCAGTAGTAACAACCAACTGTTAAAATCAAAGCACAATATAAATAGAGGAGACAGAGGAAGATGAACAAGAGAAAGAGAGAGACAGTGAGATGTATCAGACTGTGGAATCATCTCCCAAGGGATGTGGTGGATATTCCATCACCTAGACATTTAACACTAAAGTGGACAAAATGCTAGAAAATTTACAGTAAGGAGCATTCCCCGATTGACCCCTGGGAGATGGGCCTGATGGGACTTACTATGTCTTTCTCATAACTCACTTAAACTGCCACGTGGCTTTTTATCAATAGGACAGTATTGTAGAATGTAGCTGCAACTGAGGGAGGTGGCTGAGAAGCCAGTGATGGGAAAGGGGACACGAACTGGGAACACCGGGTGGGAGAAGAAAAAGGAAGGAAGGGAGGGTGAGGGCTGGATGTGCAGATGGGACAAATGTCCAGGTGTTTGTAAAGGTGAGTGGAGTGGGAGAGGAGATTTAAGAGGAGTATGGGGGACACAGCTTTGGAGCATGTAGTAGACTCAGCTCCCTGATTACATAATATTTAGATTGTGAATTATGAGGCTGCAACTCCATCTTGATGCTCTGAGGACTCAGGAGGAGGAATCATGACCTGTACTGTGTGTAATTTACATCTGCCTGCTAATCCTCTGTATACTGCTCCCCTCCTGGACATTCTCTCCCTAGACAAGACCATGTGACAAGCAGAGCTGAGGCAATGTGATAAAAGGATGTTGGTGACTACTTGTTTGGACTCTTTAATGAATATGCCCCAGCGTCATGTGCATCCCTTATGGGTTCTCTTTCCACAAGCACCACATACAAACGAATTCCATTAGCACAAAGGCTCCCAGAGAGTAGATTCAAAATGCTCTTTCCATGAACATTCATAAAAGAAGCCTGAATAAAAGAGTTACTGTCATCAAAATCTGGGGACAGAAAAAATACCTTGAGGCTTGTGTGACCAATCACAGCGCAGGTCAAATTTGAAAGAGGGGGCCACACAGCAGACGCCACTTCAATAAATTTCATTGAATTGAATACAATTTCTGAACATGACAATCTCTGCATAGAAAAAAAACAGTGAAATTGGTCAGATAAATGATTTGTTACAAACTATTCGCTCAGCTACAGTGTCAAGCTTCAAAGAGCTGTAAATGGCTGCTGCCTTTGGCGAACATGCATTCTAATATCCTAGAAGCGGGAAAGGATGCAAGGTGAATATTGTTATGGAAAGGCTCGTTGCTTGCTTTAGGGAGACAGGATAGCTTAGGTGGCCTCCATCCACACAAGAGAGAAGAGAAAGGTGCCAGAATTAAGACTGACAAGCTGATGAGATAAACTGACCATATAAAAGGATGACAGAAATAATTTTACACAGCATCACTGTGAAAAACTAATTTATACACAGATGAGTCCATGACAGGCTCAGTGGAGGATGGCAGATGAGCGGGGAATGGAGAGTACTTCATTTATTCTCTGCAACAGGAGGGAAGTTTAGGAGCTATCCGCTGGGTCCTTTTCCTTTTTCTCTCTCTGCAAATATATCAAAGTTTATCTGATTGTTCTTCTAAAAATTAAAGAAGGGGTTAAAATATACAATTATTGTGTCCTCACAATTAATGCTTGCTATATGGCAGGGCCTCCTTTACAAAGACATGTCCCTGAGCTACTCATGCACACCAAAGATCCTAAGACGGGGTGGAATCCTTCCCCCACTGGGGTCACTAGGAGATTTGCCATTATCTTCAGTGGGACCAGGATTTCACCTCTGGATTATTTCAGGTTTGTTGTGCTACTCTGCACTGAAATAATCTTTTCTTTTGCTCTGTATGTGCTGACTGACCCTGACTGAGGCTGCCTCAGTTCTTCAGCTCCCACTAAGGAGAGTGCTGCTTCTTTTCTATTTTTTCTCTTCTTTCTCTTTTCCCTCCCTGCCAGCATTAGCTCTTCTTCAACCCCACCATTTCGAGGAAGCACTCAACATTCCCCCAAATTGTTCCCCAAATATCCCCCGATATTGAATCGTCTTTCAGGTCCTAGCTGCAGCTGTGCACCAGCCTGTTTTGCACCCAGCACACCATTCAGTTAATCTATCAGCAGGGGTTGCCAGCAAAGTCTGCTGTGGCTGTCTTTTTCTAGAGGTACCCATTTCAGATTATCTGGCAGTGCCGTGGCCCCCAGGGAGGCTATCACATCTCCAGGAATCATAGCCTCTAGGAGTTTAAAAGAGGTGGGGAAATCAAAACCAGGCCAGAAAATCTGGAATAGGAATGTCTAGGGTGGCCCTAAAACCTGGATGTGACCTGTATGGCATGGGGCTGCCCTCTCAGCCCTGGTGTACGCTGAGAACAACTCCTGCTGTGCTTTCTCCCCCAACATGAGTCCTAGGGGATTTCTCCAGATAAAGAGCATTGTGCTCCACACACAGGTGAGATTCAGACCAAGTGCTGCATCCAGGTCTCTCTCCATATTTAGTCTGCCTTTGCCAGCAGGGGCCTCCAGGCATGAAGAGAGCACAGGTCCACAGCCAAAGACCCCTCTATTCCCTGTGTTTCCATCTCCCATTCTTCATACTATAGAAGGCGATGGCACATAGTCCCAACCACCGGGAAAGTCTGCAGTCAGTTGTCCCTCGCTACCCCAGTGCTAAGTACATAAGTAATATTATCCTCAGTTTCCAAAGGGGGAAATGAGGACACAGAGAAAGGAAGGGTCATATCTGAGGCCACAAAGAGAACTGGCAGTAGCTGTAGGATTAAAGCTCAAGCTCTTCTAGCTGTCTAGGCTGTGTAGTGAGAACTAGGCCACACCTACTTCTCTCCCAGAGACTCGTTTATTGTTTTTCTCTAGGCTGTTTCACTGAGAATATGGAAGGAGGCAGAAGAAGAGTTGAGCAATCTTTTCCATGTATCTTTAAGAATCTTAGTTTCAGATAAATTTTGGGTGATTCGGGTTGTTTCGTATTTTATCCAAACCTATCTGCCCTTCCCCAGAGAGGTTATTATACCTGGCCAGTGTCTGCAGGGTGAAAAATCCCTAAAATCAGAAAGCTCATGGCTTCAGGTGGATAGAGGCATTCACCACATGCTTCTCCCAGGCCGAGGACAGAACATCTCAGGGACTCCCTCATTACCTGCTTATCCCTCCAGACGCATGAGCTGAATGGCAGCAAAGCCTGGTTTCCTGTTCATTGCTAACTTCTCCAGACCATCACCAAGCAGGATTGCTGTTCTCCCACTGCCAGAAGAACAGTATGATGCTGAATACTGTGCGCTGTTGGCAGATCCTTCACACACAATTAACATAGCTCATCAAGCAGGGTGTTCGCAGATTGAACATGCTGTTTCGTATTGTGAAGAACAGACTGAAACCAATATGGCCCTCCTGCGCTATTAGCTCAAAGTGGCTTCTAACCAAGATCCACCCAGCATGGCTTCTACCAGATTGGCAAGGGGAGGAGACTCTCAACTGAGACCAGCCTGTGATCGCTGTCGTGGGCAAGTGGGGAAGCTTTCTCATGTTTCCAGCAAATAGGTCCACTGCCTACAAACCCACACAAGGGTCCTAATCGCTACTGTGATCATGTGCAAGTTACATACACTCACCCAAATTATGAAACCACCTGTAGGATGGAGTTCAGCTCTAACTGATAACACCTTCTCTGGCACTTGGACACTGCTAGCCTGCAACCATTGCCTGGCTGATGTGATACGGGACATCATTTCAACCTGACCTGTTGCTTTTAGAGTCAGAGATGGGCCACTGGGATTTGCTGGTAGTAGCAAAGTCAATGAAGCAGAAAGGAAGGCATTGACCCTACGTTTCTGCTGCCCTGGAAAAAGGTGCTAACATTGGCAGGACATAGCCTGGCTTTGACACTTCTGTGCCTTTGTCATGTCATGGTATATTTCCCCAATCTGAACCTTAGAGTCCAAAAATTGGGGTACCAGCATGAATTCCCCTAAGCTTAATTACCAGCTTAGATCTGATAAGCTGCCACCAACCAGGACTTGGAGTGCCTGGTAAACTCTGGCCCCCCCCAAAACCTTGCCTGGGGACCCCCAAGACCCAGACCCTCTGGATCTTAATACAAGGAAAGTAAACCCCTTCCCTCACCTTTGCCTCTCCCAGATTTCCCCTCCCTGGGTTACCCTGGAAGATAACTGTGATTCAAACTCCTTGAATTACAACACAGAGAAATTAGGTTTGTTCCCCCTCGTTTCTCTTCCCCTCCAGGTGTTCCCTCCCTGGGCTCCTGGAGAGATAGACAGATTCAAGCTCCGTGAATCTAAAACAAAGGGATTCCACCCTTCTCCCCTCCCTTCTCCTTCCCTGTTAAGTACAGACTCAATTCCCTTGAGCCTCAACAAGGGGAAAAATCAAATAGGTCTTAAAAAACAAAACTTTTAATAAAAAGAAAGAAAAAAAGTAAACGTTATCTCTGTAATTTAAATGGTAAAAGTTACATGGTCTTACAGCTTATAGACACTAGAAAGAAGCCTCCTCCCAGCAAAAAATACAATTTAAAATACTTCCAGCAAATTACACATTTGCAAATAAGAAAACAATCAAAAGACTATAACCGCCTTCTCTACTAAATACTCACTATTCTGAATATATAAGAGACTGTAGCAGGGAGATTGGCAAGAAACCTGGCTGAGCATCTAGTCCCTTCCAGGACCAACAGAGAACAAAGCAAAACCCAAAATACACAAACAAAGGCTTCCCTCCACGGAGACTTGCAAGTATCTTGTTTCCTGATTGGTCCTCTGGTTAGGTGTCCGGTTCACTGTTTGTTAACCCTTTACAGGTAGAAGAGACATTAACCCTTAATTATCTGTTTATGACAGCCTTATTCACAACTCTAACGCCTGGTCTACACACAAAATTGCACAAGTTTAACTAAAGGATAGATTCATAGAATATCAGGAAGGGACCTCTGGAGGTCATCTAGTCCAACCCCCTGTTCAAAGCAGGAGCTGGGAACAAGAGGCACTAGGAGCTGAGAGTGAGAAGACATATTTCTGGAAGACTGAGGAGTACAAGCGTTATCAGACACTAGGGGAAAGGTCCTGTGGTGAGGATAAAGAAGATGTTTGGAAAAGGCCATGGAAAAGTAGCGCAGGGAGTTGTAGCTGTTGCGCAGCTGTTCCAGGAGGCACTCTAGACAGCTGCAGTCCACAGGGCCATGGGCTGGAACCTGGAGTAGAGGATGAGCCCTGGTTCCCCCTAAATCTCCCAACTCCTGATCAGACAGAGGAGAAATTGATCTTGCTTCTACCAGAGGGGAAGGTCTCTGGGCTGTTTCCTGACCAGGTGAGCAAATCCGCCAAAAAGCGCAGGACCTGCCAGGGTAGAGGAGGAACTTTGTCACATAATAGAGAATTAAAGCAGAGTAATACAATTAATGCAAATCAATGTGGGTTGATGGAAAATAGATCCTGTCAAACTAACCTAATATTTTTTTGATGAGATTACAAGTGTGGTTGATAAAGGTAATGGTGTTGATGTAATATACTTAGGTTTCCATTTGACTTGGTACTGCATGGTCTTTTGATTAAAAAACTAGAAAGATAAAACATTAACATAGCACACGTGAAATGTATTAAAATCTGGCTAACTGATAGGTCTCAAAATGTAATTGTAAACAGGAAATTATCATTGAATGGGTGTGTTTCTAGTGGGGTCCCGCATGGACTGGTTCTTGGCTCTACACTATTTAAAATTTTTACTAATAACCCAAAAGGACATAAAATCATCACTGATAAAGTTTTCAGATAGTAAATAATGAAGTGGCAAATAATGAAGAGAACAGGTCACTAATTCAGAGCCATCTGGATTGCTTGGCAAACTGGATGTGTTTTAATATGGATAAATGTAAATGCGTTTATCTGGGAACAAAGAACGTAGGCCATATTTACAGGATGGGAATCAGCGATTCTGAAAAATATTTTGGGATCACAGTGATGAGTTTCCAGTGAGACACTGTGGCCAAATTGGCGAATGTGATCCTTAGGTGCATAAACAGGGGGCTCTCAAGTAGGAGTAGAAAGGTTATTTTACCTCTGTATTTGGCACTGGTGCAACTACTGTTGGAATACAGTGGCCAGTTCTGGTATCCACAATTCAAGAAGGATATTGGTAAATTGGAGAGGGTTCAGAGAAGAGCCATGAGAATGATTAAAGGATTAGAAAACATGCCTTATAGTGATAGACTCAAGGAGCTTAATCTATTCATGTTAACGAAGAGCAGGTTAAGAGTGACTAGCTTACAGTCAATAAGTACCTACATGGGTAACAAATATTTAATCATGGGCTCTTCGATGTAGTAGAGAACGGTATAACATGATCCAGTAACAGTAGCTGAAGCTAGACAAGTTCAGACAGGAAATTAGATGTAAACATTTTACTGAGAGAGTAATTAACCACTGAAATAGTTTACCAAAGGTAGAGGTAGATTCTCCATCACTATCATTTTTTAAATCAAGACTGGATGCTTTTCTAAAAGATCTGCTCTGGGAATTACTTGGGGAAAGTTCTCTGGGCTGTGTTATACAGGAGGTCAAACTGGATAATCACAATGGTCCCTTCTGAACTTGGAACCTATGAATCTAGCAGCTAATGCCATTAGCCTCTGACTGTCCTTGTGGTTTCAAAGCTGTTCCCAGTTCACTTGCTACACCACAGTTTTTAGTCTCCTAACTCATCTTCATCTGTTGTCCCAGAGAGTTGTCTGATACGGGGACTGAGAACAGGCTACTTGGAGGTATCTATATCTACAGCCAAATCTTTATAGTGCCCAGGAGCTTTAAGCAGAGTTCTGACCTATAAATAGCACTTGATAGCATCCATGTATGACTCTGTATCCCATAATGCTTTATGGGAATATGACATAACAGGAATATGTTTTGTGCTGCCTGTGCCATGTAACATATCGCTGTTAAAGTTATGGTCTACTATATCTATTCATCCTATTTGTACATATATATCATTTTCTACCTGAGGTTAAGAATATGGGCTGTATACTTGCTTGGTTTCTAAATAAGCTTTGTGAGGCATTTGGTCAGCTTCTTTAGGAAGGAATTCGCAAGGTTAAGTACCCGATCAGGAAGCACTTGGGGAACAATGGATCTTGGAATGCTCCAATCCACATAAGAAGTCTTCCTGGAGACATACAAGATACCATGTGGACAATGGCTTCTGCCTATAAAGACTGTGAGTCATGCATGGACATGTGACTTGCCCAGGTGACTCCAGAACTCCATCTTGGAGCTGGACTTTGCATAGGTGTGAGGAGGGGGCTCTCTGCCCTTAAGAGAAAGTCTATTGAAATCCCTGGGAGACCCCTCCATTTTGTCTTCAGCTGTCTAAAGAAGGAGGCTCTCCACCCCCCAGAATACTTCAAGGAAACTGGAACAAAGGACAGTAACTGCAAGGGGTGTGAGTGATTGCTGGACCCAGGCTAAAAGGAGATTAGTCTGTAAAAGGGAGCATCCTGGAACTGATGAGGATCTTATCTGTATTTAGCTTGATTAGACATAGATTTGCGCATTTTATTTTATTTTGCTTGGTGACTTACTTTGTTCTGTCTGTTACTACTTGGAACCACTTAACTTTCTGTATTTTTTCTACTATTTTTTCTGTCTGTTACTACTTGGAACCTACTTTCTGTATTTAATAAAATCCCTTTTTACTTATTAATTAAATCAGAGTATGTATTAAAACCTGGGGGAGCAAACAACTGTGCATCTCTCTCTATCAGTGTTATAGAGGACGAACAATTTATGAGTTTACCCTGCATAAGCTTTATACAGGGTAAAATGGATTTATTTGGGTTTAGACCCTACTGGGAGTTGGGTATCTGAGTGCTAAAGACAAACATACTTCTGTGAGCTGTTTTCAGGTAAACCTGCAGCTTTGGGGCAGGTGATTCAGACCCTGGGACTGTGTTGGAGCAGATGGGAGTGTCTGGCTCAGCAAGACAGAGTGCTGGAATCCCGAGCTGGCAGGGAAGGCAGGAGCAGAGGTAGTCTTGGCACATCAGTTGGCAGCTCCCAAGGGGGTTTCTGTGATCCAACCCGTCACACCATGCTCTTTAACCTTATAGTGCCGTGGAGCCAATAGTAGAGTCCCATTATGTTTGATTTCCTGGGAGATTCCAGTGCAAGTGACATTTGCTTTGCCTTGGCTCAGTGCTAAGGAAATAAGCCTGCAAAGAGGCTAGGGGCCCACTAAACAAACAGATTTTGGAAACAGACTTGCTGCTAAGGGAATAATGTATTTGTGAAACAAGGTTCTGCATTAAATAGATTTCTATCGTACACACATTTTTCTAAAAAAAAAAAAAATTCCCCCCTCTGCTTTTGTTTTCTCTCAAGCCCCAGATCTTATCAATAAAGCCTCCTTCCTTTCTGGATAGCCTGTGGGATGCTGAGTGACAGTGCTGGGGATGAAAAGGACAGGACTCTTTGAATGCCAGCAACTGAAATGCGTCACAATTCTCCAAAGTTGATTTATACAATATGGGTTTCTTCTTCATTTCCCCCTGTAGTGGATTCTACTCCACGCAGCCACTCCAGCACAAAGCTCTGGATAATGTGCCTGCCACAGCTGGGAATGTGCCTGAAGGATTGGATGACACCCTCAGAGGTCCAAAATTAACACAAATGCCCTTGGCACCAACTCCTCTCCTGCCGGTAAAGAACGGGAAATGCCGCATCCTTGGTTCTTGCCTGCACCTTTGTTCTTCCCGTGTGCTCAAGGCGATGCAGCCCCAGATGTGAGATGGTGGTGGCAGACGCAGGCGGCAGATGTCCATCCACTCCTCCCCTACCAAGCTGTTCTCTCTCCACCCCCATATTTCCAGGGCCCGCCTGAAGTTTCTGCCATCTGCAGAGACAGAGAAAGATCCCATGAGTCAGTCCACAGTAATCAAGGGAGGAGAGGAAGCTGTTCAAACACTCAAATTTAATCAAGATGGAGCAAAGAAATACCTGACGGACCAGCCACTTTTGAGGCTCTGTTTCCCAGCAGTTCTTAATAACTACCTTCTACCTCCCCCTCCCCCCACTGACTGAGATCAAATGCCCGGTTTCTCAGTTGTGGGGACCACATAGCATTCCAGTGATCCATCGCAGAGCTGCTAGCCCAGGATTTAGGGGCCACTTGGGACAGCCAGTAAAGCAAACTCATTTCATCATGTGCAGGTCGAGCCCAGGAACTGCTGTGGCTGAAAGTCCCTGAGCATAGCAGCAGCTTCTCTGACTCTCAGCCCTAGTAACCTGCATTTATGCTCTGTGGGATTGCACTGAACAACTATCCTGTGTTTATGCTGGTTGGATTTGCTGGAATAAGGATGTGTTAGGTGGAGAATTTCCCCCCTCTTTGTCTGAAGAAAATGACAGAGCAGAAGGGGGGGAGGAACCTCTATTTGTCTCCTAAGAAAGACCCCACCGTTGGGTTTCCTGGGGTCAGACAGCTGCATGCACATGTGGAAAAGAAATGTATCTCTCCTATGCACTGGACGTACATGTAATTCAATACATTACTCCCATGTGCAAGAAATCCACCAAACTGGCTCCATTTCAAATCACAGAAAAGTGCAGAGTATGAGCTAGGGACCCAGATCTACTCTGAATTCACTCTGCAATTTATAAATTGTAAATAAGTTGGAATGTGGCCAAGGTAGCAGGGCTAACACCTTTACTCTTGGAGAAAGCGCCATAAGAAATGGAAGTAGCCAGACGCTTGGTTTATGCCTCTTCCAATACTAGTTCCTCTGACAGTAGGGCGCCACCTGGCTCCGTGGTGAGCTACTGGTTCAGTACTGACTCAGAGGCACTGAGGGACAATAACCCCAAGGGAATAAGTCATCATCACCATTCGGCAACACAGCAGCCTTCAGCACCATGCTGCACACTGGAATCATTGTGAGATTTCCTCTAATGAGTCATCAGTACCACACCCTGCACTTCCTAACACCATGTTAGGGTATTGGTGCCACAAGAGATAAGAAGGAAGAGAATCTCCCTGCAGTACCATGCCCCCTACCACCATGCTGGGGTGTTGGGTGCATACCGACTTAGAGGGAAGATCGACTCCAAATGACCCCAGCACTCTTCCTGGCTGCTCAGCATCCCTAGCACCATGCTGGTACATTGGTTCAGACAAGCACCCTCTCATCAGGCACCAGCAGGGCTGGTGCAAGGATGTTTCACGCTCTAGGCGAAACTTCCACCTTGAGCCCTCCCCCCCGCACTCTGCCCTGAGTCGCGCCCCCATGCGGCAGCTCCCCCCTCCTCCCTGAGCCCCACCTGTGGCAGCTCCCCACCTCCCACCCTCCACCCTGAGGCACACCCTCTGCCCCAGCTCACCCCTGCTCCACGCATGAGCACCCCGAGGACGCCATCACTGTTTCACTTCTCCCGCCTCCCAGGCTTGCGACACCTAAGCTGATTGGCGCTGCAAGCCTGGAAGGCAGGAGAAGTGAAGCGGCCACGGCGTGCTCGGGGAGGAGGCGGGGCAAGGGTGAGCTGCAGCGGGGAGTTCCCCTGCATGCCACGCACCCCCCCACTTGCTGCAGGCAGCCCTCCCCACACCCTCCTGTCCCAGCTCCCTCCGCCTAATACCCTGTGGCGATCGGGGCGGCCAAAGATCCGGCCGCCACGGTCGCTGCTGAAGAAAATGGCACCCCCCAAATGCTAGCGCCCTAGGTGACCACCTAGGTCGCCTAAATGGTTGCACTGGCCCTGGGCACCAGCACCTTTTCCTGCAGCCTATACAAATACGAACTCAACCATATTCATTTAATATGGTTAATATGGTCTGTTTTCAACCAGCTCCATAATGAGCACCCTTGCTGGCAAGAAGACAGACCAGGCATTGAACTGGCAGGGAGGTCTTGAAACTTCTCACACATTCTTGGAGTTGGTCCAGTGGGTTATGGTGCATTGAGCAGTGTGCGAGGCAAACTCGCCCTGCCCTACCCAGTCTTCCCCCTGCCCTGTGGATATAGAGGGCTTCATTCTCCAGGGCCCATCAATGAGGCATTTTCCACCAGCACAGGAATTGGGACAAAAATCCTCCTCTGAGTTGCTTGCTCCCTAAAGATCCCACTCACCTTCCAGGTTTTGCACCCAAACACCCACTCCTCAGAGCAGTTCACACACAGACACCTGCCTCCTCAGAGCCACTTGCGCCAGTCTTATCAAATCATGAGGAAAACCTCTCTGACTTCCAGTTTCAATGTGATGAGGACATGAACTGCGGTTACCTCATTGCATGAATTTTTCCACTAAGAGAGGATTTCCTCCCATTTTATTGAAAAGGAATTTGTGATAATTAGCTCTTATGGGGGATTTCACTGTTCTCTCTCCTCCTCTAAAGCATAAAACACTTATTACAACACATTGTTTAACATGATATCCACATCCAGAGATTTTCCTTGCCTTGTGTGTTTGACAAGCAATGATCAAACCAGGTCTCTGGACTTCAAGGCCCTAACTCCTCCAGCAGACTGAGCCATGCCCCTGTCTCATCGGACTGCGTCTGCATCTTCCCCCTGCTGTCCTCCTTGCAGTCCAAAATGTGTGAGCTTGTGAAATGGAGCTTTTTCTTTCCCTTCACTTTGTAGGATTATTATTTTTAGGAATCCTCCATGTTCATTTCCATTGTCGCCATGACAGCAGCCCACCTGCTTCTGAGACCCAGTTTCCCCAGCCCTACCTCCTTATGCCTTTGCTGCATTAACTGCTAAATAGGCTGGCCTTTCCAAGAGGCTGGAGAGGTAAATTCACAAGTGAGTTCTGGACCCTGTGCCAAGGCAGCAGTTGGTAACAGTGGGCTGTTTGATGTTTGTTTTGAAGAGAGGAGGATGAAGGGAAGGAATTGGCTACAACGTGGCATAGAACAGAGGCTTGGAGAATGGGGAGGATTATCCAGCTAGGGGTCCCCATCTGGATCTGGGATCTATAAGCTGCATCTTCAGCTTTGCGGGGGAGTGGTGGTTTGCTCTTTCCTTTCTGCACTTTGCTGTCCACATTAGCTCTTACTGCCTTGCCATACACCAGTCTCTCTCACGCATACCCCGGCTTACTATTCCCCTAGTGTCACTTGGCTCAGAATACAAAGGATCCATTTCACCTGCCTTCCAATTTGAAGTGTTTAGTGGAAGAGTTTTCCAGCATGATTCGTTAACCCTTTCTGTGCCAGTGGTCCCCTGCATCACTAATCCAGAGTTGTTGAACCAATTGTTAAAGTAGACTGAAGCAAGAAGGGGGAGCTTTCACCCCCACACCCCAGTTGTGCTTATTTTAACCCAGGGGCTGATTCAGAATGGATTGAGTGTTCAGATTAGGCCCATTATAGAGACGGATTTGAGCTGTGAACTTAGATCTCAAGCTGACTATCTCAAGGCCAGGTCTTGGAAGAACAGTTACTTGTTTCTGAATGGACCAGGTCCCCATGCAGAACTTGCCTCCAGTGCTGCTGAGTATACTCTGCCTGGCCATTCCTCCTGCATTCAGTAACACAGCAGGTGGTTTCTGCCTGGATGTACCCGGAAAGTTTGGTTGACACTCTCTCAGAAGGCCCTATTGTATTGACACATAACTGATAGTGGGTTAGGATGACACAGAAACTAGCTGGGTCATGGGCCTGTGGGCAAACATGCTGGGGGCAGAGCGAGACTGGCAGAGCAGGGTGGAGGAAGAGCAGGGTGGGCATGTAGGCTGGGGTCAGTGGGTGCAGAGCAGGGTGCCGGGACCCAGATTAAGGACAGTTCCATCTTTTAAAGCTGTATATGTTTTCATAATGATTTTTAAGGTTACACATTCATTATAATTAATTTACTCAAAGAAGCCTTGGAGACCCGGGATTCTTCCAATTAAAGACCTTTTATTTCTAGCTCCAGCTTTTCTTTCAGCCTGCCAGCTCTCAGCTTCCTGTAGCAAGCACTAAATTCACTTTCAAGAGAAGAAGATGCAAGCTGTGCTGACTACCCGCAGCCAGAGCACATTTGTTTTG
This sequence comes from Gopherus evgoodei, assembly GCF_007399415.2. NCBI lineage: Eukaryota > Metazoa > Chordata > Testudines > Testudinidae > Gopherus > Gopherus evgoodei. Next base: position 83,856,901 of record NC_044330.1, on the reverse strand, counting down.
TGCAGGCCTCAGTGGAAAGGGGAGATACATCCCGAGGGCTGACTGACCCACACAAAACTCATGATGAACAAGCCAGAAAACACAGTATATGTTGGGGGGGGATGGTCTCACTACTGGGGGGGACTTTCCTGGCTTATACACTACTCTGGTAAAATGGGCTAGCAAAAGGATCTGAGTCCTTGCTCTCACTTCCCTTACCCAGAGGCCTGACTGGCCTCAAGGGCTCCCCTTTCACTCTCCTGTGTGGCAGAGTCTGTGTATCGTCAAGGCTGGGCCCAGGATTCCTGGGGGGCTCGACTCCCAACCTTGTTGTGCTCACTTAGGGCAGAGGATAGGGTATCCCCACTCCAGGGTGCTCTCTCTGCACTGGATGCTTCCCTGACCCACTGATCATTACATACAGTTCAAAGCAAATACAATTTATTAAATAGCAATCAATTTAAAAAAATAAGGAAAAACTGGGAAAGGTGAAAGGAAAACACCTCACCCCACACTGTAGCACGAGGACATCACAACCAGCATCTCTGGAATGTCAAGGAAGTTCAGTCTGTTCCTCACAAGGCCCTTCTCAGGCCCTGGCCGTGCTGCCGGGATGCTACGGGTCAGACACGTGCTCTGGCGGTGGCCACACACTCTCAGGCTGTAGGTGGCAGGACCCTGCTTCCCAACATCGCTTCTGCCCCACCGGGATTACGATCCCCCTCCAAGTCTGGGCTGAAGGGTGTCTTGGCTGGGGTGTCTCCCTCTGCTGGGTCCTCTGCCCAGGGTCCCCCTCGCTCTCTCCAGCTGCTCACCGCACCCAGCTCTGGACTGCTCCGGCCCCAGCCCCAGCTCCAGCTCCCTTTGCCTCAGCATGGCTGCTGCTCTGCCTCAGGCTCCCTGGGCTACTATTTTGGCCCACCAGGCTCTGGTTGCTGCAGCTCTGCTCCCAGCACAGGTCTGTTCTCTGGGCTGCTTCTGTGACTCTGCTCCCAGCACTGACCTGCTTCCTGGGCTGCTTTTCTAGCTCCTCTGCTGGCACAGCTCTGCTCCCCAGCTCAGCTTGGGCCCCTGCTTTCTCCTTAGCTCTGCCCCACTGTCTGACACAGCAATTCCAGCTCACACAGAGGATGGGACCCTCCCTGGCCTCCCGACTCCCTGATTAACCTTCCTGCCCTGTCAATCAGGTTGACCTGGCTCATTGGCCTCTCCTCATTGTTCCTGAGGACTGTCAGTCTCAGGTTCCTGATTTCCCATCGACCTTTCCCCTTTCTTTTGGTACAGGGAGCTAGGAACCAAAACACCCCATTGAGTTTTAGTAAGGAGACAAAAGTACTGCAGCAGCAGGTATAAATATTAGTGCCCAGCTACGAAAGAGTTATTTCTCCCCTTTTGCCTCTATGTTGCTGTTGACATGAGCCAGGGCCTACAGATCCAGAACCAGAGCACATTACATTATCTCAACCTCTTTACAACATCAATTGACCAGACAAGGACCAGCTCAACCCAAACCCCTGTCAGCATAGTGGAGACTGGTCCCCAGGGAATCTGACATAGTATTGGGTTCCATCTCCTCCAGTCTGCTGGGACTCAGTGCGGGGCTGGTTCCAGCTCTATTCTCTAGTTCAGCTTTCAAATGTCCCATGTGATGGGGCTGTCCACTGTTCTCTTGTTGGGGAGACTATTTCTCTGCTTAATAAATCTCACCAACATTTTATTTTGCCCATTTTTATGCCTTTCTATTACTAGTTATAAACTCTTGGACTAACCTAAACAATTCCCCTCCCTCCTTGGCATTTGCATTCTTCAAATACTTGCAATTGATTACCATATCCCCTCCTGTTATCAGCTGGCCGTGCCAGACATAGTTAGGATGTTCATACAGTTGGGTTAGTAGATGTTAGCTTAGTTTTAGTGCAAAGACAGAAAACACAGGTGCTGTAAGTGCTTATTATTGTTACTATTATGTAGCTCTTTTAAATCTCGCTATATACATCATGCCCTCCAGCGGCTTGATTGTGCTCATGGCTCTTCTCTGAATTCCCTCCAATCTGTCAGTATCTTTCCAGGAATGTGGTGCCCAGAATCTGATACAATATCCCAGATGTGGGTGGGGTGAGCCATTTACAGAAGAACCCCTGCCCTCCCTGCTTTCTGAAGTGCTGCCTTTCCTATGCATGGAGCCCCAAAGCACCAACCCTGCTTGTGTGTGCATGTCAGAGTGACCTGCCAGGAGGTGAATCCATCGACGCCTGGTCCCGCTGCACGCCTGCAAAATGATAATGTTCCCAGAGCAATTTCAAACAATGCTTTGACGTTAACAGCCTCTCTGGTTGCACTGTCATTTCCCATTAGAGGCCTCGGTAACTAGCACTTTATGAAGCTTTGCAGAATAATTTGTATGTTTAATACACCTCGAAAGCCCATGTTGGGCTGCAATTAAGGTAGGGGAGGGGTGAGGAAGGAGAGGAAAAGCCTCCCTCCTGCTGGTTTCAAGGAACCTGCTGCTTTCAGCTGAATGGGTTGTTTCACTCGAGGATGCCAGGGAAGCTGGAATTAAAGGCAAAAGCACAATTTGTCATTTGCAAATATAAGCTGTAGACTGGGCTGGCGAGAAGAGAAATGACAGACCCGGAAACCTCTTGGGGGAAATTACCATTTAAAGAACTGAGGTATACTGGCCCAGTGTTAGATGTGCAATAACTCTAGTGGCCAGGAGCCCGATGCACAAGGGATGGAGCAGAGGAACGGAATATGGGAAGGCAACACAGGAAATCCTTGTTTGTTTAGGAAATCATGAGAGATTGGTTCATAGAGGAAAATGCTGCAGACAGTGACTAAAACCAACTCTGACTTCTCTGTAGGGGCAGGGAGATTCACTTTTCACCAGTACAGCTCGTGTACTGCATTTGATCCCCCTTTGTGTTCACCTTCTGCAAAGGTTTAAGCGAAAGACACATTTCAAAGCCTTGTAGACCAGTATTTGTGAATGCCAAATTTTAATAAACACACGCACAAGCATTTGCACCAAAAGTATCTGCAAGCTCATCCAATCTGTGAACAGAAGCAATACCATGTGATTCATCTGACCAGTCCCAGCTAAACCACACAAATTCATGATCAGCCCACAGAATTAAATAAGGGAAGGCTATTTGAGTTACTTCAAATAACTAGTATATTTTTGGAAACTGTGACCTGCTCATGGATACTCTGGGAGTAGAAAAATCCTGAATGAATTATTAGTTGTGAATTACTCTCTGAGTTCTTCTAGGGCCCAATCTTGCACCACTGAACCAATGAGGGTTTCCACTGATTTCAACTGGAGAAGCATTTGGGCCTTAATCAGTGAGTGATTAGGATGGAACTTGATAGCGCTTTGCACTCTGCAGCTTCCTACAGGAGGATTCAGTCCAGTTCCTACTGTCTCTTTACAGTGGGATAAGAAGCCCAAGAGAAGGCACATATGATGCAACAGCAATCCTTTGACAATTAACTAGTGATCTTCACCTACCAACTTGTTGGGGCCAACTGGGCTAATAGCACGGGAGGCCAGGCTGGGGGAGTAACCTCTAGTGCCAGGAGCACTGCGGAGGAGATTCCCAGGTATGACGCATTACAGCAGGAATCAAATTAAACTGCAATTGTAATAATGTGCAGATCAAATATTTTTAAAAACCTGAGTGGCCCTCTGGCCTTGCGGGAACCAGACATTTTCATTGGCAGCCAGAAAATTATGCTCTTCCCTGAAGTAACTTTCTTTGAGGGCTGGATCCCGAGCTTTCTGCTCTGGTTACTAAAGCCAGACTCTCACTGACGTGTGTGGGAATTAGCCTGAGTACACACTGAGAGGGAATCCTTTCATAAATGCATCCTCCTTCTTGGAGGATACATTAAGAATCCCAGCAAAAGTCTACGCTGACTCCTGATCCGTAGAGACACAAGACCACTCAGTGCTGCTGCTCAGCCTTGTGGCAATAGGCATAGCTTTACCCACAATCCCTTGCTACTTCCTTCCAGTCCAATGGCATTTTTGGCAGCCTGCCTTTGCCGTAGATCCTCCAGGTAAGTGTAATGCTGCTATTAGCTCCTTAATGTATTTGGCATATAGCTGCTAATTAAACTGGGACTCATAAATCAGAGAATTAACATTCTCCCTTCCCCTACCCATGTTTATTTGCTACCTTAATTCTGAAAACCTTACTCCCCTGTGGCATTTACATGGATAGTCCCATGGATTTTAGTGCAGCTACTGGAGTGAGTAAGTGCTACTCGGTGGTGGTAAGATTTGCAGAATCAAGCTCTTAATGTAGGCTTCACTGCTGAGGATTTCCATGAAAGTTTTACACACACCCAGCCCCACTGAAAGAAACCTTTGCAGGTTTATTCTAGAAATGGGTACTACAGATGAGGAAGTTCTCAGTTTTCACTTCATTTTCTTTTCTCTCACCAGGGAGCAATATGACTGCGTTCTATCAGAGGAGAGTGCAACATCCATCCTGCAGTCAGCCATGCTAACAATACACATGGAGTTCTGCTGCAGAAATATAGCAGCTTCCCTAGGTCTATTGGAGAGGCAGGAGGCTTCCTCTTCTGGAAATGTCTTTGCCTGGTGCAAGAACAAATCTTCTTTGTTGCCAAGTTTTTAATTCTTGGATGAGACCAGAAGGCCTTTCTGGAGAACTGGGGGGGAAGAGTTATAAATCACCTAGATTTCCTGGGTCCCATCCACTCCAGCCTCCTCAGGCAGTGCAGAATTCTCCCCTGCAGTCTATTGTCCAGGGCCTGGGCCATTAGTTTCAAATAGCAGTGGGACTTTTGTCACTTCTCTTGGGAGCCTGAGCTACCCTAGCCTAGCAGACTTCACAGTTTTCTTCCTTTCCACAACTCAGATCCATTAAGCTTAGTTAAACTCCCTTGGACTATCCTAAGTAATTTATCTCATGTTGTTATGTACACCCTTCATATACTTGTAGATAGTTATCATATCTCCCTGCTGTTGTCATTTAGCCCAGCTAGACAGATTTAGCTCTCTTTATCTTTCCTCATAACTCAATCCCTTCAGCCATTTAATCTTTTTTGTTGTGTTCCTCTGAATTCCCAATGAGATGGTTTATCTCGTGAAGGCCTGATGTACAGCCATATATTATTACCAAAACTTTAGCAGCTGAACATAAAGATAATGCTCTACAGGGCAGGTTGTTTACTTGCTGCATGTCACCTAAACTATCTCTAGGCTCATGCAATATGAGGTGCCTACCCACTATATGTATGTGTCCTGGATTACCCTGCGTATTCCCTGGTGAAGACTCCATGCAGGGGCACTGCAGGGAGCTACATTACAGCAGTGCAGAATAATGTCTGTTCAATGACCAGTATGAAATGAATTGGTGAATCTTAGGCTTCCTGGAAGACAACTGTCCACACCACAAAATAGGGTGACTAGACAGCAAATATGAAAAATCACGACAGAGCGTGGGGGGTAATAGGTGCCCATATAAGGAAAAGCCCCAAATATCAGGACTGTCCCTATAAAATTAGGACATCCGGCCACCTCCTCACCCACAACCGACACTCTTACCCACAGTCTCATCAGTGTGCCCAAAAAGTAATGGGGCCATCACAGCTGAACTCTGCTCTCCATCCACTAGACAAGGTGGGCCTAGAATGCCAAGGCACATTGGGAACCTGGCACTGACATGGTTCTGCCTCAGTGTGGGGAGATGAACTTGATGATCTCTCGAGGTCCCTTCCAGCCCTATATGTCTATGATTCTATGAGGTTTGCTGCGCACATGTATAGACAGAGTCATTGTTCAGGGCTATCAATCTGGCACCTTTCGCCAGAGCTAAATTATTTTGCTCTAACTTTATCTGAGCCCTATTCATCCTGGTCTGGACCTGACCAGGGTTTTGTTTGTGCCCTCATTTCCAGCACAGCCTGCACTCTGTGAGAAGGTGTGAGTAGAGAATTGCTTTCTAATTGCTTTCTGGCCCAGCTTTATTGTATTGCTTTCAGAAGTGGGAGGTCTGCGGATGGTATTTGAAGGCAAAGCCACCTGGCTGAGGGGGCCAATCTGATAGCAGCAGGACATATGGAAAAGGTTCAGGCAGGCTTTGATCCTGGTAGGGGCGTTTGGCTGGAGTCTTGAAAGATGCTGAGAATGGGAGTGGAGGGAGAGGCAATGGGGACCTATCTTGCTCTGATCCCTCATTGGAAATGTTTACACCGAGGTGGGCAAACCTTTTGGCCCAAGGGCCACATCTGGGTATGGAAATTGTATGGTGGGCCATGAAAGCTCACGAAATTTGGGGTTGGGGTGTGGGGATGAGGGCTGGGGATGAGAGGCTGGGGGTGCAGGAGGGTGCTCTGGGCTAGGACCAAGGGGTCGGAGGGAGGGGGATCAGGGCTGGGGCAGCGGGCTGGGGTGCAGGAGGGGGCTGGGGTGCAGGCTTCAGGCGGCACTTACCTCAAGCAGCTCCCAGAAGCAGTGGCATGTCCCCCCTCTGGCTTCTATGCGCACTGCCCCTGGTTCCCAGCCAATGGGAGCTGCGGGGGCAGCGTGCAGAGCCCCTTGGCTGCCCCTACATATAGGAACCTGAGTAAGCGGCAAGCCACTTCTTCTGGGAGCCGTGGAGAGCGGGGCAAGCCCCCAACCCCACTCTCAGCTGGAGCACCAGAGTGGGGTGAGCCCTGGACCCCATTCCCTGGTGGGAGCTCGAGACATGGATTAAAATGTCTGGAGGGCCGGTTGCAGCCACCGGGCTGTAGTTTGCCCACCCCTGGTTTACACCCTCACTGTCAAAATATTTCAGCTATACACCATTCCCCCCCATCCCCAGGGAATAAATTGGCTCATACGTGAATTCACACCTACAAAACCTATGTGAAATTGGGCTGAGAGCATGTGTGTCTGTTCTTTCAATAGCTTGCAGAGCCTTGTAGTATCCTTCCCTAAAAACTAAAACTTTTCCATCACTAAAAACTATGGGAACATCTACAAATTCTGAAAATGGTCCCTGCAAGCAGGGCCGGCTTTAGGAATTATGGGGCCCAATTCGAACATTTTCAGCGGGGCCCTGGCAGGGATGACCAAAAAAAAAAGTGGAAAAAAAAGCCTTTCATTTCTTTCATGTATTATTTACTTTCCATAACTATTTGAATAATAAAATTATATATTATATACATTGCATCATATATGCTGTTGATTGGCTATTAATGACTGCCATTTCACATGTGTTGGTCCCAGCTGCTCCCTGCTCCCCTCATTGAAGCAGGTATGCAGGGTTACTGCCCTGAGAACTGCAGGGCAGCAATGGACATGGGGCTGGCTGGAGGCAGGGCAGGGACTGACTGGAGGTAGGGTCTAGCTGCAGGCAGGGCAAGGAGTGCGGGGCTGGTTGGAGATAGGGGGTGTGTGGGGCGGGCTGGCTTCAGGCAGGGCCGCAGGGGGGTGCAGCAGGGGTTTGCAGGTCTGGAGACAGCGGAGTGTGGAACTGGCTGGCTTCAGGCAGTGGGGTGCAGCAGGGGTTGACTGGAGACAGGGCAGAGGGTGCGGGCTGGGCCGGGTGTGCAGGGCTGGTGCAGGCAGCAGTGTGTGGGGGGCTGGCTGGCTTTGGGCAGGGCTGCAGCGGTGTGTGGCAGGGGTTGGCTGGAGACAGGACAGGGGGTTTGGCAGGGGCTGGCTGTGGGCACGGGATGCAGAGCTGGCTGCAGGCAGGGGGGGCCGGACTGGTGTGGGCAGGTCAGGGGTGCAGCAGAGGCAGCTGGAACCCCAGCCCTTTAAGTAGCCCCCAAACCCCCTTCTACCCCACCCCGGACCTTTTAAATAGCCACGGGAGCGCTGGGGAATGCATGGGGGAGGCGGGGCTCTGGCAGCTATTGAAAGGACTGGGGTGGCAAAGGCAGCTGGAGCCCCGGGCCCTTTAAATAGCCCCCGGAGCCCCTCACTGCCCCAGGGCTCTGGGAGCTATTTAAAGGGCCCAGAGCTCCAGTCGGAGTCACGGGGCTTGCCACGCTCTGGCCGGAGCCACCAGGTTTGCCACACTCTGGCTGGAGCGTGGCAAGCCCCGCCGCCCCACTTTTCCAGCTGGAGCCCCGGCCGGAGCGCGACAAGCCCCGCCGCCCTGCTCTCCCAATTGGAGCCCCGGCCGGAGCGCGGCAAGCCCTGCCGCCCCGGCTGGAGCTCTAGCTGCGAGAGCGGGGCCGCGCCGCGCTCCCGCTGATGCTTCGCTCAAAGGAGCGGGACCATGGAAGACCCCGGAGCAGACCGCAGCCGAAGACCGGGGTAAGTTAAAAAAAAATTAAAAAGGTGCCTAAGGCGCGGAGCCCTCTTAGGTGCGGGGCCCGATTCCCCGGAATCGGTTGAATCGGCCTAAAGCCGGCCCTGCCTGCAAGCTAGTCTCCATGGTTTTAAGATAAGAGAGAAAAGTACTGTGCTTTCTCTGCAGGTTGGAGCCAGTGGAGTGGGCATGTCCCACTTTGCAGATTTGGAGGCAGAAGGGGGAGGGAAGAGCTATTTACATTATGGGTTGTCTTCCACAAAGGGCTTTGTTAATCTCAAAAATAGGGTAACTGAGGTGAAGGTCCAGCCTACAGCTCAGGACACCTAATACCCTGAGGTTTGGGGGGCAGGTCTTGGTGCCCTCAGCACCCTTGCCCTGATAAAGCTTCTCTGTAATGACAAATTGGTCCTGCACGCCAACTCCAAAATGGTGAGACCTTCATTGTCAGGATGTTGAGGGCAAGAAGCACCACAGATTGAAGAAAAACCAAAGATAAAGGTTGGGGGTGGGGGAGGTGAGTGGTGAAGGGAGGGACAGTGGTGGGGGAAATAAGGTCTGACACATGAGAAGGAAGTTCTTTGGCATTTTACAAGTTACTGTGGCAACCTTCTGGATGACAAAAGCAGATTTCAGATACTGGAATGAGGACGAGTGCAAAACCGAAGCCTCAAATCCCACCTTAACTCTGCTAACACTCAGGCTCCTAGAGTTCAGCAGGGAAAACCCAGAAGACACACTGAGAAAAACAGTTTCTTTCTTCTCCTCTTGTGCTGTCTGGTATTTACAAAGTTTGTATATATCAGGGTCTGTGCTGGGCCCTTAAATGTTCAATCTAGTGGTTGCTGCTGGCATAGATGCCATGAGTGACTGTACAAAGATGTGCCTTTGTCCATAGCATAGGTGAGAGAGGGCTAATCTGTCCCATGCCTGCCCACATATTTTCCAGTAAGATCACACAGAGCTTATTACTGCCACGCCAGAAGGACTGGACATCCTTATCGACACTGCAGGCAAATAGGATATTTGGATCTGGGGCAAAATATTGCACAGAGAGTGAAGTGAAGCATTTCCTGTCTAGTGGGCACAAGTCTTGGACACTGTGGGAAGGGGAGGGTGGATTAGGACTGTGATGTCTGGATCCAGATCCAAAGTCTGAAGGTGTCTAGATTCAGGGTTTCCCTTTGGTCCCATCCCTAATTATCACTGATCTACCTTTCACCGAACACAGGGAATCATAATGGTTATAAAAGAATCCCAAAGAACTGGAATCAATCCCCTTCATTGCCAGAGACAAAACCATCCCTGCAGGGGGATGAGACAAGGAGGGATCCTGGAAATGCAAAGGGATTGTGGGGGGGAGGATTTATTTTATTCAGACTAGTGCACCCATCTCCAAGGAGTTTATTCAGCACAGCCAACCCCTAGAACAATTAAACTGAATTTGACTCTGCCTGTGAATTATTTATATGTATTAGTGCCCAGAGACTGCATTCAGGATCAGGCTCCCATTTGTGCTGGGTGCTGTACAACACACAGTCCTTGCCCTGATGTGCTAATAATCTAAGAGGACAGAGAGTGTACAAGAAATACAGGTTCCCAAGGTGCAGCTAGCATTCAGCTCTCCCTTCTCTCCGCAGGGCCCCAAGAGAGCTGAGGATCAGCCGGTCTCCTTTCTTCCAGCATTTGGAACTGAAATCCCATCAAGGCCAAGGTACTTCGTCCCTGAAGCATTCCTGTGTTTCAGTCCAAGAGGTGCCTTTGGGGCACTTTCAGAGACCCTTTGACAGAGCTACTGAGCCAAATGGTGCTTCTGTCAGTTTCTGACAGGGGTGATTGCTTCAGCAGACTTGGATTAGAGTTTCACCAACAGGCCTAACCAGTGCTTGGACTGGATTGATGGCAGAGTCTGCATTTTCCACTAACTTTCCTCCTCTTCCCTTCTGATTCTTTAATATTTATTATTTCCCTTTGTAATGTCCTTTTTGTTACAAGATAAAAACCCCTCCCAATTCCCCTAATTGGAAACAATAGATGTCTCATCTGTTCCCCTCAGCTGCTGGCCTTTTTAAAGCTGAGGAGCTGATTTAGATAAACTCCTTTTACAGCCAATATGCTCACTTCCCTGTAAAAAGGGTGGCCAATTTCATGCCATTTTGGACACATAATGGGAATGGAAGCACATGTTTGAGTTGAAAGAGGCAGCTTAATGCCAGAGCAGGACCTCTGTCTCTTCAGGGAAACCCAGTTTCAAATGGGAAGCGCTGTCATATAACCAGTGAAACGAGACTTCTGGTCTCAGCTCTGTGGAGGAATGGATGCAATTTTTGAAAGGAAAGTGTAGGCCAAGGAGCAAGATGAGCTTCCAGCCTGTTTGCTAACCTGTTACAACTTCCTAAATAAAGACATAGTTAGAAAGTGGTGGATGCCTCATCTTTTGAGGGCATTTAAATCTATAGTAGACCAGAAGAAAACACATTGCATGGCTGAGGATTGACTAGGTGTCACCAAATAAGTCTTTTCCATTTATAATGTCTGAGATGTTTAATCACGTCTACTGCTTGGCACTTCCTGCCTCCAACTGTCAAGGCACTTTACAAGGCTGAGTCAGGACCATTAGCCTTACAGATGGGGAAATGGAGGCCGGGGGTGGTGGGGTGACGAGGATTGCCTAAGGTCACGCAGCTAGGCAGTGGCAGAGCTGTGACTACAAGCTAGATTGCCTGAGTCCCAGTCCATCGACCTATCCATTGGACTGTGCTGCGAGTTTTTGTGGCAGGAAAAGAGATTAAATATTAATATTTTATATATTAAATGCTAACTACACTGCATGGAAACTTCATACATAACTAAGAGCCAGCTCCAATAGCCTGGTGGTTAGCACTTTATGTTGCCAGGAGTGACTTCCATCCCTGGTGTCTCACTCTCCTGGAGCCATATGGGGCTGGGAATGCTACCGGACCAGAAGGACAGTCTTCAAATCACTCTTAAGGGCCCTTCTAGCTAATAAACAAGCTGTGTAGACCAGCTTAGAGGGGAATTCCATTGAGTTATCTTAAATCAGAGGTGTGGTGACCACAATGCATGAGGTTGAGACTGTATTGAGGTGGGAAATAGGGAGACAATTGAGATCTGACAGAGGTGACTCGGCTTTCAGCCTAAGGAGGAAGCTGTCTACTCTCCATTTTCTTTCTGTCAAGACTGTGGCATGGGGGAACCTCCTCTTTCCCTATCAATTGAGCTTGGAAGAGGACTTCACATGGAGGAGCAGTCCTGCCTGGATGGATGGCCTTGCAGACATAGCATGTATGCTGCATCCTTCCATTGCTGCACAGTGACTTCTGGCTGACCAACATCTCTGCCAGTCAGAATCAATACCTGAAAATGTTTATAAACAGGGATGTCTCTGTTTCCCTTTGTGGTATGGATGCCAGGGCAGAGAGCATCCAGCATGAAGGGAAAATGGCCGGGCCAGGAGGCAAAGGGTTGGGGCTTTTAGGTCAGGGTTGAGACAGAAAGAGAAGAGATGTTACCCATGACTGTTGTACACATAGTGCAGTTGCAGCTGGCCAGCAGCAATGAGAAAGGGAAATCAGTGCTAACACAAACACTATTGCTCTTTTAGCTGAATCTGGAAAGAGCATCTGCTCCTGTATATCCTCTGAGCTCCCTGGCCTCTCTTCGGGAAAGTGGGGTGCTGGCCTCGCTTGATTTTATAGCACCAACTCCTAAAAAATGCCCAGCTGTTCTTAAAGAACCCTCCACTCACGCACTCACTCCCAGACATATGCAACTACTCAAGTGTGCGCACACATGCCACACGCACAAACTCTCACACACCACAGGCTTCTGAACTCACAACACGCACAGATGCAACATGCATAGGCACTCACACAGTCCACCTTCACACACAAACACAACCCACATCGTACACTCACACAACACCACACATATGAACTCACTCTCTCTGGCAGACATATCCTGAACATACAGGGTTTTAAGTTGCACACTGGGGAACTCCAGCCTCACTAATCAAATGGCAAAACCTTCAAATCCAATAGCAGATCAACAGTTACCCAATCCAATTATTGCTTTTTCTGAAGCTGACAGCTTCCATCAAGCAAACCCTCCTGTTCGCTTGGGGATCCAGTGTCCAGGCCGTTACAAAACATAGCAAAGTCAAGAAATTTGGAAACTTCAGTAGCTTGGAAGCCTGTACTCAGGAGTGTTCTCTCCCCCTCCCCTTCCCAATCCCAACATACACACGGCAGCCCCCGCTTCGCCCAAATCCTCTGCTTTAATGGAAACTCTATCTCTGCAAACACTTGCTCCCTTTATATCTTTCTCCTTTTTTATTGGAAGGCCTTGGGGAAGAGAAACAGAGAGAGGGCTAGCACTTTTTTTTCCTCTCCCTCTCTCTCTAAAATAAAAGGATGCAGCTGGTGAGGCAGCAGTTGCTGCAGTGATATGGATGGGGTGAGAAAGTCATTACCTGCCTTGGGTTTCATTGTGGGAATGAGAGCACCTTTCACTAGGAAATGCTTGTGTCCGAAGGAACTTTCAAGGGAGGCGGGAGGTGGAGGGGCAGAAAGCAGCCATAAAAAAAAATGAAGGAAGAAAGGAAAAGTAAAGGAGGGGATGTGAGGATTTTTTTTTTTTTTTTTGCTTGTAGACATGGAGAGTCTGAAATGAATTACCTGTCTCCAAAAACAGTGCATTAGGAGAAATAATCGATTGAGCACGCCACACACTCTTATTTTATGGTCCTGTGAGCGCGGCCAGAGCTGAGGAGTAGAGGAGAGGGAAGAAGTTTATACACAACAGCGGGACTACTTTTTTTTTTAAAGGTGGGTTTCTTTATTTTATTTTATTTTTTAATCTCTCTCTGGGGACTTTCCCTTCCATTCTGTTTGGGGGGGAAAGAACTGGATTGTGTTTCTCCTGGTCTCAAATAAAAGGAATGACATCAGCCCACCATATTTAAGCCTTTTTCTTCCTGCTGCAGTTCTTCCTCCCTCTCCCTGAGCTGTTGAGCAATTTGAAGTTTAATGAGTTTTTTTATGTGCTAATGGAAGATGCTTTTGGATAGTGAAGGGAGCAACAATTTCCTACAAGATTGGAGTGGAGATCTCCATCTCTGTGCGGGGCCAAGGAGAGTTTGCAGTCTTCTCTCTTTGCTACCCCATGATTGGTCATATTATAACAAAACCCATGGCCATTTTCAGCTTCATAGTTGTCTCTCTGTTCCTCACCACCCAGAACAGCAAAGTAGCAGTGGGGATCAACTCAGCTACAGAAGTACAGCATCCTGTCACTTGTGCTAAAGGAGAACCTCCATTAACTATCAGCAGTATAGGGCCTATGTTATACAGGAGAGCAGTTCTGATCCTATCCTGAAAAATGCATTATTGCATGCATGCCTGGCTATGTCCACACACAGACATGCTAACTAGCCAGCACTCATTCTATTAATGTTCCATGCAGTTGTGTAGACACTGGTGTGGGAGAACTCTCCTATCACATGAATGTTCATAAAACACCACACATTCTTCACCCCACCCAATAAACTAGCACCCTACCTGTGTTCACAGAAGGTGATGGATCATGTTTAAAGGTCTCCATAGACAGATGTCAAATAGCAAAGCACTCAGAGATTTCTGGAAGGAAATGGGAACATGGGTCCCCACAAATTCAGAATTTAGGAAACCACCTTAGCCAGGGTTCAGAAAGAATTCAGCCAATATTCCTGCTGCTCCAACCTCCACCTGCACCCTGGAAGCAGAGTAGGTGGTCCCTTGTCTTTCACCACCTGAGCAGCATGATTTTGCATGTGCTCATTGGAACTTTCTTGGCTTCACTCTCATATTCTGTGGTTGATCCTTCAGCTCTTGGGACCTGAGCAAAAGTCCTGCCCTAGGTCACTAGTGGACATCAGTCTGGTGGTGCCTCTGTCTTAACCTAAGCCCCACAGGTCCACATGAAAACCTCGCCTGCCTCACTTGCACTCAGATGAGAAACTCCAGACAGCTGGAAAATCACTCAAGGCTCCTATGTGGCTGCAGATTGGGTCCAGAAGAAATGGGGCCTCCTGCATTGAGCCTGTAACTCTTAGCTGCTCTGCTCCAACAGTTTCCTTTGCTTCTTGCGCTATCCAAACTAGCTATAGAATAATGCTGCCAGTTAACAACCACACACCAGTGTGCCATCTCTCCAAATCCAGTGTCTCCTCACTTGGGTACAGTCATTGCTATCTCACCGCTGAAAGAGCTGAATGAGTGCTATGGATCTGCATACCCTCTCACAAAGCCCCCCTCACAGGAGAAGTATCTGCAGCTCTTCCCTGCCCCCAACACACATACTTTGAAGACTCCAGTTAGGAAGCCACACCTATTCCACAAGATGCCCACTGCCCCCTCCCAAACCCATTTCCCTTCCACCTCTGCCCTGGCAGCAGCTCGGGATAGGCTGCCACTGTCATCAGTCTGCCCTGTGGTTCTCATTAAAATCAAGATAACTTGTGTCTCGGGGGGATCCCTTCCAGAAAAACAAGAGAGAGAGAGAGAGAGAGAACTGGGATCACACGGAACAGAGAAGGCAAAATACATTTACCAAGGAGAGAGATTAAAAGATCATTTTCAGAGCCACAACAATAATTATAAAAATAATCAATGAAATATGAGGATCTCTGACAAGGTTCCCAGCCTAATAGTGATATTCACCAGGAGGATCATTAACTTCTCACAGGAGAACAGCCATTTAACTGGCATGAAAGTCCACAGGTTATTTCTTTTTGCTTTTACTCTTTGCCTGAAGCTAGATTACAGCACCCCCTATGGGTCAGGTTTACAGATGCTGCCACCCAGAAACCAGAACCTGCTGTGGAGTAGTTTTAAACCTTCTTTGCCCTCAAATAAGTTTAAATTATGGCATGCTCCAGAGAGTTGTCCATAAAGCTTGTGAAGTCCTGGGTGCAATTACATTACAGCAACACTGTTCCCAAAGCTGGATTACAGCTCTTGGAAAGCCCTTTGCTGCAGGACTCCCCTATTTCTGGGGACCTGTAAGTGTACACGAGAATCCCAATTTCCATTTAATTAACAAGGGAATGTCTAGTTCTATTCCTTGAGAAGAGTCTTGGGACTGTAACTGATACAAACTAATCACTGGGATTGGAAGTTTGGTGCTGATTTCCTCTAAATCTCACAAGTCCCACTCGTTCTTAGGATTTGGGATTTGGGGGAAAAAACACATTGTCATAGTTCCTTTGCTTGCTGTGTTTTCCGGGAGCAGTTCACAGTTGTAGGAGGCAGGTGCCAACCAGGTTACTACTAATGGTACTCAAGTTTCTTCAAGCTCCCTACCAGCTGCTCAGCCAGCTCCTCTGTGGAGCAGCCAGCATGAGCTCTGGCCACAAGAAGAGCCTGTAGCATCCCAGCCCTGACACCAAGACTTTGTCAAGTTACACAGACAAACAGTTTCAAACTTGAATGCCAAAAGTTGGGCACCTAATCCAAGAGGTGCTGACTACCTGGGTGCTTGGAGTATCTGAAACCAGGACCACTTTTGTTAAACTGACTCAATACTGATTTAGGAACCTAACTTTATACGCTCCAGTTGGAAAATGTGGCCTTACTCTCTCTCTGCCTCAATTTTCACAACAGTGAAACCTCACTGGGTGGGGATTTGACAGGTAAGTAACTAATATTTGCAAAGTGTTACATATGTCCTAAATCCACCAGAATAAACACAAATCTCTCCACTGGCTGGGCACCCACTGACCCCAAGATCCACATCTTATTAGGATAGTTGTCCCTTGGCAACTATGCCCAGACCACAGAGAACATGGCTGAGGCAGGAGGCTACAGGGGACAGGATCTAGAGATTCCCTTCCTGGCCAACACATATGCACTGTACCTATTAGTAATAGGATTTATCATTTGTATCATGCATTGTACTAAGCACTGGGCAAACATAATAAGACAGTCCCTGCAAATAAATGGTGGAGAAGTGGCATAAAACATATACTCAGCATCTTTATCTATAAACATCAACTGCCCCCAATTAGCCCATGATCCAGCCTTCATCATAGGGGGTGCAGGTTGGGTTAGCTACAAGTGACCATCAAGCAAAATTGCTAATGTGCAAGATTTGGTCAATCGGAGGTTCCTGGGCCCAAGGACCCTCCCAATAATCCTCTGTTTATGCTGAGCTATAATTAAAGTTTCACTGAGAAAATAAATCTTATTCCCAATAAACATTATGGAGGATCATGTTAAATTATGGTGCCATTTATCAAATGGTTGCCTGATGCAGCTACCTTCTTTAATAATTTATAATAAAATATGTCATACAATGATTTGGGAATTAATGCCTAAAGGATGATGCTGTGACAAACTGTGATAATCTCCTTCCTTACAGAAATTTGGGAGTTTTTGTTTTATTTAAAGAATCTGTGAGTGAATTGAGTGCTGATGTAAATGAGAGACTGAGAGCACAGGCTAGTGATCAGTCTATAGTAAGGAACTGTACAAGTTTCCTACACAGCTTTGATGATGCACTCCAACCCAGATTTGCAGTTCCCACTGCTATTCCAGTCTAAGGAATCCATGCATCTCCACCAGTGTGCTTCACTCCTGGCCAGCAGCACCCACTGCTCTTTCAATCCTTCCCCACCTTTGCTTCCAACCCCACACAAACACAGAACTTGGCTAATGTGCTCCAGACCTGGAACACCCCCTGCTACTCCCATGCTGGGAACCCACCAAGCCTCATCTGCCACATTGCTATTCCAGTCCTGAGCTGCTGCACAGGTCTGTCAGTTTGCCTTACCCAATGCCGCTCCTTACATGCAGCTCAGCTGATGCTCCTCAGTCTTGACTAGCATCTATCCTTACTACTTTAGATCCTGCATCAGTTCTGCCAGTGCACCTCCTTGGGCTTTCTTGTGACTATCTCAGGTGAGCAATGTAGCAGAGTCTTCCATAGCATCAGGCAGGGGATGACTACTCTCAGTCTGGGACTTCCCTGTTGTTGTCTCAGATTGTCTTCACTAACAGAGTCTGTACTGGTATTAAATCAGGAGAAAAATCCTTTGATCTGCGATTTCCCTATGTCTTTCCCAGGGGAGAAGTGTTCATTGGCATTAGAGCAAGAGGCAACTTCTTCCATCTCAAGACCAGATTTCATGACTTCTGCTCTTTCCCCTGCCTGGGAGTCGTGTGCCTCTCTGCTGCCCAGCAATGCCCTGGCTCCAAAGTTCAAAACTAGACTGACATAGGACTCTGGGGTTGAGCCACTGACATTTTAAGTCAGGTTAATGGAATGGAGGCAGACATCATGGTTTCCACCTTATTCTCGCCTGGAAGTATTTACAAGCAGTTTGAGATTTCTTGTAAAAATATAATATTCAGGAACTGTCATAGATGTGCAACAAAACTCAAAATAGAAGAACAAATTAAAAAGGAGAAACACCCTGGAAAAATCTCTCTCTGTTTCATAGGTCACTTTTAATTATCTCTTCCGAAAATTGAGTTCTCAGCAGGAGATATGAATATTTCACAGTGCAAATCTGCTGTCAGGCATTTGTAGGGATTTCCCCTGAGGAGCCATATTGACAAGTCCACTCCTACTCCTTGCTAAACCCATCAATAGTATCCTAAATGCTCCAACAAGGACCTTACAGCCACCACTCTCTCTCACACGCACAATGTCGTTATGTCCAGCAGAGGCACATCCCGGGAAAGGAAAGACCATGGAAAACCTGGCGGTGACAGAGGCTCTGTTCACTTGGTGTTCATTCAATAGGGGGCAAGGGGTGGGAGGGTTTCCTGTTTCCTGAACAGCTGGAGAAGACACACTGTGGTTCCAGGCTGAGAAGGGAAAGAGGAGAAGTGAGGGGGGTGATGGCGGAAGACATTTTCTGGCTCCTTAAGGAGCAAGCTTTCTCCTTGCTTCAAGATATAACTTCTACTCTCCCATGGGTACCCTGAAAGGAGGCTTGGACATGATTAGCTTGAGTTCACAATTAATGTCTCTCCCCTACTCCAGGGAGCATACAGTCAGTTTGTGATGATTTGTAAAACATACCTATTGCTGAAAAACAACAGGGTGTCTGTCTATGGGATGCATCTCTCCTGATACCTATAAATATTCACAGTCATTTCATCAGAGCTCCACATCCCATAGCCTGAGGCCAGCATGCTACACACTACTGACACACTCAGCTAGGGTGAGGGCTATTATAAACATCACACTGAGGTGAATCTGCCATTCACTCAGACAATTATAGTGTCTATTATTGCCATTAGCAATGCTGAGGAAGCTCTGGTCAGGAACAGTGGTATTCAGGTATCAGTGTCTCTTTGTTTGAAGCACCCCGTTCAAGCCCCTTTTCTCAAGTCCCTCCTTTGGGCCCCGAAAAAAAACAAGAACCTCACAGTTCTGAGGTCAGGAAACTCACACAAGAACATGATGGTGCTGATGCCTAGGAAATATTACGATATAACAGCTTTCAGCAGGACAGTAGTGGTTGCCATTAGAGCCCCGTATAAAGTCGCACAGCAGTTTTCATTATAAGCCCCTGGTTTTCACACTCTCATAAATGTCTGACACATCTATATTTTGGGTTAAAATTTCCCATGCTTGGGCTCTGCCCAAAGGCAAGTGTTTGACAGGAAACTTTGAACAAATTCCCTTCAACCATTTATGAATTATCAGACAGTGGGAAAAAATACCCTTTTTCTAGTGTGAAAAAAATTTAAACACATTTTTTTTTAACAGGGCTAAAACAAAAAATGTGTAACTTGAATCTTGGTTAGGACGTAGGCTTTAGTATACAGCATGGACTTCAGCAGAGAAACATTTAAAAATGTAAACATTTAAAAATAAAAAGCTGCAAGCTGAGCTAGAAAGAATACTGTAAACTTAAGGTCTATGAATAGTCACTTGAATTTTAGAACAAATTCATTTAAACTTCATTATTTCGTTTGGTTTTCATGAATATTCTATCAAATGTGTCAGAAATTTTAGCAGAAATAGTGAATTTTAAGCAAATATTGAAGGATATCTGTGGAAAACAAATTTCAGATTGGTAAGCACAAATATTTGCACCGCAATCCTCTTTTGATGAGTTACGATCAGCCATTCAGGACACAGAAACATGCCACATAATCTATTTGTCCAGTCAAAACAACTTGAATTTTTACTATCAAATGTTTGAAGTAAACATCTTTGACATGAGCTCTGGTGAAGAATTACTTGCTGGAATCACTCTGAGAAAAATTCTGAATAATGAATATTTTAATTAAAATCGCACTCGGTTGGCAGACAATTCATGAACAGAGAGAACATATTTATTGAAAAAATTACTACGAGTTATTTGCCCAGTTCTAGTTATAAACAATTTAAACAATTGCTTCTGAACCTGTTCTGTGGGAATCTTTATACACACACACATACATGCACATGCCCCCCAACTTTGTGATACTTCTTTCCTCCATATCTGGAGTAGCACATCTACCTGTGCACCAGCTTCTAATCCTATTTCCTGCTGCCTTAGTTTTCTGGCTCTAGTTCTTTCTCTTTGTGTGTATTAGGGTTGCCAACTTTCTACTTGCAGAAAAACTAACATCTTTGCCCCTCCCCCTTCCCCACCTCTCCTCCAAGGCCCTGCCCATTCTCTGAGGCCCCGCCCTCACTCAGTCCATTCCCCCCCAGTCACTTGCTGTCCCCACCCTCACTCACTCGCTCATTTTCACACGGGGAGGGCTCAGAGTGTTAGAGTACGGAAGGGGATGAGGGCTCCAACTGGGGGTGCGGGCTCTGGGGTGGGGCTGGGATTGAGGGGTTTGGGGCATGGTAGGGGGGTCCAGGCTGGGGATGAGGGGTTTGGAGTGCAGGATGGAGCTTAGGTCTGGTGCAGGGGGTTGGGGTGTGAGGGTTCCGACTCAGGGTGCAGACTCTGGGGTGGGGCCTGGGATGAGGGGTTTGGGGTGCAGGATGGTGCTCTGAGCTGAGACAGAGGGGTTCAAAGGATGGGAAGGGAATCAGGGCTGGGGCAGGAGGCGGGGGAACAGGAGGGGGCCTTGGGAGCAGCTCCTGGCCAATGGGAGCTGTGGAACTGGCGCTGGGGGCAGTGCGTGGAGCCCAAGGCTGCCCCTACGCCTAAGAGTTGGATGAGGGACATGCTGCTGCTTCTGGGAGGTGCGAGAAGCCAAAGGACCCAGGTAGCCTGCCTCAGCCCTGCTGCACCACCAACCGGACTTTGAAAGGCCTGGTCAGCGGTGCTGACCAGAGCCACCAGGGTCCCTTTTTGACTGGACATTCTGGTCAAAAGCCGGACAACCTGGCCACCCTAGTGTGTGTGTGTGTGACATGGCACTGCAGCATGTTCTAGGACTGTAGGTCACTGGCATTTGAGGAGCATTCATAGAGGTAGAGTCAAGAAACTCTGTGAATTCTCAGATTCTTCTCACTGGGTAAAAAGAGTTCATTGGGCAGGCCTGATGAAGTGTTGCACAAGAACTGTTCTGTGTATCAAAGCACCTTTTCATTTATTCAAGCTGAGCATAGCTCCTGCCAGCTCATCTAGTACATATGCTCGCTATAGACAATGATGATCCTGATTCAATTCTGTGCAGCAAGCCCAGCTGGCAGATGGGGGACTCTGTGAACTGGCTAGGTCCACTTGGGTTGTCTTGCGGGCAGTCAACAGACAAAACAATGTAACCATGAAAGAACAACATGTATGATTAAGGAGCTGGAGGGACTGATTTATGGCAAAAGATTAAAAGAGCTAAATATGTGTAGCTTGGCCAAACACCAGCCACGGATAGATACGATAATTGTCCACAAGTATTTGAGGAGAGTAAACAAGGGTGAGGAAAAGTGATTAGAGTGGCCCAGGGGGTCTAACCAGGAGTAACTGGATAAAAATAAGCAAAAGAAAATTTAGGCTGAATATCAGGAAACATTCACAAGCTGTGAAATCTAATAGATGATGATATAATATCCCAGGAGAAATAGGGGAAGCCCCATTGTTTACATCATTTAAGCCAGACTGAAGACTATACTGTACAGAAGTACCAGAGACAGTGGCGCTAGCTCGAGACTCAGAAGACTTTGGTTCAAGTCCCTGTCCTATCACAGACTTCCTGTATGACACTGGGTAATTCGCTTAGTTTTTCTGTGCCTCAATTTGTCATCTGGGAGACTGCAAGGTGCTCAGATTCTAGTAAACAGGGCCATATAAGAACCTAAGATAGATGGATATGGAGCAATCCCGCACCAGGCTTTGTGATTTATGTGGTTCTCTGGGTATGTTCCTAAAGTAACTATTGAATCTCATCTGTTTGCAGGTTCACATGTCCCACAGAAAGAAACCTCAGTGCATCAGAGCAATTGTTGGGGGTGCTTAGGTTCTGAGCATCAATGCAAACATTAAAAAGACAGATAAAATGGAGAACATAAGAAAGAAAAATGAAATGAACACAAGAAAATTCTAAAACATCCTGCCAGCCAAAAAACAGTAAGTTAAGAAATGGGAAAAAATTGTGGAAGTGTTTTAATTTTTTTTCTGAATTTCAAAATGTCAAAGTTACTTTTTTTTAACCAGCTCTAATGCTACAACAGTTTAAATCCTGGTATAGTCCCATAGCAATGGCTATCTAAACTGTTTAAACTGAATTAGCTGAAATTGTTGTAACTGAGCTGTAAATCAATTCAGCTAACTCAGTTTTAGTCCCCTGTAGAGAGGGTCTTAGGAAAAAAGGAATCAGCACTACTTATTAGTCACCAAGGACAGGCCGAGAAATCAAGGCATTAAGTTGCATTAGGCAAAATTAAGATTAAATAGTAGAGCAAACTTTATAACTCCAAACAGAGTTCAGATGATGGAACAAGCTGCCATGGGAAGGTTGCTGTATCACTTTTGTTGGAAATAGTCAAAGACAAAACTAGACGCTCACTCTAGATAGAACTAGAAACTTGACACACATCAAACAGGGAAACCACTGCTTCCCTAATGCAGCGGATAAGATGAACTTGGTAGAGGTCCCTTCCAGCCTTAATAATTTGATCATTCTATGAAATCAAGGCATGGCCCCTCTGCACTGTGGCATACTAGAAAACACTCTTATTTTGTGCAGCATCTTCCATACAAATGCTTTTTTCAGAATACTTTACAGAATGGAGCAATACAGTTACAGGCAACCCAAACAGTCAGAACTCAGGAATTCAAGAAGTCTAGGGGAAATCTATGAGCTCAGAACAAACAATCCATAATAAGTTGCATGTAGGGAAACTATTGGATAAAGGATAAGTCCCTAGGAGGTTTTTAGGCTTCTCCATTCAGAAGTCCACACTGCTGGGACAGTGCAAACTCAACCAGCATTTCGAATTGTTAAAGATTCTCTCATGCAAGCACTTGAACAAATATATAGTCCATCCACTTTCCTCTCTTTGTTTACAAGCTGTGAATGCAGAGTACAGCTGGAGGTCTGTTGGAGCCTGAATCACAGTTGATTCTGTAGGGTCTCGGAGGGTCACTCTTTCCCAGTATCTAGAAGCACTCCTCCTACACTTATTAGTTCTGTTGCAAAGAGAAGAATGGGAATCTTTACTCATGCAAGAATCGTTGCCTGCCACCCACCCCTTTGTCCTGCTCAGGGCCAGCTCCAGGCACCAGCGCAGCAAGCAGGTGCTTAGGGTGGCCAACGGAAAGGGGTGGTGGGTCTGGCTCTTGGGCGGCAATTCGGCAAAGAGTCCCTCAGTCCCTCTTGGAGGGAACGACCTGCTGCTGAATTGCCGCCGAAGAATGAAACGGCGAGATAGAGTTCGGGGCAGCAAAAACGCTGGAGCCGGCCCTGGTCCTGATGCATGCTGAGGCCATTTTCTGTGCACTGGCTACTCCAATCACTTGGTTGATCTATTAAGCAGAAAGCCCTCACACAGAACACCACATCCTAAGATCTCCAGACAGCCATCAAAAGAGCAAACAAGAGTAACGTAAAGACAAGGAGGGGCCAAAAAACAAACATACCCCACACTAACAAGAGCCACAGCCCCCAACATCCCAACAGGAATTTTATCTGCATTCTGTCTATAGAAAACACCTCTATATGCACATCTGTGCTGGCTACATCAAGTGGACCCAAAAGGAAGCCAAGCCATCTGATTCTGCCATAAATCAAGTGCCAGAAAAATCAGCTGGGGCTTGCTAGGCTCTCCCTTGCTGAGTGTGTGAGCATTTGACTGCAGAGAGACATTGCCTGTCAATACTAAAAAGCTCTTTAAAAAAACAGTAGGGAACCAAGCTTCAGAGTGATTCATTATGACATGATCTGAGTGCGGGGTGAGGAAATGTTCTGTAATAGCAACGAGATATCTGGGCTGATGGCTGGATAATCCAGGAGGGGGCCCTAGCCCTTTTCTTGAGTAGGAAACCCTGACTTTACAATAAACAGGATCAGCTAAACTGAGTGGGGTACAGGGAAGAGACTTAAACCAGCTGCTAATCTCAGTCGGACCCAGCTAATTTGTAAGGCATTACTGAAATGTCAGCTGTGCGTATGTTAGTGTTAAGTCAAGTGGAAGGTATGCTCGAAATGAGATAAAGAAGTGGCTCAAGAAAGAGGGAGGAGCCTGTGAGACAGAGAGAAGGATCCAGGGCCCTGCCCATGCCATACGTTTAAGTGCCTGCAGACAGCATGATGGGGAATTTCACTAGGGATGCAGTCAGGGTGTCCCACAGTTCACTGTCTCTCATGCCTCTACTGTTTCCTATAGGGTGACCACACGTCCTGATAAAATTGGGATTGTCCTGATATTCAGCTGTTTGTCCCGTGTCCCGACGGATGTATTGTCGGATGCTATTTGGCTTCTGCAGCACTCGGCTTTTTTTTTTTTTTTTTTTTGCTTCAGCGGTGCCCTATTCACCCCCCCACACACGTGTCCCGATAATTAGTTTTTGTCATCTGGTCACCCTAGTTTCCTATCACACCTATTTATCTCGAATCCACAAGGAGTTCCAGGGAGTTGTTTCTTATCACAGTTCTCCTGAATCCTGGCAGTGTAGTATGGGAAATGTCCCTACCTCTGTCAAAACTGGTCAAGTAAATACATGAATGAATAAGAGCAGGACTGAGACTTCACATCTCACCCTAGGTCATGTTGGTCACCCTCATCTCTCTTCCCCAGGAGCAGGTTAGGTACAGTATTGCACTGCAGATAGTCACAACTCTCACTGGTTTCCCGATTGTCCCAGAAAGGAAAGCTAATCTACTACAGCTCTTGATGGACAGAAGATTCCTTCTCCCCCTGCCCTGGTTTAGCTGCCCCTTTGCACATACTCACCACCCAACTGCCTGGGAGAACTAGCATTCACCTGGAGCCTGTGTGAGTCAGCCAGGCAATGAATAATCTTGACCTAAATAAATAAGTAATCCAGATACCTGGTGTGTTCATGAGAGAACATGTTGTCACTCGGGATTTTTCAGAGGCAGCTGTTGTGCCACAAGAGAACACTTGCCATGGTGACATAAGTAGGTGTGTGTGTGTGCTGCCCCTTTCTTGCCCCAGACAAGAAATGCAATGGGCAACAATGAAGGCATGCTGCCTTTTGGTTTCTTGTTCCTTGGTAGGCTCTCTGATATGGGTGGTCATATTTCAACCCACTTGCTTCTCTTTTCCAACTTCTAGGGGATCTGTTTGCCAAAAAGTTGCCATCACCTCCTTCATCAGCTAAGAACAGAGGTGGAAGGCAGAAGCCTGCACTCCATGCAGAGGATAATAGGAAAGTGGACTTCTTTCCAGCTGTTTGACATATTCATGAGCAGTTGCTCCAAATTTTTTACTCTGTTTCTCTTTAATTTGACCCTGGGCGGGTGGTCAACCCAGCCTGGAGTTTCTTAGAAGTAAATCCAGTTGCGTGTTCACATTCTGCCTTCCAGTTCCTGCAGAGGCAGAGTAGCTGTTGTATTTTTATCACTGTCACATTAGCAGTTGCTGTTTAATATTTGATGTTTAGTCTAGTTTGTCTGTGTCTTCCCTTTAGAATCAGCTCTATTCCAAACAGAAAGGACACACTCTTAAAAAAGAATCAGGTCCTGAGCCAGAAGCAAATTGATTTCAGACTGGCCAAGCGGCTAATACCTTTTTCTACCAGAGGCTTGGGTTCAACATACAGTTTTAGTCTTTCACTGCCTTGGCCTGCAGGGACTGCAAGGGCAGCAGGGGGTATCCTGGTGCTTAGCTCTGTGCACTGCTAGGCAGGAGACCTGGGTCTGATTCCAAGAACTGGGGTTGTTTTGCTTCCTAGACTGAAGACTCATAGCCCTAAAGAGTCAGCACAAGCAGACTTTGGTGGGGAAGGCAGGATGACCTTGTCTTGCCCTGCCATTTGGATGGCGTGATGTCTGCCTAGTCTTGGAAAAGTTATTTGGAACCCAGTTCATGCCCACATATATAAATAAAAGTCACTGCGTAAGAATACCACTGCCATGAACCTCCTGGGATGCTTATAAAGCTTCCAGAAGAGATTCTTGTTGATGGAATCTCCCTGGAAAGCACTGGCATGCAGGGGTGATAGGGGTGTGTATTTTACAGACAGTGAGATACGGCTGCCGGATGAATAGTTAAATCACCTTGTTTTACATGCTGTGGCCTGGTTTACACAGGAAGCAGTGAGCAGACCTAACAACCTAACCCTGCCAAAACAGGCAACCACTGAGCTTAAGGGCAAGGCTTAGTCCTTAATGCCTTGTGCTCCAAACCCTAGAAAAAGACAAGATCCAGTCTCAGCAGGCCCAGACTTAGGGGTAGTGGGACCTAGTGCATCATGAGTGGAGTGTGCTATAGGTGGCAGTAGAAGCAGAGGGAAATTTACCCACAGTGAATAGTCATCAGGACAAGGAGGGAGACCAGCTCAGTCTCTGATGGGGAGCTGCTTGGTTGGCAAACAGGGAGTACAGTGTCACCTAGTTCCCCCCACCTAAACCCACCAGCCAAAGAAGCACAGTCTCCGGGAAGCCACACAAGGTAAGAGGATGCAAGTGACCCTGAAAATTTCTGCTCCTCCCCTGACCAAAGTGAGTGGCAGCAGCCTCCAAGATCCCTGCTCTCCCTCTTCCAGCAGCAGGCGGTAGAAATACCCTCATGGCCCATAAACTCCCCACATTCTCATGGCAGCACAGAGAACCATTTACAAACCTAAAACAACTGCCAGCTCCGCAAGGCAATGAAGGAGCAGGGAAAAAAGAGAGAGAAACAACCCTGGGATGACGGAAAATCATTTGAGGGGATAGCCAGTGTGTGAGCAGGGCTATGGGGAGGCTGAGATGGACAGGGAAGAGGGGAAAGTTGGGGAGAGACCCAGGAGAACGAAGGAATGTGACGGGAGTGGAGGATGGAGATAAGAGCTGAGGGGTTCTGGAAGACATGCAGGGGAGACACGGGGAATGAAGACAGAAAACTAAAGGGAGTGAGGAAATAGTTGGAACAAAGGGAAAGAGAAAAAGGGAGTAGAGATGAAAGAAAATGAAGTGGGAGATGGAGGAAATGAGGGAGGGAGAATTAAATGAAAACAGAAGGGAGAGAGACAACACAAAGTTTCCTTTACTCCTCTCCTTGCATATCCCAGCCCAGTGCCAAGCAGGCGGCTCTCAGCCATGCCATCTATGTATATTGACAACATTCATATTCCAGGGACAAGGAGAGTGAGGCACCAAATTGTTCTTTTCTGGGAGCCCCAGTCCCTAAACACAGCCCAGTGTGCCATGCTCAGTGAGGCCTCACCTCAGAGCACACATCATAGCAAACCCGGAAAAGATACTGCAAGTGACTTAGACTCAGGACATGACAGTGGGGGTGGTGCCACTGGTGCAGGAAAGGAAAGCACCACTCAGTTTTCAAAATACAGTGTTGCTCAAGCCCCTCCCACCGCTGCCCTACCACCTTAGTAACTTGGGGGGTGAGGGGAAGGCCAGAGTTAATTTTTTTCTAAGTAGTGGCATGGGTAACCCTAACTTGACCCCAAATGCTTGTGCTGACCTCTTCACCCAAAGAGCCTGTCAGGGCGGCTGTTAACCAAGAGCTTTGCATCCAGGGCCAGACACCCAGGAGCCAGAGGTGGCCAGGGAGGATTAGCAGCCACAGTGTTCTGATTCCATAAGAAACAACAATACAGTGGAGAGAGACCTAATCGACAGATCAAGGGGCTGCCCTAAACTGATTCTCCCTTTTAACAACATGGGTTCTAGCCCTTTAACGTCACCACCCCTCGGTGCTTGGATGAGGGACAGCTGTGCAGGTGGAGATGTGAATGGCTCTGTGTTAAACGAAGGACCCTCTCCCTATGCTGTACTGCCTCAGCAGGGCAGACCGGAACTGCAACTTGTTACGCTCCTACCCCAGAACACTGGAGGTAGCCAGTTCCCTGCTCTGAGGCACTTACAGTGCCAATAAGATGGACATAGATGCAGAGTGGGCACAGAGGAGGCACTGCAAAGCTGAGAAGAGGAAGGGATCTGGGATTTTGACTTTGTCATTCATATTAACAAATGTATTTGTGCCTCTTTCTGCTGTTTGCCCACGTTCCACTTTCCATTTGGCCTGCAAATGAAGCTTGTTGAACAGAGAGCTCTGGGGATTCCTAATAAACCTCCAAAACAGAAGAATAGTGGTATAGGTCAGAATATAGTTCAGATAGAGCTGGGATATAATTAATTTCCAGTTTACAATGTTTGTTTTATTTATTTATTGCTATTTTACAGTGTTCAAACTTGTATACCAGTTATGACTCATTTTTGAAGCAATTAAAAAATTCCTGTTGCAATATATTTCCTTTCCTAAATGAACCACAAATCAGAAGTAATTTGTGTACCATCATCTGAATATCCCAGGAGCAGGATTTGCTATTCACATCAGAAGATGGTTAGTCTTGCTGCAGATCTCTTCTCTGCAAGAAATCGCCCTTCTTCCAGGAAGGGGAAATCTTAACTGCGCTTTTAAAAACAGTGTATTAGTCACAGCCCCAAAGCTGTCCATCCCAAGTCACAGCATTAGCTGTGCCTGAAACTGAAGTGTAACTCAGATTAGGGTGTGAAACAAGTAGGCCACATTGCCAACTAAACTGGGCTAAAGTCTCACTCAGGCCGCAGTTCAAAAGATTCCCAATTCAGCAAACCATGGAAGTGCATGCTGAAGCCCATACTATTCAGCAACGGCGTTAGCTTTAGGCACATGCGCAAGTCTCACTTAAGTGTGTGCTTTGCAGAACAGGATGGGCGTCAGCATGGGTGTCAAAGTTTCCCTGAACTGGAGGCTCAGTGGAATCTTTGCCTAAATTGATGGCTCTCAATTTGTCCCTTGATCGCAACAATTAATCATATACTTTTCTTGCTACTTAAAATTCTCATGAAGAAAACTCTCTTAATGAAAGAAATTGGACAGTGAATTTTGGTCTTTTCCATCACAGGCCAGGCTCAGGTTTTTGTTTCAATGGAATTTTATCAGTTTTAATGGAAAACTTTAAACCTCACTTCTCTTTGGTTTGGTGTTTGAACTAGGGTGACCAGATGTCCCGATTTTATAAGAACAGTCCCGATTTTGGGGTCTTTTTCTTTTATAGGCTCCTATTACCCCCTACCCCCTGTCCCGATTTTTCACATTTGCTGTCTGGTCATCCTAGTTTGAACCTTCATAGGACAGACCCTCCTTCTCTTCTCAGTTTTGTTTCCTGCCATTTCATGTTCCCCTTCTGCTGCCCTTGAAATATATCACAGGTTTTGCCCTTTATCAGGGACATAATTCAAAGGGCCTTGCTGAATTTCTGGAGAGGTTCTGGGTTGGTGCATGGAATTATCTCTCAACAGCTCTCAGCCTAAGTAGGCTATGCTGTCAGGGTTGGAATTTGCCCAGGGCTCAATGCAGAGAGTTTAGGAGAGTGCTCCACTATCTCTTATAATGAGAGGTCAGATTAAATGGAGCATACCTGGTAGATCAGGAAGGAGCCTTCATATTAGAGGAGGTCTGAGTCCTTGCAGTTGGAGAAGGAGCCCCAGCCAATATTTCTTGAGATAGGAGGTTGCACTCGGAGAAGGTATACAGGCCCTCTAGGCCTGGCAGCTGCCCACTAATGTGAGCTGCTGGGAATCGGGGCAATAGTCCCATGAAGCAATGCCGTGATGGGGTGGGGCAATGTAACAAACCTTGCAGCTCCCAGTACAATTCCAAAGAAATTTAATTTAACTGCAAAGCAAGCAAGCAACAAGACAAAACCTACAAAGTCATCTAGTCCGATAACCCCTTTCAGTGAGCCCCCAGGCAAAGGGATGGACTAGATGACCTATAACAGATCTAGGCCAGTCACATGAATCAGTACAGAAGCCACAAGAGAGCTAATGCCTGTTCTCTCATCTCCTTGAGAGCATGTTCTTTCCTGCAACTGCACATTCCCCTTCTTGGCCTCTGGAGCACGCTATGCTGCCGTTTAGCCTCACTTGCTGCCTGCCAGGCGATTGAACTGATGGAATTCTTCTGGAGGAACTGTAATCAGTCTGCTATTTAAGGCCTATTATCTCAGCTCTGCTACAGGCTTCCTGATAATTCCCTGAATTAGCCGGGCAGCTTTGTTCTTGAGTGTTTTTGTCAGATATCTTGGACTGCACCTCAGGGATGGGGGATGGGGTGGGAAGGGGCAGGGGAGGCACTGATGCTGCCTGTTTACGCGTTCGGAGGCAGGAACTACAAGGCTAATTAATTTCTCATTAAGAAAGGAGGGGAAGGATAAGAAAACCACAAAGCCAGAGCGTTGGGAGATGCTGCAGTGCCCAAAGACAAACACACACACACAATTCTTTCTCCGTTAAAAGGATATTCCCCTTCTGACCCCAACACTTTGTTCTAAGATTCACATTTTTATTATTATCACTGGTAATACCCAGAGGCTTTTTTTTTAACCTATTATTCTCAGAGCACTGGAATGGGGCAAATTGGTTGTGGTTCAATCATCTCACCCATTGGGTCCTGCTCATGGGCCAATTTCAGGAAATACTTATCAGGATTTTGCAGTCCCAACAAGCTCCAGAAGAACCAGTATCATATGCTACTAACCTGCTGCCAACCTAGACTCAGAATAAGAACTGGACTGCACATCATTCAAAGTCAGAAAGAACTAGAGATCAAAGTGCCACTGGCTTGGTAACTGGAACCTGAAGTGAGAACCAGGTCCCAGACAGTTCTGAGTCAGAAGCAGAGCTCACATAACACTGGTCTTCCAGACCAGACCTAGAGCCAGAGCTGGGCTCAGGCAATTCCCCAGTACTTCAATATTGTATTTTGTTAAAGGCTGGAGGTGGAACCAAGGGGAGAGCTGAGCTGTGGCTGCAATACCTGCTCTTTCATTCTCTATATCTGTCATCCTGAGGGTAAGAGAGAGACTCAATCCCAGCCAACACTACAATCAAACCTGGTGTCCTGCATAGCATTCCAGCATTACACCAGCTTTTCATGGTTATTGCTGCTAGTTTAGCAATCTGCAAAACTGTTAAAATTAGAGCTGGGTGAATACTGCAAAACCTTGCCCATATGTGCTTGCTTGGATTTTCACTTGAATTTCACAATCACCCTTCTCATGCCCCTTTGGCATTCGCTTTGTGCAGCTGGGTTTGACTGGCACAAATGGTGGTGGAGAGGGAACTCCAAAGTCAATTTCAATCTATATAATACTCACAGAGCACTGATCCTGATCAAGCCACAGAGTTAAAAAAGCACAGAGCTCTGGACGTCAACATGGCAGAAGATTGAGGATGACACCAGTCATCCACTATGCTGCATGATATGCCTGGCTAGGAGCTGGGAGGCACATGCACATGCACAGAAATAGGGGCCAGAAGGAGGAAAGCCTTGGTTGCATTGCTACCCAAGGCAGTAAGAGGAAGCAGAGACAGGCAAATCTCAAGGTGCTGTTGATTACACAACATCTCATAGCTGCAGAAGCATTGTGGATCTGGTCTCCTCTTATCTGATCTCACCAACTTTAAGGGGGATTCAGAAAATTAGATTCCAGTTTGAGTTCATTACTGTTAGGAAGACGATTTAGAGCCCAATTCAGGATCCCTTAGTCACGATGAGTGTCATTACCCCTGCAAGTAGCCATGTGTTGCATGGTTGCAGGCAACTTTCTCTAATGCTCACCCATCGCTGTGTCAATGTGGGAGCCTAAGGCAGCAGACCGAGCACTAGGAATGGGCAAGAATCCAAGCCACTGCTAACTTGTTGCCAAGTCCACCAAATTAAAGCTTGAACTTGTGTGACTTAGTCCTGGCCCCTGCCTGGCCCCACAGAACCATTCTCTTAATAAGGCTCTGATATTTCCTGACATGCATTTTGCTTGTATATTTAAAATACATGACAATCCATCATAAACATTGCAAAATTGCTTGGTTTTTCTTCTGCATATACAGGCTGTGGTGTGACACAAGAGATTTAGAGAGACATCTTTCTTCCACATAAGATTTGCCTCATGCCATATATATTTTAATATTGTGAAAATTAGCCCATTTGATCCTGTTTGACAGACTGTGTATTTTATAAGATACATTGTCTCAAATATTTTAACAATGCAAACAATAAATTTTATCAATCAAATAATGAACGCAGGGATATTAGGTATATATTTTTTCCATATGGTCTTCAGAGTACAAAGTTGGAAAATCAGCCTCTTCTAGCCAATTGCAATGGAGCTATACACCTTGAGGTCATTCTGGGAGGGAAGGGAGGAATATTGGCCCCCTGGGAAATGTGAGGTCAGCCTGGTGATAGATGCTGTATGAAACACAATCTTGTGAGGTGGTAGGAATCTTGGTTTGATTTCGGACCATGTGGCTTGCTTCCTGGGTTGGTGGGAGCAGTGATGGCACTTTTAAAGGCAACATAATCAGTGGCCTGCAGCTGTCAGGAAAGACTTGTGGGTGCAGCTTCAGAAAGCATTCTTTAGCCAGAAGGAGGGTTTTGTTCTCACATGAGGTCGGATGGACTTGTTGGGGAAGTAGGAAGGGATGGAGGTGGAGAGAACAGGGAATTAATCAGGGAGGAGAATATCAGAGATATTCTCCCCCTGACACACATATACATCCACATACTTGCTTCAGTTTCTTTTCTCATTTCTAGAAAGTTTTTCCAGCTTGAAATTCAGGCAGCTGCAGCTTTAGTGCACACGGTGCCTGACTTGGCCAGAGTTAGGAGCAGGGTTCACCCTTCTTGACTCCTCCAAGTGACTAGGAGAAATCACGCAGTTCATTGTTTCTGGCTCCAGAATGCCTTTTCCTTTGCATTCTCCATCTATCAGGTACTTCATCACCACATTTC
Organism: Gopherus evgoodei; assembly: GCF_007399415.2. Classification (NCBI taxonomy): domain Eukaryota; kingdom Metazoa; phylum Chordata; order Testudines; family Testudinidae; genus Gopherus; species Gopherus evgoodei. The sequence continues at coordinate 83,824,280 of NC_044330.1, read as the reverse complement.
CCACTCACATCTCTAGGCACTGCGCTTGCATCACAGGGTTCCTTTATTAGGGAATTTCAACCTTGGGAAGCTGAGAAGCACATAATTAGCCACCCAGGTAATAAATTACCTGCACTGAAGACAGCTCACTGGGGGAACCTTTATTCTTCATCTCATCCTATTATGCTGAGCTAGTTTAGCACATCTGTGGTTGTTTAAAAATTGTAATTTAGGTCAAATCACAGCAACAAGTGGCTTATTAGCAACTTAACGGCCAAGGGAAAAAGGAAGGGGCAGAGGCAGCCAGGAAGGGTGTGGATCATTCCTGACAGCAGGACTTTAAGGGGAAGGTGCATCACTCCCCATATTTCTAGCCTCAGCCTCTCTTCCTTTGAACACCTCTGCAGCACAGTGTATAAACCATGAAGCACATACAGACTCTTTAATTCTAATCAGAATGTTGGTATCTCCTGCTGGCAGCAGCCACCATTTTGACAAGACAATTATTATTTATTGATATTATAACAGCGACAAAGAACCCCATGTGAGGATCAGGGCCCCACTGTGCTAGGTGCTGTACAAAGAGCACCTGCTGCTTGGTCAGTTATGTCAACAAGGCAAGAGGAGTCCAGTGTGAGAGACTGGGAACCAGACGTTATGGTGCAGGAATACTAGTTTAGCATGCAGAGGGCATAGGTGCTGGAACTAGGGGTGCTGCCACCCCCTGGCTTGTAATGGTTTCCATCATATAAAGGGTTTACAGTTTGATTCAATGGCTTCCAGCAACCCACTATACAAATTGTCCAGCACCCCTGGCTGAGGGTGGCTGTTTCCATCTGAAACCTGAACATAGTGATTGATGTTGATGCAGTTAATCTTCCAATGCTTAATTCCAGGGCTTCCTAAGATTAATTCCAGTGTAATTAATGTCTTTAGCACATCCTGGTCCAGCTGAGTGGGCTTGCTGCCTAGCTCAGGCTTCAAGGGTTCATTCATAGGCCTACACCTCTGGCCCTACCTCGCCCACGGAAATATCCATTTGAGATATTGCGACAGACAGTCAAGGACTTGCCCTTTGGTCCGGTTACTGAGAGCAAGAGCGACTGAAGCAAAGAGAACAGCCCCTCCAGGTTGAGGGGAGGGGAAACATAATTTACATTAATGAATGTGTAAATATATGGGGCCTGTTTCTTCCTCCTCGCGGAAGATCTGTAATCCCAGTGCAATCATCTAGGTCAAAGATTGCAATGATATCACATGCTCTGAGTTCCCCTTTAACAGCCTTGGATACAGAATCATTAAATCACACTGTGAAGGAGAGCCAGAGCTTTCTCATATGAGTGCTAGGTTAGCCAGGATATCTGGCTATTATTAATACTGAATATGTTCTTTGGGCAAGGCTTTATTTCAAGTTCCCTGTTCTGACCAACAGGGGGCCCTGTTCAGCAGTACATGAGTTCCCTGGGATGCCAGATGCAACTCTGGGGCTCTATACCCATGGTGCACTACCCTCTGTGGGATGCACCACTCATTTTATCACACATGTTTCTATATTCCCCTACATTTTCTCCTGTGTTTATTTTCTCTGAGCTCTGGACTGGGGAGTCTCCTTTCAGTGGGCATGGCTGTCACTTGAGAGCCTTACAATAACCCCTTTTTCTCACCAGCAACAGAGTGTGCTACTTCCTGGCCCTCACATCCCTTGCAAGGTTGTGCAGAGAGCGTCTAAGCAACAGATTCAAATACAGATCCTCCACGTGCTGCTGCAAAACCCTCCAGGGAATGTTACTATTGGGATAACATTTGGAGGCATGGGCAGCATGTCCAATAGGCTGTGGAAGGTTATACCTGCCCAAACAGCCCCACATGGCCCCGTCCATGCTTCTCCCCAAAGCCCCCTCCTGCTTGCTCTTTCCCCCCATGGCCCCAGCCCAGGCAGGCTGCTCTTCTTCAGTGCTGCTGGCATGGGGGCTATCCATCCTGTGCTTGGGGCGGGTGCTGGGGCCGCACCATCTGCCCTGTGCTCGGGGGCTGGCAGCCACAGGGAGGAGAGGGGTCCGGGCTCTGGTGGGTGATGGTCCGGGGGGGGGGGCACGACTGGGTGCTAGCCTCCCCCATCCAGCTGTTCACCCACCACCCATGCTTAGAGGCACTCTTGTCTTCTGCAGAATAAGGGATGGAACATCAGCCTCCCAACTCCTGCATCCATACCACATTCTTACGTGGTCTCCATTACCATAGTAAAGTACCTAAGCGCCTCACAATCTTTCATGTATTTATCCTCACAACACTCCTGTGAGGCAGGGCAGTGTCATTATCTCTATTTTACGGATGCAAAAACTGAGGCTCAGATCCTCAAAGGCATTTAGGCTCTGAACTTCCATTGAAATGAGGGAGTCTACAGCAGAGAAGAGAATCAAATCCAGGTCTCCTAAATCCCAGGTTAGCTAGCACTCTGATCACTAGACCACCTTGTGAACACTGCAACTGGACTCAGAAATTTGGTGAACATCTACCTCAATATTTTTCAGCCAGGCCCCAAAGTGAAAGAGCTGAAGCATCATGTGAGGAGTCATTCTGGTGGTCCCCTTCCAACAAGTCAGCTAATTCCAAACCAAGTCAAAGCACCACAGATCAGAAATCCCAGGGTAGAGCCTATTTTGCAGGGTTTCCTTCCCTATTTAGTGGCCTGGAAAGCACATGTAGTTTGGATGAAGCATCCCAGCATTTCTTTCACTCACCTGCCTGCTCAGAACTGCTCTAGTTTTCTCCCAGACCACGGTCGCTGCTATTGCTGTAGGCTCAGACATAAATGGCAGACTAAAAGAAGGGTGCAGCACTAGTGAAGGCTCAGTGCAGGTCAGAGTCCTTACCCAGGCCCTCTTCTTAGTGGCCACAGACCCTTCCTCTTTCTTACGGCAGCACCTTTTCTCATCTCCCCTTAAAAAAAGAAAGAACAAAGCATCACCATGTTGGGCAGTAGCACTGTTGTAAGATGGTATGTTTTGGACAATTGCTGCAGAATGTTTTTATAAGGAGACCTCAACCCCTTGGAAATTAGCCAGCCCCCAGCTGATAGGCACTTGGGTATTGACTAGTTTAATCTTATTGAGACAGAGAGGCTTATGGATATTTTGGAAGCTGTACATTTAAAATGCAGATTTGCCTAGCAAGGATAGATTAAAGCACTGGATACCAACCTGGGAGCTGCTGGAACAGCAATCACATTGCAATTTATTTTTAATTATTACTATTTTTTTTAATTTGTGTAGATATTCTAGCTCCATTCTCTTACCTTTGGCTCCTTACAAAGTGAAAAATAACCATATACAAAATGCAAAAATCCTACCAACTGAACCACCATAGAATATCCTTCTATATCAGCTCACTCACCCCACATCCAGTTCATCAACCCCAACAAAAAAGGCGGGTGGTGAAGCATCCACATACTGTTAAAAAAAAATCCATTCTCTAGTAGACTCAAGGGAAAGAGAATTCTTGAACTGAAGGGCTTATCAGTAGCCCCCATCCATTTAAATCAAGGGAAGTCAAACACCTCAGTTCATGCACTTGCGTATTTCCATATCTGCACTGTGCCATGTACCCCTGTGCTACTACAGGGATAAATACAATGATAATGAATAACCGGTCATTGAAGTTGTGCTTATCTGGGCTAAAGCTCTCAGCCTGTTAACGTTGACCCCTCACCACACGAGCCAGACCACTGGCTGCTCTTTCTTACATGGAATACACAGTTCCATTCCCTGTCCCGTCCAGCTGACTCTGCTCAATGCTCTGAAAGTAGCATTGCTAACATTGTTGAATATACCATTTGCCGTATGCTTTCATCCAATGGACCGCTGAGCACGCCTTTCATCATTGGCTTTGATTAGTTGAGGACATCCCACTCCTTTCCCCGTTTACGGCTCTCCGAGGATCCTATCCCTTTGACACGCTAACCAAAAGCGATTATCGCTTCATTTGTTCTGAGTGCTGAATGTGTCCCTCCCGTGATTGATTGCTCATTATACAATTACTTTATGTTAGGAAGGGCTGGGAGTGTAATAGTTGCAGTGATTTGAGCCAACTCTAGATTTAAGAAAATTTGAAAAATAGACTTGACTCAAACATTAGTTTGCAAACAAGATTATTCTCCACTTGATCTATATTATTTACACTTAATTGTATTGCTGATGCTTGTAATACAGTGAAAGTGCAATTATTGACAGAGAGAGGGCAAGGATGGCATGTTTAGAAAAGGAAGAGCAATGAGAGCTCTGGTTTAGTGCAGTAGAGGATGTTGGCTGAGCACAACAATGCACTGATGCAAGTATTTTTCTCCTTTTGGGATTTGAGTTCAAATTCTGAATTAAGTCAGAGTTGAAATGACTTGGCGAATTCCCTGACAATATTAGCTGATGTCACTAAACTGTTGCACAGTTCTCAGTGCTTTCGTCTCTGGAGAGGCCCAGATTAGCATGAATTTTACCTGTTTGATGACCCACTATGAAACCCATTAGAGTGCCAATAAACATCCTGTTCTTTTTCACCTTGCCAAGGACCATGAAACACACCAATCATTCTTCCACACAGTTTTATTAAACGTTCCATTGATTTTACCATCCCAAGAACCATTGCACAAATTATTCTGTCTCTGCAGCCATTACCATAGAACCCAGTGTTCATTAGTTACCATTGTTAGTAGACCATCAAATTCACAGGTTATTTTACCACTCTATCAGATGGACAGCTCCTTCTGTAATTAACTAATGGACTGGCAAATTTTCCTGCATTTTGATTGACACAGAAACTGCCTGCAGTGAGTTACACCAATTTACCCCAGCTGAACTGATCCATCGGAACTGATCCGATGACTTGAACCACTGAAAATGTCACGCCTGGAAAAGCATCTGAGAGATTGTTTTTAAAGGTATCTTAATTATTCTGTCTTGCTTGCTCTAGTGTCCTAAAGATGAACTTCTAGTCTGCTTTTAAAAGTGACTAGAAGTTCATTTTTAGGCGACTAGACCAAGCAAGACAGAATAATTAAAGTCCTATCTGCCATGCCATTAAATATAAATACAAATGGTATTAATATCGCCAGTTAGTACAAGAGCATTCCACAGCACCTTTAATTGTTTAATTAAATCACCCAAGAGCTTGGGTTAGTGACAAGGAAATTCTTAATGGTGTCTTGCTTGTACATTTGTGTAAAGTACAATACAAAAGTGTTGTTTATCTAATTAATCCCCAAGGTCAAATTCAGAGATGTGTGAGATAGTGTAATTTAGGTTCCTTTACGTTTCTTTAGACCTACATACAACCATTTGCTGTACTGTTGTGTGAGCAGAAGAGAGTGGAAGCTGATGTATTATATGCATACCAAGAAGCTGGAAGAAAGCATTAGGTGAATGTTAAAGAAGGGAATGGCCTTCTTTAAGTTGCCTGTTTACATGCGTATGTTGGCTGCTTTCTTTCATGCACTCCTCTCTTCTGGCCCCTTATTGTGTCACTTCCTTAAATTCAGCAGGCCAGAATCAGAGATGACGTGTAAAAGGAGGAAGAGGTAAGTAGGTATCAGCCTAAGATGGACAAGACCAGATGGTCTTAGCCACTCTGTGTGTGTGCAACAGACAGATTTCAGGGGATTGCAACCACCTTCCCTTGCTGCCTGGCTAGATGGGAACGAGGATCAAAACTTTGTTCTGTTCTCACAGAGGGAGCATGGAAAAGGTTGAGAACTGATGATCTACAGGTGGTGTAAGTTAGTGTAATGTACATAATGGAAAGGGCTAGAAGGAGGTGGGGGATACACCGACTCACTCAGGGTATGTCTACACTGCAGTTAGACACTTTCGGCTAGTCCAGCTGGCATGGGCTCTCAGGGCTTGGGCTAAGGGGCTGTTTAATTATGGTGTAGATGTTCAGGCTCAGGCTGCAGCCCAAGGTCTGGGACCCTCCCACCTCGCAGGGTCCTAGAGCCCAGGCTCTAGCCTAAGCCTGAACATCTACATCACTATTAAACAGCTGCTTCGCTCAAGCCCTGAAAACCTGAGTCAGCTGGCATGGACCAGCCACAGCTGTTAATTACAGTGTAGAGATACCCTTAGGCTCCTTTCTGTGTTTGGCTCTCCTGGATCAGGTGCATTTAGTGGCTATTTATCAGTCGAAGATAGAAGATGCGCTGCTGGTTTCATGGTAACTCGGTTTCTAAGGAACTCATGCTTGCAGTGGCACGAGAAAAAACAAAGTCTCTTTGCATCTTAATGGGACCTATTTATTTCTCCCATTTTCCCTCCTCCAGGGATTGCAGTCTGACCTCCCACCAGAGGACTACCAGAGGTCAGCCTCCACCCTGGCTCCACTCTCAGCTCCTGCTGACATGGAGAGCCAGGAATGTCCAAGGGAAATAACTGCTTCCAGTGCCTCCTGCAGACAAACTGCTGCAATGACTGTAAAACTCAATACTCAACCAAATTTCCTACTGCAGAAAGCAGGCTGCAATTGTGGTGGCTGTTTGAAGAGAAGCATAGTATTTAGAGAGGCTAAAACGATGTAGCAGTGGCATATTCTGAACCTATGTCTATGCCAGCTTTTAACCAGACCAGCCCTTGGTTCCCATTCTGTCATACTACCTTCACTGTATGATCTGAGACGCTAATGCTGCTCATCAGAAATGTAGAAAATGCTTCTTTTTCTTCTCTTTTCTTTCCTTCTCTTTGAAATGATTTCTTCTTCTTCTTCTTCTTCTTCTTTTTTTTAATGTTGGATCAGACAATTACTATCATTTTGGATTGTAACCGTTCAGTCTGAATTCCTGGGCAAGCTGTCAAGTTGTCACAGATTGTACATGTGTGTTGAGTGGATGGTTTTCTATTGTCCGCAGATCAGTAACAGATGTGAATATCCTGACAGCCATGCGCTCCTGCTGCAGGCTGCATTGGAGAAAATAAAAGAGAAGCTGAACCACCAGAGATGCAGCAATTGTTTTTTCTGTCTCTCACAATGAAATATGCAAAATGTTAGGAACAATAAGAGTGTTATTAATAAAGATGTGCAGCTGGGCAAATAATAACCCAGCCCCTTCTGATGCCAACCTTGACCCCCAAATCATCCCCACACTGTGCTACTGCCTCTGCTGGAAATTCCACCTCTCTAAAAGAAAGAAGAAGAAAGAAAACCTCCAGCCTATCACTGTTCCCCTCCTTTCCCCTTTCTATTCCCTCCTAGCACTTATAAAGTCCACTTCTTATGTCTGGTCATCTCAGACCTTTCAGGCAAAGGTCTTCCTTTATGTACGTACAGTGCCTACCGCAATCTGGCCCTAATCCTGCTTGGAGCTTCTGAGTGTCACCATAACACAAATAATAAATAATAACAGGACAGATTCTGCCATCCTTATTCATGATTAGAAGTATCTTACTTTGCAAGAAGCGCCATTCATTTCAATGAAAATGGATGGGGAATATGGTCCTATTTGACATGAATATGGGTGTCAGTGCCTACCCCTATAATCACAGTAAAGCTAATGCTCCCAGGAACCATCATGTCACAGTTCTGGTTTTATTTCCATATGCATGTTATCCTTGCCTTCTTTGGTGCTTGGTTCTCTTCTCTCAGTGTAAATGAACAGTAACTCCACTGAAGCCAGCTGCTACATGAGGGTTAACATTGTCAATATATCTACACTTCATAGCGTCCAAAGGGAGAGGGCACCATTGTGATTATCTAGTTTGACCTTTGCCAAAATAATTCCTACAGCAGATCTTTTAAACAAACATGCGATCTTGATTTAAAAATTCCCAGTGATGGAGAATCCATCCAGACCCTTGGTAAGTTGTTCCAAGGACTAATTACTCTCACTATTAAAAATGTATGCCTTATTTCCAGTCTGAATTTGTCTGGCTTCAAATTCCAGCCATCAGATCACGTTATACTATTCTCTGCTAGACTGAGGAGCCCATGATTAAATATTTGTTCCCCATGTAGATACTTATAGACTGTAATTGAGACATCCCTTAACCTTCTCTCTGTTAAGCTAAGTAGTTCCTTGACTCTGTCACTATAAGGGATGTTTCTTATCCTTTAATCATGCTTATGGTGGTTCTCTAAAACCTCTCCAATTTATCAGTATCCTTCTTGAACAGCAGACACCAGAACTGGACATAGTATTCCAGCAGCAATCACATGGATGCCAAATACAGAGGTAAAATAACCTCTCTACTCCTACTTGAGATTCCCCTATTTATGCATCCCAGGATTGCATTAGGCCTTTTGGCCACAGTGTCACACAGGGAGCTCATGTTCAAGTGATTAATCACCATGACCCCCAAATCTTCTTCAGTTACTACTTCCTAGGGTAGAGTCCCACATTGTATAAGTATGGCATATATTTTTTGTTCTTTGTTTCTACACCCATTTACATGTAGCCATATTAAAACCTGCATTTTTTGCTTATACCCAGCTTATCAAGTGATCCAGATTGCTCTGTGTTACTGACTTTGTGACAGATGTAGCAATTTCCTTGATAAACTTTATTGACTTAAGTGTAAATATCTTTGGAGTGCATCATATTAAATGCAAAGGTTATGTATTACTGGGGGCCGGGACTGCATGTAACCTCTCTCTAGGAGGGAGTAGGGATGTGAATCCTAAGAAGTTGTGTGAACTTCAGTGGACTATGTTGAACAATGGGCCAGACAAGAATGGATTTTAGGGGCAACCAGCATCAAGTGATTTGCCTGGGGAATCTCTATGGGAATCCTCCCATCTCACTCCCTCAGTTATGCAAAAACCCAGCCTTCTGAAGCTCTGCCTGAGGAGGGAACCCTTGTCTGCTAATTAACTGTGCCCAGACTTTCAAGATCAAAGGCCCAAGCTGTATAAAGAAACAGTCAGGCTGCTTTTCTGAGCTAAGGCTGTTTTGAATCTCTAACCACAGAAAAAACTTAGTGGGTTTGAAGGGCTGACATGTACCAGAGCCCTGGCTGAAGTTTGGGGTGATCTGTGGTAAGCTTATGAGAAGGCATGTAGGTTTGTCTAATGTTTTTAGCATGCTTTCTCTGCAATGCTTTCACATTAAGAATAAGTGTGCTTGCTTATAAAGGGCTGTGTGGTCCTCACAACTGCTGACAATTACCTTGGTCATAACCTTTGACGATACCAAAGCGCAGACGCTATCCTGGCTAGACAGTCAGGCAATAACACAATGTATGCCGGGAACTGCACAGCCTGGAAAAGAACCCGTCAGGAGGGAGAGAGACATGGGTCTCTACCCAAGAGACGTGATAGCTGAGGAGCTGGAACTTAGAGTGGGTGCCCTCGAGAAGCCCCGGAAGGGAGAATACAGGTGCAGTTGCTTTGAATTGTGACAGACCCGTCCTCTCCATTATTTATCATTCCCCCAATTTTTGTGTCATCTACAAACTTTAGCAGTGATGATTTTATGTGTTCTTCCAGGTCACTAATAAAAATGTTAAATAATGTACAGCCAAGAACCAGCCCATGTAGGAGCTCACTAGAAACACACCTGTTCAATGACAATTCCTGTTTACAATTACATTTTGAGACCTATCAGTTAGCCAGATTTTAATACATTTCAGCTGTGCCATGTTAATGTTATATCTTTCTAGTTTTTTAATCAAAATGTGTCAAATGCCTTACAGAAGTCTAAGTATATTATATCAACGCTGTTACCTTTATCAGCCACACTTGTAATCTCACCAAAAAAAGATAATCAAGTTGGTCTGACAGGATCTATTTTCCATAAACCCATGTTGTTTGGCATTAATTATATTACTCTCCTTTAATTCTTTATTAAGAGAGTCCCACATCACCCGCTCCAGTATCTTACCCAGGATCATTGTCAGACTGAAAGACCTATAATTACCTGGGTCATCCTTTTAAAATATTTTAAATACTTTGAGATACATTCCAGCAGCAGAAGATATAGCTATGCTACTTCTGATCCAAATAGTTCACTAAAAATGGAGTGCAGCCATGGTGGCCCAAGCAGCAGGAGGAGTCATTTACCTGAATATGGGCCTAGTGTCTCAGACTGGTATGTACTCAACGTGGCTAATCCCACCCACCACACTATTTTTAGTGTGCTAGGTCATTCAGAGCTAGCACAGGTATGTCCCCTCAAGCTGGAATTTATACCTCCAGCTCCAAGCGTAGATATACCTGCATTAGTCAGATCAGGATCAAACCTGGCCTCAACCAGTGGGTTTTTTTAAATAGAAAATAAGGCAAAATGCAGGTTGACACCAGCATTTTGTCATATTTCAGACAGAAGCAAATAATTTTGGCTGAGTTGTAAACCCATGGTAATATGGGAGAGATATTTTACAACAACAGTGCTAGAGGGCAATACTTGAATGCTGGGTTTTGTTTGAAACCTGGACTCTGTCTACTACATTTCTTTTGCATTAGACACTTTTACAGAATGTCAGTTGTATTTCCACACATTGATGAAATTCCATTTTCACTAAAATAATGCATCTGCAGAAATACACACAAGCTGAATCTCACTTCTCTGAGGTATAATTTGCATCCAGTACCTTTAGAAAATTTCAAGTACTTATGAATTTACCCTTGCAAATTAAAACCTCTCTTCACAATTTCTCTTGCATCTCATACAGGAGCTTGCAGTGTTCTGCATCTAAGTGTCAATATCATCTCATACATTTATGAACTCACACTTGCAATGAATCTTGCATCTACAAAATTATGCGTGCGTCTAGTCTCACATCTATAAAATTACCCCTTTAACAAGTCATGCAGCTGTGAAATTTCACTTTCATCCCCCATCTGTGAAATTGCATTTGTGCAAGTCATACACACCTATCCACTTGCATGTCAGGGTTCTAAGAAATTTCTGTAGTATCACACGCATCTACGTAATCCGAACTGGTGCATCACTAATTCACCCTGTCTGTTTGAGACATTCCCTGACAAACAGTTTCGGTGACCCAGTAATGTTATCTTAGTAAATCAAAAATGTAAACATTTAGGTTCAGGACTGTGCTGAATGGATTTGAAAATGAGTTATGGTAGGAGCCCGGCAAGGAGTCTGAGTTTGGCTTGGCAGTCGCGTTCATTGCCTGGAACCTGCTTTTCAAGATTAAATATGATACTCTGCAATACGTCCAAAATGTCAATTAATCCAAGTCTCTCAGGTTTGCAATTACAGAATGCAAGTCATGTTCAGCATTTTATGAAACTGCTTTTTTTGGCACAGTCCACTTTTGTCTTATTGTAAAAAATAACTTTCAAATCAAAGCATTAAATCAAGGCAAATGCACTAGAAAGAGGCTCTTGGCTGAGCCTGGGCTGGAGACCATTATAATACTATAAATGGAACTGGGGTCCAGGAGGCAGGAGGGAGCTGTTTTGTGTTTAGAGGAATAAGAACACTAAGTGGCAAATCAGGGTGAAAGATTGTGGAACGGTCTTGGTTCACAAATTTCTAATCCCGTCATCCTGGTATTAAATCCCACAATTGCTTTATTATAAAACCTTCTTTGGGACCGGGGAAAGTCAGTCTGGAGGAAATGCCTCTCCCATCTCATTAGAATCCAAAAAGTACTGTCATGTCTTGGGATTTATCATGTTAAAATAGCCACAGACGGTTTCTTTCAAGCTTTTCCGAGTTGTATGTCTCTCTTGCCAAAGACACTACTGACCCCCTTCTGCCTCTCCATTTACAGGGAAGGAAGGTGAGTTGAATGAATTTGGGAACATTGGGCATGGCTGTTTTATTTACAGGCCTGAGCACTGTGCAAAATTCTTTCCTTCTCATTAATTCCAGGCAGGGATCTGCCTCCATAGACTGATCTGAGTCCTGGAAAAAGATGGTTACATTCCATGAGGAGGAGGCCACATTTCTCTGTGGAGACTGCCTGAGTTTTAGGGGTAAGAGGAGCATTCCCCTGTGAAGTCTGAGTTGTGTTTTGAGAGGGATACATTTCTCTCTGACTGTTCACTCCCATCTGAGGTGTAAACCACCCCCTACCCCCCCGCACAGACACACACTTTGTTTTCATTAATGAAGTGAAACTTCTGGTGTTTTAATCGGCAGCTGCACCACCTTAGGGATCTTCTCAGATCTCACAAGGCAAAGAGAGCTGGGCCTGGATGGAATCTGAATGGGAGATTTTGGGGGCAAATCCAAGTTGTGCTAGTGATTCTGGAAGTAGCACTCTTCCCTTTGTGCCAATGCTGAACCTGATAACTCAGCATGATTGTAGTGAGACATGCACTTCTGAGGGGACTTCTTTCAGATGAGATGTAAGACTGACCTCTAGACCACTCCTGGCCATTTAAAATCACATGGTAATGTTCACAAAAGTATTGGTGTTAGGTCCAGTGGTCTGGCCAAATTTCAGTGAAGGTAAAGAAATTCTACCTTCCCCTGCATTTTTAGTTGGATCCATAGTCTTCAATTCTTGTAACAAACCTTATGCTGTGTTGCAGTGCAATGCTAAGACAGTTGCCACATTTCCTTTTCAGACTCCAGAGGTGGCTCCACTACAGGGCTGGGGGAAGTGATGCCAGAAGGTGTGTAAGCATGTTCTCGTGTGTGCACCTGTTTCCTGGTTTCTGATGCAGTGTGGCTGGATTCTTTGGAATGGAGAACTGTGAGATTATAATTTTGATGGCTGGAGAGATGGCTCAGCCTTGTTTGTTAAAATTACATCAATAAAATCTTCTATCCATGCACCAGATCAGTATCTGAAGCCAATATGGGACGTGCACTCTGAGGTCGATATGAATAAACTCATCACATTTTCATCATCCCACAATACAATCGGGCCTGGGTCTCCAGAGTTGTAGTCCAGCACCTTTGAACAGCATAAAATTCACTTACTGCAGAGAAAGGAAAAGTACCACCCGGCCACCAAAAACACAGTGAAAAGGGAACCAAAAGCAGCTGAATTAGGGCTGAGCCATGGCCATCACACTTAAGAAAGGACTTAAGCAGGTTATTTATTTGGACCTGATTGCAAGCTTGGACCCTTCCCAGGATACTAATCCTGGAGGTGCAGGTGCACAGCGATAAGAAATCATTTTCTGTTCTACTGCAGCTTTGGAGAATGGATTTACCGCTGGGCTATTTCACTCTCGCTGCCTCGCTCTCTTTTTCTTCACCCCCAAGTGGTTAAATGGCCAGATCAGATATAATACTGGAGATTGTTCCGTCCAACTAAGGAGAATCTAGATGGTTTCCCAAAAGGAATGGTTCTTATCAAGGGAAGAGACAAAGCTCCATTATGTAACTCCCACAGAAGATAAGGAACTAAGAGAATATTAGAAAATATGAACATTCAGAGAAAGGAGTGAGATACTAGTTGAAACACAGGTAATAATTTCCCCTCAGTTGAAAGAGGCTTTAATTGCCAGTCACTCAAGGGTGATGTGTAAAACTAGCTTTAAGCAGGGAGTTCATTTAAAACACACATGGTGACTTTTTAAGCTGCCAATGGAAGAACAATTAAGCACAGGAGCTGAGGAAGGGGACCTACCAGAGCTAATGCAGATGGCCCTGTATCACCAGCGCTCAAGATGAAAACCTTCCTAATTGCACAAGTTGAGAAACAGAGATGTTTGCCCTCTGGCTCTCTCTCTTATCAGTGTGAGTCTTCTGAAAAGTATTGCTGTTGAGTGGGCTTTGGTTACAAAGGAAAGTGAGCACCCTAGTTCAAACATTAATTGTACTTCTGTCTACCAACCATCTGGCTTTTCCTACGTGTTTCACCTGCTTGCTCTCTCGCTATCTGTGTAAGAGAGGGGCTGGTTTTATCCCTCTCTCTGGCCATGTCTACATCTAAAATTTTGCAGCGCTGGTTGTTACAGCTGTATTAGTACAGCTGTATAGGGCCAGCGCTGCAGAGTGGCCACACTTACAGCAACCAGCGCTGCAAGTGGTGTTAGATGTGGCCACACTGCAGCGCTGTTGGGCGGCTTCAAGGGGGGTTCCGGGACGAGAGAGCAAACCGGGAAAGGAAACCAGCTTCGCCGCGGTTTGCTCTCTCGGTCCCGGAGCCACCCAGCAAACCGCAGGGAAGGAGACCTGCTTGCTCGGGGTTCCGGGACCGAGAGAGCAAACCGGGAACGCCGCGGTTTGCTCTCTCGGTCCCGGAGCCACCCAGCAAACCGCAGGGAAGGAGACCTGCTTGCTCGGGGTTCCGGGACCGAGAGAGCAAACCGGGAAAGGAAACCAGCTTCGCCGCGGTTTGCTCTCTCGGTCCCGGAACCCCGAGCAAGCAGGTCTCCTTCCCTGCGGTTTGCTGGGTGGCTCCGGGAATGCGAGAGCAAACCGCGGCGAAGCTGGTCTCCTTTCCCGGTTTGCTCTCTCGGTCCCGGAACCCCGAGCAAGCAGGTCTCCTTCCCTGCGGTTTGCTGGGTGGCTCCGGGACCGAGAGAGCAAACCGGGAAAGGAAACCAGCTTGATTACCAGAGGCTTCCTCCTTCCACGGAGGTCAAGAAAGGCGCTGGTAACTGTCTACATTGGATTACCAGCGCTGGATCACCAGCGCTGGATCCTCTACACCCGAGACAAAACGGGAGTACGGCCAGCGCTGCAAACAGGGAGTTGCAGCGCTGGTGGTGCCCTGCAGATATGTACACCTTCAAAGTTGCAGCGCTGTAACTCCCTCACCAGCGCTGCAACTTTCTGATGTAGACAAGCCCAGTCTGTCTAGTTAATCTTCTCAGTGTAACCATTCCCCAATTTGGAAATGGTTTGTACATATATCCCAACAAATTCTATATACCCAGGGCTTGGTTCTCTTTTATGCACTTTCAGAGCAGTGTAAAAGGGGCCTTAGCGTAAATGAAAATTAGGCCCTTAGACTTTCCAGTTCCTGATCTCAAAATATCTGTCAATGAATTCACATGTTCACAGTTTTGGATATATACATCACTGTGTTAAAAATAAAATAAAATCCAGTAAATCAAATAATGAAATTTGGAGGTATATGTGAGAGACCGAGCACTCCACAAGTGCCCCTACTGGAAGCTTTAAAAATAGAAAATAAGGCTGGGCAGCTCCTGGTCAGTGGTGCAGCAGGGGTGCAGAGGCAGGTTTTCTACCTGTCCTAGCACTGTGGACCGCACTATGACCCAGAAGAGGCCAGCAGCAGGTCCGGCTCCTAGGTAGACATATGAAAGCAGCTCTGCGTAGCTCTTGCCCACAGGCATCGCCCCCCCACTGACTCCCATAGGTCCCTTTTGCCTCACCCTTAATGAGTCTTGTCACAGGCATTGGTCAGAAGGCACAAGTGACCTCAGTCACTGCTCCTCATTTCTGTTGAACTCAGCTACATGGCCCTTTTTTCTCTCCTGCTGGTAATAGCTCACCTTAACTGATCACTCTTGTTAGAGTGTGTATGGTAACACCCATTGTTTCATGTTCTCTGTGTGTATTATGTTTTCCTACTGTATTTTCCATTGCATGCATCCGATGAAGTGGGCTGTTGCCCGCGAAAGCTTATGCTCAAATACATTTGTTAGTCTCTAAGGTGCCACAAGTACTCCTGTTCTTTTTACATGGCCCTTAACACTCCCTGCTTTTAAATCTCTCTGGAAAAGCCACTTCTGCCATGCCACCTACCATTTTATTTACTCTTTTGTATCAAAAATCCCATTTGTTGTTCCCCTTCCCTGACTTCTGTCCACCTGTCTGTTTGTCTAAACTGTGAGCTCCTTGGGAAAGCGACTAGCCCTTCGTTACATCTGGGAGTGGCCTACACAACTGGGCACTACCATGAACAGCTATTATACAACAACAACAACAACACTGTGCCTGGCTTGGTGCACTGCATCTTCTTGCTCTTTTTTTTTTATTCTCCTCTTCACCCTCCTTCCGCTTTGTGTTCTCTCGCATATGTTTCTCTGCTTTGATTCCAAAATGAAGGCACTATTCCTGTTCCTGTGAAAGTCCATAGCAAAATTCCCTGTGGGAGTAGGATTGGGCCCTTACTGTGGTAAATAATTTGACTGAAGGAGGATTCACTCTATGCTGTGGGGCTGCCACATGCCTATGATTTCAGTCTCCTTTTCTCAGCAAAAAACTGAGGTCTTAATGGCAAAATAAGTTGCATTCACAGGAAACTAAAACCCACTATAAAAGCAGTTTGTCATCATGCTAAAACATGGCCCTTCAGCAAGACACACTACATCAAGTCTGTGGTATTTGCAAGTATGTAACATCAGAGTGGGAATGTTTGGTAGTGAATTTAGTGCTGATGAAAGATACCAGACTGACAATTCTGGAGATGGGAGCTCTCGGTTTAACTATTGATTAGATGCAATGTTTATTTACTCAAATGTACAAAATGTCCTTGTTAAAGGTCTCTAACCACATAGTTAGAATGTAGGCAGCAGCAATTCAAGGTCCACAACTACATACCAGCCCTCAACAATATGTCCTCAGTGGCCGCCAGCTGGGATGAGAGGAGAGGTCAGTCTCAATGGTACATCCATTACCAGGGCTTTCTGTTGACTGTGCCAATAATGGTGCCAACTAATTACAATTTGGATGGTGATGGTGGTGGTGGGGTTTTTTTTTATGAGAAGGACACTTGTCCACTGGGAACTGGACTGAGATCCCCAGCTCATTTCACAAAGGCTATCAAATGGCTGTCAGATAGTAAGAACAAGAATGGCCATGCTGGGTCAGACCAATGATCCATCTAGCTCAATCTAGCCTGTCCTCTAACAGTGACTTCAGAGGGAATGAACAGAACAGGGCAATTATCGAGTGATCCATCTCCTGTTGTCCAGTCCCACCTTCTGATTCACAGTCACTGCTGAATTGGTCTGTATGTAAATTATTTGGACATAAGCTTTCATGGGTAAAAAAAAAAATCCATTTCTTCAGATGCATCTGAAGAAATAGGTTTTTTACCCACAAAAGGTTATGCCCAAATAAATCTGTTAGTCTTTAAGGTGCCACGGGACTTCTCGTTGTTTTTGTGGATACAGACTAACACGGCTATCCCTCTGATACTTGTATTTGAATTGTGGACCTAGAATTGAAGGCTTTCAATGATGCCCTGCTGTGGCAAAAAATCCCCAGTGAATAGATAGATCTGAACTGCCCTCTACCCTACTGTATTTCCATTTGATAATGGTGCTCAGATATACACTGTCTGTTATATCTGATTGCTTAGCTATTATCTCAGCTGATAATGTGACTCTAATCTGAAAGATAGTAGGTTCCTGCCTTGTTAATTTAAAAGCATCTGTGGTGGCACTTAATGTTACTCTAGAACTAACATGACAGGTCTGGCCATCAGCAGATAGGCCAGAGCACTGAACACAGACTCAAAGTGTGTGTCTCCACTGTAATTGAAAACCCACGGCTGGCCTATGCCCACTGATTCAGCCTTGCAGAGCTCAGGTTAAGCAGCTATTCAGTTGTGGTGTAGACATTTAGGCTTGGGCTTGATCCAAGGCTCTAGGACCCTGTGAGGTGGAAGGGTCCCAGAGTTTGGCTGCAGCCTAAGCCCAAGTGTTTACACCACAATTAAACAACTCCATGGCCATAGTTGCATGAGCCCAAGTTAACTGGCATGGGCCAGCCACAGGTGTCTAATTGCAGTGTAGACATTCCCAAACAGCGCTTGCACAGGAGGAATATGTGGCATTAAACATCTGCTGTGGATGTTTACTTTTGTCTACATAAAGGGAAAAAAGGAAGTGTCCTAGGAAACACAAGTCCTTCTGAGGCACTTGATAATAGATAGCAGAATTCAGTGTATTTTGAGGATGATCCTTTGATGCAGCTGGTGATGAGAGTAAGGGGACAAGATAAGCTCACATCATGGGACATCTGCTATTAAAATATTTAATTTATGAATCTAGCAACCTCCTCACCCGGCCAACTAAGACCCCTGGATAGTAACTTTCTGGAGCAGGCTCATCACGCCCATAGCGTCACTTGATGCTACTCTAACAATGCTGGTAGCAAAGGAGTGGTGCCTGGTTAGCCAAAAGGCCATAATAGTGAGTGTTGTTGGAGAGAAAGCTAGACATGAGTTCACAATGAAATAGGGAATTAGAAAGGATCTTCTCAGTTCTGGTTGCACATACAAAGCCATCTCTTTATGGAGCAGGGAAAAGATAGTCCTAGTCTATAGGACCTAGGTGTAACTGTATCTATTTTATTCTATTCTGACTCTTATACCACCTTCATTGCCACTGTACCTGAGCACCATCCAGAAGTGCATTAAAAGACATGGCTGATATCTGTCGTGTACGGTTCATTCTCTCTCTTTCATCCTCTCCTCAGGAAGATAGTTGAGTGCTTTGTTCTGGTACAATGATGGGGTTTTCTGATTGTCGTTGGGAGGTTGTTTTTGTTTGTTTGTTGTGGGGGTGGGGTTGGTACAAGCTACTATATGTTTATCTGAAAGAAAAGGCAGAAGGATTTTGGAATACTGCATTTAGTTTGGATTCCTTGTTACCAGAAAGATATTGACAAACTGCAGGGAGTTCAGGGAAGAGCTACATAAATTATCTTGAGTTGACAGAGTCATTGTGTGAGGAAAGATTTAAAGAGCAAAATCTGTCCAGCTTGGATAACTGGTGACTAAGGGGAGCAATGATAACAGTCTGCAAATATTTGATGAGTGTAAGTACCATAGAGAAAGGAGAATTCTATCCAGCTATATCACATTAAATAACTATGGGATGAAATTAATAAAGGGAACATTTAGAGTGAATATCAGTTAAAACTTCCTGACAGTGAGATCTTTAAGGCTGGGGAATCCTCTCTCCAAAGGAAGTGGTGAAAGCTCCATCAGTCAGAACATTTACAGTTACACTCACTGGCTAGACATAATGTACCATATTTATATATTGGCCAAGGGAGGTGGACTAAATGACTTAGACCCGGATCCTGCCTTGAAATCTATGTAGGCTGATTGCTGTACCTGCGTAGAGTCCACTGACTTCAGTGGGGGTCTGTCCCACTGCAATCTGCCTACAAAGATTACAATGCGAGATTAGGTCCCTAATAGGTTTTTTTTCCTTCTTTAATTTCCATTAAAATAATTTACAGAGTGGGAAGGAAATGAGGCATCAGGTGGAACATTCTATTACAGCATCACCCGGAGGAATGTCCTCTCTCATTTAATTAATACATAAATAAATACATGGGAGGGTGCGGGAGAAAAATGCCTGTATATTTATTAAAGCTGCTCAAACAATTGGGAATGGGATGAAATTACAGACATTTGGCAAACCTAAAGGCATTTTTCATTCCACTGTTTTTTCATAAAAGTCAGTTTTCTCCGGCCTCTTGAAAAAAAGGATTTGGTTTTGAGATGAGAATTTTTTCAAAATAATTTTGGTTTTAAATTTGGAAAATAACAAATTGTGAAAGTGAAAATTTTCAATTTTGGCAAAGAAAATCCCACCCTGTCACTGAGCCGACTAGTAAAAATTGGCAACACAAAACCCATCACCACATGAAAGAAAAGATGGAACTACCATCCTCACCCTCCTCCCACGCTAGCCACTCCCTCTCCTGGTGGCTCTGTGGTACTGTAATACTTTCCTCTACTGGATATTCCTTCTGCTTTGCAATCTCCCTTAAATTGTTTAAACAATATTAAATGCAGATGCCAATGCTGATAAAGCATCACTGATTGCACTGAAGAGAGATCCATGGCCGTTTAGGACCCCATTAATTAAATATAGTGAGGGCAGCAGTCGTAAACGGGCAATGCAATCTCATCAGATTCTTTTTATAGGTCTACATCCCATTCTTCCCAGTATTATTATCATTCCATGATGCTGAGGAAATCATTTGGAGCAAATGGACAGCTGCTGTTTTCACACTAATGATGATTATGAAGATGGGATAAAAATTAATCAAGTGGCTGGAGGGAGGTGGGAACAGTCAGGCCAAAGAAACTCTAAATTTTCCATTTCTTCGCAAAGTAGCTACTGGAATTTGATGTCAGAGATCAGGCCTCTAAACCCCCCCAATAGCGTCCTTCATAAAATTAATTTACAGCCGTTGCCTTTCTCCTCAAGAGGTGCACTTCTGCCTCCAGATGGACCCTGTGTATTTATAACCTGCCTGTGCGCTGTCCAGGGACAGCATGTATAAATATATAGATTAGGATAAGCCCTACCACTAAACCTCCTCTAGGAGGTTTTGGCCAGAGCCTCGAGCCAGGAAAGCAACGCTGCTCCAATAAAGCTGAAGGAGCGATGGGCAATGCTCTGGAGGGTCAGCTTGGATGAGCTGAATTTAGGATTATTCTTCAGACTGCTTGGTCTACACAACTGTAAATCACTCAGGAGATGGAGTCTTCCTCATTACCAGATTTCAAGCGCTCCCTGTTTCTGTGGAGGCTGGTGCTATCTCAAGAAGAGGCTCTCTCTGTGGCAGTTATCAGAGTAGCAGCCATAGTACTCTTGTTCTTTCTGTGGTAGTTGAAATCTGGCTATTCTGCTTCTGCCCCTGGTGAAGAAAGGAAGTGCAGAGGTTGCCACGAAATTGAAGAATGATTTGAGGGAGAAAGTAACTGAACAGTTCATAGAAAGAAGAAAAGTTCAGGGATGTGGCTGGAGCTCTTCCCCATCCCTAGTCACTAAATGCCATCTATGTTGTCTCCTATGCCAGAGGGAGTTTCTTGTGACAAACTGCTCTTGGCTTAGCCATGATGACACAAACTGAATGGTGTCTCCTCCTACCATACCCTAGAAAAGCTCCAGAGGTGGGACATGGTAGCTGCACCAAACTGGTACAGATCCCCTTGTTCAGCTCCCAACTCAGGCAGATCCCCTTCTTTTTGTATATATCAGTGCAGGCATTGCCAGCTGTGGGGTGGAAGCCACTCCCCCACCCAGAGTGCCATTAATCCCAACAAAATTTCAATCAGCAGAAGCAAAGAAGCTAAAAATGTCTACTTGGCAGCAGTATTTAGGAGTTGCTGGTTTCTAAGATGGGCTTGATAAGATTCCTGGGAAGCATTTTGAGACAGGGAAAGCTTGCATGCCAAACACAGCCAATTAATGTCAACCCTCTTTTCATGCCAACCAATTAAGTTCTGCATATTTGTCACCAGCAACTGGGGGGATGGATGGAGGTGGAGGGGAACAACTGACTCTGTTCCAGTGGCACCTTGAAGATATAAAGCCTTCTTAATTTATGGACAAGGCAGGACTCGATGGCGTACACGTAGCGTGCTAATCCAAATGGGACCTGATTAATGTCTTTGCTAATTTAGGAGCCGCTGGGCTCTCGTGACACAGTGAGGCTCCATTTAACAGAAAACAGGCTGGCACCAGAAGCAAAGAGCAGCTTAACAATGTAAGAAGCAACAGATGGGGGCTTCAGTGCCCTTGCCAGGCATCAAAATTATTTTCTTTGTGTAAACACTTTCTCTGAAATAGCCTCCAAAAGGAAAAAGAAACAGAGTAACAATCACAACCATAAAAATAAAACCTGGATAGGTTACCCACTAACAAGCCAGGTACTGCGACTGCATTAAACAAGGAGGAACTGCTGAGGGCCAGATTGGCAAGTGGAAAAGGCTTGGTTTGTCAAGGCATTATTGTAGGAAGTGGTTGGGACAAGCTGACCGTCACATTGTGATGCCTCCCTGTAGCCCTGGCAGGATCCCCATCTGCACAACCTGCCACTTGGTTCGATAAGTTATGCAAGCAGGAAGTGCATTTAGCAGTAAGGTGTTATTTCACTGGACAGGATGCTAACAATGGGAAGGGGGGTTGTAGCACCTGTGGGGTAGGGAGCCCTCAGAAGGAAGGGGACTCTGTGATATGTCTGGGACTGGAGGCCCTCAGTGGGAAAGGCATTCATGACTCAGCTGGGGTGGGAGGACTTTGGAAGCGAGTGGATTCATGGCCCATCTAGTGAGTGAGGCCTGGCAGGAGAGGGGTTGTACAGAATGGAAGGCCCCAGAGGAAAGGGGATTCCCTGGCAACCCCAGGACAGGAGGTTGTCCTGGGAAAGGTATTTTGGGTAAGAATCCTTTTCTCCCAATGGCAGCAGTCAATTCACTGAACTGCTGCCCCAGGAGTGTGTTTTGAAACCCGTGGCTGCATGGATAATCTATTGTATATTGTTTTGGAGATTTCCTCCAGGATCCATCAAATCCTCTTCCTCAAAGTAGCTTTTTCCAGCTATCTTTCTGCACATACTGCTTTGTGTTCACTTAATTACATGGCAAATAGCATATTGTCGATGCAGGTTAATAACAGGCAATTAGCATGTGGTAGCAAGTTAATTACCTGGCAGTTTGCAAGCAGATTAACAGCATATAGATGCACATAGATCTATGTTATTGACATGGCAGATCACAGGTAGATGCAGTGGTGATTATCTGGAAATTAGCTCACGGGGCAGGAAAATCAGAAGCTGCACTCAATCTAATAGTACGCAATCCATTGATCAGAGTACCCATTTCAAGGCAGGTGATACAGGAATAAAGCACGGAGCAAAGTAAATTTGTCTCTATCAGAGTATCTGAATAAAGAAATGATCAAAATAAATACAGTGCAGCCCCCACTGACTCCTGCCAAGTCTTGTTAGGAACTGCACCTGGTGGAGATCAGCAGCTCCAGCTCAAAAACAATTAATCTTCCTCTGAATCAACTATAGATGAGGGGGAGGCATCTCTGTCTCTTCTGCTGTCTCCCACCCCTCGGCTACTGCTGGATGCTCTAGAAAAGCCTCTAGTAGATAAGTTTCAGAGTAGTAGCCATGTTAGCCTGTATCAGCAAAAACAACAAGGAGTCCTTCTGGCACCTTATAGACTCTCAAATTTATTTGGGCATAAGCTTTCGTGGCTAGCTAGAAAAAGCAGCCTCCAAAACCAGTCCATTTTTCTCACCTCATTGCACAAGCCATTTTTTACACTTCAGCACAAATATCTCGGATACACAAAACTTGTGCCTGACATTTCTGAAGCTGCATTGAATGCGACCCATGCTGAGGACAGTGAGCTTGTTTTGACTCCCCAAATCTCCAGCGGAATCTGAATCTTTCCTCAAGTCAGGAAAAAGTTTGATTTGTGTTTGTTTGTTCTTTTGTTTTTCTCTCCACCCCTCCCCCAAGTTTGCAGCTGTCTCTGCATGTCCCTGGATTTGGCTGGGATCCGACTGTGCCACAACATGGGAAGAGGCTCTAATCCCAATATTTCAGATTTTGCTAAAAGTGATACATGCTGGAAATCCCATGGGAGCATCTGAGCTTGCATAATTTCCAGTCCAGTTTCTAAACCAAAAAGTCTATACAATTCCCAAACTTTTTGAGTGTTTATCTAAATCAAGTCACTCCACTTGCGCTTCAGAAGGACTGGCTGAAAACTCCAGTGCACAAGGTGTTGGTTGTCACTGTTGCTAGGGTTGTCTGAATATTTCTCTTTAGGGGCTAGCATTGGTTACCTTTGGCCCATAGTGTCTGTACAAGCACCTATGTTCTCTGATTGTCTATGAATCTGGCCTAAGTACCTCTCACCCACCTGAAATCTGCCTGTCTGCCTAAAACACCCTGCTAAAGGCTCACTCCTCTCCCAGTACTTTGACCAGAACTTTCTCCTCTTGAAATCCGCCTACCAGCTTCCTGCCTTTTACCTCATCAAATTCTTTTGTCTTTACCTGCAAGGCCCTATAAATATTTTTACGTTGCTGCATTTTCAAGGGCTTTGGAAACGAAGCAACAAGCAGCAGCTGGACTTTCAGGATATGCTGAGTGCATGGAGTTAGGGAGAGATATTGCTTTTCTTCTAAAACTAAATTTTTGCAATCATTAGTGGGGAAAGAATCAGTGGCTGTCTGAAGTGCCGTCTTTACTAGAACCCCCACCTTTGCTAGCACCAGGGAAGGTGAACTGGTGGTAAAAAGGGTGGGAAATTTTAAGGAGGATGGGGAACCAATGTAGATATAGCCTAATGCAAGGCTTTTAATTGATGGGGTGAGGTTTCTGGCAGGGCTGCTCTCTCAGCGAGTTACAGTTATTAAAAGCTTTATACGTGTTCTAGATAGCATATGTTAATACGGACATACCTGGAAAGTAATTTACAGCAGAGCATGGTCAGAACACATCAACAAGACCTGCACAGGAATTTCCATGATTTAAGCGTTGGCTGTTTTATCATGAATGGTTTATTAAAAAGCTCTATGGTGTTTCCATTGGCACATAACATAGTTTATTAGGAGTGATTTATTAAGCTGCTCTAACTTGTCGTCAGTCTATTGAAATGTATTCGACGTTTTTTCCCTTTAGGATTGCAAATGTATATAAATGGCTGAATAAACAGCTCTCAAACATTTATATCAGATTATCACATACCCAAAATTCAACTGATATTAGCACAGATTAGGAATGAGGTAAAGCTGAATCCTCCCAATTCAGATCAACCACATCTGTTAAATTACAAGTATGTTGGGAGTACCTGTTTCCAGAGATAAAGCATTTGTTTGACATGGTAGATCTGAGTTTAATATGTCAGTAAATTCTACCAGTTTAAGCCCATTTCCAAGGCAGTAGATCACCGTGTGAAAATAATTCTGTTGTTCTCAGTTCATCTCCCCATGTATGGATTCCTTTCTCAGACCTTGTGTGAAACGAGTTGTGCTGGTTTAAACCCATCCTCCTGCTGGGTGAATTTCTTCACAGGAGAAGACCTCTTCCTGACATTAATGCTGCCATATCAGTTTATCAGTCTGGGGTCTTTCACTGCAGAATCACAATCATTTTGTGATTTGCTCCCTGTTGAAATGCTGCTTTTTCTTAGCAAAACCCCTCCTGATGATAGCAATGGCAAAAATGTCACCTTCCAACAGAGGCATGAATTCTGGTGCAAATTAAAGGGGACCTGCAGCTGCAATCTTTGGATCCAGCTCTGGATTTCAAACCCTATGAGAGATCAAAAGCAGTAAACAACTTTCAAAAACTTGAGAAGATTTGGAAAACTAGCATGATTGGCACTGATACAAAAATAGAATTTTTAAAACTGGTATCATGTCTGTCCTCCTTTATGGGGCAGAGTCATGGAATCTAAAAAAGAACTGGATAAGAAGATCAATTCATTCCACAGGCAGTGCCTGCAGAAGATCTTCAGAGTCTATTGGAAAGTTTCTTGCAACCTCAGAAATTCTAAATAGAACAAACTAACCTAAAGTACCAAACATGATGAAAGATAACCATAGACATATTTAGGACATGCGTTCAGACCACCACCAACACAACTTCCACCTCAGGTGATAATACAAACACCATCTAGAAAGAGAAAAAAGAGGGTGACCTAAAGAAATGTTACACAGAACAATCGAGAAGGAAGCCAGATCTATCAACAAGACACTCAAAAGCCTGAACAGACCAACACAAGACTAAAAGAAATGGTGGAAACTGGTGGACGCCCAATGCACTTGAATGTGTGGGAGGATAAAGAAAGACAAGAAGAGAGAGTTCGGGTGTTTGGATATGGGACTTTGTTTTGAGTCCATCTTTAAGAAAAACAAACTAAAATCAAATCCCTTTACATATCTTTTACAATTAATTATTCAAATTCTACTCTGGATATGATGGGAAATTTGCAACCTTGCCCCAAAGCCAGATCATGCAGAAAGGGGCAGTGCTGCAGATTTCTCTCTCAGAACCCTGCTGTCAACAGCCTTAGCAAGGGGAACTTTACAGGGAGAGAGAGCTCTGCACAGTATCTCCATCCATTCCTTTCTCTGGGTAATTAAGCTCAGAGTTGCAAACCATATGCTCAAGATGAACCTCTCTCTCTCTCTCTCTCTCTCTCTCTCGCTCTCTTTCTCTCTCTCTCTCTCTGTTCTGGCTCCTGGGGAAGTCCGCAGAGATGCTCTGAAAGAAGCCACTTTTAATTTGTAATCTGATTAAGTCATTAGAGGGGAATAGAGCAGTAACTAACACAAATTGCTGATCATTTCCGTCAGCAAATCCCCCCAATTAATCCTGAGATTAACCCTGATTACACTCAG
The DNA here is from genome assembly GCF_007399415.2 of Gopherus evgoodei. Taxonomy (NCBI): domain Eukaryota; kingdom Metazoa; phylum Chordata; order Testudines; family Testudinidae; genus Gopherus; species Gopherus evgoodei. Next base: position 83,798,306 of record NC_044330.1, on the reverse strand, counting down.
TAACGGTGATCAATGGATACTAATGGGGTAAATCCTCCTACTCCACTTTCTTCCACATCCCAGACCGATCAATTCCAAATCTGTGTGATTTATCTTGCTGGATCCATGCAGAGGCCCGGAAAAGTGAAGATGGGGCATTATTCTGTGCATCTCCGGAGGCAATCAGAGGAGTATTTGCTCATTAAGCTAACTGGCTCCCTTGGGGAAAAGAAAACCAAACTAGTAAAAGGAGCTGAATCTGTGAAAAAAAGAAAGCAGGGGAATGGAGAGCAACATTTTATCCTGCCACTTGTTGCTGTCTATCCCTTTTGAATGTTCTGCACAATGCTGAAAGCTCCAGTGAGTGGATCTAACCTACCAGCTCAGTGAGCAGAGTTGCACTTCCCAAGGATTCCACTATCGAAGTGCAGAAGTAAAACTCTGCAGAGCAAACACTAATTCAAACTTCTGTTCTTTCGTACTAATATAAGAAGTTATCTAGGACCATTCATCTCAAAGGATCCCAAGGCACTTTACAAACTGTGGAGCCTGACTCAGTTTTCTTTTTTTCTTGTACTTAGAAAGGATCTAGTATCTAAGTGCTTCAATGGGATTTTTCCGGTGTATGGACTAAGTAGAACAGGGGTTTGCAACCTTTCAGAGGTGGAGTCTTCATATAGTCACTCTAATTTAAGGTTTTGCATCCCAGTAATACATTTTATCATTCTTAGAAGGTCTCTTTCTATAAGTCTATAATATATAACTAAACTATTGTTATATGTAAAGTAACTAAGGTTTTTAAAATGTTTAAGAAGCTTCATTTAAAATTAAACTAAAATGCAGAGCCCCTCTGGACTGGTGGCCAGGACCCGGGCAGTGCAAGTGCCACTGAAAATCAGCTCGTGTGCCGCCTTTGGCACACGTGCCATAGGTTGCCTACCCCTGAAGTAGAAAGTAAGCCAAAACTCAGCATTTGACCTTTTTTGTATACAACAATCAATTCATTCTGCACTGAAATGTAGCCACCTCTAGGGTGAAATGCAGGAGCAGTGTAAGTGTAACAGTGCACAGCAATGCTACCCAGAAATAAAGTAGGTTGATTTATTCCAGACGATTCCCTCAGAACCTGCTTTGTCTCTCGAAGAAAAAACATCAGAAGAGAGAAGAAACTCGAACTGCTAGAGGATGTATGAACTCCTAATGAAGGTTTCTGTCATTGTCCTGCCTGCTAGTACCTGCCTAGCCTCAGGTTGCCTGGGCTATAAGAGCAGAAGTTTGCCACACAAGGGTGAGGGAACCTTTGTGGAAGTGGTGGTGGGGGAGGGATACCAAAGTGGCGGAGGAATTAAAATACTACTGAAATATCCCACAGAGTACAGCTGTAACACAAATAACCTGAATACAGAATGCAACCACATTATAATATTTAAGGTATAATCATAGTATGAACAAACAAACAAAATAAGATAACTTTAGTTCTAAGCATCGGTGGAGTTTGCAGGGGGGAGATGTTTTCCAGCTCGTTCCTGCCCTGAACTCACAGACTCTGCAGCAGCCCCCGGGCAGGGGCTTAGCAACCTCCTTGCCCTTCCTACACCATCACACTCGGCCCAGGTTCTGGCCCCAGAGAGCGTGGGGCTGCTCTGTCCCCTAGGGCCAGGCTTTGTACCTAAGGCAGCAGCCACATGTGGTGCTGCTCCTCCTGCAGGGGGCACCCTTCCCTGCTGAGCCACCTCTGGCCGGGCTCCAGGGTTGCAGAAGCCCCTACAGCAGGTTCCCTAGGCCACAATGCCTCCTTAAGGCTTAACCCCTTCCTGGGGCTGGGTTATGTTGGTGGCCAGCAGCAGCCTGAAGGTGTTAACTGCCTTTCAGCACTGTGTGTGGGCAGGAAGGGACAGGAGCTGCTTCCAGCCACAGGAAGGAGGGGGGGAAAGGGATGATCTCTGCAAAGACATGGGCCAAGTCATCTCTTCCACCTTCCTTCTCTCTGTGGCGGGAAGCAAACTCTGTCTCTTCCCTCCCACACAGCCCCGAAAGGCTGCTTCTGGCCATGTTCTGGTGTGAACCCTGGCAGAAATCTGACCCCATATCCCCTCCCCCTCATTCCAGTGCCTGTGTTGCCAGGTCAGAGTATTGTGATAGCAAGAGGTGCTATGCTGGAGGAAGCAATGCTGCTAATACAATAGGGGTTGCTCTTCCCTTCTATGTCACTATTGACTCCAATGGCCCTGACATGGTGCTAGAGGACCCTGTGCTGTGGGAAATGCCATCTCTGAGATAAACTGCAACACTCAGCTCCTGATCTCTTATAGATAAACATCCTACGAAGCTTTTGGTGAGGGTCTGAGTTTTTGCCATAGTCCAGAAGCTATTCCAGTGTAGGTAATTAGACTGTGCTGTTCTAAAAGTTCCCTTGCGGTGACAAAGCTAGTCCTGTCCATGGACTGTAGTAAGTAAACTGTTTTTGGACACTCTGTCTCCTTAAAAGACATTGTCACAGATAGGGAAAAAAACAAACTGTGAGAGGCTATGTAAGTATCAATCAGTGTTACAATCCCCTTGGGAGGAAAGGTTTAGTTCCCCTGCAGGAGCAGCAGTCAATAAACACTCCACATGCTTTATCTCCTGTCAAAGCAGCCCTTTCCTATTGACAGAAATGACACAAGCCCCATGTCCCAGGGATGAGAGAACAGTGAGGGAGCCCGAAAGCCCATCAGCAACCTACTGTTTCCATTTTCTTTCAGACTGAGCAGAGCTCCTGTCTGCCTAAGGCAGCTCTTGCATCCTATGCCTGAGTGGCAGGTGCTCCTTGGAAGGGTCTTTGTCATCTCATGTGGAAAAGTACAAGAGATCACAGGCAGGGGAAAAGACCCTAGTGCCAGGGTGACATGGCATTATCACATTTAGGGAAAGAAAAGGACATAATTAATCCAATGTTGCCTGTGTCTCCCTGATCAATGAGGGTTTCCTCTACAATGTTTTAGATACACCAGTTTACCTGTCCCAAGCAGTAGGATTCCCACCATGTCTTTGGAGGAATACTCAACAGTCTAATAGACCTGATGGGTTGGGTATCTCAGCCTGCATGGCATGTGCAGGAACTCAGAGATTTAACGCAGTCTGTGTGGGAATAACTGATCATCAGCTGCTGGGCTAGAGGGTGCATACACTACTTGGGCTGCTCAGACATGCTTCTGTGCTCCCTTATTCTCCTCTTTACATCCATGTGGGCCTTTACATGAAACTGGTGACAAACAGATCAACCTGCCCTGTGGGAGGCAATTCCGGTTTGATTCCCAGTATTGGTTCCTTTACTCCTCAACCTAGCAGGAAATCATATCCTGGAGAGATGATGGAATTCAACAGAGACCTCTCCAGGTGACTCAGTGATTGACAATCTGCACTGGCAGGCTCTCCAGTTGATTCTGTCCATTTCTCAGATGGAACAATAGTGGCTGTAGGAGGTTTCAATCAATGGGACCATCAACGAACCAAGAGAGGTTTTAACTGACACTCAGTAGGTAGGAGATTTGTTTGAAATTACACAGTTTTCAGATCACCAGTGTTTGGGATTTTCACACTGAATACCAAATAGGTGGTTAATTTAAAGGGAATTTCACTACGCTCCAAAAGACAATAGAACAGGAAGCTATATGCCGTTCTGCAGAGCTGTGTCACCAGCCATGGGCTGCATTCAAATCTTTTCTCATAGTGTCTTAATGGATGTTTCACTAAATGCACTGACTCTGTGATGAATATTTCCCAGCTATCATTACAGTATCGTTTGCTGGCATTTGAGGGAAGGAGCAGACCCTGAGCACAGAGAGAGACATGCTGTACACGGCGTTGAACTGCAGGCCATGTTGTACTATGCTGGTTCTTCTCCACAGTAAGGGGATTTCAAATGGTATCCGTGTTAGGGGTTAGGTAGAATGGGCTCCTTATTTCAATCACACACACACCCTTTCCTCTGACTGCTGCAGCCTCACAGAGGGGCTATTGCTTTTGTCTGATGTGCAGATGACTTGTGCCTCACTGCTGACATGCTTTATGAACTCCACCTCTATGATGTCTTTCCAGTAAAATCCTCTAGAAGCAGATGGGATTTTCTCCCTCTCTCCATCAATCTGAGCATTCCTTTCCCATTTGCACTACTGTTTTAGCCACCCTTCTGCTCCCATGTGACACCCCTGCTTGCCCTGGAGCAGGCCCTGCACCGCAGCATTAGAATGGAAAGCTCCTCTCTATATAATGGGACACTGTCAGTTTTGTTTTATGCAGGATAGCAGGTTTGGCGTCTCTTCACTGTCAGCTCCACAGAAGGCAATGCAGGCTCACTTGACAGCCAGAGGCAAGATGCTGGAATTCAATCAGCTCCGATCCTGCATAGTACAGGGCTCTGGGCTTCTTGTTACAAGTTGCTGGAAACTTAACAATGGTGGACATGTAGCTGTTCATTAGGTGCGCAAGGGAACAGCATTGGGGGCCATTTCCCAGAAGAATCTGGGGGGATATAATGCACCCAGGAAGGGGCAAGGTCCGCAGACACAACATGGAGAAGTCGCTGTGACTGCCAGCAAAAGTGGAGTATTGAAAACACTTTGGTAAGGGACTCCCAGAAGAATATTTCCCTGTCACCTGCGATTAAACCCTGTATCACAAAGGTTTGTGAGTTGCAGAGAGCAGGGGTTGGGGAGCTATTCATTTGTCTCCTCATTTAAACAAAAACTCTTAAAACCGCGGCAGCCCCACTGGACAAGCAAACTGAGATTAAAGTGTACTTGCTGGAAAGCTACATTTGGTTTCTGTGTGGAGTGTATTGATCGTACATGCAGTGTTTAACTTGTGCTGCTTGAAATAAGACAGCTTCAAATGAGGGGTTGAAAACCATAAAAGAGGATGTCTTGGTCTCCTCCCTTGGAAACAAGCTGAGAATCCCTGCCTCTTGGTGCAAAGTGATCTATTCCAAAGTAAACATAGCTTTCTGAGTAACTTTGGCAGCAGTGGGCATGGATTTGAAAACCTGGACAGCCTGATGTCTTATCCCTAATCCCTCGATGGCAGGGAGAGTTCAGCATAATCCGGGATGGGTGATGACTCCACCCAGGGCCGGCACTACCATTTAGGCAGCCTAGGCAATCACCTAGGGCGCCAGAATAATTGGTGGGCTCCGTTTTGCCGGAGGGGGCGGCAGGTGGCTCCCGTGGAGCTGCCAGAGTGGTGCCTGCGGAGGGTTTGGTGCTCCGCGGCTCCGGTGGAGCTGCTGCAGTCGTGCCTGCGGGCGGGCGGACGGTCGGCTGCTCGCGTGGCTCCAATGGACCGCCCGCAGGCACCATTGCTGCAGCTCCACCGGAGCCACAGGGCACTGGACCCTCCGCAGGCACCACTGCGGCAGCTCCAGCGGAGCCGTGGGACCAGCGCGCGGGGAGGCGAAATTGCCATCCGCCTAGGGCACTCAAACCCCTAGCGCCCGTCATGCTGCTCTGATCTCCAGTTCAGTCTGGATTTTAAGCTCTGTGTGCAATAAATACCTCACCTCTCTCACTCCCACAATGAATTTGCAAAGCTTCTCTGGCTGCTTTCTCTCCAATAGCCACACATTCTGCATGCATTTAGGATAGTGAGGGATCAGTAAAAAAAACTGAGCAGCCTGCACACTACAGCAAAACCTGGGCTAAAACTGGCAATTATCCATGATGGGCAAATGTTACCCAGAGCAGGGAAGTAAAATACTAAAAATTATGCATGTGCCCTAGTAAAATGAAGCATCATTCCTCTAGCCAGAGCAAACACCATCTCAGGGGCATGGAAATTACAGAGCCAAGCAAATCCCCTAAAGTCCCTCTGCCCATGCAATATTGTGGAAATAATTAACTGCTCAGGACTGAGACATTACACATTCAATCAGCAAGTGAGTTTGCTCATCCAGTACTGTAGGTAGATTATCTGTTGGGATACTGAACTTGCCTCCCTTAGCACTGCTGCTACGTTACCTGATTCTGGTGTTACTATGGGGTGAGCAAGCAGGTCACTTTAGTGTCCGCAGTGCTACAATACTACAAGTGTACATAGGGTTTGTCAGATATCTGTGCAAGTGATAAATACCTGACCCCAAGAGCTTACAAGGTAAATTAGAGGAGGGACATGTAAAACACTGGCCACAGCAATAATGGAGTCTGCACATAGCCAAACTCCCTGGGCATTTTTGTTAAACAGAAGAGTAACAAATAATGTCCTACCCTTTTAACAGCCACAAAAAAATCTAAGAGGGCTTCTTTGAACCAAAGCAGAAGGAAAGGCATTAGGGGATTCAGCCACTCCAAAGCAAAGATCTAAAGTGGGGCTCACTTCAGCTATGTTCCTAAGCCCTCTTCCTAGAGGCTCTTCTGCTCTGCTACTCTCTTAGTCCCTGCCACATACACACACTCCTGCCTTCAGCACCTGCTAGCACCATGCCTTTTATAGTGTGGGGGAGCTTCATTAATCCCTTCCAGCTGACCCAGCCCTGCTACCCTGCAAATCCCTGCCCTCAGGGCAGGCAACTGGGATCCACCCGTTAGCCAGCAGGAGAGAGTTAATTTCCTCCTGTATCAGAGGGGTAGCCATGTTAGTCTGTATACACAAAAACAACAAGGAGTCTAATGGCACCTTAAAGACTAACAGATTTATCTGAGCATAAGCTTTCATGGGTAAAAAAACCCACTTCTTCAGATGAATGGAGTGAAAATTACAGATACAAGCATATGTATACACTGGCACATGAATAGAAGGGAGTTACCTTACTTTCCTCTTGCGCAGCTCTAAATATCCCCACCCTAGGGTGAAAGTAAACCAGTGGGAGGGGGAGGGGACTCAAGTGAGAGAGCTTGAGATAAGCCTATTATGTACTATCCTGCCAGTCCTTTCGTAGGGCCAGATTTTCAATAGTATCCAGCACCCACTGTTCCCAGGGGGGTGGGGAAGCTGGAGAAGGGTTCTCCATTGTTTTCTATGGAAGCTGCTATGTACTGGGCTCCTTAGAGAATCTTGGATTTATATATGGATAAATGAGTTTGGGCCACTGTCCAACATGAAGGCCAGGAAGGGGGAGGTCAAAAACAAAGATTTAAAGTGACGTCAGTGGTGTGTCTGATGTGTGTTCCTGTGAATAAACCCTTGTCATCCCGTGACACAAGTTTAGTAGCACAGAGGGCCTTATTTCCATAGTAAATTTAAAAGTTTCCTGCTAATTTCTGTGAGCCCTTTGGTTCCTATAGTTTTCTCCCAGATGCTTAGCCTGGTGAGTTCTCATTGGCCCAGAATGACTTGGACAAGGGACAGGCTGCCTAGGGGAATGGTGGTGCTATCTTGCATCTCTTGTTTTCCCCTTATCTGCCTGGCATATATCTCCTCATCCTGCATCTTTTTTAACCCAGAACAACCAGGCAGTAGAAAAGAATCAGATCAGTCCTGGACTAGATGCCCAAAATCATGCAGAGTTTTAATAACCTCTGCTAATTGTAATGGACAGGCTTCTTCAGAGGACTTAAAGGTGCCCCAGAGTAATATTTAGGCAACTCCCCCCATCACCCAACTGCACCTTCTCCCCACACACACCATTGCCTGTCATTTCTGAAGCCCCAAGTTCCCTCAGCCCCTTCCACATACTTTGTCAGCTGCTGCATGTGCTATTTCCACAGGTCATGGGGGAAGTAAATATTTGCACAGCAGTGTACAAGGAGAAAGCAAACAGGGTTCACTTATTTATGAGCCTTGGCACCAGATGCCTGGACAGCTCCAGACAGTGTTTCTTCTTCCCTTGTCCAGGCCTCTTGGAACAAATACACAGCCAGGCCATAGAACTCCCCAGCTTCCATCTGTGGATCGTGCCCTGTGCCTTCTTTCTTCACTGTATATTATTTCATGTCTGCTGCTCTTAGGGGGCAGGAAGGGGGCAGCACACATAGGAGAGTGGAGCGTGTGTTGGGGAGGAATGCGTGCGAGAGGCAGGCTGTGAGTCGAGGGAAGCAGGGGCTGGCTGTTGTGAAGGAGAGGGAAGTGACACTGCAAGAGGGTTTCTGAGGCTGTATTTCTTTTACCTGGGAGTAGGGTGACCAGACAGCAAATGTGAAAAATTGGGATAGGGAGTGGGGGATAATAGGAGCCTATATAAGATAAAGACCCAAAAATCAGGACTGTCCCTATAAAATCAGGACATCTGGTCACCCTGCCTGGGAGCTAAATGTGGCAAACATGGAAGCATCTGCAGCTCTGACTTCCTCAGCTTGAAGGGGTCTTTCTTACTTTTATTGAGCAACCTAAATTGCAACCAAGAAACACAGTCTCTCTGGGTATGTCTGCACTGCAATTAAAAACCCACAGCTGGCCTGTGCCAACGGACTCATGCTCATGGGTTCAGGCAAAGAGGCTGTTTAATTGTAGTGAATATGTTTGGGCTGAGGCAGGAGCCCAGGCTCTAGGACCCTGTGAGGTTGGAGGGTCCCAGAACTCGGGCTGCTGCCCAAGCCTGAACGTCTACACCCCTTAGCCTATTAGGCCTGAGCTTCGCAAGCCTGAATCAGCTGGCATGGGCCAACCGTGGGTGTGTGATTGCAGTATAGATGTCCTGTAAGAGTTAAACACTGGGACTTCACTCTTCTCTTCAGATGAGATCCCTGACTCTGAGGGGCCACGAGGGTCACTGAGAGTTACGGCTCTCTGCACACGTGCACACAGATACGTGCATGCATAATGAGATGCAGGCAAATACACACCCACACATATACACAGATGCAAACCTGGGTTCAGACACACACATACAGTTCGACACATCCACACACATACAGATGTGCATACATAGAGCTAGGCACTCCCAGCTACACAAACAAGTTGTTACTCTCATTAATGCACATTCTCCCATGCAAGGGCAGGCACATGTGCACAAACCATTGGTTCCAAACTTGAACGGGTTCAGAATTATGAAGAGCGACTCATGAGACAGCAGGACAATCGGGAGGGCACGTGTTCTCTGGCTGGGAAGTCTGTGTCTTCCTCATGTGAACAAGAACTGACACATCTAGCAGCGGCAGTGCTCTGCCCTGCTTCATGCTGCAGAGAAAGAAACTGTGAAAATACCTTAGAACAGCTGGGTGTCCAGATACACCTCATCTGCTTCATATCATCCACTCACAGGCTGATGCAGGGAGTAGCTGGGGGTTCACTGACCCCTCTTTGTGCTGACTGTCTGGGTTTAGGAAGGATTCAGACTCATTACAAACCTCCAGAGTTGTTCCTTTCTTAGATATCTGTCATGTCACGAGAAACTTTACTAGGCTTGAAGGGGCAGGAATCTGGATCTCATTCCATAAACTCCTCTGACGCCAGGTAACCACAGTAAGTCGGGGGTCCTGAGACCCACACCAGGCTGGAATAACAATACAAAAGAAAGGAGAAGAAAAGGAAAAAATGTGGGGAACAGCAGGATATTGGTGCTTTCCTGTGGGCTCATTAGAGGGAATAAAGAGGAGGAGGAGGAAGAGGAAGGTTTGATATTATTGCAGTGGTGCCCATTGTGAGATATTGTATAAAGTCCCTGCCCCTACAATCCGTAATGGGGTGAAGGGATTCAACCCTGCGGGGCCCTGGCAGTGGCTTTCCCAAATAAGCTTCAAGTTGTCCTCAAGCTTCCCAAATCAGTCATGCTGGCTGACACACTGCGTTATCAATGTACTGGGACAGAAGCAAGGCCAGGCCCTTCTTCAGTGGTGGCAGCATCAGGGAGAGAGGTCCTCACGTCTCTAATGAGGAACAGCATGGATGCAGAAATTGGTGACATCCCTGGTGTGTTGTCTGCATGGGTCAAGATTTTTTCTTCTGGTTTCCTGCTTCTTTGCTTCATCTAATCCCCCTGAACCTTCTGTGCTCTCCCTATACATGGTATTCAGCTCCCTTCACCTCACCAGGTAGTTTATGTTTGCAAATTCAGATGTCTTTCCTTTCAGTTCAGAGTGGGGAAGCCATCACCTGAGCAGGGAAGTCCATGAGAATAAATCCTCTTTAGCTGAGGCACTGGGTGGCTTCCTGGGTATTCACAGCAGCCAAGAGCTGTGTCCTGGAGGTGAAAGGCCAAGACCAATACCCTTCTTACTACACACCTGTAACAGGGTGCTAGCCAAAAAAAGTTCTGGCCAGGCATCTGTTAGCCCTGCTTCAATTAAGGGGTATTAATTGGTACTGGCTGGGTGTGGTTCGCCAAAGGGCTTAAGGAAAAACACCTGCAGGCCTTGTTAGCCAGGAGACTATGTAAAGCTGGCAGAAAGGAAACAGAGGGGGAATAGGAAAGGGAGGAACTTGTGGCTGTTGTTCCCAGCTGGCTGAAGAAGTTAGCTGTCTCCAAGGGAGCTGGCTGGAATGGACTGTATATAAACTGTGATGAGAACTGACACAAGGAATAAAAGGTGTTTGCATATTAAGTGGTCTCCAACTGATTTTTGGGATGAGCAGCGATGCGCTCCGTTACAACAGTACACATGGCTTCCCTGTAGTCACCTTGGAACTGATGTTTTGTATGCTATCAGCTCTAATACCTTAGCTCTCATTAGAGAGACAAAGTGGAGCTCTGTTCCAGATGTCTCTGCCACTAAGGAATGGACCTGTCTGTGTTGGTCTCGGGACATTTGTTATGAAAATGGATGCTGGTATGTTATTCCAAGTAGCGGAGTGTTACAATATCCCTCTGAACAATGCTGTGACCAGCCCAGCTGGTGGCCAGGCACTCAAGGAGAGTTAATGTCTCCAAACTGGCAGCCAGAGAAACTGGGCCTGTTCCTCCATTGCCTGGCTCTTGGGTCATTTTTATGCCAGGTCAAGCTGTAAAATGCAACTGTTTTACTTAAACATCATTTTATGGTGGTGTAAATAACCACGCAAGAGGAAGGGCAATGGAGAATCAGGCCCCTCATGTGTGTACTCTGTTTTACCACAGCCAAGAGTTGAACATGGGCCCTAGCAGGTCCCACGGGCAGCAGAACATCCAGGTGACCTCTCCGGATGCCTGTCCTTGGCTCAGCCAGCCAGAGGCCTTCTGAGCTGGTCTTTGCTGGGAGTTGCCTCATCCTGATTGAACTGGTGGCAGATATAGTGAGTTGGTTCAGTGGGAAATTCCCCCGCACCCCCATCCAGGTTATTAGGACTCACACTGCGATTTGCCCTAGGTCATGGGAGATTTGCTGGCATAAGGCCTGAGTAAAAACAGAGAAAGAAGCTCAGGATTTGAGCCTCTTCTCCCTTCCAGCCCAAATCTGTAAACATGCAGCAGCCTCAATGACCCATTTCTGCCAGAAGGAGTGGTTAGGGGTGGACAGCTGGCCCCATTTCTCTCTCGTTATCTCTGCTTTTTCTTGTAGGGAATGTGAATTTCTCTGAGGAAATAAATTGTCACTAACTTATAGACACCATCTGACTGAACCCCCTGGAATTTCTGGGATGTGTTTACAAAGTTTCTAATAAACATCCCAGACAGGGATTCAGGAACAATGCCTGTAAGGAGAGAAGTTATACCATACACATACACATTGTTTACGTATGTCATTGTCTAGATCTCTTTGACACAATAAAGCCGCTCTCCATGAGCGAGTACAATGCCTTGCAGCAGCACTACCAAGGGTCTGGCATCCAGGAGCCTACCCCGCCTGTGAACTCAGCCTTCTGGATTCAAATGCTGTAAAAAGGCAGGGGAGGACTTCCTTTTTAACCCTATGTTGCCTGAGGGGGACTTTCCTGACATGAAGTCTGGCTACACATGTGGCACTAGTGCAAGTGGCCAATTTTTATGGACGTTGTAATTATTCTTACAGAAGCGAGTCAGCTTGATTTGCTTAATGCTAAAGAGAAGCCAGAAAGCCCTAACTTTCATGCTGCAAACTCACTGCACCTACAGAGATGTAGCTTATAGCACTATATCTTCACAGATAGCTCTTTCTATGGGTTAGCGCTGGGAGAAGCCTCTGCATACAGAACTGAGGATAACTGTTCTTCTAGCCCCCAAATGGCATCTTCTTGGCAGGATATGCAAAATGACTTCCAGTGGAAATAGTGTTAGCACCTACTCACTGGGGAGTGAGATGCTGATGTGCAGTGTGGTGTCTCCGTTTTAGTGGGAAGACAAATGTCAGGTTGCCAAATCGAGCTTCTGGGCAATGCAGGAAGAAATGGCAGGTATTGGGTGTCATCATTTTGTAGGAAGAAGCACACGTGCAGCTCTGCTGGTGTCAGATCCCACAACATCAGCTCTGTCTCCTTTATTAATAGCTCAGCTAGCTCTACAGCAGTCCAGGTAGCCTAGGGCGCTCCTGGGGAAAAGGTACAAATACAGATGGCACGGCAAAAATCTTTTGCTTGTGTTCTAGCGGATTCCTCGCTCACGTCTTCCTTTTTCCAGGGAGAGGTGCACAGAGGGAAGGAGAGTTTACCCTCTAGATTTTATGCCAGCAGGAAACAGGGAGAAACATGAGAAGTCACCTCTATCTCCGCAAGATCAATTCCAACTCCCTCTCTGTAGCTAGGATACATTCCCTTGTGGAGCTGTGTGTAAAGACGCCTGTCTCCGTGAAAGTTCTTGGCACTGATAAAAAGCAAATCAGTGTTTTCACCTCCATGTTGGGTTTGTCACACAAGCAGAACATGATTTGGGGAAGTGGGAATCTTATGCAAGTTTGAATTTTCTACCTGCTGCAAATTCAGAGGTTTTTTCACTTTTGTCCAAGAATTTCATTGGTTTTACCCTGAAAAGCTGGATTTGCCAGGGGAAATGGCGAATCATTCTTCAAGGCCAAATTCACGAACAACTGTGAAAATGCTCATTTTGTGCTTGTTCGGTACTTATGGGGTAAATATTGGTTGTTGTAGCAATCAGCCAAAATCAGTGAAGTTATACCAGGGCTGCATTAATATGTTACACAGGTAGTCAGACTGGATAATCACAGTGGTCCCTTCTGGACTTTGAATCTCTAGATCTGTGCATCCCATTGCTTCAATAAAGGCTAACCAATGGCACAGTGAGTAAACACAAAAACCTTCCAACAGTTTGGTATGCAAACTACTTCTTTAATTTGCACTCAGCCCATGCTGAGCCCGCCCCTGACAATGGTTAGCTTGGACCCTACAATAGTGGAATGCCAGGCCTGCTTAGCTAACCCCAGAACATTCTGGCTCTGTAGGCCTGGCTGAGCTTCAGCCAAAAGGTTACAGACTGCCAGGTGATTTAGTCTTTCCCAGCCCACTCCAGTGAGTGTCACCTCTCCTCCAAATTAGTGGGAATCCAGAAAGTGGCCTCTGTTCTGGGGAGTCTCTGGGCTCTACCCCCAGCTCAGGCATCTGCTGTTAGCAGAGAAATAAACATGGATTTGCATGCACTGCAGCCTGCAGGAAACTCCCATGGCATATCCTGTCACCTGTTTCTTCACCATTCCTCCCAAAACGCTAAAATAGTTATGCAGAAAGTAGACATTAACATTTAGAGGAAGCTAAATGGAAATTAAACTTGTGTATTTTGAGAGGAAATGAGTCCTGTAAGGTGAGCTCACTGCCATACGCTGATGATTGATGTCAGTTTATTTATCTGCTACCGCAAAATCCCGGCAAAAGAAAAGGAATGAAATACAGTTGAGTTCTTGTGAAGCTGGTGATCTCAGGCAGTTAAAGTGACATCCAGGACGTGAACATGCAGAGTCAGGCTGCAAAACATGATAGGCAGCCATGGGAGGGTGAACCAATAAAATAAAAGCTGAACCAAATCTTCTTCTTAACCACAGAATTGAATCCTGGATGTTTCACCCAGAACTCAAACCCAAACCTTGGCCTAGACTACAACAGCTAACAGTTCCTCAGGCATGAAAAGACCACTTGGCTTTATTTTAGGGGACAGTGGACTGAAAGAGGTGCTTTTCTGTTACCTCCTGATTTCTCTTGGAAGTGGTAGCACCAACCCCACCACCTCTGAGAATGTTATTCTATTCTATCTAAGGTCTAATACTGTCCTCAAAATTACTAAAAGACAGAACGGAGGGATCCTGAATGGACCGTGCAAACTTTGTGAGAGTGATGAATCAACCATGGGGGACATGATTCAAAGAACTCCAAAGGCTATGTCATTACATAGAGAAGTATCTTCTCTTCTGCCTAGAGATTTGTGAAGCCTGTTAGCTGTTTCTTACAAGGCTGCAGAGCTGGCCTGGGTACTATTTGCATAACATTACCCATAATTACTTGAGGAGGAAATAATTTCCTTTCCCTGGAACTGGGAACTTTTTTATTTCATCTATCTATCTATCTATCTATCTATCTATCTATCTATCTATCTAATCTATCTATCTATCTATCTATCTTCATGAAAGCAATATACTGACAACAACTGGAAGCTGCAAAACCCTTGAAATGCAATCCAAAATCTCCAGTGCTCTGGTTTGCTGATTCCTTTTAACATTCTTTTTAAAAAAAACAACAACAACAAGAATTCTTTATTGAACGTTGGTGTATTAAAGAACATTGTTCACATGGCCCTGACTGCTTGCTAATGGAGTCAAGGTTAGGCAGGGGCTGTCTCACCTCTATATGACTCTCTCACTCTCTCTTTTCAAATTCTCCTCTTCCCCATTCTGCACTTGCTCCGGAAGGGATTTGTGATATCGTGTACTGATATTTGACACTCAAGAAAGTGCTGAGCATTTCTTAATAGTTGCTAGGTAACAGTGTCCTCCTGCCCTCAGGTTATGTTCAGCCACGTGTGGCTTGAAGATGTAATCCTATCTGGTCTTTCATTTGTGGAATGTGGTGTCACTCCATATATGGTGGAAGCGGTAAGTAGAGTTCTGTGAAAACCAGTCTGGACTGGTGTCTCCAATGTAGAGAAGATTCCAGCTGTCCTGCTTGCATAATGCAATAATAAAAAGCACTAGTTATTTCTCTTTATCCTCCCTCAAACTCATAGACTCATAGACTCATAGACTCATAGGTCAGAAGGGACCAATCTGATCATCTAGTATTCATATATCAGTACTCTATAAAGAATATATGTGTGCCCTGAGGCTGGTAATGTGGGGAAATTTTTCTCATTTCAGGTTTATCTAGAATAGGGTTGCTTTGCAAATGGATGGTCAGATTATACAGTAGATAGATAGATAGCCCTTAAATGAGACCCTGCCAAAAAATATGGGAACTATAGGACAAAATGCTAATATATTACAGAGATTTATGCAAATAGTTTGCTCTCTGCATGCAGCACTCTAAGCTTTTAGGGCAAGCCATTCTGCAAACGTCACAAAAAAGCACTGCTTCTCTTTGCCCAAATTCATCAAAGAGCCATCTCCTAGAAGGAGCTGTGGAATCCCCATTGCTTGTGACAGTACAAACTAGACTAGTGGACAAAGCATTGAAGGCGATAAGCTTGCACTGGCCAATGCATGGACAGCACAAGATAGTGTCTTTTCCAGCTCTAGCTCTAGTCTGATTCTCTCCCACAATATTGTTGAGATTTTGTAAAACCTGTTTCAGTTCCACGTAGGGGGAAATGTAGGTTGATTTCATAGGAAAGCAGGAAACAGCCCTCCTTTCAGAAACAAAGGAGGTGGGTGTAATCTCTACAAAAAGGAGGCAAGTGTGTAACATATTGACTCCAGTCCAGTAAACTGGAGTCCACCCAGAGTATGTGTCTCTTCAGTCCAGTGACCCACAGAATCCACTCCAGATTTTGATTAGGAGCCCTGGTAAGCACAATAGCCTGTCAGTGCCTTATATGCAAGTGGGAAGGCAAGTCCTCCTGTGAATTATTAATAAAGTGAAGGTTTAATGGCTAGCACCCCTGCTAGTCTCTTGTATCACTTACAAAAAAGAAGCATTCCAGGGAATTAGGGGAGATTCCCCACATCAGCTTAGCCAAAGAGCCAATGGTTTGACTGGAAAAGCTTAGAACAGTGCACTGCCCTATGCACTTGATGGATCTCTCCCCCATACTGCTCAGCAGTGCCTGTGCAGACAGCCCATTAATATAGCTAGGGTTCCTGCGGGGGGAGGGAAGGGGGAGGAATCCATCCCCTTAGCACTGGCCTTGCCTTGGCACAGCTATTAAAGAAAATCTGCAGCCCTTATAACTCCACTTAAGAAACTCAAATCCTATTTAATGAATGATCATTAACTGGAGACACTTCAGATGAGAAAATTGTTTTAGGAATGAGCAATTAGATCTTAATGCTTAGGACACGTAACTCATTTCTAATTAAACTCACAGTAAATTATAGCAATGGTATTTATTTTTTAATGAGAAATAAAACTGAAAAGAAATTAGAAACCTTCAAAAAATTGAGAGAAAGAGAGATAGAAGGAAGGGAGGATGGAGAGAGGGCACAAAAAGAGAAAGAAAAGAAGCTGTTACAAACCTCCTCATCTGATCCATCTGCAAGTAACATAGCGGTAACCTACATTCATCCCTTCCCACTGCTTGGGGACCCCTTGCAAAATCAATTCAAATTACAGACTTTTCCCCAAAGGTGGGTGAATCGCAGAAGCTCAGGAGGTTCAGTCTGGTTATCAGGGTTTCCCACCAGGAATCAGAACATCTTCCTTTCCCCTCCACAGACCCAACTGCGACATAACAAGTACAAATGCTAACCACAAGGAGACATGTTAATGATCATAGTTTCAAAATGGTCACAGAGGGAATCTGCTACTTTCAGAGCAAATATTAATCACATCCATCACAAAGCTGCCCTTGGTGCAGGTTGGAGAGAAGCAAGGAGGCTGCCTGCCTATCTGTCACAGGAAGCAAACGGGGAGCTCAGAAACAGCGACGAAAAGGAAGATCTCAGCTAAGAGAGGTGAAGAAGGCTTGGAGTAATATTAACATGACTTGTGTGGGGACTGTGATAATAAGTCATTAGATTCAACTGAAGCTAGGCAAAGGGCTCTGGGATTTATCTGCATTACAGTGAGTTAATATTTATTTTGCCCCAGGAGGGCTAATAGCAGCCATTCCGAGCTCTTTCTTGTATTAACTGGCACAGTCAGACTTCTTGTCTTGGGTAGGAGAGGAACATTGAGATCTTCCAGGCCCTGTGCATTTTATGTCAGAAATACACCTACTTTATGATACCAGCCTGGAGAGTAACCCACCCTCAGAGTTAAGGAGGAGCCGTGTATACGGAGAAGCACTGCTTCAGAGAAAGGAGGCTGTGGTATCCAGAATATGTCTACTGCAGATGTAACTTACAGTTAATTGGATAGTTACTGCATACAAAATAAACTCTACGTAATTATTACAAATCCAGTGAGGTTTCATAGGTGCGTAATAAACTTCCATATACAAATTTATATCTATGACCTATTGCTAATCCCAGTAAATAATCCTTTCATATTTAGTTCACCAAAACCCTGGAGGCCTATTGCGCTGTGCTATAATAATACTTCCCTAGTGCCTTTCACCCAATGGTCTCAAAGCACTTTAATCAGGCTCACTGGCCTTCCTGTGAGCTAACTATTTATATCCCCATTATACAGAGGGGAAACTGAGGTACAGAGAGGCCTGTGACTTACCAAAGGTCTCACACACAGCCAAGAATGGAACCCCAAACTCCTGACTCAGTTATAGCCACTGAACGAGCAACCCCAGTTCTGTTTTACTCTGTTCCTGGGAGCATCACCAAACACAAAGACCTATCCTGTCACATGACTATTTTTAAATGGAAGTAGAAGCCACCATATCAAGGAGGGGTTTCAGAGAGATCCCAGTGCCCAGGACATGGAGCTTATTATTAGGGAAGGCCAAACTGGTCTGGATGAAATAACTGATCCAAACCTTTGCCCACAAACCCAGGTTCACACCAGACCTCCAGCACTTTCTAAGGATGATAAAAGTGGGATTAAGAGCTTTTTAAAAAATGTTTTCAGCTCTCTCTGTGTTGTTTGATACTGGCTGGGCTTGGAAGTGACAACACGCTACATGTGTTCCCGGCCCAGCTGGATCCAAGACATTCCAGAAGTCTCGCATGAGGTTTCTGGTTCAATTTTGTGGACCCAAGACCTTTGGAGAGTTTGAGTTGGCTTTAAGGAACCATACAGTCTTTAGAGTTCCTGTCTGAAATTCTGTTTGGGTCCATGTGCAGTTAGCATTTCTAGCTGAACCGGATAAAGATCCCCATCCGCTGAGATTGTCTGTCCCTGAATGGAGAGGGGATGATATGCCTGATCCTGCAATTAACCTGACCATTATAGGGGGGCTGCTTACCCTAACAAGCTATGCTTACCCTCTTACTCAGGAGTGGTGGCTGCTAGACATCCTTCATGAGAGAATATAACATTGTCACTGCAAGTGGAGTTGCTTCTAGAGCAATGCAAATGGCCAGCTGTCAATGACAAGCCGGCATACTTGCAGCAAGAATGCTATTTCCCAAAGCTGTGCTGGACCTGGGCAAGGCCGGCCTCTCTCCACAGAGCACCTGGTGCCTGTGCACCCCTTTGGAACATAGCACTGGGAAAGTTTTGCAGCCTTCACTAGTTCATGTCGTTAAAAGCTGGTAGAAAATGGGAACCAAAGCTGGGAGCAAATATAAGTCTCTCTTCCTGAAAACATTCCCCCAAGGCCTCCTGGGAGCCTTTCCTTTCTCACTGGGGCTGTTTAAACAAGCACAGTGCCTTGACATAATTTTGTATCCTCCTGCTCCGAAAGCCTCGCTAATGACTTTTTAGAAGGGGCCCTCGCAGCCTGTTAAATCAGCATAGGATTTAGTCTGTGTTGTGTGGCTTTCCAGCTGTCTGCACATGGATTTAAATCTGATCTGCGTGGAAGAGCGGCAGTTACAGTGCTGAACTTCAGGACAAAAGTAATGATTATTAACCTCCATCCTATAAACCACGCTTGTGTCCTTGGGTTTTCTGGCAATGAACCGCTCACAGTCTTGGGCTTCGCCTTATTCTCAGACCCTACTGATACTATTTTTGAAACATTTAAACATTGACTCATATTTCAAACACTGTTCTCCATAACTGTTTTCTCCACACATGGAGCCATGCCGAAAATATTCTCACAAGTGGTGGCTAAGCTAGGTCAGCATTGAAGCAGATTGGCTGAGGTATAGGGGAAGCTTGCCTTATCACAGTCTATACTGTACATCTGGTCCATGGATGAATACAGGACTTCAGTTTCCACAGCTGTCCAGGCAGGACTTTTCACCAGCCTGGAAGTATAAGAAGAAAGAAAGAGCCCTGGGTTCTAATCTTGGCTCGACCACTCACTTGCCGTGTGTGATCTTTGTTATGTTATGTCACCACTCTGTGCTTGTTGTCCCCTCTGTCTTATCTATTTAGATGATAAATGCTGGGGTGGGAGAGTGCATAGGACCTAGCACAATTGTCCTTGACCTTGGTTGACACCTCTAGGTGTTATTTTAATACTAACAATGAGAAAGAACCAAGAACCTTTGGCAACTAAGAAGAATTCAGAACCCTGTAGCAAGAACACAATGGTTATAGAGAGAATAGTCTCCTGATGTGAAATATTCTACCTAAATAATTACAATGGGTGTGATCCTGGGTCGTGCTGGACACCAAGCGCTCATTAATTTACAGGAAGCATTAAGTCAGATCCAATATTTGGGGAATCTCCCTGTGAGCCTAATAGCAAGCCAGTGCCAGCTTACACATTATTGTCATGATAGATATCCAAAAGGTAGCATGCAATAGATCATCAGAAAACTAATAACTTATTGACCATTAATATTCTTGCATGATGTCTGTACAGTAAGCCCACAAAGGACATTATAGATATGTGTTGCAAATATTTTCTTAACATGCATTTGGAAGCAGTGTGTAAGCCATGCCTCTTCAAGCAGGCGGAACCACATTCCTCTGTCTGGAATATGTCTCTCATGTAAATTAAGCCAGGTGTGACCAAAGACAAAGAAAAGCACATTTACATGCAAGGTAAACAAAGCCCGCAGGACAGCAAGGTGGGGAAGATGAACACTTAACAGTCCTGATGAGGGATATAGACGGCACCCCCTAGTAGCCTGCCTGCCTCTTGAAACAGGATCAATGCAGTTTGGGGAGATATAAGAGAGAGGAAAAGACATTTTGGCATCCATCACTTGAGGGGCTAAAGGGGCCAGAGCTTTTGAAATCACAGACTGTTGGATCCTTCAGACAAGGGGGTTGAAGTCTCTGGGGACTGCATTTAGGTGATAAATCTGCTTAGGCAAAGATTGTAACTTGCTAAAATAAAGTTTTAGTCTTAGAAGTATATTTCTGCTTGTAACTTTTTCTGTCTTTATTCCTTATACTTGGGATCACTTAAATCTACATGTTTTTGACTAAAAACTTGTTTTACCATAAACCAATTCAGTGCAGTGATTGAACTAGAGAGTTTATTAATTGCACTTATGATAATAAGCGTCTGGGAACGATCTCTTTAAGGGATCAACAAACTTAAGAGCTTCTCTCAGTATTCAGAGAGAGGGATGGACACTGCAGGGCAGATGGTTTGGGGAAAATTCAGTATTGGGGCCACCCTGAAAAAAAATAAGTGGGCAGTGGAAGCCAGGCTGTGACCTGCATGCCTGTAGGCTGACTGTTTCTGTCAGGGCTGTGAGCCGCAGCAGCTAGCATTGAAGGCACCCAGAGTTGCAGGGCAGGCAGTGACACAACCCCTTGCTGGTCTGGAGTGAACCTCAGATCATCATACTCCCTTCCCCACATCACTCCACAAAGGTCACTCAACATCCAGTTTTTATGATATCCCTTACATCACTGATGTTACATCTCTGCTTAGTTTGCTGCTGTGTTATTCTGACCTAGGCTGGACAGGAATTTAGAGAAAGGCTTGGACTCCAATCACCAATCCCCTGAGCCACAACCTCCTTGGGCAACGTTTCTTTTTTAATGTCTGTTTATTTGTATTTTCAGAAACTATTGACAAGTAGGTACAATAGAAGATCCCAGCTGGATAGGCGCATACAGAAAAAGGGAGGCAGGTGAAGGAAAGGTTATCAATTTATAAGTGACACACTAGTCTTCTGCTATATGCCGTTTGTTATGCAGCTCACTGGAGCAGACACATCAAGGCAGAGAAGCATGTGTCTGTGCAGCATAGATGCATTAGATAGATAGATAATGATAAGTATTTTCATCATAAAATAAATTGAAATATTTTTTTCACCTCAATTTTTTTCTTGGAAACTTCCTAGTTTCACAATGAAAAATAAAAAAAACCCTGAAATATGATTTTTATTCTGATTTTAGGTTTCAGAAATGTTCAGGGTTTTGTTTTGTTTTGTTTTCTCATCAAAAACAGAATATTGCTCACCAGAATTTTTCAACCTAAAACTACTGACCAGTTGTAATGAAGATGTTCATTGCAACACTGGTGTACATATGCCCATACATAAGTAGATGTTTAAAATTATGTTTTTTGCAGCTACTGTCAGTGCACCTGTGATTGGGTAGGTGTAGCTAGTCTGGGTTTCAGTATATGTATGAGGCACTGATATCTAGTTATCTTGGTATGCTACACAGTGTAGCTTTAATTTGAGACCATTGTTGTTTGTCTTGTTTCTTGTATGTTGTGAAAAGAATATTACCTAAAGCCCAACAGCCTTCAAACTTAACATGGGACGATGGTCTGATTCAGCCTGTGATTTCTTCCATCACTGACATTCCTTGTATTTTCTTTAGCCAGATCTCAAGAGTTGGCCTCTTTCATGAGCCATAATCTGGTGATGTGCCCTCCCGAAAGGGTAAGTATTTGCACCACCACTAGTGTTGATTGTTTTGAAAGTGTGACCAAGAACAGTGGTTCTCAGGTTTTTCCAAAACAGAGCCCCTCCAACCCTGTTCCCATCTAGCCAGTAACTACACAGGTGCCCTCTCCCACTTAGCAGTATGAGAAGGACAAGATGAACTCTGACACCTCTTCATAACCCCCTGAGGATTGTGACCCTCAGAACCTGTTACCTCATTCTAGAACATAATCAGGTGGGATTTTATCGCAACCTATGTCTAAGGTTTGCTGTCAGTTTTTTGTATGTGTGACCAGAACATTTGGCTCTATAGACTGGCCCAGAAGATAAGTGTGTGTATGGGGGCAGGGGGAGAGCAGGCGGAGGTGTGTGGGGGACTGATTTGCCTAATGCCTCTGCAGCAGAGGACAGGGCTGTTCAAGTGCACATCGACTGGGATGTAAAAGTAGCGTGTGTTAACTTCCCATGAACATTCTCTCTAGCGGTAATGTCCAGGGGTCAGGGATGTGCTTTTGGGATGCTATTTGGCACTCACAGAGTCTCAAAGAGCCTGTTTTTCAGAAGGGATATTTACAAACACCACTCCCACCCTTTTTCTCATCCTCCACCTCCCCAAACCTGATCTGATCCCTTCCCGTTAGATAATGTGCAATTCTAACACCTGCAAAAATGTTTTTGTGATATTCATTACTATGATGCACCATGCTCTTTAAAACACATTGAGACTTGCCCAACCAGTTTAATCTATCTCTCCACTTTCCTTACTTCCCATTCCCCACTCTCCCTACATTATCCCAGTTCATCAGGAGACACTGGCTGGTCCATTTGTAAGATAGCTGAGTCGGCACTCCAGCTGCCCAGTTCGGCCCCACTGTTCCTATTTGAAATGGTATGTGCATATGGTGAAGGCTGGGTTGTGTAACCAGGTCAATGTTAAACACATGCCCCTTTAGAAAGATTATATGGAATGCATTTTCCATGGCTTCGGACAGCTGTGCTCTGGCAGTATCATCTGTCTTTTAATGGTGCCCTGCAGATTTCTAAAGTTGCCACTACTTAGACGAGAGAGAAAGAAACAAAGCAAGAAAAGAAGTGGAAAGGAAGCAGCCAGCACTAGAGGAAACAAAGGCGGCACCAGGCCTTCCGACCGTGCAATTTGCTAAAGGTGTGCTATTAAAGCTTGTCCCTGGCCAGGCCTGCTTCTGGTTATTGAGCCTTGGGTCGAGGTCTTGCATTGCAGGTGACAATCGTAATAATCATTAGTGGGGGAGTAGAGTTTCCACCCTTCTCATCATCTCATAACATGAGAAATGCCTCTGAAGAGCAGCTTCCTCCCACTAACCCAATGCTGTAACCCGATCGGAGGAAAGAGGAGAGTTCAGGTTGGAGTCTAATGACTTCTAACTCCAGGACTAAGGAAACGACAATCAAAGGGCTTGTTAATGATATAAAGGGCTACTGTGTGGCTGCGACACCCCCGGTTCTTGGATTGCTTCACCACTTGCCCGGTAATGAGGGAGGAGCTTTGGAACAGCATGGGCTCACACGCTGCCCAAGCTCCGGTGACTCCATTTGCGGGAGCTGGGATCCCTTCAAGTTAGTGCTCCACACTGCTACAAGGGAGACACCATATGAATACCTCTTTATGTGCCTCACTCCACATTCCAGCTGTGGAGGCTGAACCCGCAGTGGGGAGAGGACAAATATGTGCTCAACCCCTGGAATACGTGCATGCCCTAGTGAAGAGGCCATATATGCAGCCCCTGAGCCAGAGAAACCACTCCCTGTCACTCAGCAATGACTCCTCCAGGCAATGTTGAGAAACTGTAAATTTTGCCTTCTTGTTCCCTGAAGTGACTGTAACTCGCTTGCTGTTAGAGCCAACCCATGTTTTCATGATTATGTTTTGAGAGGATATAATGAACTCATGGAAGAACAAGGCACCTGGAACCTCAGAGAGGTTTAAGCCTAAGGATATTAAAAGCACAAATGGAGTGGGAAGTGGGGCTGGACTGGGACACAGGGAATGGAGCAGGGTCAGATGGGAGGCAGGGGAATAAAGAAGGAATCTTCCAGAGACCTGAAGACAGAGTAGGAATGGGAGGGGACACAATAAGTCAGGGCAAGTTGGTAGGTCATACAGAGATGGTCCCACACTAGAGGGTTTGGATCCAGAGTTTAGGGGTGTCTGTCCAGGGTTTTATTTCTGCCTATTACAGAGGCAGGAGTTGACCATGATGTTTAGATCCCGATCAGGATCTGATCTTCCCCGGCTCAGGCTTGTAGTGGTGGTTGAGGCTCTGCATAAGCCAAAATCCCTTGCAGTGACAACCAAGCCACCTTCCCACTCAGTAACAGTGACCATCCATGGCTGTCCCTCAAATCCCCTGTGCTGGAGGTAAGGGAGCCTTACGCAGCTGTATGGAGCTGCCCTGGATAAATGCCCGACAGCTGAAACAGGGAAAAATGGGCCTAGTTCTTTAACAGCCAGCGAGAGCCAATAGATCACATCAGCCCTGGCACCTCTTTTCAGAAAGGAATCAGAAGGCTTCTTAGTGAGAAGAGATGGAATGACAGGTAGAAAGGGCAAAGGATAAATCCTGCTGCCTACAGGGACTGTTAAATATTAGGAGAGATTAGTGTCTGACAGGGGAGAGGAGGGCAGCAGCTCTGCTAAACAGCCAGAGAAATGCATGGAATTCCTCCTCCTTTGTCAGTGTTAAAGCAGAACACTTAGGGTGAAAAAAATGTCATTGATTTAAATGATGAAAGAGCCTGTGCTCCAGTCAGATCCACACTAAGTCCCTTCCTGGAGCCAGCTCCTACCGAGAGGATACAGAGTCTGCCTCACTGTCAATCGTGCGGCTGAAGGCATTCTCGCTCCTGTTGCTGTTGCTGCTGTCCCATGATGTGTAGTAGCACTACAGTGAGGAGGCCTGCAAGAAAAGAAGGGAATTGTGCCTGCAGAATGAGATGGACTGGTGCTCAGCTTCTCCATTTCATCTCTTGGCTTTGCCCCAGCAGCCCACCCCCCTTTCTGCCTCTAAAAGTCTTCTCTGCCCTTTGGGGTTGGAGCCTTGCACAATATGGGCCCTGTATAAACAGAAGACTAGGAAGGAGAACTGATGCTGCAAAATACAAACAGGACACACACCTGCTTCTCTTTCTCTTCTAGTGCTAGGACTTCCCCACTTACTCAGAGCTCCCTTCAGGAGCTGTACAGTGGCTTCTTGCTTGAAATTCTAGGTTGATCCCCATGCAGAATAAACGTTTCACTTCCCTCTCAACAGGTGTGCTCTGTGATCCACAAGAGGTGAAGGGAAAGCCTCGAAGGCCTCTCTGCCGAAAGGCTTTGCTCCCAAGTAGCACACAAAGCTGTTGGCAAAGTGGCAAATGAAAGACCAAGGAAAGTGCCCCTTGTGACCTCTCTCCAGTCTCTCCTACTCCTACTCAGCACTCTCTATAGGAGCAGTCACTTTATCTCACTCCCTCTAAGGCAGGTGTAGCTTAGCAGGAATAAGAGCAAGGATGCATCTATGCTGGCAAAATCAGGAGCCTGGTTCATCACCGGTGCAGTTGCTCCAGAGGTAGCAACACTGGAAGCAGTGATGTAGACAGGACTCAGGCATTTTTTCACTATCTAATCCAGTGGTTCCCAAACTAGGGGCTCCGCTTGTTCAGGGAAAGCCCTTGATGGGTCGGGCTGGTTTGTTTACCTGCCGTGTCCATAGGTTCGGCCGATTGCAGCTCCCAGTGGCCGCTGTTCACTGTTCTTGGCCAATGGGAGCTGCGGGAAGTGGCAGACAACACATCCCTCAGCCTGCGCTGCTTCCTACAGCCTCCATTGGCCTGGAGTGGTGAATTGCGGCCACTGGGAGCTGCAATGGGCTAAATCTATGGACACGGCAGGTAAACAAACCAGCCCGGCTAGCCAGGGACTTTCCCTGAACAAGTGGAGCCTAGTTTGGGAACCACTGGTCTAATCCCTGTCTACAGGACAGATTGTACAGATGCTACCAGCTTTAGAGCTGCACTGGCACTAAATTATAGGCCCTGATTTTCCTGTGGACACAAGAATACAGAGCAAAGGCCTCAGAAAGACAAAGGAAGGAAGCTTTTCCCACCTACACAGCAGCTCCCACATCCTAGGACAGACATTCTGAGGACCAGGCATTCCTTTCTTGTGATTGCCCTGGCCTCTGTGTTTGCCACCTGTTCTTTTACTTTGAGGACCATCCCTGCTTCAAGGTGGTGATCCTGCCTTCTAACTGGAAAGACACCTATAGATCTGAAACACAATTCCAGGCTCCTGCAATGGCCCATTATGAAGTCACATTTCAACATGTGTCACTGGACGTGAGCTTGCCCTTTAGGAGAGGGTTAATGTTGGCAGCTTTCTCCTGTGCACTGAGCCTCCCAGCCTTCTCTTCCTCCTCACTCCCAACCCCTTTTCATCCTCCTCTCCTCTCCTGTTCCTCCCTTTTATTCCACACCCTTCTTCTCCTCTCTTTCCACCCAACCACTTTCCCCCACACTGCAATGGTACCTTTCTCATTGGAGCCATGGCAGGAGAAGCAGGGGCTGTAGCTCAGGAATGTGTGAGTGCATTGTGGGAGGGAGGAGGTTGCAGTGGAGATGGAGGGGTCAGTCCAGCTCAAGGGGATTATTCAGGATGATAGTTTCCATGTCCCTTTTACAGACATTGTTAAGCGCTTTGTACAGACCAGTAAAATATATGTGATAGGCTTTAAAATATTCAAAAACTGGCCAATTTTCATACTTTAAATATCTGGCATGTCACAGCTTATTAGCTAGCTGAGGAGCATGTGTGACAGCGACAGGTGAGAATGTGTGTATGTGTGCGAGGGGAAGGAGAAGTGTGTGCATGGGTATCTGTAGAGGGGGCACATGGGTGAGAGTGTATGTGGGAGGAAGAGGAGGTGTTGTGTGTGCCTGCAAGTGGAGGGAGGAGTGTGTGTGTGTTATGTGTGTATCAGTGGGGAGTGAAAGCCTGTGGGTATATGTAGGTATGTGTTGGTGCAAAAGGGAATATGTAGCTGTGCATCATCTCTGAGGATGGGTTTGTGTGAGAGAGTAAATTGTCTGTGTATAGTGTTTGTGTGTAGCACGGGGTGGAATATGGGGAGGGGGCTGGAATTGTATGGATCTCATGTGGGATATTGTGAAGTAGAAGCCTCGTCTTCTCTAAGGCGGGAGATCATCCAGCCTGTTTCTGGATTGAATATGCAGTGTTGTAGCCGTGTTGATCCCAGGATATTGGAAAGACAAGTTGTGAGAGGCAATCTCTTTTATTGGACTAATTTCTGTTGGTGAGAGAGAGACATGCTTTCAATGTAAACTCACAAGCCTGTCTGTCTCACCAACAGAAGTTGGTCCAATAAAAGGTATTACCTCACCCACCTTGTCTCTGGATTGAGTGACAGTCTTTTCTGGTTCCAGGCCCTGACACTGCAATGTCTCAAGAGCCCTGCAATTAAGATAACAAAGGACACAGCCTGGGATTCCTAGCTACAGTCCCATTTTGGATCATGGCATTTCACCTACTGTGCTCTCTACAGAGGTGACAGACTCCTTTGTTACCATCTCATTCAAAAGGAGAATCAGATTCTATGGCATTAAGCTGCTCCTGATCTCTCCCAGGGCTTCCAGTGGTCAAAGACCTAGAAGAGCTGATTGGTTGGGTATTGATCTACCACAAGGATGGCCCAGGGCCTCCCAGGCCAAGAAGCAAAGGTGTCCATGGCGTTCCAAAGTGTGGCCTGGGGTTATTCTTATTTTAGCCACATTATACAGTGAATCATTCACTGTCTGAAATGGGAATAGATCTAAAGAGCCCTGCCTATCATTTTCCTGTTTACACGGATGCCAAGACATGGGACTAGAACCCAGGAGTTCTGACTAGCAATCTTGTTCTCACATCACTAAATCTTACACCCCTCCCAGAGATGGGAATAAAATTTAAGACTCCTGACTCCCAGATCCATGCTTTAAGTACTAGGCCACATAAAACTTCCATTTCCCATTGGACTATTGAGGACGGGACCCTTATAAATATTTACAGCTAAATTATAACTGCATAGGCCAGTTGCACGAAGAATATTTGTTTCCAGACAGACCACATCATGTGGCTGACTCATGGCCAATCCATACTAGAGTGAGCATGCAGCATAAGCAAGACAGAATTACCAGGGTCATCATAGAAAGGTTCCACTGAATATGCTTCTGTGGGGAATGAGCACACCTGGAATCCATGTTGAATGTACCACATGTGCCCACTGTAGCTGTACAAGGTTGTTAGCCATTGCCTCTAAAGACACAAATGATGTGAGACTGAAGCTATTCTGCTCAGAGTCCCCAATGAAGAGGATAGCTCCTGAGAGCAATTCTTCCTGCTGGCCAGTGTGTCAGCCAGAGAACAGAACCCAACTATCTGTAGTGTATTAATTGGTTTTCCAGGGCACTTCCTTCTTTCTTATGCAGATGGGCACAGTGACTGGCAAGTAGCAATCTAATTGGTAGATACACACACCTCCCTGAAACAGAAGCCAAGGTGACCCACAGGGACAGACAGGGTTTCCCCAGCTGGGAGTCTGAGTACCATGGACAGCTGCCCCACCTCAGAACCCTGGCTCCCCCTCACCATTGCACTGTCCCCTCCTCTCCATTGGCGGGATGTTCTCTCTTATGGCAGTTTTGGGGGGATATCTGTTCCCTGTCTGTATCTCTGTTTGACTCCACATGACGGGAGAAAGGTAAGTGATGCCTTGTAGCGGGGTGGTCACTCTGCTCCTGCCCGTAGGGGTTAAAAGCAGCCCTGAGGAGGGCTGTGTCTGGGGAAAGGCTGATTGGGGAAGCAGCCTCAGCTGTGGCCACAACCCAGAAGGCAGTGGGCCAGGAGCAGACAGTCTCTCTCTAGCTTGCTGGGGAGCTGAACAGAGTACCTAAAGTGAAGCAAGGTTAGGGGAAGGCTAGAGGAGCTAGGGGAGCTCCAGCCTGGAAACCTTCCAGGCTGCAGGCCTTGTTAAAGGCTAGAAAGGGTACTGGGCTTGCAGAAGGGCAGCCCAAGGGTAGGCAGAGGTAGCAGGTCCAACCTCTCCTTGCCGGTGATGAGTGGCATTTACACTGCAGTCTGCCCCAGTGAACGGGGGCTAGATCAAGACTGGCAGTAGCCATAGTCTGAGGAAAGGTGGGGATAGAGGGTGGGAGTTCCTTGGGGAGGGGAGACCTAGATCTTTGGGGGTACTGCCAGGGGGCAGCACCCCAGCCAGGAGGGACTCGGGCCCAGTGGCAAACAGGACACTGGCCTGCAGTTGGTGCCAGTGACATGTCTGAATTCTTCCTCCTTGTAGTTGTGGCATAGGAAGGTTCTCCAATAGACAAAACCTTTAGAAACTCACCAGGGAGCGCCACCCTCTCTATACACAAGAGAGATTCTGGCTCACACTTGGGATCATTTTTTATGGTTCTATTTCACTTGTATTTCTAATCAATTTCATTGAGCTAAAACCCTTTCCACAGGTAACACTGTGCTGGTACAATGCTCCTTCTCTCTCTTAGGGCTGAAGATCCTGACCCCACTGGGCACTCTGCCAGGACCCACAACATGTTAGTGGAAGTCCAGGATACTCCCAGAGGCCACATGGGAGCTATGAATGCACTTCACATGTCCACACACTGGAGAAAACACTAGATATTTCCTTTCCAGGGTAGATGCTACTCGAAGCTGCACAATGCTGATAAGAGGTTGCAGGGGATTCGACTGGTATTGGTGTCATTTTGGGGTCCTCAATGACCCAGCTAGTAGCATGACAATAACTGAGACACAGCCCCTGCACCCAGCCACTGGGGCACCCTCGTGATCTCACTGAGAAGCAAAGGCATCTCCATATGTCCTTGTGTCTCTCTGCTTTGGATTAGTTGCTCTGGCTTTCAGAAGTTATGTCACAGCTGAGGAAACAGGTAAAACAAACACTACCATTCTCTGCAGCTGGTGCCAGTCCTTGAGGGGAGCAGAATCCCCATAGTAGCTGCAGGCTGGCAGGTGTGCCATTGTCACCACGGGCACTGCCAAAGTTATCTTTGGATGCAAATCCTGGGGAAAATTGAGTGCTTAAAAGAGGACAGGCTCTCCTGGGTCATATTAGTCATTCCTCGTTAGAAAAGCACTGTTGGGTTCTTTGTTTCTCTCAATCTCCAGTGTATTTAGATAAACACATTTTCTAATTCTCCAAGTCCCACTGAATAAAAGAGAACTGCAAGGTGAGAATATTAAATCAGCAGATTATCGAGTGCTCCCTGTGAATTGAAACTCTGGCAGAGACATGATTGCAGGGGTGGGGGGCCAGTATTCTATGGTAAACTGCAGAGGCAGAGAGACATGGCGGGAGGAAGTGGAGTGAAATGGGGAATGAGAAACAGAGACAGAGAGGAAAGGAGGAAGAAAGAAAGGGAGAGAAAAGGAGAGAGGGCACAGGGAGGAAAAAGGAGAGGTAGAGTGATAATGAAAGAGCGACTGTGAGAAGAAAGAGCAAGAAGAGAAAATAGAGAAAGAGAGGAGAGAATGGGAGAAGGATAATGGAGGAGAGGAGGAGCATGGAAGGGGGTAGAATGGTGCAGGGGAGAGGCTTGGCAGCTGTTGAAAGTGGTACGCATTTCAATTTTTAATGATTCAAAAATACAACCATTAGCATGTCAGATGCAGAGGTAAATGGCAGGGCTCGTTTACAAGCCCTAATATCTTTGAAGAACATAAAGGGAGAGCTTTTAAAGCATTCAGGCTGGGAAATGCCACCCGCATCTCTCTCCTTTTGCTGGGATCACTCCCTATCAAAGATTGCTAAGGCCAAGGTTGTTTGCATGATTTTGTTTGGGGTTGCTTTCTTCTTTTTTTCCCTCCTCTCCCTGCAGCTTGTGCCTCCTGTTTGTCACATGAAGCTGTGAAATCAGGAGTGTTCTGCTCTTCACTTCCGACAGCCTCAGGCAAACAGATTTACATCAGGTGCAGACAGTTTCAAACTTCACGTCGTTGTTCTCAATTTCAGCGGAGAAATTCCCTTTCTGTCTCAGTGATTTGACTTGCTATTCTCTCTCTCTGGATCTCTCCCTGCAGTATCTTTCTCTGCTTTCTTCCCTCTGCCCATGCACAGCAAAATCCTCCATGTAGACAAAGAGTGCATCACAACTGAAAGCCTGGTTGTCCCCTTTGGGAGTGTAAAAAAGCTATAGGGGGAAAAGATGCTCCAGAATTTCATCCAAAAATAGGAACCCTCTCATCCTACCAAGCCCAGGGGAAGTAGCAATATAAGCAGGGCCATCAGGTGTGGTTTCCATTTGGGGAAGTCTTCCCTTTGAAAAAGAGACAATACAACACTCAGCAGATTGCCTATAACCACAGCAATTGGCTCCCATGCCTGACCTCAACCTTCCACCATACATAGACTGTGGCAGTGGATAAAATCAGCAGAAGTAGGTAGACAGACACCATAAGTGTGGAAGAGAGTGGATAATGAGACTACAGTCCTAGATCACTAGAAGGATAGTAACTGTTAAGAAGTGAGGGGTATGAGAGGGAATGATTAGTTGACTTGAATGGAAATATGTGCAGATACTGCTCCATGCTCAACTCAGGTGGGTGGTGGTGGTAGGAGGAGAGAATGACAGTAACTCCAGGACTCATCTTCTTTCCCCACCCCGCCTCCTCACCACACACTTTATTACCTGTCATTGATGGGAAGTGCCTAAAATCGTCCTCCTTGCCTAGATCACTCCCATTCAGTGCACTAGAATGAATAGCATGGTGCACAGAGTATTAATTCCACTCTACTCTTGCATTGCTGAAGTTCTTGTCTGAGTAAGGAGCATGTTCTCATGATGCACATACAACAGGGATGGTCCAGGTTTAAAATCAATGACAATACAGTGTGTAAAACAATGGAGAGGTGAGGATAGATATTGCAGATAGTATTCTTTACATAACAGTTAGATGAGGCTGAACATAAACAGGGGGACAGATGGAGGTTGTTCGAAATGACATGTATGGTTACATTCAATCACAAAACTGATCAAGACAGAAAAATGGCTCTACAACAAATCTCTGGAGGCAAATCTGTCATGGGTCCAGGTTCCCAGAATTCATTTCCATCCACCTGAATCGGAAGCAGCCCACACAGGACACACAGATTCCAACATGCAAATTGTCCCTGTCACCTCAGCATGCCAACCACTTCACACTACACCAGTCTCCAGGCCATTCTATGGGTCTCTGTAGTCCCCGAAAGTCTCCCCCGGCCAAGATTGGCAGCTGTCCCAAGTCCAGACTGGAGAAGGTGCAAGATAATGCTACTCTCAGCCAGTTTCAGTGCACTCCCTTTTTGCTCCCTCTCTTTCTCTCCATGGTTTTTGGCGGAAAAAACACAGAAGAAGGAATTTGGCCCTGGTCATGCGTCCTTTTTGGAAAGTGTCTCTCATGTTTCCTGTCTCCTGACTGACAGGGACATGGCATCACTTCGGGTATAACCAGGGCTTCTGAGAGGACTGAACCTAGCTGTGCTTTTTTGCCAAATGTACATCACACCTGGATGGCATGATCTGGACAAAGGGTTACAGCAGACCCTGATTGTTGCCGTGTATTATTATCAATTCTTTTCAGCATTGTCAATAACACTACTGCATTCAGACAGTTACTGATTTTTAGTTTGTGCTTATTCATGGTAATCCCCTTGTACTGGCACTATTCTCCTCCATGGGAGAAGAATTGGGCCCCAGGAACCTGAGTTATGGGAATTCAAATCAAACCCCACCATTTTGGATGGAGAGAGGAGAGGCAGTTCCAAGTGGTTACATCCCCCCAGCAATTCTACATGAGGCACTCAGGTACTATGGTGATGAATAAAGAAAAAAAAACTTTATGCAAGTTATTCCTATGACTAGGAAGCCTTTTCAAATCCAATATAAATTGACTCAAACCTGTGCATGAAATGGAAAGTGGCAGCAAATAGAACTGATTTAGAGAACAAAGATTTAGAGAACAGTTTGCTATTTTCGCACCACTACCAATGTTATTTTTTGCTGATTCTGCACTTGTTGGTTCCAGCTGAGTTTGGAAGTGAAAGTCTCAAAACACACGAAGAAAGACTGTTCTGACAGCATTCCCAGCCTGCTCAGGGGCAAGAAGTAAATTGAATCTGAGAAGATCAGGCTTTCTTGTGGGAGACTCCAACCTATTTATACAGATCCAGGATGTTCTAAAAATTCTAGAAGTTCAGAGAGAAGCTAGACTTGTAGTTGCTCACAAGATCAGATAGAAAGATAGATTGATCTTTGAAACTTTTGAGATTCCTTTGTCACTCGTCCCAGACTGAACGCAAATTCATCTTTTGTGGATTTTCATTTTAAAGCAGATAAAATATCATTTTTAAAAGAAGAAATCCTACTGTTGATGACACAAACAGCTGTGGGGGAAAATATCATTGGAGTAAACCCAGTCAATATCCCTCCATAGGAGTCCTGGAGAATCTAACAGCTTCTGACTTTCAAAACGACTCCAAAGGCAAAAGGAATTTCAAAGAGAAGACAAAAAACCTCACCCGTCCTTTCAATCACATCAGCCACTCTGTGGTCTTCCTCCACCTCTCCTTCCCCAGCCTGCCCTGGCATCTTCATCTTTATTCATGGAGCTGAGTTCAGAAGCAGATGCTCTCACTCCCCTGCCCTGGGAAGATAGGGAGGGGGGTCGTCTCCAGTTTCCATGAACACATCTAGAAAAAGTTAGACTTCCATACAGTACACGAGATATAGCTTTTCAAGCCCCCTTTGGACCATTATTAAGTTTGACATGTGTTGTTCCACTCCTAATGGACCCTGGCCACTGGAATATCCATGTGATAGAATAAAATAGCCAAGCCCCCTGAGTGCTGCATATTTCATATACTATGCCCTGACTTCACGTTGTTTAGACTATTAGAACAATTTGTCATCCAACCCTTGCAGCCTAGCAGGATTCCGCCTACTCCAGGAGAAAGCATGTCCTTTCACTGCTGTCTGAGCTCCAAGCAGAACAGACAGCAGAGAAGCAATGCTCAGGGGCTGCACAGCCCAGCCAGCAGCACAGTGCTATTTATTATTATTAAAAATCTCCTGCATCACAGTTAGGGTGACCAGGCAGCAATTGTGAAAAATCGAGGCAGGGGGTGGGGGGTAATAGGAGCCTATATAAGAAAAAGACCCCAAAATTGTGACTGTCCCTATAAAATCAGGACATCTGGTCACCCTAATGACAGTTCACTTTACAAAATCTAGAGGAAAGCACCTCCCCTGCCCCCAAAAACCTACAGGCTAAGAATAAGCAGAATAAGCGGGATATAGGAAAATGACTTATGAAAAGCAGGGTTATCATTAATGGTAGGAAGGACTCCTGGAGGAAGATGGATCTGAAGTAAGAGAGAGAGGGCATCTGATGGACATAAAAGAGAGAGGTTGTTCCAGGCATGATAAAAGGCATGTGTGACAGGATGCAGGGGACCGGTCTGATCCCTGGTTCACAAGGATTAACTCAAGCTCTACTTCCTCCTCTCTTTACTCAGGGAAAGAGCTATGAGAGTGACTGCTTGGGTGACAGAGCAGGGAGGACTTCTGTGGAGAGGTTGAGCTCCACACTCAGGCCCAAACCCAAAGATGGGGTTAGGGTCCCTTGTGGGACTTTCTCATTATAAAGACAAACTCTTGAGGCAGAGCTCCTTCTAGCTGCAACTATGTTTGTCTGTCATGTCATCCTGCCAGCTTAAACTTGGTGTCAGGGGCTGGACAACTTCAAATTTGTAGAGAGACTGTGGATAAACTGAAAGCAGAGCAGGAGGCCTTGGTGAAAGGGACAGTGGTGGTTCTGGCTTTATTTTCTGCTAAATTGTTCATAATTTTCCAGCAGGTTTTATGAATGCTCCTGAGAAACAAACAGAGCAATTTCTGGCTAAGACCTATTTGTACCAATGCTCGCAGTTCGGCCGGAGGGAGGTGAGTCCCAGCCCTGGCATCTACCAGGCTGGACAGAGAGAAGCACCTTTCTGACTCTATGTGATAGACTGGCTGGCTATTGATCCCTGGATCCACAGGCAGGCTCAGCTGTGGTAATGTGGAGAAGGCCCATGTGAGTCTGGAGGAGGGACTCCACTAAGTGAAATCTGTTGGCCAGGCAGTTAGAGCAAGATAGACTGTACGCCTTTAGCTCTACACAGTGATTTTTGCATTGGCTGTCTAGCTCAAGGCAGCATCCGCTATAGCTTTATCCATGCTGTGGGGAAGTGAACAAATGTAGGGATGAATAGCGTGTTCCCCCTCCCCCCCCCGATGCCCTATCTGCTCCATTTTGCAACTTCTCTTCCCCTCACTCAGTAAGAACATAGCACACGTTGCCAATGTTTGAGTATACTCATTAGCAAACCACACAGCCTTGCAGATGCTCCATGATTTCCAGTACTGCTGCTAAGCCACCCCAAACCTTTCATCATATTCCAGGCTGAGAAGCTCCCAGCATTAATGAGCATTATTATTATGTATACACTACCCATCGTTGCAATATCTAGGCGCCAGTACATACCTGTACACAGCCGGCAGGCCTGCAGTTTAGCCTTGTTTGACAGCATCTGTCATCTAGTCCACCAGTGACCTTTGGCCAGTAAGATTTCCTCTTGCTGCCATTGCTAAGTGTGTGTGCCGATGCCTAACTGCACTGATTGTTAAACTTACTTAAATCTCCTGTCCTGGTAAATTACCTCTGTCTGACAATCATACACAATGAACTATAGGCTTGAATGGCAGAGCAGGCCCTCCCAGCCAGAGGAGAAGGCATCCCAGCCATCCCTCCCTGGCTCAGAGCTGTGCAATCTCCATGCACCAAAGGTACATTAGCAGGACAGCAGCCGCTGTTCCTCAGTGTCATTCTGAATAGGCAGGTACACTACCATAATTTACTGTGCCTGATCACTGTGTTTCTCTCCCAAAGGCATGGCTGAATAATGGTGCCTGTACAAGTCCCCAGGGCATAGGGATATTCTTCCTCTGGAATCCCTCTCTTTGGGTCAGTAACAGGCTTTCCACCTCACCTGTCATATGGGTAACAGAAATATAGAGTCACCACATTTGTCAGCTATTTGCCTCTTGCATTTATTCCGTGATGCAGCTGACTGATGCTGGGGCGGAGTGCGGGGTGCATTGTAAGTTACTCTAAACCATCTAACTATGCACACAGCCAGTCTATATAACCAGATGTTCTGTAACTCAGATAAGGCTGAGGTAATGTTGGTAGGTTCAGGGAATCAACCTGAATACACAGTGGGATTATATGTGCCCTTGTTACTGAGCAAGTGGGCCTGTAGTTTGTTATGTAAGTCTGTAGTCAGGAATTCTTGCTACATCCTCAGCTTCTGTTGGAAGACCCTATAGCAGTAGGACCAGGAAGGCCATTTTTGCATCTCCACTTTGGCCAGAACCCTTTGGCCATTTATTCAGATGGAGCCCTCACTACCATAATCCACACCTGGTTCTCCTCAAAATTAGACTCTCTCTGCAGGGTGCCCTACATGGCACTACCTGCTTAATCAACTCACAAACTGGGGCTGGTGCAGAATGTAGCAGGCTGCTGAATATCTCACCTTTGGCCTATTGCAATATCACTCCATGATTTGTATTGACCCTCTATTGATTTGAGGTGGAATTTGAGGTATTGGTTTTGACCCTTAAAATCCTATGTGGCCTATATGAAAGATGACATTGTCCCTCTAGGATGGTGGTTTGCTGGTGCTGAAGCCCCCTTGGTCTGAAAGGGAAGTTGTGACTGACAGGGTGTTCTCTGGGAGGAGCCCCTCACTTTGGCACTTAATCCCCCTGGAGTTCTGATGATGGTGATGGGGAAGTCTGTCTGGCCTGGCATTCCTAGCAGGGTGGCTATACAAAGTTAAGCATTCACACCTACATGGCTTAAACAGAACAGCCTCCTGGAGCTAAGCCCTAAGACCCTGCTTTGCACCAAGATGATGGCTCATCTTGTGTTTGCATCTCTCATCCCTGAGCCTCTCACTGGACAGCGGGTATGGCTGCCTACAGACCTGCATCCCAGGCAAAACAGAAAACTCAAGCTTTTTCTAGCTGGCTAAATGAGTCTCCATAAAACCTCTGAATGGAAACAGAAGCTTGTGTTATTAGAAAAGAGAGAGAGAGAGAAGCCCCCAGTGAAACAAATGCCCCCTTGCACCTGCCATATGCCACATTGCATCACAGTGAAAGGAGTGAGTTACAGCCACAGACCCCATGCTTAGCTCTCCTCGGTGCTCAGCCCCTTCTGGGCCAGACACAGACCATTCATTCTTACTGCGCTGCTTGCATATAGCACACAAAAGGGTTAACTCTCAGCAGCTGCTCCCCAGATGCCGATTCTGGAATTCACATTTGTGTAATAATAAACCTCGGGATAAGTGGGGGGGGCTTCTTTGTCCCCCTTCTCCCTCCCTCCCTCCCAATAACTGTTCTGCTGCCAAACGCCATGGGAGGAAGAGAGGAGCAGCAACCCAGGTGCTGTGGGATCTCTTCCGATGGACTCACAGGGAGATGAATTACTGGGCCGCCAGGAAAACCTGGTTATTTTTCATGTTGCTTCCCTTGCAGCGTTAGCAGCGGGGCGGGATAGGGAGAAGAGAGCTCAATCCACAGTGCAGGACCAGGGTATAATTTGTTTCAGGAGAGAGCAGTGAGGAGAGACAGATGTAAATTTTATTTAGAGGCTTTCTCCTTAATAGCCCCCATCATGTGGCAGGGTAGCACACCTGCTTCCAATCGCCAGCCTCCACTTAGCGTTAGCCTGGCTTAGGTTTGAAAGGAGAAAGGGCGGCTCCCTTCCTTCCATGGAACACTGATTTAGGCTGAGAGGTCTGCATGGGCTGGAGGTGCCATGAAGGGAAAACCTGGAAGGTGGGGGAGAGAAGTTAACTCCTAATTCAAAGGGGCTGCAGATGGATGTGGTGTGAAACGTGGCACTTTCCCTTCTCCCAGACTCGTGAAAATATTTCCCCCAGTCCCAGTCTGGGTGGAGATTTGAATGAACCTAAAATCTCGAGTATAAGTCAAACCCGATGAGTTTCACCTAGTATTGTAAGGAAATCACTATCCAGTCTGGGTTTGCCTGAAAAGGTCACAGACCTCAGCAAACCTTGCGAGCAGAAATGGGTTCAAGTCACAAACCTGAACATTTCCCATGCTTGCTCAAGAGTGTTTGGATTCATAGACTCAGTTCAAGACTCTAAAGTTCCTAGAGAGTTTGATGAGATTTGGAGAGAGATCGGGGTGTCGGGGAGGGAGTCTATTTGGAATTCTGATCAGCACCCATCTCTACCAGTGATAAGTTTAGCATGAAACCCCAAACCGGGTGAGTATCGTGTGCTTCTAGATTTCACTGAATACTTCTCACGCAGGCCAAGGTGACTTTTCCCCCAGCATATACCAGCAGCACATTTTGCACCATAATGAATGAATGGGGAGGTTTTGATGAGCTGAGGATGCTTGCTGTTCTCTTAGGAATTTCTGTTCCCTACGCCAGGACTGGCTCCTGATTGCTCCCATTGCCACATGGAGAGTGGGACCCAGCATACATGGCTGTGACTGTCAATTAAGGCGAAAGAAAGGTGGGATAGATTTCACACCTTGACTGTGAATGTGCAAACCTCAGTATCCCGTGGCTCAAGGACTCTTCTCTCTGCCTCAGCTGGGCCAGCCACAGTCTACGTGGGTGGGTTCGAGTTCCTCCTTCGGCCCTGTGATCTCAGAAATGTAGTTCTGGAGCATCTCTCCTTCCCTATCCCATGGCGAGGGGGGAGGGGCTTCTTCTCATCTCTTTTGATCCACATTTTAAGAAGGCCCCATCTGTTCCTACTATTTGGCAGCTTCACACCCAGCCCGCCCCTGAAGAATGGATTGTACGGGAAGTGGTTGGTGAGAGCTATCAGGCTGGGAGATCTTTTTAACACAAACAACTAGTTGTTTAGATGTGACTCAAGGTACGTGGTATTTCTGTACAGGAACCCTGACTCACCAAGACTGCAGATGCAGAGAAAACATTAGAATCCTGC
Source organism: Gopherus evgoodei (assembly GCF_007399415.2). NCBI lineage: Eukaryota > Metazoa > Chordata > Testudines > Testudinidae > Gopherus > Gopherus evgoodei. The sequence continues at coordinate 83,759,437 of NC_044330.1, read as the reverse complement.
CTTGTTTCACGGACAGCAAAGTGGATTCGCATATACCCCAAGAGGCTTGAATGAGATTTTCCAGTTTTCTATTTGATGGAAATAGAAAATGCTCAAATAACCCACAGGAATGTTCCAGTGAACTCTGCACATCTGGGACAGTCCCTGGGAGAGGCAGGAAGGAAGCACTTCCACAGACTGAGTGTGTCCTGGCACTGGATAGGCCTGGGTTCTCCATAAATCAGACACATGGCGGTGCAGGCATGGCCAGGAGAAGCAGCTTTTCCACTTCTAGAGACCTTTTTTCTTTCAAAGACCTCCTCTTCTCTTGTCTCAGCTGCCTCTCCCAACCTGCATTCAGGATGCCCTCAACTGAACCTCATGCTCAGATCATGCCTTGCCAGCTTCCATATAATATGTGACCTGAAAACACCCAGCTCCCCCAGTGCAGCGTTAGTAATGAGCTGGAAAGGAACAGGTGCTGCTTGTGTTGCTAGTGTCAAACTTTCTGCACAATGGTTACTGAAGTGTGGGAACATTTGCCAGCATTTCCAGAGGCACTGTTCCTTGTTCAGAGTGGTGGCATGAGCTAACTGTACCAGCGTGAAGGGGGAAATGTCTTCTCACCCACCCGACCCCCATGGGTTAAGTAGGTCAGGTCTGTACAATGCTAAGGAAATAGAAAGAAACATGTAAGTGCTAGGTATTCATGTTAGTATGAATATTGATGAACTGGCCTGGAAAGTGGAGCTGCCCAAAGGATTGCACACTGGAAGCAAAAACAGGTGCAATGGGGCCTCTTATTCACTGGCTTTCCAGACACAGAACGTGTCATTTGGAAATCCATCCCCCCACTCCCCAGCCCTGCCTTACTTCCATTGCTTTAATGTGCACAGAGCTGTATGCAGGGCGTGATTCACCACAGCTCTCTGCGCCCAAGAGGCTCCAAGCTCACTCACAGGCATAAGGGTTTGCGAGTGAGGGGGGGTTAACCTGAAAAATAATTCTGCGTAAGAAGCCCATGAACTGTGTGTGCGTGTCAGAGCTGATTTCACAGGAGACGGGGTAAGGGGCATGGAAAGACTACTGGGGCCTGGGTGAGGAGTGTGTTCTCCTTCCTCTCTCCTTGTCTCCCCCAGGCAATTCATTTATTTACTTAACACCAGAAAGAGCAGTTTGTCCTGGGGAAGGGCTTAGCTGAATAAAGGCAAGACAAGGAAATATCCTATCGGACTACCAAGTTCCTCTGCTGCCCCTGACCAGGATGCGATATAGAGCTGTGGTGGAAGATAGGTCAGTGCAAAAAGTGATGATGGACTTGAACTTAGCCCAAAAGCCACTTCCTCTCCCATTCCTCTCTTTCTTGCATGATTTGAATACACACTTGGCTAGGACTTGTCTTGATTCCCTCTTCTCTTCATCACACGGCCCTTTGTCACCAGTGCCCAAGATTATCCTCACACCCCTTCAGAGCAGGTTGTGATTCTGGATAATGCCACCTCCTCTCTGCCCTCCCCTTCCCCTCCCCCCACCAGGTCTTTCACATCCTGACATCCACCACCCAGTTCAAACAGGGAAGGGCAGAGTGCTACAATCTAACTTTGTATCTTATTCAACTGGACCTTGTAATCAGTTAGCTGTGCTCTATATGGATCAGAAAGGATGGCACAGCTGCACAATAGCTGAAACCTCTCCCTGTAGACTCCACACATTTGCATCTTGCCATGGTTATTTCCTTTCTGCATCCTCTGAAGGAAGATTGAAAATCATGCTGCTTACAGTGTAGGGTGCTCTTTTGGCTAAAGACAGTAAATCTGGCACTGACATTCTGATAGCACTTCTCATAAGAATAGAGCTGTGCCTTGGTATGCCCTGGACAAAATCCCTCCCTCCTCCAGCATCTGCAATGCCTTGTACTGGCTGGCTGCTGCTTTCCACCCCAGAAGTGGCTGCATTGCTGTGATGTAGTCGCTGTAAAACCCTTTGGGATGAAAGGTACTCTGTAAATGTCTGATGCGATTGTATGGCAATAATATTCATTTTCACATAGATCATATGTCTTGTGTCACACAGCAGCCAGCAAACAGAGCTGTAAACGGGAGTTTCAGAGGGAGTTCTCTTGGAGGAGCAGGTTTTTGTATTTTGTGTATTGTATTGTGTAGTTTGTATGTGTGGAGGCTGCTAGGGGCAGTGTGCTGGGAGAGAAGCTGAGCCCTGTTTAGGGGATGGGGCTTACCTGCTTAGGGGTCCTATAAAGGTAGCCAGCCAGCCAGCCAGGCAGCAGCATAGACAGCTGCAGCGGCAAGCAGCCAGCAAACAGAGCTGTAAACAGGGGAGTTTCAGAGGGAGTTTTCAGGGGGAAGTTGTGGGGGAGACTAAGAGACCTAGGCAGAGGAACTGACAGGCTAGTTAAGGGCGTGGGTGGTGATCTGCCAGTGTTCTGGTGCCTGTTGGGGGCTTGTTTTGTTTTGTGTTTCTTGGACTACCAGGTTTTAGGTGGGAAGGCTATGACTGATACAGAGGTAGCAGTGAAAGACACAATGAGGATGACTGGATGTGGAAGCTGCGGCATGTACATGATCCTGGAGGGGGCACCTGAAAAGAATTTTGTCTGCATGAAGTGCTGCCTGATAGAGCTGATGGAAGAAAAGATCCGAGGACTGGAGATGCAGGTGGAAACTCTGATCGAGTTTAGAAGGGAGTTTGAGCAGATGATGGAGCAAAGACATGAAGAGGCTGAAGGGATAAGCTCAGACTTGCAGATGGAAGTAGGACCAAAGAATTCTGAGGAGAGACTGCTGGGTGAGGAAAGTGGATGGTGGAAGCATGTGACTCAGAGAACAAGGCAGAGGAAAAGACGGGCCAGTGAAGGAGAAATAGAACTCAGGAACAGGTCTGCAGAGTTGGAAAATGAAGAAGGGGCACAGCAGGTGGTTGCTGAAGGAGAGAGGGCAAGGAAAAAGAGAAGAGCTGCTAGTCCTACAGGAAGAGGGGAGGAGTCAATGGAGGCAACATCAAATATGAGCCCCAGGAGGATTGCAAGGGTGAACAGGAATCGAGAGGACTTGCAGCCAGTGGGTCCAGGGGATAGACCGGAGAATCACACTGTCATCAGGAAAAGGCAGGTCTACGTGATTGGGGACTCCTTACTGAGAAGAATAAACAGGCCTGTAACTACAGCTGATCCAGAGAACAGAAAGGTATGCTCTCTGCCGGGTGATAAGATACGGGATGTGGACCTGAGACTGAAAAGGATCCTAACAAGAGAGGGAAAGAATCCATTGATTGTCCTTCATGTGGGAACGAATGATATGGCTAGATTCTCGCTGGAACGTATCAAGGGAGACTATGCCAGACTGGGGAAGACGCTTAAGGAAATTGAGGCTCAGGTGATCTTCAGCTGGATTCTGCCGGTTCCTAGAGAAGGGCAACAAAGGTGTGACAAGATTATGGCGATAAACAGATGGCTCAGGCAGTGGTGCTATAAGGAGGGCTTTGGGATGTACGGCCACTGGGAAACTTTTATGGACAGAAGACTGTTCTCTTGGGATGGACTTCACCTGAGTAAGGAGGGAAATAGACTTCTAGGATGGAGACTTGCCCAACTGATTAAGAGAGCTTTAAACTAGGAATTTGAGGGAGATGGTTGGGAGATGTCCAGGTGATCTCCACGCCGGAATTTAACCTTGAGAGGGAAAAAAAACAAAGTAAGAGGGGATACAGCCATGGACAGAAGAATTGACATAAAGAGGAAGGGTAGCGTAGATACCAGTCTAACAGGTGATGCTGGTGGTAGAATGTCTGTGCCTAACCGGGTAAAGAATGTCAGTGAAGCCAAATGGCAAAAAATAAGATGTCTGTACACTAATGTGAGGAGCCTAGGTAACAAAATGGAGGAACTAGAGCTACTGGTGCAGGAAGTGAAACCAGATATTATAGGGATAACAGAAACATGGTGGAATAGTAGTCATGACTGGAGTACAGGTATTGAAGGCTATGTGCTGTTTAGGAAAGACAGAAATAAAGGCAAAGGTGGTGGAGTAGCACTGTATATCAATGATGAGGTTAACTGTAAAGAAATAAGAAGTGATGGAATGGATAAGACAGAGTCTGTCTGGGAAAAAATCACGCTGGGAAAGAAAGATACTAGAGCCTCCCCTGAGATAGTGCTTGGGGTGTGCTACAGACTGCTGGGATCTGATTTGGATATGGATAGAGACCTCTTTCGTGTTTTTAATGAAGTAAACACTAATGGGAATTGTGTGGTCATGGGAGACTTTAACTTCCCAGATATAGACTGGAGGACAAGTGCTGATGTAAGCAGAGTCAGGATAAGCTCTACCCTGACATCTGGTGGAAAGAATTTCAGAGAATGTATTTGCATAGGCACGCCTACTCTATCCCAGACTGCCGAGCTGTGGGACTGCTTGGTGACAAATGACTCACCCTCAGTTGGGTGGTACTTGCTAGACAAGGGACATGGGTTCCAAAACCCAGTGAATTGAGAGAGGTTGGGGACAGGTATTTGTGTCTGGTGGTGCAGTCTCCTTGTGGAGCCAGAAGCACCATTTCTACCCCCTCTTCTCCCCACTGTGGAATGTCAGAGTTGATTTTTTTATTCCCTCAAGAATCTAAATACAGGTTACTGAGCTAAACTCACTTTGGGCTAATGGTGCACTAGCACTGGGGCTCCCCTACTAAGAGCTGAGATCACTGAGAGTTGAAATCACTAAACAGCTGAAATTACTGAGCTGAGAGCACTGAGTACTGTGCTAACTTGTAGGGGAGCCTGAAGCTATACTGTGGAACTGAGCAGCTGGCGGAGTGGAGCAGTTGTGGAGACGGCTGGAGCGGATCACGGGACAGCTGGTGGCAGCGGAGCAGCTGGCAGAGCGGAGCAGCTGTGGGATGGGTGGAGTGGCCCACAGAGCAAACGAAGCTGAGCAGTTTGCAGGGAGAACTAGAGCAGCTCATGGAGCAGAGCAGCTGGTGGAGCGGAGCAGTTTCTGAGGACGGCTGGAGGAGCAGAGTGGAGCGGCTGGTAAAGCGGAGCAGTTCGTGGAGAAGGCGGAAGCAGAACCCACGGAGAGGCAGGGCAGTTGGCCCCGGACCACATAAGGTGCCCCTTTCTACCCAGGCTGGGGGGAGGGACCTCTACAGATAAACTCTCGAACTCTGGGGTGGCATTGACCAGAGACTTTTGGGTTGTTGGACTTTGGGGTGATTGGACTTAAAACCCTAAGAGGAAAAAGGACAGTGCCAAACGTACTTGGAGGTGGGTTTTTGTTTATGGTTTGTGTTATAACCCTGTTTGTGGTGTTTCTCCAATGGGATGCCGCATTGATTCCTTCCTTTATTAAAAAGATTTTGCTACACTCAGACTCCGTGCTTGCAAGAGGGGAAGTATTGCCTCCTAGAGGCGCCCAGGGGGGTGTGGTATGTGAGTGTCCCAGGTCACTGGGTGGGGGCTCGAGCCGGTTATGCATTGTGTTACTGAAATGAAACCCCTGGATACTGAACCTGGTCCTTGTTGCTGCCAACTCAGAGGGGCAGAAGGGTTACACTAGTAAGAATAATAGGGCTTAGATTTTTCTGGATGTGATAGCTGATGGATTTCTTCACCAAGTAGTTGAAGAACCAACAAGAGGGGATGACATTTTAGATTTGGTTTTGGTGAGTAGTGAGGACCTCATAGAAGAAATGGTTGTAGGAGACAACCTTGGTTCGAGTGATCATGAGCTAATTTAGTTCAAACTAGATGGAAGGATAAACAAAAATACTTGTGGATCTAAATGCGGAGGAGGCTTGGAATTACTTTAAGTCGAAGCTGCAGAAACTATCAGAAGTCTGCATCCCAAGAAAGGGGGAAAAAACCATAGGCAGGAGTTGTAGACCAAGCTGGATGAGCAAGCATCTCAGAGAGGTGATTAAGAAAAAGCAGAAAGCCTACAAGGAGTGGAAGATGGGTGGGATTAGCAAGGAAAGCTACTTTTGTGAGGTCAGAACATGTAAGGATAAAGTGGGAAAGGCTAAAAGCCATGTAGAGTTGGACCTTGCAAAGGGAATTAAAACCAATAGTAAAAGGTTCTATAGTCATATAAATAAGAAGAAAACAAAGAAAGAAGAAGTGGGACCTCTAAACACTGAGGATGGAATGGAAGTTAAGGATAACTTAGGCATGGCCCAATATCTAAATAAATACTTTGCCTCAGTCTTTAATAAGGCTAATGAGGAGCTTAGGGATAATGGAAGGATGACAAATGGGAATGAGGATATGGAGGTAGATGTTACCACATCTGAGGTAAAAGCCAAACTTGAACAGTTTAATGGGACAAAATCGGAGGGCCCAGATAATCTTCATCCAAGCATATTAAAGGAACTGGCACATGAAATTGCAAGCCCATTAGCAAGAATTTTTAATGAATCGGTAAACTCAGAGGTTGTACCGTACGACTGGAGAATTGCTAACATAATTCCTATCTTTAAGAAAGGAAAAAAAGTGATCCGAGTAACTATAGGCCTGTTAGTTTGATCTGTAGTATGTAAGGTCTTGGAAAAAATTTTGAAGGAGAAAGTAGTTAAGGACATTGAGGTCAGTGGTAATTGGGACAAATTACAACATGGTTTTACAAAAAGTAGATCGAGCCAAATCAACCTGATCTCTTTCTTTGAGAAGGTGACAGATTATTTAGACAAAGGAAATGCAGTAGATCTAATTTACCTCAATTTCAGTAAGGCATTTGACATGGTTCCACTTGGGGAATTATTAGTTAAATTGGAAAAGATGGGGATCAATATGAAAATTGAAAGGTGGATACGGAACTGGTTAAAGGAGAGACTACAACGGGTCGTACTGAAGGGTGAACTGTCAGGCTGGAAGGAGGTTACTAGTGGAGTTTCTCAAGGATCAGTTTTGGGACCAATCTTATTTAACCTTTTTTATTACTGACCTTGGCACAAAAAGCGGGAATGTGCTAATAAAGTTTGCGGATGAAACAAAGCTGGGAGGTATTGCTAACACAGAGAAGGACCGGGATATCATACAGGAAGATCTGGATGACCTTGTAAACTGGAGTAATAGTAATAGGATGAAATTTAATAGTGAAAAGTGCAAGGTCATGCATTTAGGGATTAATAATAAGAATTTTAGTTATAAATTGGGGACACATCAGTTGGAAGCAACAGAGGAGGAGAAGGACCTTGGAGTATTGGTTGATCACAGGATGACTATGAGCCGCCAATGTGATATGGCCGTTAAAAAAGCTAATATGGTTTTAGGATGCATCAGGTGAGGTATTTCCAGCAAAGATAAGGAGGTGTTAGTACGGTTATATAAGGCACTGGTGAGACCTCATCTGGAATACTGTGTGCAGTTCTGGTCTCCCATGTTTAAGAAGGATGAATTCAAACTGGAACAGGTTCAGAGACGGGCTACTAGGATGCTCCAAGGAATGGAAAACCTGTCTTATGAAAGGAGACTCAAAGAGCTTGGCTTGTTTAGCCTAACCAAAAGAAGGTTGAGGGGAGATATGCTCTTTATAAATATATCAGAGGGATTAATATTAGGGAGGGAGAGGAATTATTTAAGCTTAGTACCAATGTGGACACAAGAACAAATGGGTATAAACTGGACACTAGGAAGTTTAGACTTGAAATTAGATGAAGGTTTCTAACCATTAGAGGAGTGAAGTTCTGGAACAGCCTTCCAAGGGGAGTAGTGGGGGCAAAAGACATATCTGGCTTTAAGACTAAGCTTGATAAGTTTATGGAAGGGATGGTATGATGGGATAGCTTAATTTTGGCAATTGATCTCTGATTATCAGCAGGTAAGTATGCCCAGTGGTCTGTGATGGGATGTTAGATGGGATGGAATCTGAGTTACGGCAGAGAATTCTTTCCTGAGTGCTGGCTGTTGAGTCTTGCCCACATGCTCAGGGTTTAGCTGATCACCATATTTGGGGTCGGGAGGGAATTTTCCTCCGGGACAGATTGGCAGAGGCCCTGGAGGTTTTTCGCCTTCCTCTGTAGCGTGGGGCATGGGTCACTTGCTGGTGGATTCTCTGCAGCTTGAGGTTTTCAAACCACAATTTGAAGACTTCAGTAACTCAGACATAGGTTAACGGTTTGTTATAGAAGTGGATGGGTAGGATTCTGTGGCCTGCTTTGTGCAGGAGGTCAGACTAGATGATCATATTGGTCCCTTCTGACCTTAAAGTCTATGAGTCTATATCATTTCTGTTTGGCTGCTTGTTTTGGGAGAATGGTAAGAATCCATTAACCTGTTAGTGCCTTGGCAAAGAACATGTTTATAAAGTCATCCCCCCATTGCAGAATTTAGGCTCAGTTCCATTGAAAACTCCAGCAGACACACACTTCCCCCAGAGCTGTGGGTAAACAGGCTGGGGAATTTATTTTGGCCACTGGAGGGCTCCCATATTGTTCCAGGAAGGTAATAAAAAGACATCAAGTGATGGAAAAAATGTAACCAAAAAATTAAACATAAGAACTATAGAGTTCAAACAAAGTCTGTTCTCTAGCTCATGCACATGCCAACTATCATGCAAATCAGGCTCAATTTAAATTCCTCAACAAAAAAAAAGTGCAAGTAAAACGTGTCCTGTCCCTCTCCATAAATATGGTATGGTACCCATTAAATGTGTGTGTGCTGTTAGAGCAATTAGCTCAGTATAAAAAGCCAGAAAGAAGAAAGCTGGGAGACCTGACTCCCCAGCGAGTTTAGTCCTGGATAGATAAGCCTAGATCACCTCTTTATCTTACTTGGCTAGGGTCCCTGGCACTCTCATTATGTGGCACCTTAGAATTCCAGTTCTATCATCTGTCTCTCTCACATATAGTGATTCACCATTGCCCCGCATCTTGTGCAGTCATTTATATCAGTACAAAGTAGGTGTGAAACACTATCACTTTGATTTGGTGGGATTTTATACTCACTTCGCACTAGTATAAATGTCAACTCAAGGAAGAAGGCAACAGAGAAACAGGTCCACACATTATTGATTCCTATTACACAGGGCTATGAACAACCAATCATGTCAGTAAACGCTCAGCTGGCCCTTCCTTAGCCCATAGGGTGTACAACCCCATCAGAATAAATAGAAATGATCCTTTGACCATCTCGGGTTCTTCTGTATCAGAAGATCACAAAGCACCGTACATGCTCTAATAAATGAAGCGTCATGATAGCAGTTTTCAGGTATCTAAAAGGGTGTCATCATAAGGAGGGAGCAAATTTGTTCACCTTAGCTTCTAAGGATAGAAAAAGAAGCAATGGGCTTAAACTGCAGCAAGGGAGGTTTAGGTTGGACATTAGGAAAAAGTTCCTAACTGTCAGGGTGTTTAAACACTGAAATAAATTGCCTAGGGAGGTTGTGGAATCTCCATCTCTGGAGATATTTAGGAGTAGGTTAGATAAATGTTTATCAGGGATGGTCTAGACAGTATTTGGTCCTGCCATGAGTGCAGGGGACTGGACTCGATGACCTCTTGAGGTCCCTTCCAGTTCTAGAGTCTGTGAATCTATGAATCTATGACCTCTGGCCAGAAAATATTGTTATCCTCCTTTTACAGATAAGGAGACAGGGATATGGAGTTTAAACCCAAATTGACAACCTCAAAATATGTGGCCCAATTTACAGAGGTGCCAAACACGCTTTCATTGGCTTCGCTGATGTTTGCCCTAGGACTGGCTCTCAGGCCTGGTGTTTACAACCCAAGGAACGGGGATTAGGCACCTGCCCTTTAGAAAGACGCAAGCTTGCCTGGCTGGTGTCATCTTTCCCTTGTGTTGCTCATGCGCTGCAGCAAAGGGAAGGTGGTCAACTGGGACGATTTGAAGAGGAATATGTGTTTTTAAAACTCTGACTCTCTCTGAATGATATTTCCTTTGAATTTGCCGCTGCTTCTCCTATGCTAAGTGGTTTTGCTAATATAAAAAAACCCTCCAAACTTATCTTAAAAGGGCCCCGTTATGACTATTTTATTCTCTGGCTTCAGCCCAGTAGCTGTCTATGCTTTCTTGCCAAAGGGCCTTGATTTCATCATGCCTCCCAACCCCCCGCTCTCACAGGGAGGGGGGCTGGCCTGGTTCCCATGCTCTGGACTCAGAAGGGGACTGGGTTGCCTTTGGAAAGCACTGTTAATTTACATGAGAAAATAATTCACTTTTTTTTTTCTTTCTTGTGTGGAAACTGATTTTCCTCACACGGCATCTTGAAAGCAAACCCAATTAAATGCCAGTTAGAAACACGCCCAATGGGCCAAATTTGTCTCTGGGGTAAGGCCATGGATTTCAAGAGAATTACATCAGGGATGCATTTGGCCACTTAGTTTTCAAACCCTCCGTGGGCTGACTCCAGCCAACCTCCATGATCTTGTGTCCCTTTCTAGTCCCCTTCTAGTTCCTTCTGCTTCTCTGCGCACTGGCCTCCACACTGTCCTTTTCACACAACCGTTCTGGTGACAGTGTAAGAGCCTTCTCCTCCTCAGCTCCTGCCTTGGGATCAGCTTTCATATCAAATCTCATCTGAAAACATACCATCTCTCTTTGCCAGCACATCTTCAGCCCTCTCTGCCTCTGCTATTGCAGCTCGTTTAATCCTGAAGAGTGTGTCTAGGACACAAGTTAGTGTGACAAAGGTATTGTAATGAATCAGCCCAGAACTGGTCCTGGACACTTCCAGTGCTCTGGGCAAAGCTGTATGAAAGGCCTCTCCCTGCATCTGACATAATGCCTCCTTGAGGCTGCTCAAGTGTAGCACTTCAGTGTCACTGAATAGCTAATCTAGTCTGCCTGATGGTGGCCACCTATCTACCTACATTCCCTCCTAGTCTGCCACTCTCTGTGCATCTTAGTGCCCTCTCAAGTGTGGCAAGACCCTTTCCCCCACTTTCATCTCTGCACCAGAGTGTACCAAACTTCATCCCAACCTGAGCATTCCTGGGTTTCTGTTCACTTAGGGACAGGCTGTGAAGAAAGGCACCAAGAGGAGCGAGAAACATTCTAATGGAAAGTAAAATACAGGGGCAGTGGGCAGGAGTCAGTGTTGGAGTTCAGAGGCCTAATCTTGCTCTCAGTCACACGAGGGTAAATCAGGAGTAACTCCAGGGAAGTCAATGGAATTACACTGGTGTAAATCAGGGGAGAATTAGTCCCAAAAAGTTTGGTTTTATAAGGCACTTGTTTGTTGATCGTTCTGAGTTTATATTATTCTTAGAAATAGTTTTATCTCATTGGTTTAAAAGCATTAAAGTTATTAGACAGGGAAAATAAATACATCCTTCCTCCTCTCCACATAATATATATATTATTATTACATCCCAAAAACTACATTAAAGGAATGTTAAGTTTACAAAGTCAAGAACTCAGAAGGTAAGCAATGCCAGGATTCATTTGATCCCCTTGTGCATATGCATTATGATACAGCCTTCACATGATCACATGCTATTTTTTCCACAGAACCCCTTCCTCATTTCAGTCCACTGCACAGTCCTGATTCATTCCCAGAGTGTGATCCATCCTGAGCATTGAATGAGGCAAGGGGCTTGTGGGAAAAATAGCATGAACTCATGTAACTAAGGAATTTATCATACTTAAAGCTGAGTGGATTACCTTTTTTTTTAGTTGGTTGGCAAACAACAAAAAAATAAAATCATTTCAGATTTACCTGAAATGATTTTTTTGAGGTGAGGAGGTGAGAGAGGTTTGGCTAACCAAAAAATGTTAAAATAAGAAACTTTTTTAAAAAAGTTTCAGGTCAATCAAAATGGTTTCTTCAACTCAAAACAAAACATTTCATTTCATTTTCAGGGATCTTTAATTATTTTAAATGGCTTTTAACATAAAATTGAGTGAAATTCCAAAACAAAAAGTGGAGACATTTCATTTTGGAAATTCTACAACACACCATTCAAGATTTCCAAATTGAATTTATTTGTTTAGCCAAAATAATTTGCCAAAATTGACCTGAATTTGTGAATTGTTTCATTTGACCCAAATCTGTGTTTTTCAGAGAAAAAATGTTTTGCATAAAAAATTTTGCCCAACCCTAATTATAATGCCTTCGTGCAACAGGTCCAAAGTACAGTTGCACAGACAACCTAAATTCAGGCATTTTCTCAGTTTTAAGTGCTTGACTTTGTAATCTTAACATTCTTCTAACATAGTTGATCTATAAATATGTAAATTTTCCCAGGAGAGAGAGAGATTTCTATTTTATATTTGTGTTAGAAAGTGAGAGCAGGGAAGAAGGAGCTTGAGGCAAGGAATAGAAACATCACTGGAGAGCCAAGAGCAAGGCTCCCACTGCCTTCGGGGGCTAAGAGACAGAGCGAGCTGGAACAGCCTTCGTCATCCAGACTCCCTCCTCTGAGAGATGGTGAAGAGCCAGTGGCTCCAGCACATTCCCTTCACACCCTTCCTGGCGCAGCATCCCCTTTTGGCCAATTCCAAGCTCAATATGTTTCTTGTTACTTTGCATTTGCAGCTATACTTGGTAACACTTAATCAGTTGGCTAACTGGGGACTGGCTGGCTTAGAGTAATGGGAATAGGATCTGGTGACTTTCACCTCTGGGTCACTGGTTTAAATTCAACCTGAGCTGGCACTCATAGAAGGTAGTTACTCTCAGATGGTTTTTTGGTGGCCAACATGAAATAAGTTGGTCTTCATTCACTTCCTACTGGAAAGAGTTCACATCCGAAAAACCCTCGCCCATTAATAACTGGTTGGGTTCTGCAGAATGACAGACTGAATGGGTCACAGGGAACAAGCTCCTCCTGGAACAGAGACCTCCAGGTCACAACCAAGGACCATTTGCTGGAGCAGAATGGAGAAGCTTGCCCTGGCGTTATTGGTGCTGTCCATGCTCCATGGATAAGTAGAGGGTTCAGCCACCATCACTGTCAAGCCAGTAATTTTCACCAATCATAACATTTGCTTTTATGCTTATATAAGCTACACATAAGTGTATGTTAAATGCAGCCTGAATGAGACAAGAGTCTTAAATTAAATGAATGCCATATCGATTATCAAGGGTTTGTTCCTTGAGGTTTAAGAAGTTTGTAATAGACACAGATCTCATTGAACATGCCCATCGTTAACACTCACGAAATCCGCTTTTAATATTTAATGGATAATTTAATAATTAATTAGGATTTAACAAACACACAGCACAGAAGCCTCCTGTCTGCCACCAAAAGAGAACAATAAAGATAAAATTATGGCAACGTTTTGCTAATTATTTTATTTTCGCTTGATTCTGCATGTTTGGCTTAATCAGACTAAGTTCCCCACAGACACTGCGTCCACCCAGTCCTCCTACAAACCTTCCCGCTGTTGCAGTTATGTTGTTCCATAAGAATATGAAGTGGTAACTTTTGCACCTGATAAAATCTGCAAGCTATGGCTATGGTGAGGTCTCTGACAGGGACACATTTCACAGCATTGTATCTAGAAGGAAGGTTTGTGAGTTAATATTGTGGACATAGATGAAGAGCGTATGTGAGATCTATAAAGATAGCTAAGAGTGATAATAAATTGCTGACTAGATGCAGGGATCATGCAAGCTTCCCCATGCATCAGCTTGGCCAATGCTCCTAAGGCCATAATACCCCTCACTATTCCAGTCCTCCCCCCCCCCCCAGCTTTGCTAAAACATCTCACTTATAATCTACAATGCTCCCATCCTAGCAGCCCCACCCTGCTAAGCCAATGCACCTCATTCCTGCCTTGCAGCATCCCCTGCTCTTCCAGTCCTGGGACCACTCCAACACACACAGCTGGGCTGATGCATCTCACGCCAGACCTGCAGCAACTGCTATTCCAGTCTTGTGCAGAGCCTGCCAGTCATGTTACACTGCACTAAAACACATGCTGGTTTTGCAATATGAAGTAACATCTCCTAGAGACTAAACGTAGCCACTAAATTTTGTTCATATGTCACAAAGCTCAAACAAGTACTCAAGTTTCCAGAAGGGAATAGCGAGGGCATTCACCTTTGGGGTCACCTGCACCATACACCCGGCCACCACGTAGTGCACTGCTGAACTGTCTCCCCCTTTGTGCACCATGCTGCCAAGCTTCCCGTTAATACTTTATGATTATTAATGGCTATGGTATTTGCTGCTAAAGTTCCTGCTAATTGCTTCAATTGTATATTAAACAGGCACTCATAATTTCATAAATATTGATCTATTTTTGGAATGGCACTTTCACTAAATGACAGACATGAGTAAATCTGGCCCCATACAGGGGAAATTGCAGTCTTTACAGGAGAGCATGGGAAGCTACCAAGAACAAACACAATCAGCAAGTAGGGCCCAGTCTCAAAACTAGAGAGGAACTGGAGTGCAGGGAACCAGAAACCACTATGAGCCACATTCAGCCCTGGTGTAAGTCGATAGTCAATTGAGTCCCTCCCCACCACTCCATCCCAAATCTGAATATGATTCTGCTGTCCACTGCACTTAATATTGCTTTTTTGCTATGCTCTTCCCTGCCCCTGAAACTGCAGAGGGAGGTATGATAATTAAGGACAATGCCCCAGCGAGAACGCTGAGGGTATAGAGAACTGGGAAGAAGAGGATCTCTTCAAACCATGGGGTCCTCACCTGCAACCCTGGTGGCCCAAAGCATCAGATAGGTTCTAGGACAATCTTACACAGCCACTTTTTGCTAAAGCACTCAGAGGCTTTTAGTCAGCCTTGGGCACTTGTAAATTAAAGGCTTATTATTAGCAGTACTCAAGATGTACATGTTCTCTCTCCCTTGGGATATTCATTTCTTCTGATTATCATATTTTTTTTGATGTAATGAATTTATGGAGATAATTAAATCCCTCTGACTAGGAGTGTGTCTTATTTTCACCACCAGTGAGGACGCTGCATGTATGTAGATAGAAATCACCATGGTACTTTACATTTCTGTAGGGCTTGTCACCCCAAGGCTCCCTACATACCTTGCAAACTGTATCCGCTTGAATATTTCTACAGGCATCCCATACCTCACCATTGAAATATAGCCTCCTCTGGGGTGGAACCCAGAAACAGTGTAACTGTACAAGAAATATAATCAGATTAAATAAGTATAATTATAAGTCAATAAAGTAAAGTAAGTTAATTCTATGCAAATAAATAACCAAAAGTAATAAGCTTTGATGCATGATCTTTGATGCAGCGTTCTTTGATAGGATAACGAGCCTTGTGGATAAGGGAGAAGCGGTGGATGTGATATACCTAGACTTTAGTAAGGCATTTGATACAGTCTCGCATGATATTCTTATAGATAAACTAGGAAAGTACAATTTAGATGGGGCTACTATAAGGTGGGTGCATAACTGGTTGGATAACCGTACTCAGAGAGTAGTTGTTAATGGCTCCCAATCCTGCTGGAAAGGTATAACAAGTGGGGTTCTGCAGGGGTCTGTTTTGGGACCAGTTCTGTTCAATATCTTCATCAATGATTTAGATGTTGGCATAGAAAGTACGCTTATTAAGTTTGCGGACGATACCAAACGGGGAGGGATTGCAACTGCTTGGGAGGACAGGGTCAAAATTCAAAATGATCTGGACAAATTGGAGAAATGGTCTGAGGTAAACAGGATGAAGTTCAATAAAGATAAATGCAAAGTGCTCCACCTAGGAAGGAACAATCAGTTTCACACATACAGAATGGGAAGAGACTGTCTAGGAAGGAGTATGGCAGAAAGAGATCTAGAGGTCATAGTAGACCACAAGCTTAATATGAGTCAACAGTGTGATACTGTTGCAAAAAAAGCAAACGTGATTCTGGGATGCATTAACAGGTGTGTTGTAAACAAGACACGAGAAGTCATTCTTCCGCTTTACTCTGCGCTGGTTAGGCCTCAACTGGAGTATTGTGTCCAGTTCTGGGCACCGCATTTCAAGAAAGATGTGGAGAAATTGGAGAGGGTCCAGAGAAGAGCAACAAGAATGATTAAAGGTCTTGAGAACATGACCTATGAAGGAAGGCTGAAGGAATTGGGTTTGTTTAGTTTGGAAAAGAGAAGACTGAGAGGGGACATGATAGCAGTTTTCAGGTATCTAAAAGGGTGTCATCAGAAGGAGGGAGAAAACTTGTTCACCTTAGCCTCCAATGATAGAACAAGAAGCAATGGGCTTAAACTACAGCAAGGGAGATTTAGGTTGGATGTTAGGAAAAAGTTCCTAACTGTCAGGGTAGTTAAACACTGGAATAGATTGCCTAGGGAAGTTGTGGAATCTCCATCTCTGGAGATATTTAAGAGTAGGTTAGATAAATGTCTATTAGGGATGGTCTAAACAGTATTTGGTCCTGCCATGAGGGCAGGGGACTGGACTCGATGACCTCTCGAGGTCCCTTCCAGTCCTAGAGTCTATGAGTCTATGAGAGATTGGAGTGAAAATCAGGAGCACTGTTTTTACCATAACTTATCAACAAGAGCAAACCTTCTCCCAAATTCCAAGTTCCCCAAGATGGCTGAGTTAGCACCCCATAGCAAAAGAGATACATTAATCATTATCAGAACTATCCTGGCAACAGGGCACCAGCCTAGACAAACCATTCGTTATGCTATGGCAGCTCTTAGTTCTGTCTTTCAGCAAACTGCCACACCTTTCAATGACATGAACCTAGGTAAATACGTGAGAATCGTGACATCAGTTAGTACACTTTCTTTTACTGAGAAGCAGGAGTTTGTGTGCATGGATCTGTTTGTGCATTGGGGTGGGAGGTTACTTGAACATGTGTATGTATGCATATGCATGCATATTGTTGTGTGTGCCCATGATATACATGTGTGTGACTATATTAAGAACATCAGAACAGCCGTACTGGGTCAGACCAAAGGTCCATCTAGCCCAGCATCCAATAGTGGCAAATGCCAGGTGCTTCAGAAGGAATGAACAGAACAGGTAACCATCAAGTGATCCATCCCCCTATATTTGTGTGTTGAAAAGTGAAGTTGTTTTTCCAACATGTCCTCACATTCACTGATCCCTCTTTGCTTTTTAATGGATAGCTTCTTTCCACTATTTTCTCTGGATATCCTTTTCTCTTCAATCACATTTCCTTTCCTTTCCCTCTTTCCTTTCTTGCAGACAAAGAAAAATCCCTGCCATGGATGTCTTCATGCACCCATAAATCTTTTGCATGGGTTGAAATAGTGTCATTGAAGAAAGATCTTTCTTTATACAAATTTCAATAAATGCCAACGGAACAGTGCAGTAAATGATCCTGAAAATATAAGAGCAAAAGGGAGAAAAAGTAATGGCTACTGAGGGGGGAAGAAAGTGAAATGCCTGGATTTAAAGCTGCCAAACAATGCATTTAAACAATTCAATTTGCAAACGCAGAAAAGAAAGAAAGAGAAAAGGGGGGGGGAAAGGAAAACGCAGCTTGTGTAACAACCCAATAAATAACATCTGAGAGAGCAGGAGCCTGGAAGTGCAACAGGGAGATAGGCCCTCTCCTGTATGGGAGAGTTTTCATTAAAATGTCAGCAAAAAAATTTTTTTTGATGGATGAAGTCTGTAATTTCAGTTTTAATTCCTGCAGTCCCCACAGAGAGCACGCTGATGTCCCTTCCCTGCCTGTGTCCTAGCACTCAGAGCTTTCTCTTGGCCTCGCCCTGGATGCTCTCAGCAAGGCTTTTGGGATAGTTGGCGATTTGAGGGCACTTGGGAAGCTCATTGGCTAGCGAGAGTTCCAGCCAGGCAGGTACCTGGCATAACCACATGGTTTGAGGCCTCATTAGCCAGTGCTTACAAAAAAAGTAAGAGGCAGCATTTTGCAGAAGTGGGGACAGTTTGAAGAAGTGCAGCTGTAGCAGCTTGAAACAAGGCAGCGTCAGTATGCAGGAATCTCAGGGCCCCTCAGGTATCCCCACAGGAAATACTTCCTCGCAGCACTTGCCCTGCTGTCCCACTGTTTACTGTTGTCTCTCCTAAATTACCATGGTCAGCAGTCATGGTTATGTGTTGTGTTAACTAGGTAATTTAGATTGCAAACTCCTCTGGACAAGGACCTTTACTTTCTGCCAATATATATCTGTAAAGCACCATTTATGCCAATGGCACCATAGAAATACATTAATAATTATTAATAATAATAATAATAGGTTGTTACTGCTTAGTAAGAGCTCAATCCAAGGGCCATTTAAGTAAATGAGAGTCTTTCCACTAGATGAAATGTGTGTTGGATCAGGCCCTTAAATCCTTTTTATTAGTGATGCTTCCTGGTATACAGACAGGGCACCAGGGGCATAGCAAGGGTCAAGTGGGTATCATGCTTGGGATTTATCCCACCCGATCATGAGTGCAAGCTTCCCCAACACCACCCTGCCAGTGTACATATGGGACACCAAAGAGGATCCACCTCTGTGGTGAAAGGGCAGATGGTTCTTTATGGCCCAGTCAGTCTTTGGTTGCTCTGTGGAGACTGCATGCGCTTGACACCTACCCACTGTAACATGGAATGGGACCTCCCCAACTCATTTCACCTAGACTATAGAACAGCCAGCAGGTAGCAATGCCTTTGGTTGGGACTAGTCAGTGCTGTCTACAGGTAAAAGGCTCCACATCTGGGTTAATAGACGATATCAAACAGGCCTGCCAACCAGGGCAGAACAGTAAATGGGCTCTCTTCCAGCATGGCCAGGGCTTCCACATGCCTGCCCGGCTGCCTTCATCCGCACTTAGGAGACTTGCAGCCCGCCGGACGATTTAAAAGGGCCCAGGGTCCTGGGCAATTTCTCCCTTTGCCTCCCTCCCACCCCCAGTTGGCGGGCCTGATAGAAAATAATTTATCTAATGAATTTGGCTTGAGTTAATAATTATTTTCTTTGATGGATTTGTTATTCAGATCCATTTCTGGGAATGACCTTGTGGCTCGTTCTTTGTTTCAGTGTTTGTTACTCAAAATTGGAATGAGTTTGGTTTCTTCTAACTGGACATAAAGGGCACAGGGTGATGCTGGTGCTTGAGTGGGTGAGTGTCTCTCCTAGAGTCAAAGTTCTTGTGCAAACCCCTCCACTGAAAGCTGTGTGTGTGATCTGCGTTCTGTGAATCTCCTCAAATGTTTGCTTAAAACTGTTCCTGTGATTTACATTGTTGCCAGTAACTCATTCACTAGAATGTTGGAAGGAAGGAAACAAATCCAGGTTTTTTTGAGCAAATACATTTATTTTACATTTCTGAGGTATTTGCTTTATCACTTTATCACTGTCCTCTGAAGAACACAGGGCCCCCTGCTGGCAGGGCAGTGACATTGCTAAAAAGCTCTGCAAAAGGTAGGGAGCAAAAGGAAATCTCCCACAATGTAACTAGTAATTGCACTAAGACAAAGGCAACAAAGACCTTTTGGATGTGAAAACACCCCAGGCCCACAACCTTTGCCTCTGAAGCATGAAATCCTCTTCTGACTGCCAGGGGAATGTGTTCAGAAGCTTATTAGTGACTCTTTCTGACCCACAATTACTGCTCCTCACACCATCCCTGAGCAGAGTTAATTAAAACTCCCAGCCAAAATTCCCCAGGGATCACTCTCAAAACACACTCTAGATTCCCAGGAAAGAAACTTGCTACAGTGAATCAGCTGTATGTGACAGACATGCAGCATGGGAAATATGTAGCCTCAGTGTCTACTAGCATCCTATGTGGAACCTCGGGGCGGAGCAGGAGGAGAGGAGCCATTTCCCTGATATGCATGCCGTGCCACATTTCTATAATATCTATGGCTGGGATTTTCAAAGTTATGTACTCAGCTCCCATTGAATTTCAAAGCTAATTAAGTGCCTAACTTTCTTAGTCTCCTTTGAAAATCCCAGCCTAGAGCAATGAATGGCTGAAAGTAGAGAATGGCCTCAAGCAAAGCACAAATCTGAACATTCCCAGGCTCTGTGTGGAGGTAAGGACATGTCAAAATCTGGATCCCAAATGGAGCTACCCCAGGTGTCACTGATTTGAACTGTGACCTCTGACCCAAACCCAGGTCTTGGGGGTTTGCTTTAGCCGCTTCTCGGGTGAAAGATTTTGCTTATAGGGCTGCCGAACGATATTCTCATATTCTCATTTTGTAGCCTATGCAGTCAGAAAGGGCATAAGGGGGTCACGAGGTTATTACATGGGGGGTCGCAAGCTGTCAACCTCCACCCCAAACCCTGCTTGCCTCCAGCATTTATACTGGTGTTAAATATATTTAAAATTGTGTTTTATTTATATGGAGGGGGGGTCACACTCAGAGGCTTGTTGTGTGAAAGGGGTTGCCAGTAAAAAATTTTGAGACCTACTGCTTTAGCAGCACCACTGAAGTCACCAGTGTTATATGCGGCTTGGCCCATAATGAATAATTCATTCAGAATAGTTTTCTTTAAAAAAAATCCCAACTGTTATGACTAATGTAGATTCTGGAGTCTGAGCTGCTGCCAAAGGTTCCAAAAATGCCCAGATAGAACATTCCTGCTTGGCTGCTGTTGTGCTCTCTAATGTCCCAGATAGGACATTACCTTAGTGGAAATTCTGGGAGACTCCACTGGAATTCTTTATCTGGTCTCTGCTGTGTTCTTTGGGAGGAGCAGGAACACGAACAGATCCATTGCTCTCTCCTAAAGCCTGCTTGCCACATGGACCCAGTGTCAGGATCCTGATCAAAGGTCAGAGCAAGGGCAAACCTGAGGCTGAGAGTAGTGGAGGAATTCATAGATAAGTTCCAGGCCAGAATCAATACCAAGGATCAGCATCCAAGTCAGGTTTCAGGATCCAGGTCAGGAGGAGAGGTGCAAATAAAGCTGGGGACAATGCCAGGAGTTCCAGAGCAGGAATGGTCATGGCAATGACAAAAGATCCACACTGTTCGAAAAAACATCCAGGCAACATCCCCCCTTGGGTTTAAACAGGGCAGGGAGCCAATCAGAAGCCATTAGCCTACTGCCTGTTGGATCCCTTGAAGCGAGACTTCCCATGCTCTGCATCCACTGCAGCTTATTGGTATTGGAGCACAAGCTGGCTGTTGCTGGGTGACAACATGGAGGTGTTTGCTGCTGGCAGCTTTCCAGGCCCAAGTTTGAAACCTGCTGGGCCTTACACCCTGTAGAAACAGTTGACAACTTTTTCCTGGAATTTTGCAGTGGGCATGTTCAATGCTACTGCATTTACCTGCAGCCTCCAGTCTAGAAGTGTCAGATATCTACAAGCACCTGCATCCTCATTCTGTGACCCTAAGGGTGCCCTGGAAATCACCATAGGGCTGAAGTGAAGTTCTGAAGAGGAAAACAAAAGGGCGAGTAAGGAAGATCGCAAGAATTTGTTTTCTTCCTCTTCCAGTGTTCTCCATACCACAGTCACCAATCACATTCTATCAGAGGCTTTTCAGTGGCATACACACTTAGCCTCAGATTCACCCCAATGAGGCAGAAAGAGGTTGAGGTTTCTTTCAGGAGGGGATGGGAAGTTGTTTTTTGTTGCATTGAATGGTTTTGTTGGTACCCTGTGTTTGGAAAAATGATATTGGGGTCCTTCAGTAATTACAATATCGGGAACTATACAGGATGGGCTGGAAAAGCCACAACTAGTTCCCACACAAACACAGACATTTGCACACAAACACACACTTGCCAGTCAGGTATGGGGTCCTATTTAATTACTTCAGTTACTCTGCCACCTTCTCTGACTTTTCCAGTGGAAACCAAAGGAGAGCGCTTCAGCTCTGTGGTGTGCAGAGGGGAGCAAATGAGCCCATGCACGTGTGAGTATAAGGCATTTGTCAGAGGTCCAGCGCTAAGAACATCTGTTCTGTGGAAGTCTGCCGCAAGGGCGATCTCCAGTCACACTCCCTTGGCAGTTATTAGCACAGATGCTTCCACCCTCCAGTGCAAGGACAGCAGTTGTGTTTTGAAATCTTTCTAACATCCTTACAAAGCCTTGGCATTCAAGACTCTGGGAGAGATCTCAGCTGGGAAAGTAACACTATTAGCCAGAGCAATTGGCAGCAGATAAGTCTAGCAAATCCTTTCAAACATCAAGTGAGGAGGAACAGAAATGGTGCTATGTAACATAAGGAACCAAGACAGCTACAACTGCAAACAGAACAGGTTAATGTACTTTACAAAACACATTGCACGTGTGTTTAATATTTATCATACAGGCACACTTGAAAAGCACAGTGCCTTTTAAATAGATTGTGTTCGATGGGATATTTGGAATATATTAAACCATGAGGATGTAGTTTTAATTATTTGTTTAATGATGCTTAAACCACATTAGAAATATTATTCTTTAGAGGAGGAGAGAACATGACACCTTCCATTCCCTGGGGAGTAGCGGTTGTTCCCCAAGGACTTTATACACAACTCTATATTCCTCTCCACACTTCTGTGTCTGTCACCAACCCTCGCAGTCCCCCAAGACTGGAAAACGAGATAAAAGCCCAAAATGAGGGTCACAAGAAAAACATGAGTCTCAGGGAGGCCAAATCAATGAGATCTATTTCTGGCTATAGCTCTCTGCTGCGAGTAATTGCCGGCAGAGACTACCCCCAAATACAACCCCAGAATCAAACTCCATGGCCTTTTGGGAATTTCCCAGTCCAGATCTGCACCCCAAGATTGTGCCTCCCACCAGTTTCCAATATGCTGCAATGAGCAACATGGTAACAGCTGGCCAGCTGGGGTAGAGAAAAGCCAGTGTGTGGGAGTCAAGCTGCTTTTCTGAAGTGGAATAGGTCCTCTATAAGCATGTGCTGAGGGAAGCCACCTGATGTTTCTCATGGGGTAGCAGGGGACTCAGGAGTATAATAATAATTTGAGATCTCTATTTCATAGAGCTGGAAGGGACACTGAAAGATCATTGAGTCCAGCCCCCTGCCTTCACTAGCAGAACCAGGTACTGATTTTGCCCCAGATCCCTAAGTTGCCCCCTCAAGGATTAAACTCTCAACCCTGGGTTTAGTAGGCCAATGCTCAAACCACTGAGCTATCTCTCCCTCCTATGTCAGGAATGCAATATGAGGACAAGACCTTGCTCTAGATAAGAATTAGAATTGGGCCCAGTCCTCCACATTTGGACCTGGATTTCATGCTCCCTAAGTTCAGGAAAGTTGGATAGGGTGTGCTTTGGGCCACTATAAAGTTAGGCGCTATAGGCTCAGTTCAGATCCAGGTGCAGATTCTGAACACCCCCTAGTGCTAGAGGGTTCTGCTCAGACCCAGGAGTCAGGTTCAGGCCCAGCTGTATTAACAACCCCATGTTATGTCCTTGGCCAGCACAAGAATGCAAGCAGGATGAGAAAAGCACAGTGTCCTCCCCGCAACACAGAGAACCAAAGCAGAGAGTCTCCTACCTAGACCCAGCCACCATTTCTGTAGGGATTTCCATAGAAAGTTACCTGGCGAGGGCTCCGATAGAGGCACCAGAGAGACTCTACAGATTTCCCATTTCTCTAGAGACTCTGCAGACTTCACATTTCATGCACCAGATTTTGAAGTGTTAACACACTCTGTCTCTCACTGAATTCCTACAGTAACGCCCATTTCAGGACTGTGAATCTTGAGAGAACTGGGCAGATTCATTCCTAGACCACATACCGGAAACACCAATTCACTGCCTTGCACTCTCTGCTCTCCCTGCACCTCTAATCAGCAGGCACTTTCTTTGGGATGATTTCCCCAGGGTTTCCTATTATGCCCCTTAGCTGATTGCTCCTTAAGTGCATGGCAGTGAGATCACCATGTGATCATATGCCACAAAGCCCTCACAGAGACTGGATCAAAGGAGCCAATACATGAGATGCTTTGGACCAAATTATGGTCCCTTTAAAATCAATGGAAGTTTTGTCAATAGTTTAGTGGGCTTAGAATTTCCCTGTCAGACTGTGCCCTTTAAGAGATTATATCTGGGCAAAGATCTATCTCTAGCATGCAGGCTGGGAGCTCTGCAGGTACCCGGAGAAGGAGGGTTCTCCTGATGGATATAATCTGGGGTTAATCACTGCTAAATGTTGGCCATCCAAGCATATACTGGGTCATGATCCTTAGTTCAAAGGGTTGCAGAAATATCTTCTATTTCTGGAGACTCTGAGATAACATTTTCTGAGTTATCTGCAGTTTAACTGGTGCTGTGAATCTTCTTTTTGGTTGATGGGTGATTAGTCCACAAACAGCTGTGATGCTTTGAGTATTAAGACACCCTCCAAAGAGGATCCTGACCCTAAAGCTGTGCTTAGCTAAAAGCTCTCAATTTACTGTTCATTTTAAACCATCCTCTGCTGTAAAATGCCATTAGATCAGTTTATAGGTGGCTTCACCCCAACACAGTTTAGGTCTCTGCTACCCTGGGTAGATGAGGGGCCCAATTCTCCACCCACATACACTGCTTTTGCACAGGTGTAATGCCATTGACTTTCGTGGTGATTTGCACCTATGTCAGAAAGATCAGAATCAGGCCAGGGGAGTTTTAGTTTATAATCTGCCCACCAAAAGACAGGCCGGAGAGGGAACAGTACTCACATCTGCTGCCCAGTTAATTTAACATGAAAAAAAGGACAGGACTGGAGGGTCTGGCCTATTGATCCTTAGAAAACAGTCACACTTGGTTTGAGCCTGAAACCGAGATGCCAGCTTGACAAATAGCAGAGCATTCTTCTCTTAATAAAGTCATCAATGTGTCTCTTTCCATTGCAGAACCATCTGGAACAGGGGCAGCCAGGGAATGGAGCCAAAATCTCTAGTATGTTGGCTCTGCTTGGTTGTCCCCTTCTGGACTACAGGAAGGAAAGAAGTGTCCCCTTAGGCTGGTGAGTAGATCTGCCTTCCTTATTTTAGCCAAACCAATCAGTGAGGGCCTTGCTACCATTCATAAAGCTGGGAAACATCTCCACCTAGCAAGGAGGTAACATCATCCATCCTCAGTAACTGAACTGGTTGAATTGCAGCCCCAGATCCAGAGCTCCAGCTAACAAAGGCTAGAGAGGGTTTTAACTCCAGCAAGACCCTCAAAGGGAGGGGAGAGTAAAAAAGAAAGAGAGATCTCCCAGTGCAATGGCTGCACGGGACCTAGTTTCATCCTTTACAGACTGTTTTGTAGCAATGAGAATTGCCTCTTTCTATCATTGCTGTTTCCAGTAAAGAGGGAATATTTCCAGATGGGGAATTCATGATGGTAAAGCACTTTCACTAAAACTAAATAAATGCAGTTAGAAAAGCAAATAGAATTGAGGCTGCTGTGATTCATTCAGGGACCTGGGGATATTCTACAGGCAGCACATTTCCCTCCTTCTGTTACTGAGCACAGGAATTTGGAGACTTGCAAAAGCGGGGTAACTCTTAACATGTGAGCACACACCTGTGTTCCCTTCCTCATGTGGCCCTCAAAGGGATGATCCCCCCACAGTGATCTCTGCAGGGGTGAAATCCTGTTCATCTCATTAACACAATGGGACTTCAAGGTACAGTTAGGGGGATTAAATCAAGCTGGTGATCAGAGCAGAATGTACCACTTAGATGCAATCTCAGCAGTACAGATGAACCTAAGTCAAAAAGCCCAATTCTGGACTTCCCCAAAGTTCAGGGGTATTTGGATCTGGGATGTGGATTCAGGCCCAGCTATTCTACATTCCATCTTGTGGTATTCTCATCCCCCCAATGCCCTGTCATCACTGCAAAGGATGGTGTAGATGAATGGGAATACTCTTGACTCATCAGGTTCAGCAGCTAACTACAGACCCTACCAGGGTCGCAGTTTGAGTCTCTGATGCAGTAGCATATAAGTCACACATGCAGAGATTCACACCTACATACTCACAGGTTTCAGAGTATCAGCCATGTTAGTCTGTATCCTCAAAAAGAACAGGAGTACTTGTGGCACCTTAGAGACTAACAAATGTATTTGAGCATAAGCTTTCATGGGCTACAGCCCACTTCATCGGATGCATGCAGTGGGAAATACAGTAGGAAGATATATATATACACAGAGAACATGAAACAATGGGTGTTACCATACACACTCTAACGAGAATGATCAGTTAAGGTGAGCTATTACCAGCAGGAGAGAAAAACACTTTTTGTAGTGACAACCAAAATGGTCCATATGCAGCAGTTGACATTAAGGTGTGAGGAATGGTGGGGGAAGGGGAATAAATATGGGGAAATAGTTTTACTTTGTGTAATGACCCATCCACTCCTAGTCTTGGCACCCTGACAGCAGGATTGTCTGGCTATGTACACTCTCTCGTCAGGCCCTACGCTACCAGCACTCCTAGCTATCTTCGAGACACCACTGACTTTCCTGAGGAAACTACAATCCTTTGGTGATCTTCCTAAAAACACCATCCTGGCCACTATGGATGTAGAAGCCCTCTACACCAACATTCCACACAAAGATGGACTACAAGCCATCAGAAACAGTATCCCCAGTATTGTCAAGGCAAACCTGGTGGCAGAACTTTGTGACTTTGTCCTCACCCATAACTATTTCACATTTGGGGACAACGTAAACCTTAAAATCAGCTGCACTGCTATGGGTACTCGCATGGCCCCCCAGTATGCCAACATTTTTGTGGCTCACTTAGAACAACTCTTCCTCAGCTCTCATCCCCTAAAGCCCCTGCTCTACTTGCACTACTTTGATGACATCTTCGTCATCTGGACCCATGGAAAAGAAGCCCTTGAGGAATTCCACCATGATTTCAACAATTTCCACCCCACCATCAACTTCAGCCTGGACTAGTCCACACAAGATATCCACTTCCTGGACCCTACAGTGCTAATAAGCGATGGTCACATAAACAGCACCCTATACCAGAAACCTACTGACCGCTATACTTACCTACATGCCTCCAGCTTTCATCCAGACCACACCAATGATCCTTTGTCCACAGCAGGGGTTGGCAACCTATGGCACGCTTGCCAAAGATAGCACGCGAGCCAATTTTGCCTGGCACACAGCTGCAGGCCGAGGTCCCGGCTGCCGGCCCCGCTCAGTGTCCTGCCGGCCTGGGGTTCCGTTCACTCAGCTGGCAGGAGGCTGAGTGGGGCTGGTGGTTGGGACTCCAGACTGGTGGCAGGCACGCCCATCAGCTCCCCCTTCACTGCACTCGAGTTCTCCGATTCCCAGAAGTGTGAGCCGCTGGGGCACAGGCCCCTGAGCCTGCTGCGGAAGGGGTGGTGGCAGCGGCTCACACTCCCAGGAGCTGCAGAGCCGGAGCGCAGTGAGGGTGGAAGCTGGGGGGGCGCACAGGGACTGCAGCCCGCATGCATCCACTGCAGGACCCCCGGGGGGGCACCAGGCTTCAGCCCAGGTAGGCATGCCCCCCAGCTCCCTCTTACTGCACTCAGGTTCTGCTGCTCCCAGAAGCATGAGCCGTCATCGCTGCTGTCCCTCCCGCAGCTCTCGCCTTCCCCCTGCCTCGGCACTCCACGTGGAGTTTCGCCTCCACATGGAGCCAGCATCTGACCGGCATGGCATGGTAAGGGGAATCCCGGGGGGCAGTCAGGGAGAAGGGGGAGGATTGGATGGGTCAGGAGTTCTGGGGGTCCTGTCAGGGGGCAGGGAGTGGTTGGATGGCGCATGGGAGTCCCAGGGGTCTGTCTGGGGGCGGGGATGTGGATAAGGATTGGAGCAGTCAGGGTACAGGTAGGGGGTAGTGTCCTAGCGGGGCAGTTAGGGTGGGGGGGGGTCTCAGGAGGAGGCAGTCAGGGCACAAGGAGCAGGGGAGTTGGGGGTTCTGATGGGGGCAGTTGGGG
This sequence comes from Gopherus evgoodei, assembly GCF_007399415.2. Classification (NCBI taxonomy): domain Eukaryota; kingdom Metazoa; phylum Chordata; order Testudines; family Testudinidae; genus Gopherus; species Gopherus evgoodei. The sequence continues at coordinate 83,731,709 of NC_044330.1, read as the reverse complement.
TGGGAAGTGGGAGGAAGTGGGTGGGGGTAGGGCTCTCCCCTCTTTTTGATTGTTGAAATATGGTAACCCTAGGCGAGGCAGGAGGGGCACAGGGGGGCTGGCACCTGCATACATCCACTTCAGCCTACAGGAGCCCCCCGGGGGACGCTGGGATGCAATCTGGACAGGAGGGGCGCTGGGGGAAATGGCTGCTTCTTGCCAGCAGCATCACCACCTTTGCAAGGCTGCTTCCTCCCTGCACCCTGCCAGCTCCTCCACGGCTGGGGCTCTCTGTGGCCGCAAGCAGGACACTCTGGCTGTCTAGTATCTCCGGAAGGCGACTCCTCCCTGCCGAGTTGCTGCAGCAGCCCAAGTCTGGCAAAGCCAGTGAGTGGACTCAGGGTGGGGGCCACTGGGGTGGGATGGGGAGGGCTCATGAGGAGGCTGTGCACCCTCCAGGGGAGTTCAGAGGGTGGGAAGGGGAGAACCTGGTCTGGGGAGCAGCCCCTAGGCACGGCTGGCCCCTGGGCAGGCTGACCCCTGGGGTCTAGAAAGGCTTGTTGGGATTTGCCCCTCAATGAATCAATGTGCAAGGGGAGGGTGCAAGGTGGAAGTTTTGCCTAGGGTGCCAAATATCCTTGCACTGGCCCTGCCCCAAGGGGTGTGTGCATCCTAGGTTAAGAACCACTGCACTAAACTGATAAGATCTACACTTTAATTTAATTTTAAATGAAGCTTCTTAAACATTTTTTAAAACTTGTTTACTTTACATACAATAGTTTATAGACTTATAGAGAAAGACCTTCTAAAAACGTTAAAATGTATGACTGGCACGCAAAACCTTAAATTAGAGTGACTAAATGAAGACTTGGCACACCACTTCTGAAAGGCTGCTGACTCCGGTCTACAGCCAAGCTCTACAATACAATCACATTTGCTCCAACCCCTCAGACAGAGACAAACACCTACAAGATCTCTATCAATTGTTCTTACAACTACAATACCCACCTGCTGAAGAGAAGAAACAGACTGACAGAGCCAGAAGCATACCCAGAAGTCACCTACTACAGGACAGACCCAACAAAGAAAGTACAGAACGCCACTATCTGTCACCTTCAGCCCCCAACTAAAACCTCTCCAGCACATCCTGAAGGACAATCCATCACTCTCACAGATCTTGGGAGACAGGTCAGTCCTTGCTTACAGACAGCCCCCCAACCTGAAGCAAATACTCACCAGCAACCACAGACGACACAACAAAAATGCTAACCTAGGAACCTATCCTTGCAACAAAGTCCATTGCCAACTCTGTCCACATATCTATTCAGGGACACCATCATAGGACCTAATCACATCAGCCACACCATCAGAGGCTCGTTCACCTGCACACCTACTGATGTGATATATACCACCATGTTCCAGGAATGCCCCTCTGCCATGTACATTGGCCAAACCAGACACTCTCTAGGTAAAAGAATAAATGGACACAAATCAGACATCAAGAATTATGACATTTAAAAACCAGTCGGAGAACACTTCAGTCTCCCTGGTCACTCAGTTACAGATGTAAAAGTCGCAATATTACAACAAAAAAACTTCAGAAACAGACTCCAGTGAGAGACTGCTAAATTGGAATTAATTTGCAAAATGGACATCATTAAATTAGGCTTGAATAAAGACTGGGAGTGGATGGGTCATTACACAAAGTAAAACTATTTCCCCTTGTTTATTTCCCCCACACACACACACAACTCCCACTGTTCCTCACACCTTGTTATCAACTGCTGCAAATGGACCATTTTGATTACCACTACAAAAAGCTTTTTTCTCTCCTGCTGGTAATAGCTCACCTTAACTGATCACTCTCGTTAGAGTGTGTATGGTAACACCCATTGTTTCATGTTCTCTGTGTGTGTATATATATATATATATTCCTACTGTATTTTCCACTGCATGCATCTGATGAAGTAGACTGTAGCCCATGAAAGCTTATGCTCAAATAAATTTGTTAGTCTTTAAGGTGCCACAGGTACTCCTGTTCTTTTTACACATACATACTGTTACTCCGTCTCCCAATCCCAGTGAGTTATTCTGACAGCAGTGTCACCGCTCTGCCCAAAAGAGGCCTGGCAGGTCAGCTCTACAGTGAGAAATCAGTGACATGCAGTCTCGGTATAATCCAAATGTAACTTGCTTTATTTACTGCTATACACTGGGTCCTCCTGGAGTTGGACAGAGATCATACACCATTAAGACAATCCCTTCTTCCAGGGATCAACTCTAGTTCCTGGTTTCCAGGGAGCAACTGTGCACAAGAATAGACTCTAAGCAGAGAGCAGGGCAGAGGACAAACCTTTCCTGAAGTTGGTTCTGCTCCAGAAGCTTGCATAACCCAGAACTAACAACAACACAGCATGTCTTCCAGAGACTAAACATTTGCTCACATACTAAGAAAAAGAACTTGGAAAGCTATGTGTAACTGTGCCACCTAGTCACCTTTGCCAAAGCAATATATATGCTGGGGTGAAACTTCACTAGTAGTAACAATGGGGGGAAGCCTAGTCTAGATGGTGCACCGGCAATCTATCTACCATATTACCTAAGCCTGCTGAGCAGGTCTAGACAGCCTGGTATTTAAAATGTTGGTGGCTGCCATTTGCTTGTCTGCCGTAGCGCTAATGCGCTTCCTACCCAATGGAACTGAACCAGGGGCAGTAACTGTGCAGACAAAGCTAACTGTTTACATCTGTTCTAGCATCTGGCCAGCAGTTGGCAGACATACCACTCAGCAACTTCCTTTGAGCTAAGGTGAGGATAATGACGGAGTACAAAAAAAGTCCTAGACCAATATGAATTTTGTGCTTTAAAAGACATGTTCTTGCTGTTCACAGTTTAGTCTCCTGGCAGTTCCCCTCAAATTGGACTCAGACAGACATTAAAGCAGGATAGGGTCCAAAAGTCCTCTCTAAAATGTTGCTGCTAGTGAGGAGTCATAACTCAGCCTCTGTCAGCAGTTTGATTGGTCCTGCTCTGGGGCCACCTGACCCACTGATTTCCTCCATCCTTCCCTCTGCTGCTGAGCATCTCCCCCCACACTCCCCATGGGATATGAGTTCATTGATTATATCTCAATAGGACCTGAGTCGTAGTTCCTCTGTGGCCTCTGGGCTCCCACCAATCAGCAGACTTCAGAAACTTCACATAAAGTTGCACAGAAAGTCTTTTAGAGAAATGGCTCCCACTTATTAAAACAAATCTGAGGCAGCAGTAAGGTCAGGCGCTGCCAATAGTTCTCTGTGATTTGCTGATCCAGTGACCAATACCTTCCTGTGAGGTGGATAAAGCCTCCAGCCTCTTGTCATCTGCCCAAGAGTCCTGCCTCAGCCTACAAATCTCCATTCTGGAGTTCCCAGACACTCACGGGGAAGTGGAAGGTGGTGCATGGTGGTGATGTGGATTTTAATTACTTTCACCTCCTTTGTGTCGGGTCCAGAATTGTCCTGATTTGCTTGTACTCTTAAAAAGGAAACCAGCAGAGATCATCATCCAGGGTAAATTTCTCCATGGAGCATCTCTATGATTTTAGCACAGTCTCCTCAGATTGGCTTCTCATTCACATCCAGTAGAATCTCTAGCAGTGAGTCAGCCTTTGGAAGTGCTCCAGATTCACGGCCTAGTTCTCAGCTACATCCCACTGCTCTGGCAAGGCAAAGGAGCCTTATATGGATTGGAAACAGCCCCCTGAGCATATCCCCCAGTGCATCCTTGGGAAGTATAGAGCTGGTATTAGGGCTGCATGTCAGACCTGCTCCTATCCCCTAAAGGCTTATCAGAAAGGGCAATGGGCAGGGAAAGAAAGGGTCTGATTGGCATGCTCTGTGCTATCTCTATTGTCTGCTTACTCGGGCCTCTAAGGAAGCCACAGTAAGCAGAGCGTAAGTTAGAGCAACCCTGAGAAGGTGAAACAAAGATCCTTGTGCTAATGTCCTTTGAGATCAAGAGAAAGAGAGAAAATTGCTGACACACATTCAGGAGTGTCTCTAAACAGAATGAGTCTTAAGGTTTTCCAGCTGGCACCAGATAGTAAGTATTTTTAATATGTGCTTCATAGAAAATGAATTGTGCTCTTAGTGTAAGAATTCATCTATAAGCCCTGTCTGTCATTTTTTCTTTTGGTTGTTGTTGAATTAAACGAATGGAGAACACTCTGATTTTATTTTGAAATCACTCACACTGTTATCTGGGTTCTGGGCAGATCCTAGGAGCCTAGATTTCTTACAAATATTTTAGCTACACAAGCCCGTCATTGAGAGTCTGTTTCCCGACTCAATGTCACTCAATCTGGTCTCTTTCTGCAGAGTGCGGCGATGGGGGAGAATGAGCAGAGCAAGGGGAAGAGAAGAAAGCTGCTCTATTCTATAAAGGGATTGGGATCCCACTGCCAGGCCAGGTAAAAGGATAAGACCATTGTAATTATAAGTCTATGGGATGCCATGGTGTCCCATAAGACAATACATAATCGCTATTATAGCAGACCATCTACCCATACACACACGCTAATAATTGCCTACAGTACCTGGGCCTGCGTATCATCCCACTTACATCAGGTTTACACCAGTATAACTCAGCTGACTTCGGTAGAGTTACTCCTGATTTACATTGGTGCTGCCAAGAGGCGAATCAGACCTGACTTCCACAAAAGCTCTCTTCTTCCTCCTACGTGCTAAACAGAGAATAGATGCCCTGAAGTCCAGTGTCAGTTCAGCTGCATTCTGTACTGTGTACTCAAGTCCTTATTGCACAGGGCTGTGCATTTCATTAGCTTTAATGGGCCACCATGTGGGAATGGCACAGCACCTATGCCAGAGACAGAACTGACCAGCAATTGCCATCAGTGCTCCCTTCTTCAGCCCAAGTAACTTCACACTCCATGGAAAAATCCATATGTTGATAGATGGGCTGAAATCTTCCCAGGGTGGGCGAGTAGCTTGTCGGGCCTTTGGATCAGGTGCCTGCATTCTGGAAGGGTTTCTGGGCGGTGACAGCTTTGGACGGACACAATTACTGGCAACAGTCTCTTCTTTTCCGGAATGTGCTTTACTCTACCCCTGAGCCCCGGACTGGGAACCTTATTTATTACTTTTTAATCCGTATAGTGTTGACCTTAGGCCACATAATACAGACCCAGATCCCAATTCCTAACCTCCTGAAGTTCAGGGCTGTTTGGATCCATAAAAAGATTGAGTCCACTTACTGAATTTGGATCCAGACCTGGATTTTCATCCACACTCTTTCTTCTATCCCCACCCAGTACATTCCGTCTTTACAGCTCACTGCGGTGGTGATGCTAAAAGTGCTTGATAGTTGTAAGGGCTAACCATTCCCATGACATCCTGAGGGGAGACGGTCCCTTCTTCTATAAATATTGTGGATGGTGTCAACTGCTGTCTTACCCAGGAACAGCTGCCTGCCTCCACATATTGAGTCTAGAGTCTCCTGCTTGGAGATGGTGGCTGGCCTTTAGGATTTAGCATCTGAACAATCTGCGTAATTGTGCACTTCCTTCACATCTAACAGGATTTGCATTGTAGGCTAATGATGTACCAATAGCTTTTACTACAAATCCTCTTGGAGGTCTCCTAGACGGCTGGTTGGTTCTTGTGGCTCGCTCTGTATGTTACATTATGGAGCTGCTACTAATCCTGCCATAAATATGTTTTTAATGTTTAATTTACATCTCACTCACATACAATAACTGTTCTGGGAAATCTAAAGTGCACCTTAAAAATGGAGCTCCAATAATTATTGTAAATTAGATACCATCATTGTAGTATTAAAAACATATTTCTATACAGAAATGGAGTTTGAATACAAAGTACAGTGTTGTGCCACACTCATTATACAAAGATCATGAAGAAAATGGCCAGCTTTGTATTGCATTAATGAAAACAACTTGCATTTCTGTAATACTTTCTGCCAGAAAGATCCCAAAGCACTTTACAAATATTTACAGTATATGCAATAGAGACCTCTCTACTGAAAAGTAGCGTCTGTTTGCCAGCACTCACCAACCCTACCAATAGAATAGACAGGAAACAAGGGATCCCTGATCCAGATGAAAAAGCAGAGGAATTTGGGGGAGGCAGATTACAGCTACCAAACTAGAATCTGCCCAAGTCAGCTGTACTAAAGCCCCTTTGTGCAATGTTTCATGGAATCTCTAAAGCCCACCAGAGATCGGCACCTTGGCTTTATGTCTCATTAGCAAGATGAAATAAATTTTGGTCCTGATTTTCAGAACTACACGCGGGCAATTGTGTGCCTAATTTGCATGACTATCATCATTGTGTGTGAAAATATACGTGCAAATGGCCATTTAGATACACTCGTGAGCCATGTTACCTGATTTACCCCATTATCACAGTAAGTGCACATGCAATTGAGGATTGCAACCGAGTGTGCAATTTTCAAAATCAGACCCCATTTAGGTCTATTCTCTGCTTACTGTATATATTTTAACATCTGTAATAAGGTGTTCCAGATGCAATAAATATATAGAGGTGCATATGAATTTGACATGTGGTCCCACAAGCATCCAGAAATAGTGAGTTAATGTATGAATAGAGTTAATGACTATTACTTGTGCATTCTGAAACATTCTGCCTCTTATGGATGCAGTCAAGGGATTGGCATGTCTCTGTAAGAAACCTCCTCAGTAATATAACTCTATGGTGTTTGCTCCCCAACTTCCAAGCAAGTTCAGGACAATCAGCACATCTATTGATCATGCAGAACTTTTCTATCACCAGGTAAAACTCAGTTGGAACAACCTCTCACCTCCAGTAATTATGGTCACATGGATGAGGATCACAACTCCCCATTTGCAATATATCATCACTAAGCAGACATGCAGACACTGTCGTCTGTCACTAGGAAACTTTCAGACATGATGAATCAATTATATCAAGTCCTATATGCATCCTATAAAATAACAAAGTGGAGAAGTTCATAACCACTCCAGAGAAGCAATAAGTAACAGCTGTGTCCATCCATCCATCCCTCCCACTATAAGAGGGGGCCCAATTCATCTCCCATTTTTTGGACTGCAACTTCTCTACATACATTCCTGTGCTTTCTATTGCACAAACTCACACATGTTAGCCCTGGTGTTTAAAAAACATCTAGCACTTTGTGTGTACACAGCCATATGTGTACATTGCTTGTGTTTTCACCAGCATACTCGGGTGATAGATTCCATCACTTGTGTGTGCAAGAAATAACAGCTCCAGGCATATGCAAGTGGATGCTCTTGCTCATGTGTGGAAGAGATCATGCATATGCAACTGTGGATGCACAAATGGAGACCAGGACAAGGCTTCCCTTAAAATCAGACTCGTTATTTACCAAGCATCTGCAGTCATTCAGCCAGTCCCATCAGTCAGCTGAGTGAATGTTCCCCTTTGTGTCTATTGCATGTTGTAGGCAGGCATCAAGTCTAATTAACTTGATTTGAGGCTTACAGAGAGTTACTAGGTTCTAATCCTGACCCAGCCACTGACTTGCTCCGTGATCTTGGGCAAAGTGCTTCATCTCTCTGGGCCTCAGTTTTCACACGTGTAACATGAGGACTTTATATACATCTAGGTACTTCCACAGTCCCCTTCACCATAGTATCAGACTCAGAAAAATGTTAGTAGATTTATCTTTGTATTCCCTTTTGTTAGACAGGGAAACAAGAGGATTTTGTTGGCAGATGCATAAAGATACTAAGTGATTTCTTCAAGAACATACTCTGTGTCTGTGGCAAGACTAGGAACAAAACCTTGTTCTTCCAAGTCCGAGTTCAGTGCCTTAACCACAAGACATATCCTTTCCACATGGGTGGTAAAGATTAATTAGCTGATGTTGTTTGTGAAGTATGATATCAGGATGAGGCGTTGGCTGTCACACACTCAGCCAACATTATGCCATAAAGGCACAAGTTTTGCAACAGTTATTTCATTCTCTAAGACACAAATGAGTAGGCGGCAACAAGGGACGGGCACAAACTGAGAAGTTCAGAGACTTCATCTGGGCGAGTCCCCACAAGATCAAATACTTTTCCAAAACTTATTCAAAGCTTATTGGGACCTCTGGACCTACAGAAATAGGCGGGGAATCTGGTGGGAACAGACTGCTTTCGTTCTATTTCAGTACGATTATTTCCAGGCCTGGCCAGAACCATGAGCTTCATGAAAATAAAAAGTACTTTTCAAAAAGCAAAATGAACATTTCAGAACCTCTGAGAAGTTCAGTTCAGGTTTGGATCTAGAAATAAGCTCAGGCTTGGGACTATTCTTACAGTATACTCATTCCCACTGCTATTGGGAACATTACACTCCTGGCAGGACCCTGCCCATCTCTCTGGTGCATCTTCAGACACTGCTGTTACAGTGGTCCCTTACCTTCTATCAGCTCTGCATCAAACACTCGCACACGGAGCAATATAATTGAATGGAATTTAATACTAGCTTGTCAGAGTCAGCCTGCAAAGCTATCAGAGAAGCTGAGAAATCAGAGTTTAAAATCAGCATGTTTTGTGGGACAGTGGGCACAGACTGCCCATATGTTACCCACACATATCACCAGTCATCTGGGAAGTGCATACATCTGAAAGGCTTTCATTTTTCCATTTTTCCCTGTTTAACTTGTCAGAGAAATTTCCCTGCCAGCCCATATACCTTCACACAAAGTGCATGGCTCAATCTTTCACAGATGGGCTTCCCTCCTGTCTGAGCTTTGATCAGGAAAGGAAAACTGTGGGGGAAAGTATTGCCCCTAAAATGTGTCTGTATGCACGTTTGAGTATGTGTATGCATTTGTGAATTATGTACATACATATGTCTGTGCATTTGTACACATTTATGCAGGCATGAGTGTGCATCTGTGTATGCATGAGGTTGTATATAGCTTTTGTGTGCAACAATCTTTTACTGTAGCGCAACCATTCCATTTTACAAATCAATTGTCCATGCTACTAGTACATACCATTACTGTCAGACTGGCATTACAAGTGTCAGGAGTGAGGTGCACCAACACATCAGGAGTCTGGGGGGAGGAAGCCCAGGACTGGAAGAGCAGAGGATGCTACAGGTCAGGACTGAGGGGCATTGACAGAGCTGTGTGGGGAGCTCAGGACTAGAAGAGCAGGAAATGGGGGCTGGTAGGCCAGAAGTGAGGTGCTGTGGCAGGACTTTTAGGAAGCTTACCCACCAGCTAGCTGCGCTATGCTGGTTTATTCACACTTCCCTTTCATGAGCAAGGGAAGTGAGAGGGAGCTCATTCTTCAGAAGGAAATATCTCTGTTTCGGGGTGAATCACAGCTGAAACCCAAGCCTCGCTCCTTCTGTTTTTCCTTCCTTTTCTATGGGAGATGGACTGGATGGAAGTTATCAGGATGAAGTTATCCTTGGGAGTGTCAGGGCTCATTTTTCTTAATAGGAATGCTAATAGCTCATCTCATCTCATCAGAGCTGCTGCCTCATGGGTCCTGGATTAACGGTGTCGGGAAAAGCATTGGTGTGATTCCCAGAGGCACAAGGGAAGAGATTAGAACTGACAGGACACCAGCTACTGAGGGTTAGGTACATTAGAAAAGAAAACAGTGCCCATGTCTCAGGGATCTCCCTTGTTCTGGATAGGTCATAGGTCACTGCACGTAGTGTGAGCTTAGTCAGAGCAAGCTCAGCAAATGCTGCATTTCCCCTCCTTTTGTGTCTGATTAGATCATTTGGAGGCACCCTTACTTCTAGGGGAGGGATAGCTCAGTGGTTTGAGCATTAGCCTGCTAAACTAAGGGTTATAAATTCAGTCCTTGAGGGGGCCACTTAGGGATCTAGGGCAAAATCAGCTAGTGAAGGCAGGGGGCTGGACTTAACGACCTTTCAGGGTCCCTTCCAGTTCTATGAGATAGGTATATCTCCATATAGGAGACATTCTAGAGTAGACAGAGCTGTGGTTCTCAAACTTTTGTACTGGTGACCCCTTTTCACACAGCAAGCCTCTGAGTGCAACCCCCTTTATAAATTAAAAACACTTTTTTATACATTTAACACCTTTATAAATGCTGGAGGCAAAACAGGGTTTGAGGTGGAGGATGACAGCTTACAACCCCCCATGTAATAACCTCACGACCTCCTCAGGGGTCCTGACCCCCAGTTTGAGAACCCCTGCGATAGAGGCTCCCTGTTGTCTGACTGCGGGTATCACTTTTCCCCTGTGTGTTCAGGAGCTCTGGGGTCCACCACTGTGGATCTGGGGCATGTAACCTGTCACTCTTGGGATCTAGCACCTGTTGTTTGCCATAAAGCTGTTCTGGGATCCCAAATCTTTTGTGTTTTCTAGCAATGCAGAATCAGTGAAAGGAGGCTTTGTAAAGGAGACAGGCATCTGAGTGCACCAGCCTAACACCTATGGAGCCTTGTAGCACAAATACCCAGAGTGGGGGAACCTAGTACCTGGGCACCCTTGAAACAAAGATCCCAGACCTGGGGAATTAGGCATTCTACTGCTATCAGAAGCAGGTTCTTCAGACCCTAATTTGTGGCACCAGTGAGAGACTGGGTACATGCTTAACAACTGAGACTGCAGAGTATCACACTGAAGCTTCAGCAGAAGCAGAGCTTGGAGTCTGGGGCAGAAATCCCGTGGTGTCAGAAATGAGATAGTACTAAGGCCGTTGGATGCCTGGGCCAAAAGGACCCATAAATGCAGAGAATTCTTTGGGTTATTATCAGGGCCGGTGCTTCCATTGAAGAGAACTAGGCAATCGCCTAGGGCACCAGGATTTTCCGGGGGGTGGCATTTTGCCGGGGGGGGGGGGGCGGCAGGCGGCTTCGGTGGAGCTGCCGCAGTCGTGCCTGCGGACAGTCTGCTGGTCCCGCGTGGCTCCCATGGACCTCCCGCAGGCACGGCTGCTGCAGCTCCACCGGACCTGCAGACCAACGGACCATCAGCAGAAATTGCTGCGGCAGGTCCACCAGAGCCGCAGGAGCGGTGCGCGGGGCTGCAAAATGGCCGTGTGCCTAGGGCGCGAAAAACTCTAGCGCCGGTCCTGGTTATTATCTCTCTTTTCCTGCCTTCCCACTCCCACCCTGGCACAAAGGGCTTTGCTGTGAAGCTTAAACTTCAGCCTCCTTTGCCCCCTGCCTATGACACAGCCACAGCCATAACAAGCAGACTGAGATGCTGTGAGCATTAGAAATCACCTTGGTGTTAGCCTGTACTGAAAGGGCCCAGATGATGTGTGTGAGAACCAGCCCCTTCTCTCGCTCCCCCTTCTCCAGGGGGTGCCAGCCCTTCACTTGAAGGTGAGCACGACTTGTCATCCTGCAGCCAACAGCCCCATCAGATTCCCCGGCACCCGTCTCCTACGTGGCATTCTAACTCATTAATTTGCCCCATTAGCTGCTCCTCAGAGAGCTGAGGAACTTGGGTGCAATTTTTCTTCCAGGATTTCAGCCCTGGAACACATGTGAAGAGTAACACAGACACCCCTTCTACCCCCTCCCCCTCCTTCTCCCTTTTCCTCATCACCAGCATTAGAGTTTGGCCTTTTCCTTTTTGCCCTAATTCTGGAATAATGTTTAAAGTGTGTGACCGGACTCCTGTCATTCTTCAGCTATGATCCACTTTACAAGGATGATCCAGTGAGCCAAAGAAAACACTGTGTATGGGACCTAAGTAAGAAATACCAGACCTGCTCTCACTAGCCTTAAAAGCAATGTGCATTTTGGACCATACATCCTGTCTGACAGAGTTTGTTCCAATTGCAAGCATGGGAGAAGAATGTCCTGGGAAATACCCAGAAGAAATAATCCTTACTTATTCCCCCCCTCTACCCCCTGATTGCTAAGATAAAATTCTTAACTCTAATTAGGTAAAGGGAAACTATTTTCCATTGGGAACTTCAGCTCAGCATAAACAGCCATTAATCAATAGGGAAACTTGTGGTGACCAGAATATTCTGGACTCCATGTAGGATTTTCATGACACCGTTAATGGCCAATTCAACACCAATGGCCTTTACTCCCGAATGGGACGCTGGTTTAGACAACTACATAAGAGTGCATGAAACTCCACAGTTTTAAACAAACAAACTAACTATCTCCTTCAGAATGACAAAGGAGAAGAGGTCACAAAGGGGAAAGCCTCCAACTAGCAGACACACCTGCAAACATCCTGTTGTCAGAAAACAGGAAGGAAGATGATAATTGGTACTTGAATTTGGGAGACATCAGTTGTCTTTCTAACTCTACCACCAACTATCTTTGTGACCTTGTCAATATCTCTGTGCCTCACTTCCCTATCTAAAATAGGGCTAAAATTTACATATTTCATGGAGGGAGAGTGGTGAGTCTGGGGTGCATGTGAGGCTTAGTTCATTAGCATTTGTAAGGTGCTTAGAGATCCTTGAATGGAAGACACTACAGCACAATGGCAAATACTGTTATTATAAATCCTCTTTTGCCAGAAAATGCCCTGTTAATCAAATGAGTGGGAATGAATCCACCCACCTTTTCTATTGCTTCAATTTATTCAGATGATTGTGCTCCTCAGAGGAATTCACTGCTTTAGTTCTTCTGCTCTGCTACTTTAAAAAGAGCAAACATCGGGTGGAGAATGCCTTCTTTTATTTAGTTAGTTAGTTAAAGTTATGGAGCACTTTAGCTTTCAGGCTTGTGAGAGACTGATAGTAATGAGCAGAGCCAGACAACCATGATGAAGAGTTTCACATGCAGCTCTGCAAATGTCTCTTTAGCCTGACCTGCAGTGTTCCAGGCCTGGCCCCTCACCCCACAGCTCTGCCAATGCATTTCAATCCCAACTTGCAAAACCTCTTCCTATTCTACTCCAGTCCAACCTACCTATCCACCCCCCCACCACTCTGCCAATGTCCCTCCATGAGGGCCCTAGCCCTCTGCTCCCCTGTTTCTGTTAGAGATAATAACTGCCATCTAATATCACATCTGAAGCCAATCAATGCTGGCTAACTGGGTGATGTAATCAATGGAAAGCTCTATGTTTCATTTCCAGGGGCTTCTGCTGCTTCTTCTTTCCAGAAATGAACATCAGTTCAAAAAGCTGCTAGATAGGCCTAGCATTTACCCAGAGGAGCAGAAAACCTCTGAAGATGCCTGTGATGTTCAAATGTGAAGATACCTGAAACTCACTGAGCCATTTTATTTTGTTGTAATTAGCACTTAAGTCTGGACCTGTATCTGGGCCTGCTGGTTCCAAGGGGTTAACTGTAGTTCATAAAGTTGTTTGCAATACTCCATCTCACAGCCACAATCCCCTTTTCCCTCCCTCTACAGCCTCTCCCTTTCTCCTCTCCTCCCCCAGCTTGGAGCTGAAATATGTTTTCTTCTGCCCTGCATGCACACACACACAATTCTAAAGTATCAAGGGCTCAGAGATTAAAAGGCACCATTATGGGAGCAAACATAAATTCTCTTTTTATTAAGCAGAGTAAATGTCATCAGTGAAAAAAAGCAGAGGGGGATGGAGAATGGAGGAGGATTTTACTCCAACTTCCCTTTACTTTCATTCCCACTCCAAGCCCTGGCTCTATATGGTTGTTTATTTAAGAGTCCAGTAAGGAAAGCTCATATCTCAGCTGATTTCTGTGGGGATTTTCAGCACCATTACAGAAGTACCGTAATGAACAGTGTATAAGATATCAGTGTGGTTTGGTTTGGGTCTTTAGTTCTCTCTTATTACTGAGATTGTTAGTTGCTGGAGTCAGTATCAATTCCACAACCTATAAGGAGACAGGAAAACATATTAAGTGAGAATCTGGTATCTGTGCAGCTGTCAGTGGGTAACTATCTTACCTATGGTGGAAGATAGTGGTTTTAAGACAGATACCAGGATCTTATACCTAACTCTAAGGCAGAAGGGGCTTCTGTATCAGCTGAAGTTCCATCCTCTGGGGGAGATATTAAACCAACACCCTTTTTGCCTCTGCTTGGGTGAGAAATTCAGTTGGGATTTAGCCCTTTTGGAGACTAGATCACCCTGGAGTCCTGCCCAATATTCCGCTCCCAGTAAAGCAAGTTCTCACACTTTTGAGAGATTTCTGAATACATATCAGCTTCTGCACATGTCTACACCATCACTACGCAGCTGAGGCCAAACTACCGTTTTATAAATAGTTTTTGAGTAAACAGATTCTCTTCCATGAATACCTCAGTGGCTCAACAAACCTGGCTGCTGACTAGTGATCAGTAGGGCAAATACCATTCCTTTTCTAAAATAGAGGGTTTAGGCAAGAAGCAACCAATAACCTTGCGATTAAGATGCAGGACTGGGAATTAGAACACCTGAGTTCTATTACCAGTTCTGCCACTAACTTCTTTGTGCCTCAGTTTCCAGATTTGTAAAGAGGGGACAACAATGAACTATCCCATGGCAGAGGAGGGGGGAGAGAGAGGTTATAAGAATTAAAGTGGAGCTTTCAAAAGCACCTATGCTGCTTAAGAACACTTAAGGTACTTCTGAAAATCCCACCCTTAGTGGTTGTAAAGTAGAGCCAGAGGAAGGCAAATTAAAGTGTTATTCTGATGATCCCAGACACTGCAGTATGATATCAGTAAGATAAGCTATAGGCTATGTGACCATTACTGTAGAATACACTTTTGGTTGGTTGTTTCTTGTTTTTCAGAGAGGGGAGCAGGGGGTAGAAATTTGTTGTTTTGTGTTTACAAGGGAACCTTTAGCAAATCCATGGAATTCAGCTGTATCAGACAAATTCATCCCTGGTCTGAAGTTTGTCTTCTTGAGAGACAGTTCTCCCTGGTCTTCAAGTGCTGGACCACCACTAATGGACCCTCAAGGTACATCTACACAGGAATAAAAAACCCATGGCTCGCCTGGGTCAGGTGACTCCAGGCTTGGGCTCTAGGGCTGAAAAATTGCTGTGTAGACATTTGGGCTTGGGTGGAGCCTGAACTCTGGACCCTATTAGGGGGAGAGTCCCAGTGCTCCAGCTCCAGCCTGAGCCCAAATGTTTGCACAGTAATTATTAGCCACACAGTCCAAGCTCTGTGAGCTCGAATCAAATGTCGCAGGCCAGCCGTAGCCATGCCACAGGTCCTTTATCCTTGTGTAGATGTACTATTAGTCCATGAGCTGGCTCCATCAGACACAGACATCCTGACTGTCTGCTCACTTGGGGCAGAGGATAACTATATGACAAAGGGTGTGGGGCCTGAAATCCTCTCCACTTCAGGAGCTGTGAAGCAGTAGTAGCTCCCCAGGCCTGACCCATACTGTATAATCCTATGCTGCCCGAGGCGTTCTCAGTCTTAGACTGAGTGATAGGAGAAGAAGTGGTGAATTTGATGGTAATAACCTGAGGGTCCTACATAAAGGCCTGGGCTGGAATGCAAGTCGGGATTCAGATCTGTTGGGTAATACGAATCCTGGAGCTGGGACTGGGATGGGGTGGGGGATGTTCTGAGTTCAAAGGCCAAAACTCTATCAGATGAGCTGAAAAGTTTCACTTCACTTGATGAGACAGCACCAATTTGTGTCACATGCTCACGTCTCCTAACCACTCTGCTATGGGATGGCCTCCAGCCCCCTGGAGCCAGCACATGGATCTGAGATTCTCCCAAGCATATCATGTGCTAACAAGATAGTTCCTCAATGCCCACAAAATCCCTGAACCTCACTCACATCCTTTAGTTAGATGCTGTGGTGTTGTAGCCACATTGGTCCCAGGATGAGAGACAAGGTGAGAGAGGAAGTTGGTCCAATAAAAGATATTACCTCATCTACCTTGTCTGTCTCATCGCCTTTAGGACATGCAGTTGGTTGAGGTCTCAGACACTTATGGAACACCCCCCTTCCAAAGCTCTCTCACACACAGTACTAGAGTAATGGCCCAACACACAACAGCAGTCGTACTGTAGAGTTTGGAGCTTGTAGTGTGGAATACTATAGTTTTTTTTTCTAAGGGGCAGTGTCATAGTATTCTTTCCCAAATCTGGACCTTAGCGTCCAAAATATGGGTACTAGCATGAGTTCCCCTAAGCTTAATTACCAGCTTAGATCTGATAGGCTGCCACCAATCAGGACTTAAGTAGAGCGCCTGATAGACTCTGGTCTCCCCAAACCCTTCCCTGGGGACCCCCAAGACCCAGATTCCTTGAGTCTCACAACAAAAGGAAATAAACCATTCCCTGCCCCTCTCCTTTACCTCCTCCCAGATCTTTCCCACCCTGGGAACACTAGGAGATCACCTGATTCAGCTTCTTGAATCACCACAGCGAGAGGAGTGTTACCTTCCCCCTGCCTTCTTCCCCCTCACCCAGAGGCAATACTGATTCAAGCTGCGTGAATCTAACACAAAGAGAAAATTTACCTTTTCCTCCCTGCTCTCTTTCCCTTCCCCCCACCAATTCCCTGGTGTTTAACTAGGAGAAAAAAATCAAACAGGTCTTAAAGCAAAGCTTTTAATTAAAAAAAGAAAGAAAAAAGTAAAAGGTTTATCTCTGCAGTTTAGATGGTAAACAGTTACAGGATCTTTTAGCTTATAGAAAATGGATAACAACCTTATCCAGAAAAAATACAATTTAAACTATTTTCAGCAGACTACACATTTGCAAATACAGAAAAACAATATAAAAGCCTATGTTGTCTTTCTACCGTTGTACTTACAAATTGGAAACAGA
The DNA here is from genome assembly GCF_007399415.2 of Gopherus evgoodei. Classification (NCBI taxonomy): domain Eukaryota; kingdom Metazoa; phylum Chordata; order Testudines; family Testudinidae; genus Gopherus; species Gopherus evgoodei. Next base: position 83,715,012 of record NC_044330.1, on the reverse strand, counting down.
AGATTAGAGAGCCTGGAGATTCATGTGGTCACTCTCAAGCCCAGAGAGAGAACAGAACAAGAACAAAGGACCCACACCCAAACTTCCCTCCACTCAGATTTGAAAGTATCTTGTTTCCTGATTGGTCTTCTGGTCAGGTGTTTCAGGTCACTATTTGTTAACCCTTTACAGGTGAAAGAGACATTAACCCTTAGCTATCTGTTTATGACATGCCCCCCAAATCGCAGACAGTGGGGAACGTCACTGGCAGTGATTTCTTCCTAGAACTTTAGAATAAACAGATTAATACAACACATGCACCTTTACATATATTACTAAGTATGTAAACTACAAGACTTTCTACATTTTAAGAACAATTTTTAACCAGTGGATTGTGGGAAACTCTCACGGGAGAGTGCATCAGCTACTTTGTTAGAAGCTCCTGAAATGTGTTGAATTTCAAAATCAAAATCTTGGAGAGCTAAACTCCATTGAAGAAGTTATTTGTTGTTCCCTTTGGCAGTATGAAGCCACTTTAGCGCAGCATGGTCAGTTTGTAGCTGGAACCGCGGTCCCCAAACGTATGGGCGTAGCTTTTCCAAGGCGCACACAATGGCGTAACATTCCTTTTCACTGACTGACCAGGGACTTTCCCTCTCAGACAGTTTCTTCCTGAGAAACACGACAGGATGGAAGTTGTGATCCTGTCCTTCCTGCATGAGAACTGCTCCTATACCACGCTCAGATGCATTTGTGGTTACTAGGAATGGCTTGTCAAAGTCCAGGGCCATTAGCACAGGGTCAGACATGAGCGTTGCCTTAAGTTGGGTAAAGGCCTTTTGACACCCATCAGTCCACTTAACTGCAATCGGCTGGGTCTTTTTGATCAGTCAGTCAGTGGGGCAGCGATTTGGCTGTAGTGTGATACAAATCCCCTGTAATACCCTGCCAACCCTAAGAAGGATTGGACCTATTTCTTTGACTTTGGGACAGGCCACTTTTGGATAGCATCCACCTTGGCCTGTAGGGGGTTTATGGTTCCTCGACCCAGATTTGAAAGTATCTTGTTTCCTAATTGGTCCTCTGGTCAGGTGTTTCAGGTCACTATTTGTTAACCCTTTACAGGTGAAAGAGACATTAACTCTTAGCTATCTGTTTATGACAGGCAGACACGGAAACAGGGAGCGCCTGAGAAGTGTTCTCCCTTTATCAGGTTTATTCTTTGTCATGTACTTGTCTGAGATGGTTTTGTTCATATACAGCAGCAGAGAAATGGCTGAACAAAAGTGCTCCTTTTATTTATTTATTTATTTATTTTAAATACTTCTTATAATCTTTGTAGTGAGGCATGCAGTTGTGTTTAACAGGCTAATATTTCCAGCCGCATATATGTGAGTGACGGAGTGAGAGAGAGGGAGAGAGAGAAAGACTACATAGCCTGCAAAAACAAATGCACAATAAATACCGCACATTGTGGTAATAGCTTAATGTTTAAGGTGAAGTGTTTACTTAAGTGGGCTTCACAATGCAGAGGGAGCGCTTAGGATACATCTTAAACAAATAGCTGCTGTGAACAGTAAATCTGCTGAGGAGCAGGTTTATTTCTCTGCCAGGTGCTCCTTCCAAGAGAGATTTTCCATCTTGCTGCATATAACTCTGATCTTCTGTAATTTGGGAGAGGAGAATTTATTTTTGCACCAGGTCTGCTAATCATTGCACTTCATCGAGTGCCATATGTGTGGGCTTGTATTGATTTAGTGGGTGTGTGCTCTCATCCTAGGATCTTACCAGTGAGTTTTGTTATAGCTGCAGGAGCTGTGAACCTTAGCTGCTTGACAGCTGCCAAATGATGAGCTAAGACACGCCTACTGCCTGTGCCTGAAAGTACCAGGTATGACCAGGCATCACCTGCTCTACTGGTGAATCCATCTTGATTTCATTGCAATGTCAGAGGCCAGACATATCAGCAGGCAGCCAACTAAATTGTGACAGGTGCCCCATTGGAAGAGAACAGTGTTTTTTTTATTGAGCCATAAAACCTGTGAAAAAGAGTCTTCAACTCTTCCTCGCCTTATCTTCTCATTCCCACCACCACCAGGGCCCTGCAGTTCCTCTTGTAACTTATAGATGTCATAAGTTCAGGTCCAGTTCTCCATACAGAATCTCAGCCAGTGCCCCTCAGTCTTTGTCAAATGGCACCACACTCTCTCAAGAGCCTCTCATTGGTCATCTAAATGCTTCTAAAGCTATTGCTCGGCATTCCCCACTTCCCTCTTCTTCCTCCAGACCATCTTCCCATAAGACTAGATATGGTAGGGCCACCCCAGAGCTGGTTAAATGGATCTTGAATCCAAAGTCACATACCTGAGAAAACCCCAGTTGGCTCTGCTAGGAAAACCCCTGGTTCCCTTCCACAGCCTTTACAGAAGCAGGAACTAACCCCTGAATGAAACAACATGTATCTGAGCTGAGACAAACCCTCAGCTGATTGAAGGGGTAACCTATCCAGAGGCACATGTACAACCACAAACACCAGCAACAGTACAATGCAGTGCCTGACATGTAAACATATAGGTCAATACTGTCTAAACCAATTAAGAGTCCACACAGACTCCCAGCCCTAGACAGGGTATCTTCTGCCCCTTGCATTGCCCGAGGGTGCTTGGGCATGGTGTGAGCTCAGAGTTCAGAGTCCTGTCCGTGGCTGAATGCTTGGCATCCAACTCCATGCTTCCCAGTGTGCTGGTCAGGACTCCTCTACGAGAGCCATGCCCCAGTTCTGCTCCCCAGCACAATCCCCTAGTCCCAAATGTTGGCTGTGCTTAGGTCTGCTTCTTCCAGCGGCAAATAGCAACACATGCTCAGACCTCAGTGCCTGTGTTCTCTTTCTAGTTCCAACTCAGTGCCAGTCGGATATCCTGCAGACAATCACCTGAACCTGCTTAGGAGTCACATGCCTCCTCTCCAGTAGGATTTCCTCCCAGCTCCCCTTTCTGCCCATTCTCTCATCAATGCCAGCACCTGGGGATAGAGCCAATCCTTCCACACTGCGTCTGCTCCACCCAGTGCTGATTCTGAGGACAACTGAGCACACCTGGTCCCCTACACATGGCTTTGTTGAGCTCTAGACAGTGGAAACCACACCCACTCAAAATACACTGACAGGGCTTCCATGACTACAACATCTGAACACTGCCCAAATAATTAAAAAAATAAACAAATGCAAAGATAAACTCTCTCCTCCTTCACCGTTTGTAGGAGAAAACTTGACGTGGGGTATGAATTATTATTTTTTGGAATGAGTGCATTTAAGAGTGTAAGCCTGGCTAAGCATATGTTTAAAGAGCTATTGAGGAGGAATCAGGATTGTGAGTTGGTTATATAAATGGTTATTATTAAAATGCCATCAGAGGGGAAGAGAAAAGAGATGAGAAGAAAATAGTAAAAAAGGAAAAAAACAAATGTTTCAGCTTTTCATTATTTTTATAGCATAGAATTTGTTTTCTCCAGCGTCTTTCAGAATCAGAGAAATGCCCTGTGGAAAGACACCTCATGAAGTGGTTGGACAAATGGATAGACAGATTGAACACAGGCTTTGACCCACCAGATCAATCCACTGGTACATATAGTCTGGTATCCAATCTCTCATAGGGACTCAGCCTGGTGCTTCAGAAGAATGCAATAGATAAATAATCATGCACTGCAGTAGATGGGATTGAATTCCTTCCTGACCTATCAGGAAATCAGCTTTGTAGTATGAGATCTGATCACTTTTACTCTTGTCTGTGGCTGCTGTGTCCGTTAGCTGTTTCCACTCATGAAAGGGATGTTGGCATTGAAGATAGTTTTCTGAAAACATTCTCTCAATGCAGAGCAACTGTCAAAAATCTAACAACGTTAGGAACCAATAAAAGAGAAAATATCATAATGCCATTTTATAAATCCCTGGTCACCCACACCTCAAATAATGTGCACAGTTTTGGTCACCCCATTCCAAAAAAGATACATTAGAATTAGAAAAGGTATGGAGAAGGGCAACAAAAATGATTAAGGGCATGGAACAGCTTCCATCTGAGGAAACATTATAAAGAATGGGCTTTTCGGCTTGGAAAAGTGTTATGGGGTGTTCTGATAGAAGTCTATAAAATCATGAAAGGTGTGGAAAAAGTGATTAAGGAAGTGTTATTTACTCCTTCTCATAATACAGGAACCTGGCTCACCCAATGAAATTAATAGGAGCAGGTTTAAAACAAACAAAAGGAAGTACTTTTTCATACAATGCACAGTCAACCTGTGGAACTCTTTGCCAGCGGATGTTGTGACAGCCAAAAGTATAACAGGGTTAAAAAAAGAACTAGATAAGTTCATGGAGGATAAGTCCATCAATGGCTATTAGCCAAGACTGCCAGAAGCCGGGAATGGGTGACAGGGGATGGATCACTTGATGATTGCCTGTCCTGTCCTGTTCAGTCCCTTTGAAGTACCTGGCACTGGCCACTGTCAGAAGACAGGATACTGAGCTAGCTGGACCATTGGTCTGACCCACTAAGGCCATTCTTATATTCTCATGTTCATGAGTTGATCCAGCCAGTGCATTTGACATTCTAACTGCCCTGTGGTCACCACTCCATTCCATGACTGCTTACATGAGGCCAACACTTAGGCCTGGTCTACACTTAAAATTTATGTCGACATATCTGTGTATCCATACCTCTGAGTGCAATAGCTATGTTGACCTAACACCTGGTATAAATGACCTAACTAGTAACTACCATTGCTCGTGGAAGCGGAGTTTCTACAGTGATGGAAAAACCCCTTCTCTCACTATAGTCTGTGCCCACATGACAGGGTTACAGCAGCAAAGCTATGCTACTGTAGTGCCTGTAGTGTAGACATGGCCTTAGACAAAGCCCCTGTGGTAACACTAACTGTGGTCCTCAGTCTGTGAGCTAGAGACTGAGGGCTGGTCTACATGGAAAACTTACAATGGCATAGCTGTATCTCTCAGGGGTGTGAAAAATCCACACAGCTGAGAGGGGTAATTAAGCCGACCTAACCCTTGGTGTAAATAGCGCTAAGTCGATGGAAGAATTCTTCTGTCGACCTAGCTACTGCCTCTCCGGGAGGTAGATTAACAACAGCGACGGGAAAGCCCCTCATGTCACCGTAGCAAGTGGCTACACACTGAAGTGCTGCACTGCAGTTGTGCCGCTGTAGCATATTAAGTGTAGACATACCCTGAGGGAGAGCCACAGGGCCAGTGTGAGTCCTGTAGCCTCAATGAAGAATCCCGTTGTCTCTACTACCCCAGAATCCTGACTCTTCTCTATCATGAAGGACAATGCACTGACCTTCCCTAGTGGTGAATCCCACAGGTCAACTCTATGCTGAAATGTGTGTGTCCTTTCCTTGCTGTGAGTGGCAGTCTGCCCACTTCCCAATCTTCCTTACTCTCTCAGGCTGAAAGGGAGACACTCATGAAATTTGTCCTTGGTGCTTGAGACTGGAGAAACTTGGGTTCCTTTGTGTATATTTTTCCTTCCAGTAATTAATTCCTCCAGCTCCAGTTTACCCTCCCTTCCATCACTCTCTCACACAGATGCACATATAGCTTCCTTCTGTTATCTTTGTCAGCAAAGAGAAACTGATACAGTCCAATAGCCTAGTTCTGCTCCCCTGATGTTCCCCCCATGAAAGAGAACATGACACTGCAGTGCCAAGCACAGATGTGAGCTGTCCATCCTGACAAACGTGTTTAGAAAGCATTTTTGACTGAGTTCCATAGCCAGAGCTAGTGTCAGACAGCAGGATGGAATTAAGGGACCTCTTGGCTTGAGACACTGTAGATAAGCAGCAGTAGAAAGCAGGAAGACAAGGAGGATGCTAGCCCCAGAAATTTCAGAGCAAAGAATAGTGACACAAAATAATTGGAGAAGGAATGTAGCTTGATTATAGATAGTAGAGAGAGTCTCAGATCTTGTACTGAATGAAAGACCAAGATAATAGCTCAGGAAGAACATTATCAGGCAAGTGGGGATGATTTATTCAAGTGGAGGGATTAAGAGTCCAAAAGTTAATGTGTCTAATGTAAAGTATGAAGGCTGAGGAATCCAGGAAAGAAGGCCCAGACAGGATGGGGGTAGCTGCAGTCAGACAGTAACACTAGCCATGCTACAGTGGGCCAGGATTGGTGGTACAGTGTACCAGCCCAAGCTCTCCCTCCTTTACCCACTACACATTCACTGGGGGTTGAATGTTCTTTCCTTGTGTGTGCAGAAGAAGCTGGATTGCTTTGTGAC